>NC_069499.1:1365609568-1366209568 GCF_027579735.1 Bombina bombina
TCATATTAACAGCTCCACAAGCAATCAGCGTTGACGAGTTTCGTTGCCTGCTTTTACACTCAAGTCCATGTCAGGAGCGAGGCTACTAACCTGTCACACTTGAAGGGCCGTGTTCCTGTTTCACGGCGTAGATTCTGGTAAGATTGTTTCATTTTTTATTACATAATGATAACACGGAAGACAGGGTCACAGTGTGATGCCTTTTATCTTTATAGAATCAAGGGTTAATATTCCTGGAAAGGGGATTATTGAACAGGGTGGGGTTATACATGATATTATTTAATGTGTCATTGCTGCGTTATGTGCGAGATGAGGCTCTGGCAATGTGTGGAACTTTCAGGTGACTTACGGGAGTATTGCGCGGCCATTTTTTTACGTGTTTTCTCCCTAGGCAGGGGTGGTCCTGCCAGACATTCCATGTGACCGGGGAGTGCTTCCTCTTTTGATCAGCGGCACAGGAGACAAAATGGTTTTTGTAGTCCGGGTCATAGGAGGTGGTGAGTGCCCCGGCCATTGGAGGTATAAAGGTGCCTGTTAAGCTATAGTCCGTAATGACAGCGCAAGCTATGGAGGACTCTGACGTGTTAGAGGGTTCTCCCTCTTTAACATGGTCTCATTCCTGTGTTTATTTTGAGGATGTTCTGGTAGAAAAGCCTGCTCAACTATGTTCCACATGCCTTAATAAAGTTACGACATCGAAAAATAAACGGATGTATAGTACTACTGAGCCGTCCACCTCTGAGGGTTCCCCGTCCCGTGAGGTGCGTTCCCTGCATTCATCTCCAATTGCACATGCAGCGCCCCAGGGTCCAACCATTACTCCTGCGGGAGAGATTCGTTGCCCGTCAGATTTTGCGGATCAACTGCAAACGGCGGTGTCGAAAGTGATCCATGCCTTACCATGTTCTGCTAAGCGCAAGCGTAGGGCGTATCATGGCGGCCCGGCCCAGGGGTTGTCTACGCCTATGGAAATATCAGAGGCGTTATACGATGACGAGGCCCACTCCGACTCTTTGGATGAGGACCCTTCTGGGTCGGAGTCTGTGTCATCTAATCCTCCGTCTGCGGAGGAGCCTGACTTTAGGTTTAGGATAGACAATTTGCGCTTTTTGCTGAAGCAAGTGCTTGCTACTCTGGAGGTTCCGGAACTGAAGCTTCCAGAGGAACCTGCGATTCCTAAGCTTAAAGTGAATGTAAATTTTGATGCTAAAGTGCCCGGTTTTTAAAAATTTGCTTAAAAACAGGGGCACTTTTATTCATCAAAATTTACATTTCACTCGTGCTGTGGAAAAAAACCTTACCTTTTAATCTTGACAGCAGCTCCAGCTTCCTCCACCTGTCGCAAAGACTCTTCCTGGGTCTAAAATGATTAGTCCGGCTTCCTCCAATAACGACATTGAATCAGACACTGATTCCCCCGGGGGGGGGGGAGGGAAGCTGTGATTGGAGGATGACCTATCCATCATTTCTGACATCAGAAATGGCTTGCGATGACCGGAGGAAGCTGGAGCTGCTGTCAAGTTTAAAAGGTAAGTATGATGAATTAAAGTGCCCCTGTTTTTAATCAAATTTTTTTAAAACCGGGCACTTTAGCATAAAAATTTACATTCACTTTAATAAGGTATGTTATAGGACAGGGTGGTGCCTCAGGCCTTCCCGGTTCCTGTTAAGATGGCTAATATTATTAAGAACGAATGGGAGCGAATAGGTTCTTCCTTTTCTACTTCTTCCTCCTTTAAGAAACTGTTCCCTGTTCCGGACTCTCAGCTTGAGCTGTGGGGTACTGTCCCTAAGGTGGATAATGCTATCTCCACGCTCGCGAAGCGGACAACTATTCCCCTCGAGGATAGTTCGTCGTTTAAAGAGCCCATGGATAAAAAGTTGGAAAACATGTTAAGGAAGATGTTTCAACAGGGTTTGTTTTTCAGCCGCGGTTGCTGGAGCTGCGACATATTGATGTGAATCTCTATGTGAAATGGTTGAGGGGGGGACTTCCATCGACGAGATACAGGAGAAGATTAAGGCGCTGAGGGTCGCCAATTCTTTCATCTGTGATGCCAATATGCTAATTATTCGCCTGAACGCTAAGGTGTCAGGTTTTTCTTTTTAAGTTTGCACGGTTCTGTGGCTAAAGTCTTGGTCTGCGGACATGTCCCTGCCTTTTCAAGGAAAGATTCTGTTCGGTCCAGGATTGGTTTTGATCATATCCATGGTTACGGGAGGCAAGGGAGCTTTCCTACCACAGGATAAGAAGGCTAAGCCAAAAGGAGGGCATAGACATGTAGCCCCCCTAATGCAACGCGTTTCTCGGCTATAAAATCGCAGTTTCCTCAGGCATATAGGCACCTTACTATCTCCTAAACCTTTATACAATGAATAACCAATTGGAACAAAGGATAAAACACACCCCATTGGAGGCATGATTAAACACATGTGTCTACAATTAAAGTTTCTTTGTGAAACAGTACCTAATAACAATTACAATGAATCTGATGGAACACTTACGGTATAGCACCCTAATCACACCTATATGCAATATCTGATTGTAATATTGTGTTGTGTCCACAAAGTTAAGTTTTATGCAAAAATAAAAGCTCTCTCAAAAATATCTAAGTTGTTGTTAAACAGGATTTCATACTACAACTCATCTCTTTTATTTTATCTCACAATTATTTTCAGTTTCTAGATGAGTTTTATTTGCAGACAAAGGGGACGGCCATGGGTACCAGGTTCGCCCCCAGTTTTGCCAACTTGTTTATGGGAGTGTTCGAAGATCAATATATCTATAACTCGAACTGGGGGGCGAACCTGGTATTCTATGGTCGCTATATAGACCTGTTGTTTATTTGGGAGGGCTCCCTGGACACTGCGGTCCAATTTGTGAATGGCCTTAATAATAATACATTGGGTCTGTCATTCACACACAATATACAGCCAGATAGAATAGAATATTTGGATGTGGTCCTGGAGTGGGGTCCTAATGGGGTCCTAATGGGGGTGTTTTGTCTTCCACCTATTTCAAGAGTGTTGACACTAACAACTTTTTGCAATTTGAGAGCAATCATTTGAATAGTTGGGAGACAAACATCCCCTATAGCCAATTCAGAAGGATCCGTAGAAATTGTGGTATGATGGATCTCTATGAAAATCAATCCCAGATCTTGATTGAAAGATTTAGAGAGAAGGGCTACCCTAACCATTTAATTCTGGATAGTTATAATAAGGCAAAAAACTTGGATAGAACATCGATTTTAGCCCCAAGAGCCAATTTTAAAGATGACCAGGAAAATTCTTCTTTGCAGAAACCAGCATTCATTACACAATTCAATACAGATCATAGACACATCAGGAAAATTATGAACACCCATTGGCCTATAATTCTCAAAGACCCTTACCTTAAGGGGACTTTGGAAAAAACCCTGAGACTAGTATTCAGACGGGCACCTACATTGAAACAAGAACTTGCACCTAGCAATGTGGTAGTCTCTAAGAAAAATATTCACAAAATCTAGGTATACATCAAGGCAAGTTGGGATCTTTTAGGTGTAACAAACCTTTGATGTGCAAATACATCACCCATGGGAACAAAACAATCACATGTAACACCACAGGAGAGGTAATCAACATCAAATCACATCTTAGCTGTAACTCAGACTTCGTGTTATATGTTCTAACCTGTGAGTGTGGTTCACAATATTTGGGTCGCACATGTAGAAAGGTGCGAACCAGATGGAGTGAACATTTGCGCAACCTAAAAAAATGTTCCATGAAGCACAGTGTCTCCAGACATAGCACAATCAAACATAATCGAAATTATAATACATTTAAAATTACCCCTTTGGAGAGTATTCCACGAACATCTGGACACAATAGATACACTCGTTTACGCCAGAGGGAAACCTTTTGGATATATCGTTTCCAATCCCTGTTTCCCTCTGGCCTAAATGAAGTATTAGATTTGGCTGCTTTTTAGTTTTTGCACTATAGGTGAGGAGATGATAGCACAGTTAGAGCTAAGTTATATTTATGTTGTTTATATGTTACTGTAATGATACAACATTGAGTATGTGTATTAATTTGTATTATTATACACATTTATATCGTTAGAGAGAGTGATTATATAGTTTTCCATTTGTAGAAGATATGTATGCAATATTTTTAGTATGATGCCTTTACACACACATATGCACCAATAATAGTGATTAGTTTGACTTTTTTTATTTTATATTATTGTTAGGGTATTAATAGTTCTGTTAGCGAGCTATATCAATATTTGAGTTCTAGACATATAGATAGAATTAACACTACCTATCATTACACAACAAGGAAGAATGCACTTTTATTATATATGTGCTTTTTATTATCATTTAATAATTTTTACCACAAGCATTTAGCTATATGCACATATAGATATTCACTGATTAGGTTTTCACCATTTATAGATTAATTTGTTACACATAAGCGCATATAGATGTATGTGGATTATGTTTCCACTACATAGAGATCACTTGAGATTACACACACAGATATACCCAAATTAGGTTTTTACTATATTGTTACACATAAACACATGTTGATGTATGTGGATGATGTTTCCACTACATAGAGATTACCTTACTGTATGTATTACTACACATTTATATTTCAAAGAGTATTAACCTATAACACACACAAAGAGGATATATTTGGATTATATACTTATGTTTAATATATGATAGCTAAGTCAGACATAATGCTCCATGACGTTTTTTATAACAGGAAAATCCCCTAACAACTGATGACGATTATTTTGACAGGTTAGAGTATTGGAGAATAAGACTCTGATAAGGTGCCCTATAAGCACATAATGGCGTGTATAATGATCAAGAAGATATGTTTGGGTCACATAGCGGACATAATAGTATGGATTACATATAATATACATACTACACATATGTTTTAGATCTAACCATTTAGCTATTAGGCATCATTAGCAAGAGCAAAGACTTGTTTGGCGATGTTATGAGCATCAATAATAGAACTGCCTAGTAACTAGTGACGTTGCAAATATGAGATTTTATGATTGGTCTCTATACATATGTGGCCTTAACAGTCCAATAGGGGTCAATAATAGAACAGCCTAGTAATAGAACTGCCTAGTAACTAGTGATGTTGCAAATATGAGATTTTATGATTGGTCTCTATACACATGTGGCCTTAACAGTCCAATAGGGGTCAATAATAGAACAGCCTAGTAATAGAACTGCCTAGTAACTAGTGACGTTGCAAATATGAGATTTTATGATTGGTCTCTATACACATGTGACCTTAAAGGGACAGTCTACACCAGAATTTTTATTGTTTTAAAAGATAGATAATCCCTTTATTACCCATTTCCCAGTTTTGCATAACTAACACAGTTATAATAATATACTTTTAACCTCTGTGATTATCTTGTATCTAAGCCTCTGCTAACTGCCCCTTTTTTCAGTTCTTTTGACAGACTTGCAGTCTAGCCAATCAGTGCCTGCTCCCAGATAACTTCTCGTGCACGAGCACAGTGTTATCTATATGAAATACGTGAACTATCACCCTCTAGTGGTGAAAAACTGTTAAAATGCAATCTGAAAGAGGTGGGCTTCAAGTTCTAAGAAATTAGCATATGAACCTCCTAGGTTAAGCTTTCAACTAAGAATACCAAGAAAACAAAGCAAAATTAGTGATAAAAGTAAATTGGAAAATTGTTTAAAATTACATGCTCTATCTGAATCATGAAAGTTTATTTTGGCCTAGACTGTCCCTTTAACAGTCCAATAGGTGTCTATACCACACAAGCTGCACACTGCAGATTGAATAAAACATCAGGGACTCATGAAAGAGAGCAATGGATCTATGACACAAAGTTTTTAAAATAAAGTAAGCAAACCATATACCATATATTCCACTAAGTATAAAGCAGTATCGAGGCTGGTCTCCCAATTTTGATATTTTTGAGAGAGCTTTTATTTTTGCATACAACTTAACTTTGTGGACACAAACAATATTACAATCAGATATTGCATATAGGTGTGATTAGGGTGCTATACTGTAAGTGTTCCATCAGATTTCAAATATGTGTTATACATTGTAATTGTTATTAGGTACTGTTCACAAAGAAACTTTAATTGTACACACATGTGTTTAATCATGCCTCCAAGGGGGTGTGTTTTATCCTTTGTTCTAATTGGTTATTCATTGTATAAAGCTTTAGGAGATAGTAAGGTGCCTATATGCCTGAGGAAACGGTGATTTTATAGCCGAAAAATGCGTTGCCTTAGGGGGGCTACATGTCTATGCCCTCCTATCACTTGAAGCTTTTGTTTTTATGTGAGTTTTAATAAACCTTGTGTTTTACATAAGCCAAGTCTTAGCACCTTACTTTTATCCCTATCGCTCTTTGGGGCGAACTGCATTCAGTACTCCATCTGGGTACTGCATCTGGTGTTCCTGAGTGTTACCTGCTGCCTGGGTTAGCTGATACACCCTGAGTTATTAGCCTGCTACCACAAGCACACAAGGTTGCTTCAGCTAAATGTGAGTATCCATTTGGCTTTCTATTCAGTGTGGGATTTGTTACATCTCTGATCTACACATGAGGCGCCCGTTTGTCTTTTGTATCCATGTCTAGAGCTTGATCGAGAGTGATCTGCAAGAAGGAGAGCAGCCCTGTATCTGAAAATTATGGACCAACCGTTTTGTGTGATAAGAATATCTCTGACCTGTCCTCTAATATATTGGACTTGTACTGTAGTTGCAATATTTTATATTACTTTTTATGCATTTGCAATTGATCTGATGCATTTGTGATTGATTATATGTTATTTATTTTATTTGTTTTAATTTACTTTGTGTTTTTTTTTTTTTTTTACTTTTAGATGGTCATATATTCATTTATGTAGTAGAGAGCGCCCCCTAGATTGGTTAATTTTAAGCCAAAAGGATCTACTTTTCGTCCCTTTCGTGCGGACAAGGCCCAGTGCCAGCAGCCCGCCACAAAAGCAGACCATTTCAAGGGAACTTGGAAGCCGGCTTCTTCTTGGAACAAGTCTAAGCAGAGCAAGAAGCCCGCCAAGACAAAATCTGCATGAAGGGGCGGCTCCCGACCAGTCTCCAGACTGAATAGGGAGCAGATTATCTCTCTTCTCAGAAGCCTGGTTACAGGACAGTCAGGACCCTTGGGTTCTGGAGGTTGTCGCCCAGGGTTACAGGATAGGGTTCAGATCCCATCTGCCCAGGGGCAGATTCCTCCTGTCAAACCTGTCTTCAAGACCAGAAAAGAGAGAGGCCTTTCTAGAGTGTGTGAGGGATCTCTCCTCTCTCTGCGTTATCATACCAATACCCCTAGCAGAAAGGGGTCTAGGGTACTATTCAAATCTTTTTGTGGTTCCAAAGAAGGAGGGCACGTTCCACCCGATTCTGGACCTAAAATGTTTAAAAAGTTTCTGAGTGTTCCATCGTTCATCTATTCTGCCCCTAATTCAAGAGGGACAGTTCATGACCACTATAGACTTGAAGGACACTTACCTTCATGTGCTAATCCACAGGGACCACTTCAAGTTCCTAAGATTTGCGTTTCTGGACCAACACTTCCAGTTTGTGGCCCTCCCCTTTCGTCTGGCGACGGCCCTGACAGTCTTCACAAAGGTTCTGGGGGCGCTACTTGCAGTGGCCAGAGCCAGAGGCATTGCTTTGGCGCCCTATCTGGACAACATCCTAGTCCAGACACCGTCGCTCAGTCTCCCAGAGGATCATTCGAGGGCTCTTCTTCTTTTGCTCTTATCTCACGGTTAGAAGATCAACTCAGGAAAGAGTTCCCTGGTTCCCAGCAACAGGGTGGAGTTCCTGCGCACGATAATAGACTCTCTGTCCATGAAAATATTTCTCAGACCATCGACGCAGGAAGATTGCGTCCTTTTGTCTAGCATGGGGACATCCTTCTTGAGACCGTCCTGGGAGAGTGGGACCACGGACGCGAGTCTGGCAGGATGGGGAGCTGTTTGGGGTGCCAGGATGGCACAAGGAAAATGGTCCTGGGAGGAGTCTCTCCGATAAATATTCTGGAACTCTGTGCAATTTACAATGCTCTGAAGGCATGGCCTCCTCTGGGGTTGTTCAGCTTCATCAGATTCCAGACCGACAACTAGGGATGCACCGAAAAAATTGCATTTTTGGCTATTTCGGTTTTCGGGTTTTTTGCCTGTTATTTTCGGTAAAATTATTGTGTAACATGTTTCAAATTTGATGCTAGCCTAGAGCTGCTGTTTAAGTTTATTACTTGACTTACTGTTCTGCATATAATGAGTTTTCTAGGACTATACTTTATTTGGATAATTAGTAAAAAAAAAACCTGTTAAATATGATTCTGTTACATAGAACTAAATGAAGAATAAAACAGTATATTGATATTTATAATTGTTTTAAGTAGGGATGCACCAAAATTTTGTTTGCAGAAACATTTTGGCCGAAAATGGCATTATTGTTTGCCTGTTTTCTTTCATGTAATTAGCAAGAGTCCATGAGCTAGTGACGTATGGGATATACATTCCTACCAGGAGGGGCAAAGTTTCCCAAACCTCAAAATGCCTACAAATACACCCCTCACCACACCCACAAATCAGTTTTACAAACTTTGCCTCCTATGGAGGTGGTGAAGTAAGTTTGTGCTAGATTCTACGTTGATATGCGCTCCGCAGCAGGTTGGAGCCCGGTTTTCCTCTCAGCGTGCAGTGAATATCAGAGGGATGTGAGGAGAGTATTGCCTATTTGAATTCAATGATCTCCTTCTACGGGGTCTATTTCATAGGTTCTCTGTTATCGGTCGTAGAGATTCATCTCTTACCTCCCTTTTCAGATCGACGATATACTCTTATATATATATATATATATACCATTACCTCTGCTGATTTTCGTTTCAGTACTGGTTTGGCTTTCTACAACATGTAGATGAGTGTCCTGGGGTAAGTAAGTCTTATTTTCTGTGACACTCTAAGCTATGGTTGGGCACTTTTTTATAAAGTTCTAAATATATGTATTCAAACATTTATTTGCCTTGACTCAGGATGTTACACATTCCTTTTTTTCAGACAGTCAGTTTCATGTTTGGGATAATGCATTTGAATCAATCATTTTTTTCTTACCTTAAAAATTTTACTTTTTTCCTGTGGGCTGTTAGGCTCTCGGGGGCTGAAAATGCTTCTTTTTATTGCGTCATTCTTGGCGCGGACTTTTTTGGCGCAATTTTTTTTTTTTCTGTTTCCGGCGTCATACGCGTCGCCGGAAGTTGCGTCATTTTTGACGTTCTTTTGCGCCAAAGGTGTCGGCGTTCCGGATGTGGCGTTATTTTTGGCGCCAAAAGCATTTAGGCGCCAAATAATGTGGGCGTCTTATTTGGCGCTAAAAAAATATGGGCGTCACTTTTGCCTCCACATTATTTAAGTCTCATTATTTATTGCTTCTGGTTGCTAGAAGCTTGTTCACTGGCATTTTTTCCCATTCCTGAAACTGTCATTTAAGGAATTTAATTAATTTTGCTTTATATGTTGTTTTTTCTATTACATATTGCAAGATGTCCCACATTGCAACTGAGTCAGAAGATACTTCTGGAAAATCGCTGCCTGGTGCTGGAGCTACCAAAGCTAAGTGTATCTGCTGTAAACTTTTGGTAGCTGTTCCTCCAGCTGTTGTTTGTATTGAATGTCATGACAAACTTGTTAATGCAGATAATATTTCCTTTAGTAAAGTTCCATTACCTGTTGCTGTTCCGTCAACATCTAATACTCAGAATGTTCCTGATAACATAAGAGATTTTGTTTCTAAATCCATTAAGAAGGCTATGTCTGTTATTCCTCCTTCTAGTAAACATAAAAAGTCTTTTAAAACTTCTCATTGTTCAGATGAATTTTTAAATGAACATCATCATTCTGATTCTGATAGTGGTTCTTCTGGTTCAGAGGATTCTGTCTCAGAGGTTGATGCTGATAAATCTTCATATTTATTTAAAATGGAATTTATTCGTTCTTTACTTCAAGAAGTCCTAATTGCATTAGAAATTGAGGATTCTGGTCCTCTTGATACTAAATCTAAACGTTTAGATAAGGTTTTTAAATCTCCTGTAGTTATTCCAGAAGTTTTTCCTGTTCCTGGTGCTATTTCTGAAGTAATTTCCAGGGAATTGAATAATTTGGGTAATTAATTTACTCCTTCTAAACGTTTTAAGCAATTATATCCTGTGCCATCTGACAGATTAGAGTTTTGGGACAAAATCCCTAAGGTTGATGGGGCTGTCTCTACTCTTGCTAAGCGTACTACTATTCCTACGGCAGACGGTACTTCCTTTAAGGATCCTTTAGATAGGAAAATTGAATCCTTTCTAAGAAAAGCTTATTCGTGTTCAGGTAATATTCTTAGACCTGCTATATCTTTAGCGGATGTTGCTGCAGCTTCAACTTTTTGGTTGGAAGCTTTAGCGCAACAAGTTACAGATCATAATTCTCATAGCATTATTATTCTGCTTCAACATGCTAATAATTTTATTTGTGATGCCATCTTTGATATCATTAGAGTTGATGTCAGGTATATGTCTCTAGCTATTTTAGCTAGAAGAGCTTTATGGCTTAAAACCTGGAATGCTGATATGTCTTCTAAGTCTACTTTGCTTTCCCTTTCTTTCCAGGGTAATAAATTATTTGGTTCTCAGTTGGATTCTATTATCTCAACTGTTACTGGAGGGAAAGGAACTTTTTTACCTCAGGATAAAAAGTCTAAAGGTAAATTCAAGTCAAATAATCGTTTTCGTTCCTTTCGTCACAACAAGGAACAAAAGCCTGATCCTTCATCCTCAGGAGCGGTATCAGTTTGGAAACCATCTCCAGTCTGGAATAAATCCAAGCCTTTTAGAAAATCAAAGTCAGCTCCTAAGTCCACATGAAGGTGCGGCCCTCATTCCAGCTCAGCTGGTAGGGGGCAGATTACGTTTTTTCAAAGAAATTTGGATCAATTCCGTTCACAATCTTTGGATTCAGAACATTGTTTCAGAAGGGTACAGAATTGGTTTCAAGATAAGACCTCCTGCAAAGAGATTTTTTCTTTCCCGTGTCCCAGTAAATCCAGCGAAGGCTCAAGCATTTCTGAAATGTGTTTCAGATCTAGAGTTGGCTGGAGTAATTATGCCAGTTCCAGTTCTGGAACAGGGGCTGGGGTTTTTATTCAAATCTCTTCATTGTACCAAAGAAGGAGAATTCCTTCAGACCAGTTCTGGATCTAAAAATATTGAATCGTTATGTAAGGATACCAACATTCAAAATGGTAACTGTAAGGACTATCCTGCCTTTTGTTCAGCAAGGGCATTATATGTCTACAATAGATTTACAGGATGCATATCTGCATATTCCGATTCATCCAGATCACTATCAGTTTCTGAGATTCTCTTTCCTAGACAAGCATTACCAGTTTGTGGCTCTGCCGTTTGGCCTAGCAACAGCTCCAAGAATTTTTGCAAAGGTTCTCGGTGCCCTTCTGTCTGTAATCAGAGAACAGGGTATTGTGGTATTTCCTTATTTGGATGATATCTTGGTACTTGCTCAGTCTTCACATTTAGCAGAATCTCATACGAATCGACTTGTGTTGTTTCTGCAAGATCATGGTTGGAGGATCATTTACTAAAAAGTTCATTGATTCCTCAGACAAGGGTAACCTTTTTGGGTTTCCAGATAGATTCAGTGTCCATGACTCTATCTTTGACAGACAAGAGACGTCTAAAATTGATATCAGCTTGTCGAAACCTTCAGTCACAATCATTCCCTTCGGTAGCCTTATGCATGGAAATTCTAGGTCTTATGACTGCTGCATCGGACGCGATCCCCTTTGCTCATTTTCACATGCGACCTCTTCAGCTCTGTATGCTGAACCAATGGTGCAGGGATTACACGAAGATATCTCAATTAATATCTTTAAAACCGATTGTACGACACTCTCTAACGTGGTGGACAGATCACCATCGTTTAGTTCAGGGGGCTTCTTTTGTTCTTCCGACCTGGACTGTAATTTCAACAGATGCAAGTCTTAAGGGTTGGGGAGCTGTGTGGGGGTCTCTGACGGCACAAGGGGTTTGGGAATCTCAGGAGATGAGATTACCGATCAATATTTTGGAACTCCGTGCAATTTTCAGAGCTCTTCAGTCTTGGCCTCTTCTAAAGAGAGAATCGTTCATTTGTTTTCAGACAGACAATGTCAATTCTGTGGCATACATCAATCATCAAGGAGGGACTCACAGTCCTCTAGCTATGAAAGAAGTATCTCGAAATCTGGTTTGGGCGGAATCCAGCTCCTGTCTAGTTTCTGCGGTTCATATCCTAGGTATAGACAATTGGGAAGCGGATTATCTCAGTCGCCAAACGTTGCATCCGGGCTAATGGTCTCTTCACCCAGAGGTATTTCTTCAGATTGTTCAAATGTGGGGACTTCCAGAAATATATCTGATGGCCTCTCATCTAAACAAGAAACTTCCCAGGTATCTGTCCAGATCCAGGGATCCTCAAGCGGAAGCAGTGGATGCATTGTCACTTCCTTGGAAGTATCATCCTGCCTATATCTTTCCGCCTCTAGTTCTTCTTCCAAGAGTGATCTCCAAGATTCTGAAGGAATGCTCGTTTGTTCTGCTGGTAGCTCCAGCATGGCCTCACAGGTTTTGGTATGTGGATCTTGTCCGGATGGCTTCTTGCCAACCGTGGACTCTTCCGTTAAGACCAGACCTTCTGTCGCAAGGTCCTTTTTTCCATCAGGATCTCAAATCCTTAAATTTAAAGGTATGGAGATTGAACGCTTGATTCTTAGTCAAAGAGGTTTCTCTGACTCTGTGATTAATACTATGTTACAGGCTCGTAAATCTGTATCTAGAGAGATATATTATAGAGTCTGGAAGACTTAAATTTCTTGGTGTCTTTCTCATCATTTTTCCTGGCATTCTTTTAGAATTCCGAGAATTTTACAGTTTCTTCAGGATGGTTTAGATAAAGGTTTGTCTGCAAGTTCCTTGAAAGGACAAATCTCTGCTCTTTCTGTTCTTTTTCACAGAAAGATTGCTATTCTTCCTGATATTCATTGTTTTGTACAAGCTTTGGTTCATATAAAACCTGTTAAGTCAATTTCTCCTCCTTGGAGTTTGAATTTGGTTCTGGGGGCTCTTCAAGCTCCTCCGTTTGAACCTATGCATTCATTGGACATTAAATTACTTTCTTGGAAAGTTTTGTTCCTTTTGGCCATCTCTTCTGCCAGAAGAGTTTCTGAATTATCGGCTCTTTCTTGTTAATCTCCTTTTCTGATTTTTCACCAGGATAAGGCGGTGTTGCGAACTTCTTTTGAATTTTTACCTAAGGTTGTGAATTCCAACAACATTAGTAGAGAAATTGTGGTTCCTTCATTATGTCCTAATCCTAAGAATTCTAAGGAGAAATCTTTGCATTCTTTGGATGTAGTTAGAGCTTTGAAATATTATGTTGAAGCTACTAAGACTTTCCGAAAGACTTCTAGTCTATTTGTTATCTTTTCCGGTTCTAGGAAAGGTCAGAAGGCCTCTGCCATTTCCTTGGCATCTTGGTTGAAATCTTTAATTCATCATGCTTATGTTGAGTCGGGTAAAACTCCGCCTCAAAGGATTACAGCTCATTCTACTAGGTCAGTTTCTACTTCCTGGGCGTTTAGGAATGAAGCTTCGGTTGATCAGATTTGCAAAGCAGCAACTTGGTCTTCTTTGCATACTTTTACTAAATTCTACCATTTTGATGTGTTTTCTTCTTCTGAAGCTGTTTTTGGTAGAAAAGTTCTTCAGGCAGCTGTTTCAGTTTGAATCTTCTGCTTATATTTTCATTTTTTTTCATTATAAAATTTAAATTATTTTGGGTGTGGATTATTTTTCAGCGGAATTGGCTGTCTTTATTTTATCCCTCCCTCTCTAGTGACTCTTGCGTGGAAAGATCCACATCTTGGGTAGTCATTATCCCATACGTCACTAGCTCATGGACTCTTGCTAATTACATGAAAGAAAACATAATTTATGTAAGAACTTACCTGATAAATTCATTTCTTTCATATTAGCAAGAGTCCATGAGGCCCACCCTTTTTGTGGTGGTTATGATTTTTTTTTGTATAAAAGCACAATTATTCCAATTCCTTATTTTTTATGCTTTCACACTTTTTTCTTATCACCCCACTTCTTGGCTAATCGTTAAACTGATTTGTGGTTGTGGTGAGGGGTGTATTTGTAGGCATTTTGAGGTTTGGGAAACTTTGCCCCTCCTGGTAGGAATGTATATCACATACGTCACTAGTTCATGGACTCTTGCTAATATGAAAGAAATGAATTTATCAGGTAAGTTCTTACATAAATTATGTTTTTTGTTTTTTTTTCTTGGTAAAATTATTGTGTAGCATGTTATTGTTTTAAGATATTTTTGTCCAATTTTAGTGTGTTACTTTCAATAAAAGTGTGGGATTTTTTTTATTGGCTCTAATAATGCAAAAAAAAAAAAAAAAACTAAAAAAAATTAATTTGAAAAAATACATTTTCGGTATCAGTTTTGGTTTTCGGCCAAATGCATCCCGGATTTTCGGATTCGGTTTCGGTCCAGAATTTCCATTTCGGTGCATCACTACCGACAACATTGCCTCGGTGGCTTACATCAACCATCAGGGGGGTACGAGGAGCTCGCTAGCCATGAGGGAGGTGTCTCGGATCTTGGAGTAGGCGGAGTCCCACAGCTGCTCGCTCTCAGCGATTCACATTACACGTGTGGACAACTGGGAAGCAGACTTTCTCAGCAGACAATCCTTCTATCCGGGGGAATGGTCTCTTCACCCGAAGTGTTTGCAGAGATTTGATCTCATGGCATCCAGACTCAATTGCAAGCTACCCCGATACAGATCGAGGTCCAGGGATCCCCACGCAGAGCTGATAGATGCCTTAGCGGTGCCTTGGGGGTTCAGCCTAGCTTACATTTTTCCACCTTTACCTTGTGTAGTGGCACGCATCAAAGAGGAGCAAGCTTCGGCCATTCTGATTGCTCCATCGTGGCTGCGGAGGACGTGATTTGCGGATCTTTTAGGGATGTCATCCTCTTCACCGTAGAGGTTACCCTGTCGCAGGGATCTGCTGGAACAGGGCCCTTTTCAACATCAAAATCTCTATTCTCTGAGGCTGAATGCGTGGAGATTGAACGCCTAGTCTTGGCCAAGAGAGGCTTTTCTGATAGTGTGATTGATACTCTAATTCAGGCAAGGAAGCCAGTCACTCATTGCATCTACCATAAGGTGTGGATGACTTACTTGTCCTGGTGTGGGAAGCATGGATATCCTTGGCATAAGGTGAAGTTATCCAGGATTTTGTCCTTTCTCCAGGAGGGTTTGGAGAAGGGTCTTGCCGCCAGTTCCTTAAAGGGACAGATTTCGGCATTGTCAGTCTGTAATAATTATGTCTCAATATGTAATCTATACATTTAAGAAGAAAAACCCTCTTTGTTCATTTTTTTAATGGCCTCTTTTCTCAAATTATGGTCAATCACAGTATAAAGGTACTAACCTCGTGCTGTTTAAAAGATATATAGATGATATTCTAATTTGTATTCGGTGGTGAAGAGGTTGAATTAATATGTTTAATAATATGAACAACAACAACAGGGGTAAAATTCACTTATGAGTATAGTCATAAGACTGTAACATCACATGGCTATAATCCATTCCTTATCCCAAACCGTTCAGGATTTGTAATACTTGTGTGGAATCCTGTAAATATGTTCCCAATTTTCTTAGATATTTCTGAAGAAATGTATCTACATATTGTGAAAAGGTTAGATGTTATGGAAACTATGCCAGATATTATTGGCCTTCCTGAAGGGTTTGAAAGTTTTTTTATGTATTTTGAGTAAAAAGTAAAATAATGGGACTCTATGGAATATAGGTCTTTTCATCTCCTAAGAGACGATAAGCCTTTTTACATATTTATTAGTGTCTCTATTACAACCACCCCTCCACCTTTACCTTTATCTACACCATACAGGTACAACGTGTGTGGTGAGCAGGTGACTTGTGTGTTTTTACTTTTGTAAGATCAACAACTCCTGAGAGTCTCCATACGGAACGGCTGCTTAACATTTGGGATTGTACCAGGTGACACCTGATTCCAAGACGGACTATTAAAGTTTTTTTATTACAATACAGAATTAATTTTAATTTCGTAGCCTCTTTGGTTGTGTGTGATTGTAGGTATGAATGATTTAAGGAGACGTCCCTATGTATGGTGCATACTGATCATTTAGTTAAGTTTATTGTTTTTATGACTATTAAATATATTTGAATTATTTGGCTTAGCTTTATTTTAGCGCCCTCCTTTACTTTGTATGATTTGGACTGTGATTTTCTGGTTATTGTGGGGTATAACCTTTTGGAGTGGCTGGCCTTGATCTATGCACAATATCTATTACAGACCACTCAACATCTTCACCAAACTCATCAAACCATATCTTTATAGACCTTGCTTTGTGCACAGCGACCCAGTCATGCTTGAACAGGAAATGGGTTCCCCAAACTGTTGCAACAAAGTTGGAAGCACTCAATTGTCTAAAATGTCTTAGGAATTAGATGACCCATCACTGGAAATTGCCCAAACCCTGAAAAACAGCAATAGACCATTTTCTTTTACACCAAACTTTACAATAGGCACTCTGCATTCCAGTAGGTAGTGTTCTCCTGGCATCTGCTCACCCAGATTCTTTCATCAGAATGTTGATAGTGAAGCAGGATTCATTACTCCAGAGAAAATGTTCTACTGCTCTAGAATCCAGTAGCGCCATGCTTTACACCACTCCAGTCGACGCTTGGCATTTCACATGTTGATGTGAGGTATATGTATATCTGCTCATCATGTAAACCCTTTTCATGAAGCTCCCAACACACAGTTTTTGTGTTGATGTTGCTTCGATAATCAGTGTGGAACTCTGTAGTGAGTGATGCAACAGATGATAGGCAATTTTTACGCACTGTGTGATTCAGCACCTGGCAGCCCCATTCTGAATTTGTGAAGTCCCTAAGCTCTTCAGTTTGACTCACTGTGCTGCCAATGTTTGTGTTTGTCTATAGAGAAATCATTGATATGTGCTGGATTTTATACTCTTATTAACATACATATACACAGTTTTAAAACTGATACTGTTTTCATTTAAATATACCATTAACAAAATGTGAATTATGGTACATAAATGTTGTCTTCTATAGGAGCTGGAAGTGTAAAGTATTTGCCTACCAAGTGTGATATAAAGTATACTGATTCCTGTTCTTTGTAAGATCTGTAACAGCCACAACTGGTTTCTATCTCAGTGTAACAGATTTGGGGAAAACACAATGTAAGAACGATTTGAAGTTTAAACTAGTGGTGTTTGCTTTGAGTGATCTGCCTTTTCTTTGTAGCAAAGGATAAAGTTGGAAACATTGCGCCCCAAAGCTGGCATACAGAAATTGGAGATTCAGCTGGAGGAGAGCATGGAGGAATGCAATCGGCTAAAGGATCTGTTTGAGAAAAAGAAGACTGAATTGAATACTGTGTCTCAAGAGTAAGAATAGTGTCCTACTGTCCTTGTATCTATACATGAGTATTTTACAATGTAACTGGTTAATCAGAAATGGTTAATGGAATTATTTAATATTTAGAGTCTATGCCAGCAAATATTGATAAAGTAATGTTTAGCTTTTCATAAAAATCATTGGGAAATAGAAAAGCTAAGAATTGATGGCCATCGCTGATTGTCATATTTTTATTCAGGAAAGAAAAAAAATAGTATCATTAAGGATCACAAGTCAGGAAGAAAAAAATATCTATGCTCATTAATATATGTAGACAAGTTCCTTATTACTAACTTTTCTTTCATAAAGGTGGTGAGAGTCCATGAGACATTACTTCTGGGGGTTATACTCCTGGCCACTAGGCGGAAGCACCAGTTTTATCCTCCGCTGGAGATGGGTGAAGAATGGAGGTGCTCCATATGTTCTGTGAGAGGGGTCCTCTGACCAATTTGAGGCCCATTTTCCCCATAGAGAGCTACTGTTTGGACAGAGGGAAGTTTATGGAATTTTGGGTAGTGGTACAATCACACTCAGTGGGAGCTCATCACAGGTGTTGCAGGGACCGGTCCCTAGCATTCTCCTGTTGGATCATCATTATACTTCAAATCCAGTCCTGCTGTCAGGACTGGATTAGCTGTCTACTGGGAGCAGTTTTTTTTCTGCAGATGGTAAGTCCAGTTTTGTGGGTGCTTATTAGGTAAGTGTGTAGTTAACATTTATTGGGGCACTCACTTAGCCTAAAGGCTATTAATTGGTACACTTAGTTTTTTACATCATAGCCAGAGGACTATTGTGACAGGCTTTATTATATGTAACGTATGGGATTTTGGGCTGCAGGAACCTTATATATTTTTAATTTGCCCTATGTTTTACCTTTTTGTAAGATATGTCTGTTATTTTGAGTGTGTTGTTTAGAATTTCGCACGCATTATTATTTTTTTTTTTTTTAATATTTTTATTGAGGTTATACAGGACAATAACAAAAATACAAAGTACAGTGGGTAATGTAATGAACACATCTTAAAATGAGTTGGCTATGTCTCTGTAACCTGAGAAGAGAGAAGATAAGGGAAATATAGTACTACAAGGTCAGCAAAAAATAAAAAGATCAAGACATCTCAATACAATAGGCTATTACCCAACTGAATGAATGAAAACCTCATTTTTCATTTATAGAAACAATAATTGTACCTCCATTGTAGGACGGGCCACTCATGGACCCATGTACTTTAAAACTCAGGGAGGTACTCTAATGTTCAACACGGTCACTCTTGGACCTGAAAGGGCATTTTAGGGGGAGAGAAATAAAATAACAAGGTGGGCTACTTTTGGGCCCCAAATGAAACCTATAAACTAGTATAGTCGCTGCAGACTTGGTAAATGCTAAAAATATATAAAACTCAAGCTGTGCCGGTTCTGAAATAACAGTAGCAAACTATTAACTATAAACTCGGTGGTCCAGGCATAGCACCCCAGGGAGACCTTATTAGTGCTGCATCTACCTCCCAGCAGGTTTGACTAGGCATAAATGTTGATAGGGGCCATTCAAACTGGCATAAGGCCAACGTGGGAACTAATCACAATATGAGGTTGAAACCCAATAAGACATTGAGGCAAGGTTTGGTTACATGGAAGGCTATGGGGGTGTAGGGGCTGAGTCAATTAGTTATATTACCTATGCAAGCTCATCCTTTACTGCTTACTCATCTAGGGATTGGGGTAGCTAGGGATGAATATAAATTTCTCCAGAACACTAATATAGCTGCTACACTAATTTAGGGGCAAGTGCTCTGCACATTCTTAGCAGCCTTGATATATAGATATCTCTGTAAACCTCTACTGCGATGGAGGATGGGATGAACTGCATAAGTCCACATTCAACCTCCCCAGGGCATATGATAATATAGACAGCAGTCTGAACCTGTTACCTCATCCTTAATAACTAGATTATATTCATAAGCACTTTAAAATTTGATACATTAGCTTTGGATGGATTAATAATGTAGAGTAGGGGTACATCAGCAGAGCAAAAAGTATATGGTGTACGTCATGTGAACCTTGTAAAACAAAACAGTATTCATCAAGGAGCTTAGACCATTAGCTTAGGAATCCCCAGCATACACTCACAGCTTTAACAGTGACAACATTAGGCTAATAGAGTACTACCTCATACATAAACCATAGGGGCTCAAATTTAAGACACAGCAGTCCCATGTTGTACGGAGAGTTTAAAAAATAAAACTTGCCAGGAAGGTAATAATACGTAATGTTCAACTTCAGGTGCCAATTTTCTAGAACCAAGCTAATGCACGGTTCCGTTGTGCATAGATCAAGGGTCCAGACTTGGCCTGCTTGACAAAGACCCTTAACCAACCTCGGGCCCTGCAGAGATAGAGACCTGCTCTGCGCTGTATGTGCTCAGCTGATGTGAAAAGGATTATACCGCACAGCGTCTCTTGCAGCTGGTAGCCACGGTGTCCAACATACCTGGGGGCCCCCTGGATCAAAAGTCTGGCCGCTGCAGTGAGTGGTTAGGAAGGCAGAGGGAAGACGAAAGGTTCCCTTAAGAAAGTTTAGACCTGCTGCTCGAATTCTAGATCTCCCCCTCTCCGGGGCAAGGCGATGGGGAGCAGTAAACGATTTTAGCGTTATGGCTGCGTTCCAGCTCTCTGCAGTGACACTCCACCCAGGGCTAACTGAGCCCGTCTTAGGTAGATTCACTTCACCTTCTGTTACCTCTGGTTTCCGCGGCGGCAACATTGTCGATAGCTTCTCCTGTCTTGCAGCCGCCGGGTGTTGGCTTGTAGCCAGTGATCGGTACCTCTCGCCCGAGGACTTTGTGTGGCCCACAGGCTGTTCTGGCCGCAAAGTAATAGTGTACAAGTGAGCGGGGGCAGTATTCTCTTGATGAAGGGCTGCTGTAGCTGCCATCTTTGACGAATTTCTCAACACTGGCTCAACTGTCAGTCCCCCTTCTAGTTCAGTCTCTTCTAGTAAGCCTAGTTCATGTAGAGGCCCCGGGGAAGTCGGTAGTCCCAGCACTCGGCCCAACTCCCGTTCTAACTCTTCAAAGTGAGACTTGAGGAGTGATTGCATCTCATATTCCCACCAGTCCACAGCACTCATTATATTTTCCATGTCACGTCTCCACCAACTATCGGATTGCAGCTTTCTGGGTTGCTAGACTTTAATGGCTGTGTACGAAGTGGCAGTCTGCAACAGCTCCGGTAGCAGAAAAATAATTATCCAGTTATATAAAAACTGGTTTGGTAACCCAGTGACCTGGGGGGGTATTAGTGCGGAAGCCCCTACAGCACTAACATTCAGACAGGAGAGGCCTCTCAACCTCGTGGCTAATTGTAGTGGAGTAAGCTGAGGAGCATAGGCAGGTCCGGGAATTGCCGTAGATTCCTGAAACTCTCTTCAATAATACAAGATTGTTTATCTTGGGTTCCTCAGCAAGAAAAATAAAAATAGAAGTTGAAACAAGTTCTTAAATATAGTTTAAGTGTAGATTAAATGCAGGACCTCCCAACAAACACGTCCTGCCGCAACAGCTATAGGCTCCGCCCCCGCACGCATTATTTTTATTTGTGCGCCCTGTTTGGGGCCTTGGATGGGGTTGGTGGGCAGCAGAATGTTAAATGCCTAGGGCAGAACAAAACCTAAATACGACACTGCCCAGGAGTAATGGCTTATGGACTCTCACCACCATGAAAGAAATTCATTTTATCAGGTAAGTATAAATTATATTTTCTTTGTAGTCATGGTGAGAGTAAGCGAAATTCCTTATTGTTGGTAATTCATCACCTGGTCACCAGGAGGAGGCAAAGACCTACAACAGGGTTTTTTTTTTTTTAATATCCCTCCTACTTCCCTGACCCTCCCAATATTTTCATTCCGTCAGTTTGACTGATTGGAGATTGAAGGCTTAGTTCTTTCCCAAAGAGTTTCTCCGACTCTGTATTGAATACCTTGATTCAGGCTCGCAAGCCTCATGGTGAAAATTTACCAAAATTTCCCAGGAGTCTTTCGGCCAGCACTCGAATGGATCATATTTCTGCACTTCCAGTTTTCTTGAATAGTGGAGGAAGGTTAAAAGTGCTATAAAAAGCTACTACAAACTATTGGGGAGTGTATATAATAATATACAATTTGTCAGTGTATAAAAAAAATATATATATTCATTTTTAGATAAAAGCGTTTATAGACAATGGATAGATAAAAAATGTATATATAAATGTGTCACATCAGCATATCTGTATTGTGAAACAATCTTAGTAAGTACAAAAACTAGGTTGGCCAACCTCAGGTAAAAAAAAGTTTTTTAGCATAAAATACAGTATGATGATAACAGGATTTTACTGTAATGTTAAAAATAAATCTATAGATTAAACAAAATATATAATGATAGAAATATAAATAGCTGAGAACTTCCGGTAGGCGGCTAACCAAGATGGCCACAGCTTCACAATGCTCCGTGAATGACTCTCGCTCATAAAAGCACTGTGGCAAATCCCAAGCCATTCAGACCTCCCTTGGCAATACTTGTGCCTGGGAAACCCGAAGGATCAGGACACTAGAACCCCTGGCCACCGAGAAGGCATTAAAAAGTCCAATTCAGCCTTTGAGTCTTTCAGATGTGCTCACTAACGAACACCTTACCGCAGCCCTTATTGAGGTCTTTGCGCCATCGTTGGACTCCCTTACAATAGCTATGGGAGAATTTCTCTGTGAAATACAAGAGCTTCACGTACCTGAACTTCGGCAAGTTTCACTAACAAAGCCGAAGGTGGCTGGGACCCCTCTGGCAACGGATACTTTGGTTACAGGCATGCGATCCTGCTCTCATGTTACCACCTCTTCACTGAGCCTGGACAACACAACCGCACAATATCTTGAACAGGCGGCGAAGAACAGTGCCACAACTCCCGGGACTATGGATTTTCAATTTGCGATATACTCACGGGAAGCGGATTGTGCCGTTGCGACCCCAGCTCTACAGCGGAGTGGACAACCCGCAGCTACACCTGATCCACTACAGTACACTACTCCTTTACAGGCTCTGCAATTAGTCGCAAGAGTTAACTGTCCCTCTGATTATCTAACTCTGGCTTTG
Source organism: Bombina bombina (assembly GCF_027579735.1). Taxonomy (NCBI): domain Eukaryota; kingdom Metazoa; phylum Chordata; class Amphibia; order Anura; family Bombinatoridae; genus Bombina; species Bombina bombina. The sequence continues at coordinate 1,365,632,313 of NC_069499.1, forward strand.
AGGCAGCTCCTTTTTCACTATACTATTTGAGCCGCCTGCATTTGTAGTAGACACGGACGTGTATTTCCCCCAGTGCTTACGATTCTGTCTGCCAGGTGGACTACTCTTTTCAAGCTACTCAGTACAGTGCATGGAGCGGCTGGGAGACTGGCGTCTGGGAGCATCAGCTTTGACCAAGGAAGGGATAGGTTAAAATGTTTCGATTACACTCGAGCCTGTCTTCCTGGAATAAAGGAAATGTGCTGCTGCATTGCCTTAATTTATAAGTCAACGTCTTATACATCAGTTAGTTGTTTTGACTGAGCTAAACCTTTGTGTTTGTGAAAAACAGTTTATGTTGCAGAGGAAACAGCTCAAATATAGTATGATTGTGCTCATTCCCGCCTACAACCGTGTTTGTGAATAGGCTAAGCTTTACCACTTTTTGTCTCCTTTAATCAACTTCCTGCCACGGACTGCCTGCCTCTCTCCCTCCCCTGGATATCATTACTGGTTCATTTCAACCATGGTAATCTTTTTGATCTCACTGCTGTAACCTGCAAAATAATCCACTATCTTCCTAAAAATAGCACATTTGTATATTATCAGCTCCCAGAACCATGATAGATACAACACTGTTTTACTTTTTATTTCCTTAGCACTCACCTAATGTACAGTCTATGGTTTCTCAGTTCATTTAATGTTTTTCTCTATTTTTAAATACTTGTAACTCACTCTTCAGTTCTACTTGATACACATGTATAGGAAAAGTCTACTTCATACTGCACATATATAGGTAACCCCAATATAGTCTTACTCTTATGGATCTGGCTGCATGTCCTACATCACAGTCTGCACTTAACAGCTCTCAATCTTATATGGTATTAGTAACCTTGTAGAATAGTTACAGTATATTGTGCCCCGCCATCCTCCGCTTTTAATCACCCACAACCACAGATTGCCATGATTGTTTCTTATGATTACTGGTCCATTTTATATGAGGTAAGCTTGTTAAACTTGTTGAAAAAACTTACAAGTTCACCCACTACTGTCCTAATTTTCAGCATTTTCGTATATTACCAGTTCCTAGAAGTGGGGCAGATATAGCACTGTCTTATTTTCTCTCTCATTTCTTCAACATCCATTTATTGTACCATCTAAAGATTTAACGGTTCCTTTAATGTTCTTTCTTTTTTACTTTTGAAGGCTTACAACCCTCCTCTTAGTCTCTCATACTACATATACTGCATTTAGATGGGAAAACCCTTAATATAGTCATACTCACATAAGTCTGACCAAGCTCCCCATGTCACATCCTGGATTAAATGTATACACACGATATTTCTATATTATTCCCATAATTCTCCCCCCCCCCCCCCCCAAAGACTTTAGTTGATTTTTTTTTTTGGGGGGGGGGGGTTAACGTGTTTGGCTTTTGTTTTGTTTAGTTTTGTTAATATTATAAAATTTAGAGACATGGGTCCGGCACATAATGACTATTGAATAGTCTTTATGTACCTCTCAACGCAAAAACTTCTTTTGTATTGATAGCGTATACTTGAATCTTGCATACCAATGAACCAACTTTATCACACATATGTTAATATATTAATGCTTAGAATGTAGCATTGTATGCGTGTGTAAGTATTGCCTTGTACCTGTGTCTCTTCAATAAAAAAAAAAAGAATTGCAAAAAAAAAAAAATATATATATATATATATATATATATATATATATATATATATATATAAATAGCTATAACAGAACTATGATTACTATGGTGGGGAGTAAATCCAATGTCTTTAGTCAATCAAAAACTGTATCAAAAAGAGGAGGATTATCCAAAAGCAATGTAGAATTCCCTCAATAGTCTGACCTTAGTAGTCCTTAATGCGTTTAGATAAGCCTTTAGCACATAGATATCCTAGTGATGTCTGGAGTGTTTATACTTTTTCAGATTGTGTATGCTTGGTGTGTTATGCCAAATGCTGGAGCCTTACGTTAACTTGCAGTGTAAGATGCGGTCGCAGCCATTCTGCTGTAATCACGTGTCTGGATCGCTACTGCAGTATGTCAAGCTGGCGTGCTAAAAATTAGCACTATGAAGATCCTTGATCAGTATATTCCTAGCATAGGTGTCCAAGTGCCTTCTGGAGTGATGAGAATTTCTTCTTGTATCGTAGGATAATTCAGCTGACGTTGGAGCGTTAGACTTGTTTGTAACGTGAGATATGGTAGCAGCTGTTCCACTGCGCTCATGAAATTCAGTTAAGTCTGCTCTACGTCAAGCTGGAGGGCTCAGAATTAGCACTGTAGGGTTAAGGTCCTTGGTCGGTGTATTGCAACGCCTTTCGGCTGTCGGAACAGCCTTTCTCAAGCATACACCAGTTATTTTTTAGGAGCCATTTATACCCAACTTTGTTATTCAATTAGATGATTTATTCCTTGTTATGTTATTACCGTAAAACAAAACAGCAGTGTAACATCTATAATATTGTAATGATCCGTGAATTGTGCACAATTTGTCAGGCTTGCTTATTTTGATGTTTTCTTCTTTATAAGGCAGTATTTCAATGACTTGGTTAATATTTGATTGAAGGGTAATTGACAAGCAGGCAATTAATTTATTTAGATGCATTTGCTGTAGTAAATGGAGGGGATCCATCCTTACAAGGAGTGACTTTGTTATAACTTGTATCTATTCTTTTAAAAGTGCAAATGACAGATCAGACATTAACATACTGTGATGAGATCTGATGCAGAGAATTTTCAAACATTTTCAAGCATTTATAAAATATTTCTTTACTAAAATATTTATAAAATATTTATGAGGTCTTTATAAGATCTTTTTGCATTCCTATACAATATTGGAATTTAGATGATAGTAGTATTTACACAAAGATAGATGTAAAAAGGTATAGAAATAAAAGAATGAAGTGTTTTCATAATTCATGAATATTAACAATTGTTTTGTCACGTTTTTATCAGCATGTTTGTAAGATAAGTGTTTTATCTTGAGTGAGATGGGGTAAAGAAGGTGTATTATCTAACTGAACTGTTTTCTAAAATAATACCTATAAGATTAAAATCTATATTTAGGCCTTTATTGCGTAATGTTTGTAGTTTGAATATCCATTTTGCTTAATTTTTTTAAAATGAGCGTTTGACAGGTTTCTCCCTCTTTTATTGGGAGTAATTTTTGCAATGGCTGTAAAACTAAAGAATTTTAAATTACTATTATTACACATCTTGAAGTGTTTTGGAACCGGGAGATCTTTATTTATTTCTTCATCTGAATGTTCTATGGAGAGGATATGTTCCCTAATTCTCTCTCTTATAGTCCTTTCTGTTTCTCCGGTATATTGTTTGCTACATTTTTTACATTCTATTAGATAAATATTTTTATCAATGCACCTTATTGTACTCTTTAGTTTGAATTTTTTACCAGATTGGTTGGATGTGAATGACTTGGTCTTGGTAGCATGCCTGCAGGCCTTACATATTCTACATGGATAGAATCCTAGTAAGACTTCACCCGTAACTCCTTTTTCAGTTTTATGTGTGTTGTGTTTAAGTTTAGGTGCTAGTATATTTTTAAAATTTTTTGTTTTGCGGTAGACAAATTTGTGGACCTTAGGTAGACTATTCCCTATATGGGGGTCTGCTTTTAGAACATCCCAATATTTTTTAATGATTTTTTTCTAGAGCCTTTCTATCTTCACTATATACTGTTATCAATGGAAGGGATAATTCATTTGGGTCAGTAGGATTAATTAATCTTTCTCCTACATTGGTGTATCCGGTCCACGGCTTCATCCTTACTTGTGGGATATTCTCAATCCCTACAGGAAGTGGCAAAGAGAGCACACAGCAAAGCTGTCCATATAGCTCCCCTCAGGCTCCACCCCCCCAGTCATTCTCTTTGCCGCTCTAACTAGTAGCATCTCCCCAGGGGTGGTAAAGAGTATGTGGTGTTAGTTGTAGTTTTTCATTTCTTCTATCAAGAGTTTGTTATTTTAAAATTGTGCCGGCTTGTACTATTTACTCTGCAGCAGAAAGTGAAGAAGATTTCTGCTAAGAGGACTATGATTTTAGCACCAGTAACTAAAATCCATTGCTGTTCCCACGCAGGACTGTTGAAACCAGATAACATCAGTTGGGGGGAACAGTTTGCAGGCTTAACTGCTTCAGGTATGATCAGTCATTTTTCTAACAAGACCCAGTAATGCTAGAAGACTGTCAGAAATTCCCTCTGGGATAGGTAAGCCATTGTTATTAGATTCAGCAATAAAAGGATGGCTTATTTTAAGGGCTTATGCTGGTTGACACTATTGTTTTTTAGCAAGTTTTCAACTTAAATAGGTGTTTTTTTATCAACTTAAAAAACTTTTGGGGATTAATTTGCGCCTGGCACTTAGTTGGACACCTAATCTAGTCAGAAAGGCCCCTCCACTCTGGTATGCAGACGAAGGAAGCCTCATTTTCGCGCCTCAATTGTGCACTTGTTTTGACTAGCCAGTTCATGCAGCTTCACGTGGGGAGTCCGGAGGCATCAGGAACGGCTCCAGGGAGGCTTATATTCTTATCAAAATAACCCTAAGGAAGGTAAAAGCCACAGGGCAAGCTGTGGCAGAGTACTGTAGTGTGTTAACCGGTTAACTGCTGTTTTTAGCTCCGGTTTGGGCATTACGGGGTTAATTGGTCTGAAAATTTGTGTGCACCCTTTTCAAAGCATTATGACACTGTGGTGAAAATTTCATAAAAATCGGATATGTTTTTGATGGTTTTTTGATGTTTCAGTAATAAAGTGTGCACTTTTATTATTTAAAGAGACAGTAACGTTTTTGTCAAAAATAAATTTTATTGCATTGAAGTTACTTTTAAGTCTGTTAAACATGTCTGAACCTTCAGATAGCCTATGTTCTCTATGTTCAAAGGCCAAGGTGGTTCCCCCATTAAATTTATGTGTGAAATGTGCTATAGCGTCCAAACAGCTTAAGGACCGTACAATTACACTTAAAGATATAGCCCAAGATGATTCTTTAGCTGAAGGGTGTGAAGATAGCTCGCTATCCTCCCCTTCTGTGTCAACACCAGCTATGCCCGCGCAAGCGATGCCCAGTACATCTAACGCACCAATTGCGATTACTATGCAACAGTTAGCGGCAGTAATGGATAATTCTCTCTGAGCATTTTTATCCAAACTGCCAGCTTTTCCTAGGAATTGTTTAGAGAAAAGAGGGATAGGGGGGGGTAGAGTTATAGGATTGGTGCCAGGTTTTACCTATATTTATTATTAACAATAGTATTCTAATTACTGGAATTTAGTTTATATGTAACAACAGCAAAACCCGGAGTGGATTATTCAATAAGGCAACTGACAACAACTAGACAAACTAGTTGTAACTGAGAGTACAACAAAGTTTAAAGAGAGAATAATTCCACTAAGTATTATCAGATTAACTCTACTAGTATCAAAAAGTGTTCAAAATAATAAAATCGTTCCCAATCATTCATACATTAAAGTTTATTAGGTCAACTAAGGAACTCACTCTCATACAGTAGCAAAGGCTGTGAATTAAAACCACTTAAACTCTGTGGTTTGCATAATAGCTATTAGATAAGTATGTCCACTATTAGCTATCCTCAATCCGTATTGAATTAGAATTAACTAAGCCCTTACAATCCGAGGGCTGCATTAATATTATTATATAACAGTAAAGGATTAGAGGACATAAATTAAACCACTTATTAATCTATTTTCCACAAGAGTAAGCACATTAAAAACAAAACAGGAGAGACTGAGCTGCCCCTGCCGGACCCCTGACGCGCGTTTCACGAACGCTTCCTCAGAGGGGGTGCGGGCCGCTGCTACTCGGCGCCTTATATTCAGTTAAAATGCCCACCACTCACACCAGACTGGTTAAACGAATGGGAGTTGTCTCCCTATGATTGGCTGATTATCCTGTCCATCATAGCATCAACATCTTGCGTATGAGGAACTCGGAATTAAACAGTGGGTGTGATTCAGGTCATCGCTTAGTCATAGCGGCCGGACCAATCCACAACAAGCTTGTCATTCCCATACGGGGCGTGTGAGTTAGAGCTAATGTGATTGGAAGATCAAGTGCCTAAGCAGTATTTGTAAATATCGAAATTCACAAACTATAAATCCATTTGTGCATCTCTTTACAGATCAACAATAAATGATCCCCGGGACTATTAGTTATTACCCGACCTGAAACGGATTGATAATAGGGTATATTAATACAAAGTGTAACATAAGACATGCGGGCAATTTCTATCCGTATATCACATAAACAGCTCCGGTAATCCAAAATAAAACTTACTGTAATATACATACTTATTATTAAGAGGCTTGCGATGTTGGTTATCACTCAATCTTATATTATTTAACAACAGGTAATCACTGTTGTATTGTTATTTATTATAACAATCGCGAGTATGCTCTTGGATCAAATATCAGTATATTAAGTATACATTTTGTGTTTTTACTGATTATTTCTTTATGTTGTATTATAGAGCTTATTCCTCACATCTTAAGGGTGCATGTTAATGCACATGCTGTCAACAAAATATTTGCTTTCTTGCAAATGGTCTTAACTTCAACTGCATGTTAGACTGACTTTGTTGTTATAGTAATATCATATATATCAAGTTATATGTTTATACTCACACTCCAACGACATCTAAACTGCCACTGTTAAGATATTTAAATATTTTATTTATATTTTGTTCATATTTCTTATTTTTACTCATCGAGGCATATTATCTGTCTTCACAATCTTAGGATAATATATTGAATCCTTTCAAATTAATAAAATTTCCAGTCTACATCATGCCCTCCCTCCATTTGTTAATCTAGTAAATAGGATTTGCAGTTATGATCTTTGGTTCAACAGATATTACTATAACAACAAAGTCAGTCTAACATGCAGTTGAAGTTAAGACCATTTGCAAGAAAGCAAATATTTTGTTGACAGCATGTGCATTAACATGCACCCTTAAGATGTGAGGAATAAGCTCTATAATACAACATAAAGAAATAATCAGTAAAAACACAAAATGTATACTTAATATACTGATATTTGATCCAAGAGCATACTCGCGATTGTTATAATAAATAACAATACAACAGTGATTACCTGTTGTTAAATAATATAAGATTGAGTGATAACCAACATCGCAAGCCTCTTAATAATAAGTATGTATATTACTGTAAGTTTTATTTTGGATTACCGGAGCTGTTTATGTGATATACGGATAGAAATTGCCCGCATGTCTTATGTTACACTTTGTATTAATATACCCTATTATCAATCCGTTTCAGGTCGGGTAATAACTAATAGTCCCGGGGATCATTTATTGTTGATCTGTAAAGAGATGCACAAATGGATTTATAGTTTGTGAATTTCGATATTTACAAATACTGCTTAGGCACTTGATCTTCCAATTACATTAGCTCTAACTCACACGCCCCGTATGGGAATGACAAGCTTGTTGTGGATTGGTCCGGCCGCTATGACTAAGCGATGACCTGAATCACACCCACTGTTTAATTCCGAGTTCCTCATACGTAAGATGTTGATGCTATGATGGACAGGATAATCAGCCAATCATTGGGAGACAACTCCCATTCGTTTAACCAGTCTGGTGTGAGTGGTGGGCGTTTTAACTGAATATAAGGCGCCGAGTAGCAGCAGCCCGCACCCCCTCTGAGGAAGCGTTCGTGAAACGCGCGTCAGGGGTCCGGCAGGGGCAGCTCAGTCTCTCCTGTTGTTTTGTTTTTAATGTGCTTACTCTTGTGGAAAATAGATTAATAAGTGGTTTAATTTATGTCCTCTAATCCTTTACTGTTATATAATAATATTAATGCAGCCCTCGGATTGTAAGGGCTTAGTTAATTCTAATTCAACACTGATTGAGGATAGCTAATAGTGGACATACTTATCTAATAGCTATTATGCAAACCACAGAGTTTAAGTGGTTTTAATTCACAGCTTTTGCTACTGTATGAGAGTGAGTTCCTTAGTTGACCTAATAAACTTTAATGTATGAATGATTGGGAACGATTTTATTATTTTGAACACTTTTTGATACTAGTAGAGTTAATCTGATAATACTTAGTGGAATTATTCTCTCTTTAAACTTTGTTGTACTCTCAGTTACAACTAGATTGTCTAGTTGTCAGCTTTTCCTAGGAAGCGTGATTGCTCAGTTTTAAACACAGAAAATGAGCAAGCTGACGCAGAGGATAATTTATCTGTAGTGCCCTTACATCAATCTGACTTGGCGGTGAGGGAGGGCCTGCCTGAGGGAGAAATTTCTGACACAGGGAAAGTTTCTCAGCAGGCAGAGCCTGATGCCATAGCATTTAAATTTAAGCTAGAACACCTCCGTGCCCTACTTAAGGAGGTCCTAGCTACACTTGATGATTGTGATCCTTTGGTGATCCCTGAAAAATTGTGTAAAATGGACAAATTCTTAGAGGTCCCAGTACACACTGATGCATTTCCGATACCTAAGAGGGTGGCAGATATCGTGACTAAGGAGAAGCCAGGTGTACCCTTTGTTCCCCCTCCTATATTTAAGAAAATGTTCCCAATTGTTGACCCTAGAAGGGACGCATGGCAGACGGTCCCTAAGGTAGAGGGGGCAGTTTCAACGCTAGCTAAGCGCACAACTATACCAATAGAAGACAGTTGCGCTTTCAAAGATCCTATGGATAAAAAATTAGGTTTACTTAAGAAAATCTTTGTTCAACAGGGTTTTCTTCTTCAACCAATTTCTTGCATTATTCCTGTAACCACTGCAGAGGCTTTTTGGTTTGAGGAACTAGAAAACTCGCTACAAAAGGAGACTTCTTATGATGAAGTCATGGACAGAATTCACGCCCTGAAGTTGGCTAATTCTTTCATTACAGACTCCGCTTTCCAGTTAGCTAAATTAGCGGCGAAAAATTCAGGTTTTGCAATTGTGGTTCGCAGAGCGCTTTGGTTAAAGTCTTGGTCGGCGGATGTGTCGTCCAAAACAAAATTACTTAATATTCCTTTCAAGGGTAAGACCCTATTTGGGCCAGAGTTGAAGGAAATTATTTCAGATATCACTGGGGGAAAGGGCCATGCCCTTCCACAGGATACACCTTTCAAGGCTAAAAATAAGTCTAATTTTCGTTCCTTTCGCAATTTCAGGAACGGACCGACTTCCACCTCTACAGCCATTAGGCAAGAGGTTAACACATCCCAGCCCAAACCAGCATGGAAGCCATTGCAAGGCTGGAACAAGGGCAAACAGGCCAAGAAGCCTGCTGCTGCTACCAAGACAGCATGAAGGGGTAGCCCCCGATCCGGCACCGGATCTAGTAGGGGGCAGACTTTCTCTCTTTGCTCAGGCTTGGGCAAGAGATGTTCCGGACCCCTGGGCACTAGAAATTGTTTCTCAGGGGTATCTTCTAGAGTTCAAGGACCTTCCTCCAAGGGGAAGGTTCCACATGTCTCGCTTATCTTTAGACCAGATAAAGAGACAGGCATTCTTGCGTTGCGTAGAAGACCTATTAAAGATGGGAGTGATACACCCAGTTCCAACAGCGGAACAAGGACTGGGTTTTTACTCAAACCTGTTTGTAGTTCCCAAAAAAGAAGGAACTTTCAGGCCAATTCTGGACTTTAAAATTCTAAACAAATTCCTCAGAGTTCCATCATTCAAAATGGAAACCATTCGGACAATTTTACCAACGATCCAGGAGGGTCAATATATGACTACCGTGGACTTAAAGGATGCGTACCTGCATATTCCTATCCACAAAGATCACCATCAGTTCCTGAGGTTCGCCTTTCTGGACAAACCTTACCAGTTCGTGGCTCTTCCGTTCGGTTTAGCCACTGCTCCCAGAATTTTCACAAAGGTGCTAGGGTCCCTTCTAGCGGTGCTAAGGCCGAGGGGCATTGCAGTAGCACCTTACCTAGACGACATTCTAATACAAGAGTCGTCCCTTCCCAAAGCAAGGGCTCATACAGACATTGTTTTAGCCTTTCTCAGATCTCACGGGTGGAAGGTGAACATAGAGAAAAGTTCCCTGTCCCCGTCCACAAGGGTTCCTTTTCTGGGAACAATAATAGACTCCGTAGAAATGAAGATCTTTCTGACAGAGGTCAGGAAGTTAAAGCTTCTGAACGCTTGTCGAGTTCTTCAATCCATTCCTCAGCCCTCCATAGCTCAGTGCATGGAGGTAATAGGACTAATGGTTGCGGCAATGGACGTGGTTCCTTTTGCTCGAATTCATTTAAGACCATTGCAACTGTGCATGCTCAAACAGTGGAATGGGGATTATGCAGACTTGTCTCCCCAGATTCAAATGGACCAGAAAACCAGAGACTCACTCCTCTGGTGGCTGTCTCTAGATCACCTGTCTCAGGGAATGAGTTTCCGCAGACCGGAGTGGATCATCGTCACGACCGACGCCAGTCTTTTGGGCTGGGGCGCGGTCTGGGAGTCCCTGAAGGCTCAGGGTCTATGGTCTCGGGAAGAATCTCTTCTCCCGATAAACATATTGGAATTGAGAGCGATATTCAATGCGCTCCAGGCATGGCCTCAACTAGCGGAGGCCAGATTCATCAGATTTCAGTCGGACAACATGACGACTGGTAGCGTACATCAATCATCAGGGGGGAACGAAGAGTTCCCTCCCTGGCGATGAGAGAGGTATCCAAGATCATCAAATGGGCAGAGGATCGCTCCTGCCATCTATCAGCAATTCACATCCCAGGAGTGGACAACTGGGAAGCGGATTATCTGAGTCGTCAGACTTTCCATCCGGGGGAGTGGGAACTTCACCCGGAGGTTTTTGCCCAGTTAACTCAACTATGGGGCATTCCGGATCTGGATCTGATGGCGTCACGTCAGAACTCAAAAGTTCCATGTTACGGTCCAGGTCCAGGGATCCCAAGGCGACACTGGTAGATGCCTTAGCAGCGCCTTGGTCGTTCAATCTAGCTTATGTCTTTCCACCGTTTCCTCTTCTCCCACGGCTAGTAGCCAGGATCAAACAGGAGAAGGCTTCGGTAATTCTGATGTTTCCTGCGTGGCCAAGCAGGACCTGGTATGCAGACCTAGTGAATATGTCATCGGTTCCACCATGGAAGCTACCTTTTGAGGCAGGACCTTCTAATTCAAGGTCCATTCGTACATCCAAACCTAGTCTCTCTGCAACTGACTGCTTGGAGATTGAACGCTTGATTCTAGCTAAGCGTGGGTTTTCGGATTCAGTTATAGATACCCTGATTCAGGCTAGAAAGCCTGTCACTAGGAAAATTTACCATAAGATATGGCGGAAATATCTTTGTTGGTGCGAATCCAAGGGTTACTCATGGAGTAAGATTAGGATTCCAAGGATTTTAGCTTTTCTCCAAGGAGATTGCCACTCTAAACTGCAACACGCTATCTTGGTGGTTTCACTTCCGGCTCAATAGAGCAACCGGCTTTTCCTCGCGAATAGACTGACTCCAGGAACGTAAGCGCCCCTCAGCTTTTCTGTAAGGATTGGAGAAAGGTTTGTCAGCTAGTTCCTTAAAAGGACAGATATCAGCTCTGTCTGTTTTGTTACACAAACATCTGGCAGCAATGCCAGATGTTCAGGAGTTTGTGCAGGCTTTAGTCAGAATCAAGCCTGTCTACAGACCTGTGGCTCCTCCATGGAGTCTAAATCTAGTTCTTTCAGTTCTTCAGGGGGTTCCGTTTGAACCTCTACATTCCATAGATATTAAGTTACTATCTTGGAAAGTTTTGTTTTTGGTTGCTATCTCTTCCGCTAGAAGAGTTTCTGAATTGTCTGCTTTGCAGTGTAATTCACCCTATCTGGTGTTTCATACAGATAAGGTCGTTTTACGTACCAAACCTGGTTTTCTTCCAAAAGTGGTTTCCAATAAGAATATTAACCAGCAAATAGTTGTTCCTTCTCTGTGTCCTAACCCAGCTTCTAACGAGGAACGTCTTTTACACAATCTCGATGTGGTTCGTGCTTTGAAGTTTTACCTAAAAGCAACTAAAGATTTCAGACAAACTTCGTCCTTGTTTGTCGTCTATTCTGGTAAGAGGAGAGGTCAAAAGGCGACTGCGACCTCTCTGTCTTTCTGGCTGAAAAGCATCATCCGGTTGGCTTATGAGACTGCTGGAAGGCAGCCTCCTGAACGAATTACAGCTCACTCTACTAGAGCTGTGGCTTCCACTTGGGCTTTCAAGAATGAGGCTTCTGTTGAACAGATCTGTAAGGCAGCGACTTGGTCTTCACTGCATACATTTGCCAAATTTTACAAATTCGATACTTTTGCTTCTTCGGAGGCTATTTTTGGGAGAAAGGTTTTGCAAGCAGTGGTGCCTTCCGTTTAGGTTACCTGACTTGTTCCCTCCCTTCATCCGTGTCCTAAAGCTTTGGTATTGGTTCCCACAAGTAAGGATGAAGCCGTGGACCGGATACACCAATGTAGGAGAAAACAGAATTTATGTTTACCTGATAAATTTCTTTCTCCTACGGTGTATCCGGTCCACGGCCCACCCTGGCATTTTAGTCAGGTTTAAATTTATTTTTATAAACTACAGTCACCACTGCACCCTATGGTTCTCCTTTTTCTCCTAACCCTCGGTCGAATGACTGGGGGGGCGGAGCCTGAGGGGAGCTATATGGACAGCTTTGCTGTGTGCTCTCTTTGCCACTTCCTGTAGGGATTGAGAATATCCCACAAGTAAGGATGAAGCCGTGGACCGGATACACCGTAGGAGAAAGAAATTTATCAGCTAAACATAAATTCTGTTTTTCTTGTATTGAAGTATTTCTGTTCTTTTAATTTGTTGGATGTTTTTTCTTTCTACTTCTATTTCTTGTGTGTCATAGTCTCTATCTATGAACGTATTCTTTAGTCTTCATCTATTCTGCAGTTACGCCTATTCTGAGAAACTGGCCTTTCAGTATGTTGTGCTTCCATCTATGCAGGTGGCAACTGGACTAATGTATAAAGTGGTTTGCGTCAACTTCCTTAAAGTATGTTCTACTTCCAGTTTGCTTATACAGGAGGATTGCTAGTCTTCCAGCCATCAAGCATTTATTCAGTCCTTGGTCAGAAACAGACCAGTTATCACACCCATTTCAACTTCAGAAAATTTGAACTTGGTCCTCAGGGTTTTGTAAGTTTCCTCCCTTTGAACTTTTGTTATCCTGGAAGGTTTCTTTGTAGAATATTTATCAGGAATTTCTTGTTCATTCCTATCCAAAATTTTGAAGGAGCTATTTTTTTTTAATCTAATCTGGATGTAGTCAGGGCATTGATTTTTGTTCTTCAGGCTACTAGAGACTTTTGAGTATAATGCATAGTCCAAGCAAAAACTGCCCAAACAGTTTCTTCAAATGATAACAAATCCAAAGTTTATTCAAGCATTAAAAGCACAGAATTGACATATTATCCTTTCCTCAATAAAACAATGTATCCAAAAGAGAGCAGGTGAGCTTGATGGGTTTCGTTTGTATGCACATTTTATCACTTCAGTGGTTGAAGAGTCTAATTCTCTGAGCTTATTTGAAAGCAGGGCAGTTGTCAACTTTATGTACTACAGCTCATTCAACTCGTTCTGTGCCTACATCTTGGGCAATGAGGCAATTAGTAGACCACAACTGCAAGGCTACAAAATAGTCGTCTGTTAACACGTTAACTATATTTGAGGTTGATGTTTTTTGCCTCGTCTGAGGCAGCATTTGACAGGAAGTTTCTTCAGACTGTGATACCAGTTAAGTAGGTGTCTATCTTTTCCTTTTTTTTTTTTTTTGTCCCACCCATTTTTTCGTGGTCTCCACATCTTGGGTATTAGTTTCCACAGTAAGGAATTTTGTGGACTCTCACCACCATTAGAAAACCTAATTTATGCTTACCTGCATTAGTGGCAGCAGTTCTAGTTTGCACCTCTTTGAACTATTATCTTTACTTCTTACTCCTATTCTTGGCTATGCGAAATGCTGGGTGGGTCAGGGAAGTAGGAGGGATATTAAAGCTCAGTTGTAGGGTGCCTTTGCCACCTCCTGGTTGCCAGGCAATGAATTCCCAACAGTAAGGCATTTTGTGGACTCTCACCACCAAGAAAGAAAGGAATTTATCAGCCAAGCATATATTTTTTTTTCCTTTTTTCTTCCTTTTCTTTTTAATTCAATACCAATACTTACTGACTTTATTCTATACCAGTACTGACTATATGCTATTTTGGACTCTTCACTTACACTTTCTTTTATTTCTTCTTTCAATTGCTCAGACTCATGGAAGTAAGAATGGGCAAAGAGCAGGTAGAGACCAAGTTGCGGTCTATGGAGGACCAATTGCTGGATGCTCGGGAAGAAATCTCTCAGCTGCAGGCAAAGGGTGGCGCAATGGTGGAAAGACATGTTCTAATGAAGGTAACCTACAAAAAGCTACCAACACAAAACAATATGAGATGGGTATTAGCTTGGCTTGCATGAGCATTATTTGCCTGTTTTGCAGTTCTGTGTAAAACAGTGCCTATGCCTCTACTAAACTGTATTGCATATTTATATTAAGCAACATATTTACTGTACCACATATAAGAATAATTTGATCATTTTACAGATGTGCTCCATGCCAAACGCCCAGTTTAGTTAATTTGTTGAGATGTGGAACGTGAGGCATGAGACCAATTTTTTAACATCCTGTATTGTCCCAATTACTGAATGTGATTAATTAGGAATCCTAATATCTGCCTGACATGAAGGTTTTTAATCAAACAATTATTCATCACTTAAAGAAACATAACACCCCCCCCCAATTATTTAATGTTTCAGATATAGTATAAAACTTAAAAATTTACTTCACTTTGCTGTTATCAGGTTTACTTCATGTATGATGTAGGAATGTGTACTAGTGTGCATGTGACTGGAGCAATATATGGCAGCCATTTTTATTACTTTGATATATTTGTAAGAACAAGAAGTGGCAACAGTGTTTCCTGTCATGTAGTGCTCCAGACATGTGCATACTACCTATATAGATATATCTCCAACAACGAATGTCATGAGAATTAAGTACATTTGATAATAGAAGTAAATTAGAAACTGTTTTAAAATTGTAAGCTCTGTAAGAATCATAAAAGAAAAATGTTGAGTTTCCATATCCCTTTAATTTCCTTCAGCAAATGGGGAATATCTGTACATTGTAACTCTATACGAACGTTGTGGTGTAATCCTACCTATTTTTTTAATAAGTATAGAGACTAATTTTGAGTTGGCACACATCTGAATAGAACTCCTGTTTGGACTGGAGGTGAAGGGTGCCCAGGTGATACCTGCTTTTTTGCGTCCCTCACCCTTATCCCTTGCCCACGCTTGCTCCACATCCCTAGGAGCTTCAGGAAACACAGGATGAGCTGGATCAAGTCTTAGATATCCGTCAAAAGCAGGATGAACTTCTGAAGCAGAGAGAGAGGGAACTAACTGCTTTAAAAGGTGCTCTGAAAGAGGAGGTGGCTAATCATGACAAGGAGATGGACCGTGTGAGACAGCAGTATCTGATTGACATTGAGCAGCTGCGAAAAAACATGGATAATGTGTCCCAGGTATAATGGCGTTGTCTGTAATCTTTAACTGCAACATATTGGGAGTGTGAGGTTGCTGCCTAGTGTTGGTATATACAGCCATTTTTGACTTTTTCTAAAAAGAATGAGTGATCTAGACTAAACCAAAAATGTAGATAGGATAAGGAATATAAAGTCCATTCTCCTAAGTACCCGCAGTTTAAATGCATAAACGGAATCTAAGTCACACCAATCTTACATTTACACCTTATTCATGGTCTGTTAGAATTTGTTTTCCATTTAGAACTATTATTTTTAGGACCTCATCTGAGTCATTGTTTAATCCCGTGGCAAATGTCTTCTTAGATGTTAATACATTGTGGTGTTTGGGGCACATGGGAAAATATTAGGTACTTTTTAATTTGAAATCCTAAATGGTTGTATTTACTTATGTGGGCTGTAATCCCACTCCAAGTATGTGATCTGCTGGTGGAGGGGTCATTTATCCGTTCTGGTGTTAAATAGCTGCTTGCTTCACGCTGGCCTGCACACACCACATTGCGTCTTTTATTCATTGTTCATATCTGCTGTTCCCGCACTATTGTTGTTATCACCCTGCATCTGCCATATTGTTTCACAGGACCAACTCAGCTTGGAGTCAGAGCGTCAGAAAATAAACTTGGTTGTGAAAAACCTTCAGAGGGAGCTGGAAGAGAGCAGTGATGAGATTAACCAATGGAAAGAAATGTTCCAGAAGAACAAAGATGAACTACGCAGTGCAAAGCAGGAGTGAGTACCTCTCTAATCCCTTCAATATACAGATCTGTAGCCACCCAACACAATGCAACTGTTTAAAACCTATGCTTTATTATTAAAGGGTCAGTATCTGACTTATGAACGATTAATTTTGACTTTAGAGTATGCAATTTTAAACAACTTTTCCGTTTACTTCTATTATCAATTTTGCTTAGTTCCCTTAGTATCCTTTTGTTAAAGAGTAATCCTTGGTGAGCTCAGAATCGTGCATGTGTCCTTAGCCACCTGCCAACAGTGTTTGCAAGAATGTTTAAAATATGTTATACATAGTTGCAAACTCTGCTGCCATAGAGTGTCTGTAGCACTTTCTGAAGCACCAGCTCCTACTGAGCATATGCAAGAGTGTACACATATATGCATTTTGTCATTGGCTGCTGGATGTCACATAATACAGAAACATATCTGCTGCTCGTTTGAAATTCAGAGTTGCATTGCTTTGTTGTTGTGCATTCTTTGATCGAGCTATTCTGTACTTAATGGTCCTTTTAAACATGCATATATAAGTATTTAGTATTGCAAGAATGACAATTGCCGCCAGTAAATGGTTATTATAATTTTCTTCTGTTATGTGTGATCAGTCCACGGGTCATCATTACTTCTGGGATATAACTCCTCCCCAACAGGAAATGCAAGAGGATTCACCCAGCAGAGCTGCATATAGCTCCTCCCCTCTACGTCACTCCCAGTCATTCTCTTGCACCCAACGACTAGATAGGATGTGTGAGAGGACTATGGTGATTATACTTAGTTTTTATAACTTCAATCAAAAGTTTGTTATTTTACAATAGCACCGGAGCGTGTTATTGCCTCTCTGGCAGAGTTTGAAGAAGAATCTACCAGAGTTTTTACTATGATTTTAACCGGAGTAGTTAAGATCATATTGCTGTTTCTCGGCCATCTGAGGGAGGTAAAAGCTTCAGATCAGGGGACAGCGGGCAGATGAATCTGCATTGAGGTATGTAGCAGTTTTTATTTTCTGAATGGAATTGATGAGAAAATCCTGCCATACCGTTATAATGACATGTATGTATACTCTACACTTCAGTATTCTGG
This sequence comes from Bombina bombina, assembly GCF_027579735.1. NCBI lineage: Eukaryota > Metazoa > Chordata > Amphibia > Anura > Bombinatoridae > Bombina > Bombina bombina. Next base: position 1,365,649,743 of record NC_069499.1, read on the forward strand.
GGATGGTATTTCACTGGAATTACTCTGTTAAAAGTACATTAAACCTTTTAATAGGTATTTATTATGTTAAACGTTTTTGCTGGAATGTAGAATCGTTTGCATTTTCTGAGGTACTGAGTGAATAAATGTTTGGGCATTATTTTTCCACTTGGCAGTTGCTTGTTTTAATTGTGACAGTTTCGTTTCTCTCTCACTGCTGTGTGTGAGGGGGAGGGGCCGTTTTTGGCGCTCTTTGCTACGCATCAAAAATTTCCAGTCAGTTACTCTTGTATTTCCTGCATGATCCGGTTCATCTCTAACAGAACTCAGGGGTCTTCAAACTTCTTTGGAGGGAGGTAGATTCTCTCAGCAGAGCTGTGAGACTTATATATTGACTGTGATTAAAAACGTTGCTCTGTAATTTTTATGCTTCAAATTTAATTATTGTTACTTTACTAATGGGAACAAACCTTTGCTAAAAGTTGTGTTGTTTTTAAGGATTGATGCTATAACTGTTTTTTTTCAGTTCATTATTTCAACTGTCATTTAATCGTTTAGTGCTTCTTTGAGGCACAGTACGTTTTTGTTAAATAAGATTGTAACCAAGTTGCAAGTTTATTGCTAGTGTGTTAAACATGTCTGATTCAGAGGAAGATACCTGTGTCATTTGTTCCAATGCCAAGGTGGAGCCCAATAGAAATTTATGTACTAACTGTATTGATGCTACTTTAAATAAAAGCCAATCTGTACAAATTGAACAAATTTCACCAAACAGCGAGGGGAGAGTTATGCCGACTAACTCGCCTCACGTGTCAGTACCTGCATCTCCCGCCCGGGAGGTGCGTGATATTGTGGCGCCTAGTACATCTGGGCGGCCATTACAGATAACATTACAAGATATGGCTACTGTTATGACCGAAGTTTTGGCTAAATTACCAGAACTAAGAGGCAAGCGTGATCACTCTGGGGTGAGAACAGAGTGCGCTGATAATACTAGGGCCATGTCTGATACTGCGTCACAGCTTGCAGAGCATGAGGACGGAGAGCTTCATTCTGTGGGTGACGGTTCTGATCCAAACAGATTGGATTCAGATATTTCAAATTTTAAATTTAAATTGGAAAACCTCCGTGTATTACTAGGGGAGGTTTTAGCGGCTCTTAATGATTGTAACACTGTTGCAATACCAGAGAAATTGTGTAGGTTGGATAAATACTTTGCGGTACCGGCGAGTACTGACGTTTTTCCTATACCTAAGAGACTAACTGAAATTGTTACTAAGGAGTGGGATAGACCCGGTGTGCCGTTCTCACCCCCTCCAATATTTAGAAAGATGTTTCCAATAGACGCCACCACACGGGACTTATGGCAAACGGTCCCTAAGGTGGAGGGAGCAGTTTCTACTTTAGCTAAGCGTACCACTATCCCGGTGGAGGATAGCTGTGCTTTTTCAGATCCAATGGATAAAAAATTAGAGGGTTACCTTAAGAAAATGTTTGTTCAACAAGGTTTTATATTGCAACCCCTCGCATGCATCGCGCCGATTACGGCTGCGGCAGCATTTTGGATTGAGTCTCTGGAAGAGAACCTTAGTTCAGCTACGCTGGACGACATTACGGACAGGCTTAGAGTCCTTAAACTAGCTAATTCATTCATTTCGGAGGCCGTAGTACATTTAACAAACTTACGGCTAAGAACTCAGGATTCGCCATTCAGGCACGTAGGGCGCTGTGGCTAAAATCCTGGTCAGCTGATGTAACTTCTAAGTCCAAATTACTTAATATACCTTTCAAGGGGCAAACTTTATTTGGGCCCGGTTTGAAAGAAATTATCGCTGACATTACAGGAGGTAAGGGCCACGCCCTGCCTCAAGACAAAGCCAAAGCTAAGGCTAGACAGTCTAATTTTCGTCCCTTTCGGAATTTCAAAGCAGGAGCAGCACCAACTTCCACTGCACCAAAACAGGAAGGAGCTGTTGCTCGTTACAGACAAGGCTGGAAACCTAACCAGTCCTGGAACAAGGGCAAGCAGGCCAGGAAACCTGCTGCTGCCCCAAAGACAGCATGAACCGAGGGCCCCCGATCCGGGACCGGATCTAGTGGGGGGCAGACTCTCTCTCTTCGCCCAGGCTTGGGCAAGAGATGTTCAGGATCCCTGGGCGCTAGAGATCATATCTCAGGGATACCTTCTAGACTTCAAATTCTCTCCCCCAAGAGGGAGATTTCATCTGTCAAGGTTGTCAACAAACCAGATAAAGAAAGAAGCGTTTCTACGCTGTGTACAAGACCTGTTATTAATGGGAGTGATCCATCCGGTTCCGCGGTCGGAACAAGGACAAGGGTTTTACTCAAACCTGTTTGTGGTTCCCAAAAAAGAGGGAACTTTCAGGCCAATCTTGGATTTAAAGATCCTAAACAAATTCCTAAGAGTTCCATCGTTCAAAATGGAAACTATTCGGACAATCTTACCCATGATCCAAAAGGGTCAGTACATGACCACAGTGGATTTAAAGGATGCTTACCTTCACATACCGATTCACAAAGATCATTACCGGTATCTAAGGTTTGCCTTCTTAGACAGGCATTACCAGTTTGTAGCTCTTCCATTCGGATTGGCTACGGCTCCAAGAATCTTCACAAAGGTTCTGGGTGCCCTTCTGGCGGTACTAAGACCGCGAGGAATTTCGGTAGCTCCGTACCTAGACGACATTCTGATACAAGCCTCAAGCTTTCAAACTGCCAAGTCTCATACAGAGTTAGTTCTGGCATTTCTAAGGTCGCATGGATGGAAAGTGAACGAAAAGAAGAGTTCTCTCTTTCCTCTCACAAGAGTTCCATTCTTGGGGACTCTTATAGATTCTGTAGAAATGAAGATTTATCTGACAGAAGACAGATTAACAAAGCTTCTAAATGCATGCCGTGTCCTTCATTCCATTCAACTCCCGTCAGTAGCTCAATGCATGGAGGTGATCGGCTTAATGGTAGCAGCAATGGACATAGTACCCTTTGCACGTCTACATCTCAGACCGCTGCAATTGTGCATGCTGAGTCAGTGGAATGGGGATTACTCAGACTTGTCCCCTACTCTGAATCTGGATCAAGAGACCAGAAACTCTCTTCTATGGTGGCTTTCTCGGCCACATCTGTCCAGGGGGATGCCATTCAGCAGGCCGGACTGGACAATTGTAACAACAGACGCCAGCCTACTAGGTTGGGGCGCTGTCTGGAATTCTCTGAAGGCTCAGGGACAATGGAGTCAGGAGGAAAGTCTCCTGCCAATAAACATTCTGGAATTGAGAGCAGTTCTCAATGCCCTTCTGGCTTGGCCCCAGTTAAAAACTCGGGGGTTCATCAGGTTTCAGTCGGACAACATCACGACTGTAGCTTACATCAACCATCAGGGAGGGACAAGAAGCTCCCTAGCAATGATAGAAGTATCAAAGATAATTCGCTGGGCAGAGTCTCACTCTTGCCACCTGTCAGCAATCCACATCCCGGGAGTGGAGAACTGGGAGGCGGATTTCTTGAGTCGCCAGATTTTTCATCCGGGGGAGTGGGAACTTCATCCGGAGGTCTTTGCCCAAATACTTCGACGTTGGGGCAAACCAGAGATAGATCTCATGGCGTCTCGCCAGAACGCCAAACTTCCTCGCTACGGGTCCAGATCCAGGGATCCGGGAGCGGTTCTGATAGATGCTTTGACAGCACCTTGGAACTTCGGGATGGCTTATGTGTTTCCACCCTTCCCGCTGCTTCCTCGATTGATTGCCAAAATCAAACAGGAGAGAGCATCAGTGATTCTAATAGCGCCTGCATGGCCACGCAGGACTTGGTATGCAGATCTAGTGGACATGTCATCCTGTCCGCCTTGGTCTCTACCTCTAAGACAGGACCTTCTGATACAGGGTCCATTCAAACATCAAAATCTAATTTCTCTGAAGCTGACTGCTTGGAAATTGAACGCTTGATTTTATCAAAACGTGGGTTTTCTGAGTCGGTTATTGATACCCTGATACAGGCTAGGAAGCCTGTTACCAGAAGGATTTACCATAAGATATGGCGTAAATACCTATACTGGTGCGAATCCAAAGGTTACTCCTGGAGTAAGGTTAGGATTCCTAGGATATTGTCCTTTCTACAAGAAGGTTTAGAAAAGGGTTTATCGGCTAGCTCATTAAAGGGACAGATCTCAGCTCTGTCCATCTTGTTACACAGGCGTCTGTCAGAAAATCCAGACGTCCAGGCCTTTTGTCAGGCTTTAGCTAGGATCAAGCCTGTGTTTAAAACTGCTGCTCCGCCATGGAGTTTAAACCTTGTTCTTAACGTTCTACAAGGAGTTCCGTTTGAACCCCTTCATTCCATTGATATAAAGTTGTTATCTTGGAAAGTGTTATTTTTAATGGCTATTTCTTCGGCTCGGAGAGTCTCTGAGTTATCAGCTTTACATTGTGATTCTCCTTATTTGATTTTTCATTCGGATAAGGTAGTTCTGCGTACAAAACCTGGGTTCTTACCTAAGGTAGTCACTAACAGGAACATCAATCAAGAGATCGTGGTGCCTTCTCTGTGCCCGAATCCTTCCTCAAAGAAGGAACGTCTTCTACACAATCTGGATGTAGTTCGTGCCCTCAAGTTCTACTTGCAGGCAACTAAGGATTTTCGACAAACGTCTTCCCTGTTTGTCGTGTACTCTGGTCAGAGGAGAGGTCATAAGGCTTCGGCTACCTCTCTCTCCTTCTGGCTTCGTAGCATAATTCGTTTAGCCTATGAGACTGCTGGACAGCAGCCTCCTGAAAGAATTACAGCTCATTCTACTAGAGCTGTGGCTTCCACTTGGGCCTTTAAGAATGAGGCCTCTGTTGAACAGATTTGCAAGGCTGCAACTTGGTCTTCGCTTCATACTTTTTCCAAATTTTACAAATTTGACACTTTTGCTTCTTCGGAGGCTATTTTTGGGAGAAAGGTTCTTCAGGCAGTGGTTCCTTCTGTATAATGAGCCTGCCTATCCCTCCCGTCATCCGTGTACTTTTGCTTTGGTATTGGTATCCCAGAAGTAATGATGACCCGTGGACTGATCACACATAACAGAAGAAAACATAATTTATGCTTACCTGATAAATTCCTTTCTTCTGTTGTGTGATCAGTCCACGGCCCGCCCTGTTTTTTAAGGCAGGTAAATATCTTTTAAATTATACTCCAGTCACCACTTCACCCTTGGTTTCTCCTTTCTCGTTGATTCTTGGTCGAATGACTGGGAGTGACGTAGAGGGGAGGAGCTATATGCAGCTCTGCTGGGTGAATCCTCTTGCATTTCCTGTTGGGGAGGAGTTATATCCCAGAAGTAATGATGACCCGTGGACTGATCACACAACAGAAGAAAGGAATTTATCAGGTAAGCATAAATTATGTTTTTTGCACAACTTGATTATATCATTTACTTAACGCTATCATTAAAATTATGGCAAAATGTATTTACTACATAAGACAAATAACAATAAAGGATGGTGTCTTCATAGTTGCTAACAGGGTAAAATAGAAAGTAGAAACATATCCTAACCAGCCCCCCTGGGTAAAGTTCAGCACCCTCCTATGAAAGAGAAATATTTTTATTTACCAATTATGCACCAGCACACAAAGAAACTGCCTACAAAATAAAAAGTCTGCTAGCTTTTTAGAAACAGTATGTGCCTCATCTCAGTGATAACAAAATGTCCACAATCATTTACTCCTGGGAATTACCTTTCCTGACCACTAGGAGGAGGCAAAGATTCCCAAACTCCAAGAGCCCCATAAAACCCCTCCCACCTCTATGGTAACTAGTCTTGTCTCTACCTCTGCTGGAGGAAGGTGAAGAATGAAGGTGCTCCAGATGTTCCACTGTGAGAGGGGTCCGGTTTCCCCTCATAGTACTACTGTTGTCGGAGGGATGTATTTGGAGTACTGGGTAGTGGCACAATCACACTTTGTTTGTTTTTTGTTTTGTTTTGTTTTTTCTTATTTTATATTTTTATTGAGGCTGCAAACCTTCTAAACATAAGTAAGGTTACATTATAGTCCTGAGCATAAACATATGTCTATATAATAGAATAAAAAACACATATCTCAAAGGTGTAGTATGTGGTACACTGTTTTTAGATTTGGGCAGTATAATGGTACATAATTTCAACCATATACCTCTTATATAGTAACACATACCTATAGGGTATAACATTATTAGACATAAGTACAACTAGTGATACTGAACCTAGCCATTCTATAACAAATCTCTTTTATTGTTGGTTCTAACTATTTCCCCTTTTAATATTTGGACCATGAACATTAAGAATAGACCAGATTGGGAATGGTATAATTAAGATCAAGGGTGTAAGGGATATATTTAGTTAAATAGAAGTAAATAAGAATATAATGTAGTTAGTAATAAACTATCTGGACAGTACTTCTATAATTGAGAATTATTTTCTAATAATTTGGTAGTATGAACCATAGGATGCATTTTCTTTTATTTACTGAGTAAACTCGGGGGGTGGGGGGGGGAGATCTATAATTAAACTATGAGAATTATAGTAGCAGAGAGTACATATATGAGCAAAAAGGGGATATTATTTACATGAGCTGTCATATTATGGACCTATTAACCATTATAGATCAGACTGTAAGCATTGCTGTTTAGATCAAATTGAATGTAAGAGATGGTCTCTTGGTATGCGCTAAAGATAGAAGAGGTTAAGGCGACTTTCAATGAGACAATGTGACGAAATTGAGGCCACATAGGTTAGATAGACGTATCAGTAGGGTAGAGCAGGGAAGGAGGACTGTAAGGGTCATCCTTAGACCTAAGGTATAAGTAATATCAAATATATTTACTTCAGGTCAACTTAGTAATGTCTATATCTATGTGGGTCTATTTGTAATGGATGCAGAAAGGGGTGATGTCTTATCACTCTGTCATAGGGGTACGGGCCCTATACCCCCAACAGAAGACAAAATTCTCACCTTTAGCCAAAAGTAACCTGTAGATATCATATTAAATTGTAGTTGACCAATAAGGTTTGGTGGTCCCTGCTGTCTAAATATAGGATCAGACTAAGTGTACATTAGAAATAACTATCCATTGTATGTAACAATGTTTACCATAAAATAGTAGCTTTAGAGATAAGTCGCTTTATGATAGAAATGCAATCAATTGCAGTAGTTATTTAAGTACAGGATACCTTGTAGGGATTACTATGTCAAGTGTAGTCTAGTAAAACTGGGTATAATGAACAATATACCATATAATATAAAATAATTCAAAATGCTCCAGGGAAACTAGTCATGTTGGTGCTTATTGAATATGAAGTGGACTATGTACGCATAAGCAGATATATAGAAAAGCTCTAAACAAACTCTCAAGCTCATAGCTATCATATATCAGAGTTTAAAAATCTATAACATACCTTAGTCTAAAGAGTATTCTTGTAAAGAGCAAACATCCTATTACTTATAATATATGACCAATAAAAGTGAAACAGAATAGGCTCTATATGTACATAGTCTTAAAAGAACACAAGAGCATGAATATATAGCAGACAATTGTTCAATAAACCCGTGTAACTAATCAGACAATGCTTAACATAAAATAACAGTGATGCTAAGGCAGTGCTGGATTCATTCTATTAGTGGCATAAATAGAAAAATTTGAGCATAACTTAGAGATATTTGCTAATATGCTGTCTTGTCCCTCAGCCAGCTTCAAATCAGTCAATATTATTTTAATTAGGACTCCGCAAAGTTTCCAAATTTGCCCGAGGTGTTTGGGAGTCCTAAGGCATAGGGTATTTAGTGCTTCCACACCTAACCTACTCCAACTTTAATAATTCTTTCACACTGCTTTGTGTTCTATGCGCTGTAAATCTGCTCCTGAATCAAACTTTCCTAGTTTTAGACTTGGTTGATCTCCACTGGAGCCAGGATTCACCCTCTTCCCTTAACCGCTGCATGAGAACAAGAGTAGCTCCATCAACTCGTCTTTCCAGATCGATCTGTGCCATTAGTAGGGACTGTGCATGCTGCTTCGACTCTGCTAATGGTCCAAACATAGGAGAAACCCTGTTCCTGTTCCAAGGGGGCTATCAACCCGCACTCCATATTACGTTCCATATGGTCAGCTGCAAACTTTGGATTGCTAGCAGGTAGTATAGATGGGGGGTTTTCTAATACGCGTGGTGCGGATGAGAGTCCCATGTAATGGTTAGTATCACTCAGTAATGGCTCTCAGCTGCATTTCCTGTCCTGTCCAAGGCACTGCACCCTCTTGTCTCTCAGCGCAACCAGTCTCTACTTGTAGGTCTGCCGGTGGAGCATGTTTTACCAGCCACTGAAGCTGATCTCGTATAGCCTCTCCAAGTTCCGTTTATGCGGCCTGTATCACTGTGTGGAGGTCTTTTTTATTTTGCCAGACTGCATGGCATTATTGAAATGTGTCTGCCAATTATTGAATCCTAGGGCACTTTCTCAGTCCCCTGGAGTATTGGTGCATATAATTTGTGGTTCTTAGGTAGTTTGCTATAAATGTATAGCTTAAATTCAACAATTATCCCCAGATATGAATATTTTCGGCCAGGAGCTCTCTCTAGGCACGTCCAATCATCTCAGTGGCTGACTCCGCTCCCCACAATTACTCATTTCTGGAGTTAGCTACAAGCCTTTCCACATGTGTTGCAGGGACCTGTCGTTTGCCTCCTCATGTTTGGTCATCGCTATACTTCTATACCATATCCTCTGCTGTTATGTTTCAGCGCTGGTTTGACTTTCTGCTGGATTTCTGCTTATTTCCAGTAGATATGTAAGTACATACTTTTGTTTATAAGGCACTCTTTAAGCCTTTTAGGCTGTTATTATATTCATTATACTATTATAGCCTGGGGACAGATGGTTTTTATGTGTATTTATTTATGTTTATTTATGTGTTAATTTTATAAGGTAATATCCCTTTAAATCATTTTTACACGTCCCCTTTTATTTGTTTATTTTGTTTTAAAGTGCGTCATGGTTGCACAAGTAGGTCTCTCGGGTTGGTCTACACAAGAGAGTGCATGTCTCTTTTTTTGGTGCTCTATTGTATCTTTTGTCACGCCGTTTTTTATTCTGTAAGCATTTCCGTTCTGTTTGGGCACGCAATTTGTTTGTGCGTTTTTGATTTTGGAATTTATTTCTTTTTTCCTATTTCGGATTAGTGCTTTTTGGCCTACATTTTATGCTTTTTGTATGGGAGGGGAACATTTTTTCCATTGCTTCAAGAGTTTTTTTTATTCAAGAGGATATAGCCGTATGATTATGCATTCTATTTTATTTATAGTATCCATTATCTTGGAGCCTTCTATTTCTTTCCCTAAATCTCTTTAGAAGCCAGGTCCTATGAACATTTTACTACCTATGTTAAGTATGTATATTGTAAGCTTGCTGGGGTATTTCCTCCGCCCCCCCAAGGCAGAACATGCAGTGATTTGAGATGTAATCGTAGAAATTGCATAATTTCTGCAGAAAGAACAGGACACATGCAAGAGCTGTTAGTGCTTTAACTTTGCAGCGCTGCTCCACATCAGGCTGTTCTCTTCAAACAGCTTTGCTCTGGCTGCTCTGTGTAAGTTTTCTTTTACATAGTGCATCCACAGCAAAGTGATGTTTGAAGTGAACAGTCAGATATGCAGTAGGGCTGTAAAGCACAAGTGGATTTATTGTTGACTGGCTCTGATTTTTTTTTAAAACCTGCCCCCAACCTTTCCCAGTGTGCAAAGATGTGACTTCTGTATGTAAAACATTCATATGAGCAATGCACCTTTTTATTACTACATTTCTTTGTTAGACCAAGAGAAAAGGAAACAAATTTATTCAAGAGACATTTTAAAATGTCGTTTTTTGTCTGCAGCGAATTTGCAATTTTATTTAAAAATAACCTGCAGAAAAATTTTCACTACAAAATCTCATCGCAGAAAGTGTAAAAAAAGTTCTGCCTCTAGGCCTCCACCTCAGTTATGCAATATCTGTTTCAATGCGTTTATGCTTCTAAAGATATCAGTATTCCTTTTGTTTGTTCTTTACAGAGGAGTCCTACAGATTTTTTTCACCAGGATTTTAGAATCGTCGTTCATTCCACTGTTTCAAATGCTGGCAGCTATTCCCCTTCAAGTAAGTGGTAAAGGTCAATTCATGAGTTACTGTCTACTAGCTCTAAGCCTAGTTTTGATTATATTTCTGATCCTGGTTCTGCTGATCTGTCCTCTTAAATTAGTTTTTTTGATTATCAGGAATCTGTTTCTGATTATGATGTGGAATCATCCTCTTTCTTGTTTAAAGTTGAACATCTTCGTTCACTTTTAAGGAAGTTTTTAATACTTTAGGGTTTTGGGTTTCTAAGGTTTCTGAGGGAAAGTCTGTTAAACGCTTAGTTTTGTTTTTTAATTCTGCTGTTAAAACCTTTGGGGGGTTTTGTCCCTGATGCCGTCTCTGAGAAAGTTTCTCAGGAACAATCTAAGCCCGGTAGTACTTTTAATCCTTCTGCAAGATATAAATGGATTTATCTTTTGCATGCTTCTTATATTGATATTATTATTGGGGCAAGTTGTGTTAGCCCTTTTAGTTTATCAAGCACAGAGTTCTTTTGGCACCTCTTGTCGGGTGGTGACATCACACGGCGGCTTGTACGATTGACCACGGATGATTCTACTCTCATCTCAAACTCAAGAAGTAATTGGATTTTAATATGTGGTTATAATGATTTGTGTTTGTGAGTACCTTGTGATTTTATAATAAACGTGGTGTTGAAGATAAAACACTATTTTGGGGCTTTTTGTCTAGGCACTCTAGATTCATTGGAATGTACACGTTTTCTCTGACTGCAGGACAAGCAGTCTATTGAAGGAGCAGCACTTCTGTAAGAAGCTGTAATATCCTGTGCCTTCAACTGCAAGCACCTCCCATACTCCGCTATCCTATTTAAGGTCACTTCCCCACTAACACAATGCTTGAATATTGCTAATACTAAGCTGACTTTAAAAAAGCTTCTCTTATAATCTCAATCTGTTTGGTTCCTGTGAACTTCTACCTTTGTTTCATCCTCATAACTTCATCCGACTTCAGTTGTACCTCTTGTGAGAACGCTCAGTAAATCGCTTGCAGCCGTCTGGCTGTCACATGACTGGAACCTCTGGAATGGATCAAATGGATCAAGACATCCTTGAATATGTTAACTCTTGTGACATCTGCGCCAGGAACAGAATAAAACACGAAAAACCTTTTGGTTATCTATCCCCTTTCCCCATTCCAGATATACCGTGCTCTACTATTTCTATGGACTTTATAGTTGATCTTCCCCCTTCACAACAACACAACACTATACTGGTAGTTGTTGATCATCTCACTAAACTGTCCCACTTCATCTACCTACAGCCAAGGAAACCACTTATGCCTTCTTTACACACATTGTCAAACTACATGGTTTACCCACTACTATAATCTCTGATTGTTGTACCCAGTTTACTTCGTTATTTTGGAAGGCTCTTTGCAAATAACTCAAGATTGACTCCAGATTATCCACCTCCTACCATCCGCCTAACTGAGAGGGTCAATCAAATACTTGAACAGTACCTCAGATGTCCTATCTCCAAGATGACTGGTTATCTCTCCTTGCCATGGATGCATTTTCATACAACTCAATGAATTCATCCACAAGGACTACCCACTTTTTCGCTACATATGGGCACCATCCCACTACACACACACACTCTCTCTCTCCCTCTCTCTTCTCTTTCTTTTCTCTCTCTCCTCTCTCTCTCTCTCTCTTTCTTTCTTTTTTCTTTCTTTTTTCTTTCTTTCTTTTCTCTCTCTCTCTTTCTTTTCTCTCTTTCTTTCTTTTCTCTCTCTCTCTTTTCTCTCTCTTTTCTCTCTCTTTTCTCTCTCTCTCTTCTCTCTCTCTTCTCTCTCTCTTCTCTCTCTCTCTCTCTCTCTCTCTCTCTCTTCTCTCTCTTTTCTCTCTCTCTTCTCTCTCTCTTCTCTCTCTCTTCTCTCTCTTTTCTCTCTCTCTTCTCTCTCTCTCTCTTCTCTCTCTCTTCTCTCTCTCTCTCTCTCCGCAAATCTCCTGCAGGTTCATTTATCAAAGTCTAGACAAAAACATTATTACGACACAGACCTAGTCCACAATACAACGTAATACTAAGTCTAACTTGTAATTATCTGATGTGAAGCTCCTAGCTGAATGTCTCACACTAAAGAATCTGATTGATACAAGAGTCTCCTGTATAACTGATTCTATCTACCTTTAAAGACATATTAAGTCATTCTAAATTGTAATGTTCATCCTAATATCCTGATCACATTATTCCTTTCTGTGATCAAGCTATGTTGGTTTACTCCATCTCCTCACTAATTTTCTATCCTATAGTATTTTTCTCATTTCATTCCTAATTGGGCATAAGTTATATATATATAGCTACATTCCAAACATAATTATTTCTGATTTAATATTGAGAAAAGCTTATATTTGTCAGAACATTACAGAAGCCCAGCTTATTGCAGCCTCATTGATGATTTATTTGTCATTCAGCATAGTATTTGATCTAAGAACATTACTTCTACAATATTTCCATCCATCTTCCAAAGTAAGACAGTTACATTTTTTGTATATAATTAGACATTGCACTTTGAAACTTTTCCTTGTTCTATGTAGGGATCATGCTTCGTTTTTCAGAGGATCTCTAGATTTCAAAATCAGTAATTCTCTGAGTTAGTTGCTGAATTCTTAATTTATTATTCAGTGGGGGCTTCCTTTGTTTGTCCTGTTTGGACTGTAATTATGGCAGATACTAGTCTTGCTGGTTTGGGGGCAGTCTGGGGGTTCCAGAAAACACTTGGAGTTTGGTTTCCTCAGGAGGCACGGTTACCTATTAATGTTGTGGAACTTTGTCCAATCTTCAGGGCTCTTCAGAATTTGGCCCTGCTGTATAGCGTATCCCATCTTTGTTTCAGACAGTCATTGCTATGGCAGTAACATCTATCTATCGTTAGGGGGGGGGGGGGGGAATTGAAGTTCCTTAGCCATGAGAGAAGTATCCTGGATTCTTTCTTGGGCAGAGGGCAATTGTTGTCAGATCTCTGCATATTCCAGGGGTGTGCAACTGGAAGGCATATTTTAACAGTCATCCATCCTTGCATCCATGGGAGTGGTTTCTTTATATGGATGGGGTTTTTTGTGTTTGGTTTTTTTTCTACAGATTGTGGATCTTTGGGGTTTCCCAGAGATAGATTTGATGGTCTCTTGATTAATCACCTAACTTCCCAGATTTTTTTCAAGGTCCAAGGATCCTCAAGCAGAGTTTGTTGATGCCTTAGTTATTCTTTATTCATTGCAACTGGCATATTTTTTTCTCCTCTGGTTCTATTCTAAGAGTGATTGCCAGGATCAGTCATGATGGGCCATCAGTCAGTTTGATCGCTTCGGCTTGGCCTCGTGGGACTTGGTTTTTAGATTTTGTTTAGATGTCGAGTTGTCCACTGTGACCTCTTCCTCTGCACCAGGATCTTCTGTTTCAAATCCAGTTCTTCATCAGGATCTTAAAATCTAAGCCTGATGGCATGGAGATTGAATGTCAAGTTATTATATGGAGAGGTTTTTCTGATTCTGTGACTGAAACTTTTTGATTCAGGTTTGTGAGCCTTTAATTAGAAGTTTTTTTTTACATGGTCTGGAAGGTCTTTGTTTCCTGGTATGTGGTTCATGGTTTTCTTCTACTAGATACGACGAGTCCACGGATTCATCCTTACTTGTGGGATATTATCCTCCTGCACCACAGCAGAGCTGTCTATATAGCTCCTCCCTTGACTCCACCCTCCAGTCATTCTCTTTGCCTATACTAGTAATAGGAAGAGGTAAAGTGAAAGAGGTATTAAAATGATAGTTGTTATTTTCTTCAAGCTTTTCTTTTAAATGGTACCGGCGAGTGCTATTTTTCCTCAGGCAGCAGATGGATGAAGATTTCTGCCTGGAGGCTGATGATCTTAGCAGTTGTCACTAAGATCCAGAGAAGTTCCCACAGAATGGCTGAGGAGTACTTGAGAAGCTTCAGTGTGGGGAACGTTTTTCATGCTACAAGCATTGAGGTATGTTCTGTCATTTTTTTCTGGAGAGACTGGTATTTCAGAACTGGCTGACATAGTTCCCATAAGGGAAGGGGTAAGCAGTAATCCTACATGTAATAGAAGGGGTATTACTGGAACCTGTATATTATGGGCTAAAAATTTGGTTGACACTGGTAACATAATGTTTTGATGGCAAAACGATTTTATTCTTAGGGGCAATATAACGTTTTTATATGCAAACGTTTTTATGGCTGATGGCAATGGAGGGTTTCACATGGCTTACAATATAGATGGGGAATATGAAAAACCCACATGGCTAGTTTTCTAGACCGCTTTACAGCGGTTTTTTACTAGGCAGAGAGACATCGATATAGATGGACGGGGCCTAATTTCGAGCCTCAAGTGTGTATTTGAAATGCTTATGAAGGCAGCAAGCTCCAGCTCCGGTGGGCCTAAGCTGAAGATTTAGCCTAAACGAAGGAGATAGTGTGAATTACAGACCCCTGAGGGCAGGTAGCCTGGGGGTTGCTATATTATTTTTCATAACGTTTTTGAGTAACATTTTTTTTCCATAAAGGGTTAAGTATACCTTACTTGTGGTGCTATCTTAACTGGCAAGATAAAACACATATATGCTAAAATTGTTATATTTATTACATTTTAAGGCAGTTTTGGAAAAATTGTATGCTTTTTTTACTCTTAAAGGCGCAGTACCGTTTTTTCAGATTGTTTTTTTTTTCACTAAATAAAGTGTTTTCAAGACTTTTTGTGGTTATTACTAGCCTGTTCAACATGTCTGACACTGAGGAAAGTCAATGCTCTATGTGTTTAGAAGCCATTGTGGAACCCCCACTTAAAATGTGTCCCTCCTGTACTGAAAGGGCCTTACATTGCAAAGAACATATTTTCTCCAACATAGGTGTGTCCGGTCCACGGCGTCATCCTTGTGGGATATTCTCTTCCCCAACAGGAAATGGCAAAGAGCCCAGCAAAGCTGGTCACATGATCCCTCCTAGGCTCCGCCTTCCCCAGTCATTCTCTTTGCCGTTGTACAGGCAACATCTCCACGGAGATGGCTTAGAGTTTTTTAGTGTTTAACTGTAGTTTTTATTATTCAATCAAGAGTTTGTTATTTTAAAATAGTGCTGGTATGTACTATTTACTCTGAAACAGAAAAGAGATGAAGATTTCTGTTTGTAAGAGGAAAATGATTTTAGCAACCGTTACTAAAATCGATGGCTGTTTCCACACAGGACTGTTGAGAGGATTTAACTTCAGTTGGGGGAACAGTAAGCAGACTTTTGCTGCTTGAGGTATGACACATTCTAACAAGACGATGTAATGCTGGAAGCTGTCATTTTCCCTATGGGATCCGGTAAGCCATTTTTATTACAGAAAGAAAAAAAGGGCTTCACAAGGGCTTTTTAAGACTGTAGACATTTTCTGGGCTAAATCGATTTATATATAAACATATTTTATACTCCATAGCCTTGAGGAATTATTTTAATCTTGGGAATTATGTAAAATAACCGGCAGGCACTGTATTGGACACCTTATTCTCTAGGGGCTTTCCCTAATCATAGGCAGAGTCTCATTTTCGCGCCTCTATTGCGCACTTGTTTTTGAGAAGCATGACATGCAGATGCATGTGTGAGGAGCTCTGATACATAGAAAAGACTTTCTGAAGGCGTCATTTGGTATCGTATTCCCCTTTGGGCTTGGTTGGGTCTCAGCAAAGCAGATACCAGGGACTGTAAAGGGGTTAAATATAAAAACGGCTCCGGTTCCGTTATTTTAAGGGTTAAAGCTTCCAAATTTGGTGTGCAATACTTTTAAGGCTTTAAGACACTGTGGTGAAATTTTGGTGAATTTTGAACAATTCCTTCATACTTTTTCGCAATTGCAGTAATTAAGTGTGTTCAGTTTAAAATTTAAAGTGACAGTAACGGTTTATTTTAAAACGTTTTTTGTACTTTGTTATCAAGTTTTTGCCTGTTTAACATGTCTGAACTACCAGATAGACTGTGTTCTGAATGTGGGGAAGCCAAGGTTCCTTCTCATTTAAATAGATGTGATTTATGTGACACAAAATTTAGAGAAAATGATGCCCAAGATGATTCCTCAAGTGAGGGGAGTAAGCATGGTACTGCATCATCCCCTCCTTCGTCTACACCAGTCTTGCCCACACAGGAGGCCCCTAGTACATCTAGCGCGCCAATACTCCTTACTATGCAACAATTAACGGCTGTAATGGATAATTCTATCAAAAACATTTTAGCCAAAATGCCCACTTATCAGCGAAAGCGCGACTGCTCTGTTTTAGAAAATACTGAAGAGCATGAGGACGCTGATGATATTGGTTCTGAAGGGCCCCTACACCAGTCTGAGGGGGCCAGGGAGGTTTTGTCTGAGGGAGAAATTTCAGATTCAGGGAAAATTTCTCAACAAGCTGAACCTGATGTGATTACATTTAAATTTAAATTGGAACATCTCCGCGCTCTGCTTAAGGAGGTGTTATCCACTCTGGATGATTGTGAGAATTTGGTCATTCCAGAGAAACTATGTAAAATGGACAAGTTCCTAGAGGTCCCGGGGCCCCCCGAAGCTTTTCCTATACCCAAGCGGGTGGCGGACATTGTAAATAAAGAATGGGAAAGGCCCGGTATACCTTTCGTCCCTCCCCCCATATTTAAAAAATTGTTTCCTATGGTCGACCCCAGAAAGGACTTATGGCAGACAGTCCCCAAGGTCGAGGGGGCGGTTTCTACTCTAAACAAACGCACCACTATACCCATAGAAGATAGTTGTGCTTTCAAAGATCCTATGGATAAAAAATTAGAAGGTTTGCTTAAAAAGATGTTTGTTCAGCAAGGTTACCTTCTACAACCAATTTCATGCATTGTTCCTGTCACTACAGCAGCGTGTTTCTGGTTCGATGAGCTAGAAAAGGCGCTCAATAATAATTCTTCTTCTTATGAGGAGATTATGGACAGAATTCATGCTCTCAAATTGGCTAATTCTTTCACCCTAGACGCCACTTTGCAATTGGCTAGGTTAGCGGCGAAAAATTCTGGTTTTGCTATTGTGGCGCGCAGAGCGCTTTGGTTAAAATCTTGGTCAGCGGATGCGTCTTCCAAGAACAAATTGTTTAACATTCCTTTCAAGGGGAAAACGCTGTTTGGCCCTGACTTGAAAGAGATTATCTCTGATATCACTGGGGGCAAGGGCCACGCCCTTCCTCAGGATAGGTCTTTCAAGGCCAAAAATAAACCTAATTTTCGTCCCTTTCGCAGAAACGGACCAGCCCCAAGTGCTACGTCCTCTAAGCAAGAGGGTAATACTTCTCAAGCCAAGCCAGCCTGGAGACCAATGCAAGGCTGGAACAAAGGAAAGCAGGCCAAGAAACCTGCCACTGCTACCAAGACAGCATGAGATGTTGGCCCCCGATCCGGGACCGGATCTGGTGGGGGGCAGACTCTCTCTCTTCGCTCAGGCTTGGGCAAGAGATGTTCTGGATCCTTGGGCACTAGAAATAGTCTCCCAAGGTTATCTTCTGGAATTCAAGGGGCTTCCCCCAAGGGGGAGGTTCCACAGGTCTCAATTGTCTTCAGACCACATAAAAAGACAGGCATTCTTACATTGTGTAGAAGACCTGTTAAAAATGGGAGTGATTCATCCTGTTCCTTTAGGAGAACAAGGGATGGGGTTCAATCTGTTCGTAGTTCCCAAAAAAGAGGGAACATTCAGACCAATCTTAGATCTCAAGATCCTAAACAAGTTTCTCAAGGTTCCATCGTTCAAAATGGAAACCATTCGAACAATTCTTCCTTCCATCCAGGAAGGTCAATTCATGACCACGGTGGATTTAAAGGATGCGTATCTACATATTCCTATCCACAAGGAACATCATCGGTTCCTAAGGTTCGCATTCCTGGACAAGCATTACCAGTTTGTGGCACTTCCGTTCGGATTAGCCACTGCTCCAAGGATTTTCACAAAGGTACTAGGGTCCCTTCTAGCGGTGCTAAGACCAAGGGGCATTGCAGTAGTACCTTACTTGGACGACATTCTGATTCAAGCGTCGTCCCTTCCACAAGCAAAGGCTCACACGGACATTGTCCTGGCCTTTCTCAGATCTCACGGGTGGAAAGTGAACGTAGAAAAAAGTTCTCTATCTCCGTCAACAAGGGTTCCCTTCTTGGGAACAATAATAGACTCCTTAGAAATGAGGATTTTTCTGACAGAGGCCAGAAAATCAAAACTTCTAAACTCTTGTCAAATACTTCATTCTGTTCCTCTTCCTTCCATAGCGCAGTGCATGGAAGTAATAGGTTTGATGGTAGCGGCAATGGACATAGTTCCTTTTGCGCGAATTCATCTAAGACCATTACAACTGTGCATGCTCAGTCAGTGGAATGGGGACTATACAGACTTGTCTCCGACGATACAAGTAGATCAGAGGACCAGAGATTCACTCCGTTGGTGGCTGTCCCTGGACAACCTGTCACAGGGGATGAGCTTCCGCAGAACAGAGTGGGTCATTGTCACGACCGACGCCAGTCTGGTGGGCTGGGGCGCGGTCTGGGGACCCCTGAAAGCTCAGGGTCTTTGGTCTCGGGAAGAATCTCTTCTCCCGATAAATATTCTGGAACTGAGAGCGATATTCAATGCTCTCAAGGCTTGGCCTCAGCTAGCAAAGGCCAAGTTCATACGGTTTCAATCAGACAACATGACGACTGTTGCGTACATCAACCATCAGGGGGGAACAAGGAGTTCCCTGGCGATGGAAGAAGTGACCAAAATCATTCAATGGGCGGAGACTCACTCCTGCCACTTGTCTGCAATCCACATCCCAGGAGTGGAAAATTGGGAAGCGGATTTTCTGAGTCGTCAGACATTTCATCCGGGGGAGTGGGAACTCCATCCGGAAATCTTTGCCCAAATTACTCAATTGTGGGGCATTCCAGACATGGATCTGATGGCCTCTCGTCAGAACTTCAAGGTTCCTTGCTACGGGTCCAGATCCAGGGATCCCAAGGCGACTCTAGTAGATGCACTAGTAGCACCTTGGACCTTCAAACTAGCTTATGTATTCCCGCCGTTTCCTCTCATCCCCAGGCTGGTAGCCAGGATCAATCAGGAGAGGGCATCGGTGATCTTGATAGCTCCTGCGTGGCCACGCAGGACTTGGTATGCAGACCTGGTGAATATGTCATCGGCTCCACCATGGAAGCTACCTTTGAGACGAGACCTTCTTGTTCAAGGTCCGTTCGAACATCCGAATCTGGTCTCACTCCAACTGACTGCTTGGAGATTGAACGCTTGATCTTATCAAAACGAGGGTTCTCAGATTCTGTCATTGATACTCTTGTTCAGGCCAGAAAGCCTGTAACTAGAAAAATTTACCACAAAATATGGAAAAAATATATCTGTTGGTGTGAATCTAAAGGATTCCCTTGGGACAAGGTAAAAATTCCTAAGATTCTATCCTTTCTTCAAGAAGGTTTGGAGAAAGGATTATCTGCAAGTTCCTTGAAGGGACAGATTTCTGCCTTGTCTGTGTTACTTCACAAAAAGCTGGCAGCTGTGCCAGATGTTCAAGCCTTTGTTCAGGCTCTGGTTAGAATCAAGCCTGTTTACAAACCTTTGACTCCTCCTTGGAGTCTCAATTTAGTTCTTTCAGTTCTTCAGGGGGTTCCGTTTGAACCCTTACATTCCGTTGATATTAAGTTATTATCTTGGAAAGTTTTGTTTTTGGTTGCAATTTCTTCTGCTAGAAGAGTTTCAGAATTATCTGCTCTGCAGTGTTCTCCTCCTTATCTGGTGTTCCATGCAGATAAGGTGGTTTTACGTACTAAACCTGGTTTTCTTCCGAAAGTTGTTTCTAACAAAAACATTAACCAGGAGATAGTCGTGCCTTCTTTGTGTCCGAATCCAGTTTCAAAGAAGGAACGTTTGTTGCACAATTTGGATGTTGTTCGTGCTCTAAAATTCTATTTAGATGCTACAAAGGATTTTAGACAAACATCTTCCTTGTTTGTTGTTTATTCTGGTAAAAGGAGAGGTCAAAAAGCAACTTCTACCTCTCTCTCTTTTTGGATTAAAAGCATCATCAGATTGGCTTATGAGACTGCCGGACGGCAGCCTCCTGAAAGAATCACAGCTCATTCCACTAGGGCTGTGGCTTCCACATGGGCCTTCAAGAACGAGGCTTCTGTTGATCAGATATGTAAGGCAGCGACTTGGTCTTCACTGCACACTTTTACTAAATTTTACAAGTTTGATACTTTTGCTTCTTCTGAGGCTATTTTTGGGAGAAAGGTTTTGCAAGCCGTGGTGCCTTCCATCTAGGTGACCTGATTTGCTCCCTCCCTTCATCCGTGTCCTAAAGCTTTGGTATTGGTTCCCACAAGTAAGGATGACGCCGTGGACCGGACACACCTATGTTGGAGAAAACAGAATTTATGTTTACCTGATAAATTACTTTCTCCAACGGTGTGTCCGGTCCACGGCCCGCCCTGGTTTTTTAATCAGGTCTGATAATTTATTTTCTTTAACTACAGTCACCACGGTATCATATGGTTTCTCCTATGCAAATATTCCTCCTTTACGTCGGTCGAATGACTGGGGAAGGCGGAGCCTAGGAGGGATCATGTGACCAGCTTTGCTGGGCTCTTTGCCATTTCCTGTTGGGGAAGAGAATATCCCACAAGTAAGGATGACGCCGTGGACCGGACACACCGTTGGAGAAAGTAATTTATCAGGTAAACATAAATTCTGTTTTAGGTGATAAAAGTATGTCTAGGGATGATTCTCAGTCTGAAGAGAATCAGGTTATGCCATCCAATTCTCCCCAAGTGTCACAACCTTTAACGCCCACTCAAGCGACGCCAAGTACTTCTAGTGCGTCTAATTCTTTTACCCTGCAAGATATGGCTGCAGTTATGTCTACTACCCTTACAGAGGTATTATCTAAACTGCCAGGTTTACAGGGTAAGCTCAGTAGGTCTGGTATTAGAGTAAATGCTGAGCCCTCTGATGCTTTATTGGCCATTTCCGATGTACTCTCACAGTGTTCTGAGTTGGGGGTAGGGGAATTGCTGTCTGAGGGAGAACTTTCAGACTCAGGAAATGTGTTAGCTCAAACAGACTCGGACGTGACGTCCTTTAAATTTAAGCTTGAACACCTCCGCCTGTTACTCAGGGAGGTTTTAGCGACTCTGGATGATTGTGACCCTATTGTAATACCACCAGAGAAATTGTGTAAAATGGATAAATATCTAGAGGTCCCTACTTACACTAATGTTTTTCCAGTCCCTAAAAGGATTTCAGACATTGTTACTAAGGAATGGAATAGACCAGGCATTCCGTTCTCTCCCCCTCCTACTTTTAAGAAAATGTTTCCCATATCTGACACCATTCGGGATTCCTGGCAGACGGTCCCTAAGGTGGAGGGTGATATTTCTACCCTGGCTAAGCGTACAACTATGCCTATTGAGGACAGTTGTGCTTTCAAAGATCCTATGGATAAAAAATTAGAGGGTCTTTTAAAGAAATTGTTTATTCATCAGGGTTTTCTTCTATAGCGTGTATTGTTCCAGTTACTACTGCAGCAGCTTTTTGGTTTGAGGCTCTAGAGGAGTCTCTTAAGGTTGAGACCCCATTAGATGATATTTTGGATAGAATTAAGGCTCTCAAGCTAGCTAATTCTTTTATTACCTTTTCAAATGACTAAATTAGCAGCAAAAAATGCAGGCTTTGCCATTCTAGTGCGTAGAGCGTTATGGCTTAAGTCTTGGTCTGCTGATGTGTCATCAAAATCTAAACTTTTAGCTATTCCTTTTAAAAGTAAGACAATATTCGGGCCTGAACTAAAGGAAATCATTTCCGACATTACTGGAGGTAAAGTTCATGCCCTTCCTCAGGACAAGACTGTTAAAATGAGGGATAAACAAAATAATTTTCGTTCCTTTCAAAACTTTAAAGGTGGACCCTCTACTTCCTCCTCCGCCACAAAGCAGGAGGGGAATTTTGCACAATCCAAGTCAGTCTGGAGACCTAACCAGACCAAGACAGCATAAAGGGGCAGCCCCCGATCCGGGACCCAAGAGGGAGATTTCATCTTTTACGTTTGTCTGTAGACAAGATAAAAAGAGAGGCGTTCTTACGCTGTGTAGAAGACCTATATACCATGGGTGTAATCTGCCCAGTTCCAAAACTAGAACAGGGGCAGGGGTTTTACTCAAATCTGTTCGTGGTTCCCAAAAGAGAGGGAACCATCAGACCGATTTTAGATCTCAAATGCCTAAACTAATTTCTCAGAGTCCCATCGTTCAAGATGGAGACCATGCGAACAATTTTACCAATGATCCAGGAGGGTCAATATATGACCACCGTGGATTTGTAGGATGCGTATCTTCACATTCCTATCCACAAAGATCATCACCAATTTCTCAGGTTCACCTTACTGGACAAACGCTACCAGTTTGTGGCCCTCCCTTTCGGGTTGGCCACAGCTCCCAAAATCTTCACAAAGGTGCTAGAGTCCCTTCTGGCGGTTCTAAGGCCGCGGGGCATAGCAGTGGCGCCCTATCTGGACGATATTTTGATTCAGGCATCAACTTACCATCTAGCCAAATCTCACACGGACATCGTGTTGGCTTTTCTAAGAACTCATGGATGGAAGGTGAACATACAAAAGAGTTCACTAGTTCCACTAACAAGAGTTCCATTCCTAGGAAGTCTGATAGACTCGGTAGACATGACAATTTTTCTGAAGGAGGTCAGAAAGTCAAAGATCCTAACTACTTGCCGAGCACTTCATTCCTTTCATCGGCCATCAGTGGCGCAGTGTATGGAAGTCATTGGGTTAATGGACATCATTACGTTTGCTCGCTTACATCTCAGACCACTGCAGCTGTGCATGCTCAGACAGTGGAATGGGGATTATGCGGATTTCTCTCCTCTGATAAATCTGTATCTAGAGACCAGAGACTCTCTTCTTTGGTGGTTGTCACAGGATCATCTGTCCCAGGGAATGTGCTTCCGCAGGCCAGCATGGGTCATAGTGACGACGGACGCCAGCCTCTTGGGCTGGGGTGCAGTCTGGAATTCCCTGAAGGCTCAGGGTGTTTGGACTCAGGAGGAGTCCCTACTACCAATAAATATTCTGGAACTGAGAGCAATATTCAACGTGCTTCAAGTGTGGCCTCAGTTGGCTTTGGCCAAATTCATAAGATTCCAGTCGGACAATATCACGACCGTAGCATATATCAATCATCAAGGATTCTCTAGCGATGACAGAAGTTTCCAATATAATTTGATGGGCAGAGACTCACTCTTGCCATCTATCAGCAATCTATATCCCAGGAGTAGAGAACTGGGAAGCGGATTTTCGAAGTCGTCAGACATTTCATCCGGAGGTGTTTGCGGCATTGATCCGTCAATGGGGCACACCGGAATTGGATCTGATGGCATCTCGTCAGAATGCCAAACTTCCTTGTTACGGGTCCAGATCAAGGGATCCCCAAGCAGTACTGATAGATGCTCTAGCAGTACCTTGGTCATTCAACCTGGCTTATGTGTTTCCTCCTTTTCCTCTCCTACCTCGTCTGATTGCCAGAATCAAACAGGAGAGGGCTTCGGTAATCCTGATAGCGCCTGCGTAGCCACGCAGGACTTGGTATGCAGATCTAGTGGAAATGTCATCTCTGCCACCGTGGAAACTGCCACTGAGACAGGACCTTCTAATCCAAGGTCCATTCCAACATCCAAATCTAAATTCTCTGCAGCTGACCGCCTGGAGATTGAACGCTTGATTTTATCTAAGTGTGGATTCTCGGAGCCGGTCATTGATACCTTGATTCAGGCTCGCAAGCCTTTCACTAGGAATATTTACCATAAGATATGGTGTAAATATCTTTATTGGTGCGAATCCAAGGGCTACTCATGGTGTAGGGTTAGGATTGTTAGGATTTTGTCCTTTCTCCAAGAAGGATTGGCGAAGGGATTATCAGCTACTTCCTTAAAGGGACAAATTTTACTACACAGACGTCTGGTGGATGTCCCAGACGTTCAGACTTTTTGTCAGGCTTTAGTCAGAATCAAGCCTGTGTTTAAACCTGTTGCTCCGCCATTGAGTTTGAATTTAGTTCTCAATGTTCTTCAAGGGGTTCCGTTTGAACCCATGCATTCCATAGATATTAAGCTTTTATCTTGGAAAGTTTTGTTTTTAGTTTCTATCTCTTCTGCTCGAAGAGTTTCTGAGCTTTCTGCGTTACAATGTGACTCGCCTTATCTTATATTCCATTCTGATAAGGTGGTTTTGAGTACTAAACCTGGATTCCTTCCTAAGGTTGTTTCAAATAAGAATATTAATCAGGAAATTGTTGTTCCTTCTTTGTGTCCTAATCCTTCTTCTAAGAAGGAGCGTCTGTTACATAACTTGGACGTGGTTCGTGCCTTGAAGTTTTACTTACAAGCGACCAAGGATTTCAGTCAAACATCTTCTCTATTTGTTGTCTATTCTGGAAAGGGATCAAAAAGTTACGGCTACCTCTCTTTCTTTTTGGCTGAAAAGCATCATCCGTTTGGCATACGAGACTGCTGGACAGCAGCCTCCTGAAAAAATTACAGCTCATTCTACTAGAGCGGTGGCTTCCACATGGGCTTTTAAAAACGATGCTTCTGTTGAACAGATTTGTAAGGCTGCGACTTGGTCCTCCCTTCATACCTTTTACAAATTTTATACTTTTGCTTCTTCTGAGGCTATTTTTGGAGAAAAGTTCTTCAAGCAGTGGTGCCTCCGTTTAGGTATCTGTCTTGTCCCTCCCGTTCATCCGTGTCCTGTTGCTTTGGTATTGTATCACACAAGTAAGGATGAATCCGTGGACTCGTCGTATCGATTTATTCTACGATACGACGAGTCCACGGCCCTCCCTGTCATTTTAGACAGATTATATTTTTGTTTTCAAACTTCAGTCACCTCTGCACCTTTTTTAGTTTCTCCTTTTTCTTCCTATACCTTCGGTCGAATGACTGGGGGGTGGAGTCAAGGGAGGAGCTATATAGACAGCTCTGCTGTGGTGCTCTTTGCCACTTCCTGTTAGCAGGAGGATAATATCCCACAAGTAAGGATGAATCCGTGGACTCGTCATATCGTAGAAGAAATCAATTTATCAGGTAAGCATAAATTTCTTTTCTCCAACATAGGTGTGTCCGGTCCACAGCGTCATCCTTACTTGTGGGATATTCTCTTCCCCAACAGGAAATGGCAGAGTCCCAGCAAAGCTGGTCACATGATCCCTCCTAGGCTCCGCCTACCCCAGTCATTCTCTTTGCCGTTGCACAGGCAACATCTCCACGGAGATGGTTAAGAGTTTTTTGGTGTTTAAATGTAGTTTTTATTCTTCAATCAAGTGTTTGTTATTTTAAAATAGTGCTGGTATGTACTATTTACTCTGAAACAGAAAAAAGATGAAGATTTCTGTTTGTAAGAGGAAGATGATTTTAGCAAACGTTACTAAAATCGATTGCTGTTTCCACACAGGACTGTTGAGATGAAGTAACTTCAGTTGGGGGAAACAGTTGGCAGACTTTTCTGCTTGAGGTATGACTGGCCACATTTCTAACAAGACTATGTAATGCTGGAAGGCTGTCATTTCCCCTTATGGGGTGCCCGGTAAGCCATTTTCTTAGATTAAGTAAAAGAATAAAGGGCTTCATAAGGGCTTAAAAAACTGGTAGACATTTTTCTGGGCTAAAACGATTACTTTGCTAAGCATATTTTGGAGATTATAACTCTTAATAGTTATTATAATCTTGGGGATTGTTTAGAAAAACGGCAGGCACTGTATTGGACACCTTTTTCAGATGGGGGCCTTTTCTAGTTATAGGCAGAGCCTCATTTTTGCGCCACTAATGCGCAGTTGTTTTTGGAGAGCAAGGCATGCAGATGCATGTGTGAGGAGCTAAGAACCACTGAAAAAGCTTATAGAAGGCGTCATTTGGTATCGTATTCCCCTCTGGGCTTGGTTGGGTCTCAGCAAAGCAGATAGCTGGGACTGTATAGGGGTTAAACGTAAAAATGGCTCCGGTTCCGTTAATTTAAGGGTTAAAGCTTTGAAATTTGGTGTGCAATACTTTTAAGGCTTTAAGACACTGTGGTTAAATTTTGGTGAATTTTGAACAATTCCTTCATACTTTTTCACATATTCAGTAATAAAGTGTGTTCAGTTTGAAATTTAAAGTGACAGTAACGGTTTTATTTTAAAACGTTTTTTGTGCTTTGTTGACAAGTTTAAGCCTGTTTAACATGTCTGTACCATCAGATAAGCTATGTTCTATATGTATGAAAACCAAGGTTTCTCCCCATTTAAATTTATGTGATAATTGTGCCATAGTGTCCAAACAAAGTAGGGACAATGATGCCACAGATAATGATATTGCCCAAGATGATTCCTCTAATGAGGGGAGTAAGCATGATACTACATCATCCCCTTCTGTGTCTACACCAGTTTTGCCCACACAAGAGGCCCCTAGTACATCTAGTGCGCCAATTCTTATTACCATGCAACAATTAACGGCTGTAATGGATAATTCTATAGCAAACATTTTATCCAAAATGCCTACTTATCAGAGAAAGCGCGATTGCTCTGTTTTAAACACTGAAGAGCAAGAGGACGCTGATGATAACTGTTCTGACATACCCTCACACCAATCTGAAGGGACCAGGAGGGAGGTTTTGTCTGAGGGAGAAATTTCAGATTCAGGAAAAATTTCTCAACAAGCTGAACCTGATGTTGTAACATTTAAATTTAAATTAGAACATCTCCGCGCACTGCTTAAGGAGGTATTATCTACTCTGGATGATTGTGACAATTTGGTCATTCCAGAGAAATTATGTAAGATGGACAAGTTCCTAGAGGTTCCGGTGCCCCCCGACGCCTTTCCTATACCCAAGCGGGTGGCGGACATAGTAAATAAGGAGTGGGAAAGGCCCGGCATACCTTTTGTTCCCCCCCCTATATTTAAGAAATTATTTCCTATAGTCGACCCCAGAAAGGACTTATGGCAGACAGTCCCCAAGGTCGAGGGGGCGGTTTCTACTCTAAACAAACGCACTACTATTCCTATTGAAGATAGTTGTGCTTTCAAAGATCCTATGGATAAAAAATTAGAGGGTTTGCTTAAAAAGATGTTTGTTCAGCAAGGTTACCTTCTACAACCAATTTCATGCATTGTTCCTGTCACTACGGCAGCGTGTTTCTGGTTCGAGGAACTAGAAAAGTCGCTCAATAAAGAATCTTCGTATGAGGAGGTTATGGACAGAGTTCAAGCACTTAAATTGGCTAACTCTTTTATTTTAGATGCCGCTTTGCAATTAGCTAGATTAGCGGCGAAAAATTCAGGGTTTGCTATCGTGGCGCGCAGAGCGCTTTGGCTAAAGTCTTGGTCAGCGGATGTGTCTTCCAAGACAAAATTGCTTAACATCCCTTTCAAGGGTAAAACACTGTTTGGGCCTGATTTGAAAGAGATTATTTCAGACATCACCGGGGGAAAGGGCCACGCCCTCCCTCAGGATAGGTCTTTTAAGGCTAAAAATAAGCCTAATTTTCGTCCCTTTCGCAGAAACGGACCAGCCTCTAACTCTACATCCTCTAAGCAAGAGGGTAATACTTCACAACCCAAACCAGCCTGGAGACCGATGCAAGGCTGGAACAAGGGTAAGCAGGCCAAGAAGCCTGCCACTGCTACCAAAACAGCATGAAGGGATGGCCCCCGATCCGGGACCGGATCTGGTGGGGGGCAGACTTTCTCTCTTTGCTCAGGCTTGGGCAAGAGATTTTCAGGATCCTTGGGCACTAGAAATAGTTTCTCAAGGTTATCTCCTGGAATTCAAGGAACTACCCCCAAGGGGAAGTTTCCACAGGTCTCAATTATCTTCAAACCAAATAAAAAGACAGGCATTCTTACATTGTGTAGAAGACCTGTTAAAGATGGGAGTAATTCATCCAGTTCCAATAAGAGAACAAGGGATGGGTTTTTATTCCAACCTGTTCATAGTTCCCAAAAAAGAGGGAACATTCAGACCAATTTTAGATCTCAAGATCCTAAACAAATTTCTCAGGGTTCCATCGTTCAAAATGGAAACCATTCGAACGATCCTTCCCACCATCCAGGAAGGTCAATTTATGACCACGGTGGATTTAAAGGATGCGTACCTACATATTCCTATCCACAAGGAACATCATCAGTTCCTAAGGTTCGCTTTTCTGGACAAGCATTACCAGTTTGTGGCACTTCCATTCGGATTAGCCACCGCTCCAAGGATTTTCACAAAGGTACTAGGGTCCCTTCTAGCGGTTCTAAGACCAAGGGGCATTGCAGTAGTACCTTACTTGGACGACATCCTGATTCAAGCGTCGTCTCTGTCAAAAGCAAAGGCTCATACGGACATCGTCCTAGCCTTTCTCAGATCTCACGGATGGAAGGTGAACAAAGAAAAAAGTTCTTTGTCCCCGTCAACAAGAGTTCCCTTCTTGGGAACAATAATAGATTCCTTAGAAAT
This sequence comes from Bombina bombina, assembly GCF_027579735.1. Lineage (NCBI taxonomy): Eukaryota > Metazoa > Chordata > Amphibia > Anura > Bombinatoridae > Bombina > Bombina bombina. Next base: position 1,365,678,400 of record NC_069499.1, read on the forward strand.
GAGGATTTTTCTGACAGAGGTCAGAAAATCAAAAATTCTAAGCTCTTGTCAAGTACTTCATTCCGTTCTTCGTCCTTCCATAGCGCAGTGCATGGAAGTAATAGGATTGATGGTTGCAGCAATGGACATAGTTCCTTTTGCACGAATTCATCTAAGACCATTACAACTGTGCATGCTCAGACAGTGGAATGGGGATTATACAGACTTGTCTCCGACGATTCAAGTAGATCAAAGGACCAGAGATTCACTCCGTTGGTGGCTGATCCTGGACAACCTGTCACAGGGAATGAGCTTCCGCAGACCAGAGTGGGTCATTGTCACGACCGACGCCAGTCTGGTGGGCTGGGGCGCGGTCTGGGAACCCCTGAAAGCTCAGGGCCTATGGTCTCGGGAAGAATCTCTTCTCCCGATAAACATTCTGGAACTGAGAGCGATATTCAATGCTCTCAAAGCTTGGCCTCAACTAGCAAAGGCCAAATTCATACGGTTTCAATCAGACAACATGACGACTGTTGCATATATCAATCATCAGGGGGGAACAAGGAGTTCCCTGGCGATGGAAGAAGTGACCAAAATAATTCAATGGGCGGAGGATCACTCCTGCCACTTGTCTGCAATCCACATCCCAGGAGTGGAAAATTGGGAAGCGGATTTTCTGAGTCGTCAGACTTTCCATCCGGGGGAGTGGGAACTCCATCCGGAAATCTTTGCCCAAATAACTCAATTATGGGGCATTCCAGACATGGATCTGATGGCGTCTCGTCAGAACTTCAAGGTTCCTTGCTACGGGTCCAGATACAGGGATCCCAAGGCGACTCTAGTGGATGCACTAGTAGCGCCTTGGACCTTCAACCTAGCTTATGTGTTCCCACCATTTCCTCTCATTCCCAGGTTGGTAGCCAGGATCAATCAGGAGAGGGCTTCGGTAATCTTGATAGCTCCTGCGTGGCCATGCAGGACTTGGTATGCAGACCTGGTGAATATGTCATCGGCTCCACCATGGAAGCTACCTTTGAGACAGGACCTTCTTGTTCAAGGTCCATTCGAACATCCGAATCTGGCTTCCCTCCAACTGACGGCTTGGAGATTGAACGCTTAATTTTATCAAAGCGTGGGTTTTCAGATTCTGTAATAAATACTCTGATTCAGGCTAGAAAGCCTGTAACTAGAAAAATTTACCATAAAATATGGAAAAAATATATCTATTGGTGTGAATCTAAAGGATTCCCTTGGAACAAGATAAAAATTCCTAAGATTCTTTCCTTTCTCCAACATAGGTGTGTCCGGTCCACGGCGTCATCCTTACTTGTGGGATATTCTCTTCCCCAACAGGAAATGGCAAAGAGCCCAGCAAAGCTGGTCACATGATCCCTCCTAGGCTCCGCCTACCCCAGTCATTCTCTTTGCCGTTGCACCGGCAACATCTCCACGGAGATGGTTAAGAGTTTTTTGGTGTTTAAATGTAGTTTTTATCCTTCAATCAAGTGTTTGTTATTTTAAAATAGTGCTGGTATGTACTATTTACTCTGAAACAGAAAAGAGATGAAGATTTCTGTTTGTAAGAGGAAGATGATTTTAGCAAACGTTACTAAGATCGATTGCTGTTTCCACACAGGACTGTTGAGATGAAGTAACTTCAGTTGGGGGAAACAGTTGGCAGACTTTTCTGCTTGAGGTATGACTGGCCACATTTCTAACAAGACTTTGTAATGCTGGAAGGCTGTCATTTCCCCTATGGGGACCGGTAAGCCATTTTCTTAGATTAAGTAAAAGAATAAAGGGCTTTATAAGGGCTTAAAAATCTGGTAGACATTTTTCTGGGCTAAAACGATTACTTTGCTAAGCATATTTGGCAGATTATAACTCTTAATAGTTATTATAATCTTGGGGATTGTTGTTAAAAAAACGGCAGGCACTGTATTGGACACCTTTTTCAGATGGGGGCCTTTTCTAGTCATAGGCAGAGCCTCATTTTCGCGCCACTAATGCGCAGTTGTTTTTGGAAAGCAAGGCATGCAGATGCATGTGTGAGGAGCTAGAACCACTGAAAAAGCTTATAGAAGGCGTCATTTGGTATTGTATTCCCCTCTGGGCTTGGTTGGGTCTCAGCAAAGCAGATACCTGGGACTGTATAGTGGTTAAATGTAAAAACGGCTCCGGTTCCGTTATTTTAAGGGTTAAAGCTTTCAAATTTGGTGTGCAATACTTTTAAGGCTTTATGACACTGTGGTGAAATTTTGGTGAATTTTGAACAATTCCTTCATGCTTTTTCACATATTCAGTAATAAAGTGTGTTCTGTTTAAAATTTAAAGTGACAGTAACGGTTTTATTTTAAAACGTTTTTTGTGCTTTGTTGACTAGTTTAAGCCTGTTTAACATGTCTGAACCATCAGATAAGCGATGTTCTATATGTATGAAAGCCAAGGTTTCTCCCCATTTAAATATATGTGATGATTGTGACATAGTGTCCAAACAAAGTAGGGACAATGATGCCACAGATAATGATATTGCCCAAGATGATTCCTCAAATGAGGGGAGTAAGCATGGTACTGCATCATCCCCTTCTGTGTCTACACCAGTTTTGCCCACACAAGAGGCCCCTAGTACATCTAGTGCGCCAATACTTATTACCATGCAACAATTAACGGCTGTTATGGATAATTCTATTGCAAACATTTTATCTAAAATGCCTACTTATCAGAGAAAGCGCGATTGCTCTGTTTTAAACACTGAAGAGCAAGAGGACGCTGATGATAACTGTTCTGACATACCCTCACACCAATCTGAAGGGGCCAGGAGGGAGGTTTTGTCTGAGGGAGAAATTTCAGATTCAGGAAAAATTTCTCAACAAGCTGAACCTGATGTTGTAACATTTAAATTTAAATTAGAACATCTCCGCGCACTGCTTAAGGAGGTATTATCTACTCTGGATGATTGGGACAATTTGGTCATTCCAGAGAAATTATGTAAGATGGACAAGTTCCTAGAGGTTCCGGTGCCCCCCGATGCTTTTCCTATACCCAAGCGGGTGGCGGACATAGTAAATAAGGAGTGGGAAAGGCCCAGCATACCTTTTGTTCCTCCCCCTATATTTAAGAAATTATTTCCTATAGTCGACCCCAGAAAGGACTTATGGCAGACAGTCCCCAAGGTCGAGGGGGCGGTCTCTACTCTAAACAAACGCACTACTATTCCCATAGAAGATAGTTGTGCTTTCAAAGATCCTATGGATAAAAATTAGAGGGTTTGCTTAAAAAGATGTTTGTTCAGCAAGGTTACCTTCTACAACCAATTTCATGCATTGTTCCTGTCACTACGGCAGCGTGTTTCTGGTTCGAAGAACTAGAAAAGTCGCTCAATAAAGAATCTTCGTATGAGGAGGTTATGGACAGAGTTCAAGCACTTAAATTGGCTAACTCTTTTATTTTAGATGCCGCTTTGCAATTAGCTAGATTAGCGGCGAAAAATTCAGGGTTTGCTATCGTGGCGCGCAGAGCGCTTTGGCTAAAGTCTTGGTCAGCGGATGTGTCTTCCAAGACAAAATTGCTTAACATCCCTTTCAAGGGTAAAACACTGTTTGGTCCTGATTTGAAAGAGATTATTTCAGACATCACCGGGGGAAAGGGCCACGCCCTTCCTCAGGATAGGTCTTTTAAGGCTAAAAATAAGCCTAATTTTCGTCCCTTTCGCAGAAACGGACCAGCCTCTAATTCTACATCCTCTAAGCAAGAGGGTAATACTTCTCAACCCAAACCAGCCTGGAGACCGATGCAAGGCTGGAACAAGGGTAAGCAGGCCAAGAAGCCTGCCACTGCTACCAAAACAGCATGATGGGTTGGCCCCCGATCCGGGACCGGATCTGGTGGGGGGCAGACTTTCTCTCTTTGCTCAGGCTTGGGCAAGAGATGTTCAGGATCCTTGGGCACTAGAAATAGTTTCTCAGGGTTATCTCCTGGAATTCAAGGAACTACCCCCAAGGGGAAGGTTCCACAGGTCTCAATTATCTTCAAACCAAATAAAAAGATAGGCATTCTTACATTGTGTAGAAGACCTGTTAAAGATGGGAGTAATTCATCCAGTTCCAATAGGAGAACAAGGGATGGGGTTTTACTCCAACCTGTTCATAGTTCCCAAAAAAGAGGGAACATTCAGACCAATTTTAGATCTCAAGATCCTAAACAAATTCCTCAGGGTTCCATCGTTCAAAATGGAAACCATTCGAACGATCCTTCCTACCATCCAGGAAGGTCAATTTATGACCACGGTGGATTTAAAGGATGCGTACCTACATATTCCTATCCACAAGGAACATCATCAGTTCCTAAGGTTCGCTTTTCTGGACAAGCATTACCAGTTTGTGGCACTTCCATTCGGATTAGCCACTGCTCCGAGAATTTTCACAAAGGTACTAGGGTCCCTTCTAGCGGTTCTAAGACCAAGGGGCATTGCAGTAGTACCGTACTTGGACGACATCCTGATTCAAGCGTCGTCTCTGTCAAAAGCAAAGGCTCATACGGACATCGTCCTAGCCTTTCTCAGATCTCACGGATGGAAAGTGAACATAGAAAAAAGTTCTCTGTCCCCGTCAACAAGAGTTCCCTTCTTGGGAACAATAATAGATTCCTTAGAAATGAGGATTTTTCTGACAGAGGTCAGAAAATCAAAACTTCTAAGCTCTTGTCAAGTACTTCATTCTGTTCTTCGTCCTTCCATAGCGCAGTGCATGGAAGTAATAGGATTGATGGTTGCAGCAATGGACATAGTTCCTTTTGCACGAATTCATCTAAGACCATTACAACTGTGCATGCTCAGACAGTGGAATGGGGATTATACAGACTTGTCTCCGACGATTCAAGTAGATCAAAGGACCAGAGATTCACTCCGTTGGTGGCTGATCCTGGACAACCTGTCACAGGGAATGAGCTTCCGCAGACCAGAGTGGGTCATTGTCACGACCGACGCCAGTCTGGTGGGCTGGGGCGCGGTCTGGGAACCCCTGAAAGCTCAGGGTCTATGGTCTCGGGAAGAATCTCTTCTCCCGATAAACATTCTGGAACTGAGAGCGATATTCAATGCTCTCAAAGCTTGGCCTCATCTAGCAAAGGCCAAATTCATAAGGTTTCAATCAGACAACATGACGACTGTTGCATATATCAACCATCAGGGGGGAACAAGGAGTTCCCTGGCGATGGAGGAAGTGACCAAGATAATTCAATGGGCGGAGGATCACTCCTGCCACTTGTCTGCAATCCACATCCCAGGAGTGGAAAATTGGGAAGCGGATTTTCTGAGTCGTCAGACATTCCATCCGGGGGAGTGGGAACTCCATCCGGAAATCTTTGCCCAAATAACTCAATTATGGGGCATTCCAGACATGGATCTGATGGCCTCTCGTCAGAACTTCAAGGTTCCTTGTTACGGGTCCAGATCCAGGGATCCCAAGGCGACTCTAGTAGATGCACTAGTAGCACCTTGGACCTTCAACCTAGCTTATGTATTCCCACCGTTTCCTCTCATTCCCAGGCTGGTAGCCAGGATCAATCAGGAGAGGGCTTCGGTGATCTTGATAGCTCCTGCGTGGCCACGCAGGACTTGGTATGCAGACCTGGTGAATACGTCATCGGCTCCACCATGGAAGCTACCTTTGAGACAGGACCTTCTTGTTCAAGGTCCATTCGAACATCCGAATCTGGTTTCCCTCCAACTGACGGCTTGGAGATTGAACGCTTGATTTTATCAAAGCGTGGGTTTTCAGATTCTGTAATAGATACTCTGATTCAGGCTAGAAAGCCTGTAACTAGAAAAATTTACCATAAAATATGGAAAAAATATATCTGTTGGTGTGAATCTAAAGGATTCCCATGGAACAAGATAAAAATTCCTAAGATTCTATCCTTTCTACAAGAAGGTTTGGAGAAAGGATTATCTGCAAGTTCTCTGAAGGGACAGATCTCTGCTTTATCTGTTTTACTTCACAAAAGGCTGGCAGCTGTGCCAGACGTTCAAGCGTTTGTTCAGGCTCTGGTTAGAATCAAGCCTGTTTACAGACCTTTGACTCCTCCCTGGAGTCTTAATCTAGTTCTTTCAGTTCTTCAAGGGGTTCCGTTTGAACCCTTACATTCCGTAGATATTAAGTTATTATCTTGGAAAGTTTTGTTTTTGGTTGCAATTTCTTCTGCTAGAAGAGTTTCAGAGTTATCTGCTCTGCAGTGTTCTCCGCCCTATCTGGTGTTCCATGCAGATAAGGTGGTTTTGCGTACTAAGCCTGGTTTTCTTCCGAAAGTTGTTTCCAACAAAAATATTAACCAGGAGATAGTTGTACCTTCTTTGTGTCCGAATCCAGTTTCAAAGAAGGAACGTTTGTTACACAATTTGGACGTAGTCCGTGCTCTAAAATTCTATTTAGAGGCCACTAAAGATTTCAGACAAACATCTTCTTTGTTTGTTGTTTATTCTGGTAAAAGGAGAGGTCAAAAAGCAACTTCTACCTCTCTTTCTTTTTGGCTTAAAAGCATTATCCGATTGGCTTATGAGACTGCCGGACGGCAGCCTCCTGAAAGAATCACAACTCATTCCACTAGGACTGTGGCTTCCACATGGGCCTTCAAGAACGAGGCTTCTGTTGACCAGATATGTAAGGCAGCGACTTGGTCTTCACTGCACACTTTTGCCAAATTTTACAAATTTGATACTTTTGCTTCTTCGGAGGCTATTTTTGGGGGAGAGGTTTTGCAAGCCGTGGTGCCTTCCATTTAGGTGACCTGATTTGCTCCCTCCCTTCATCCGTGTCCTAAAGCTTTGGTATTGGTTCCCACAAGTAAGGATGACGCCGTGGACCGGACACACCTATGTTGGAGAAAACAGAATTTATGCTTACCTGATAAATTACTTTCTCCAACGGTGTGTCCGGTCCACGGCCCGCCCTGGTTTTTTTGATCAGGTCTGATGAATTATTTTTTCTAACTACAGTCACCACGGTATCATATGGTTTCTCCTATGCATATTTCCTCCTGTACGTCGGTCGAATGACTGGGGTAGGCGGAGCCTAGGAGGGATCATGTGACCAGCTTTGCTGGGCTCTTTGCCATTTCCTGTTGGGGAAGAGAATATCCCACAAGTAAGGATGACGCCGTGGACCGGACACACCGTTGGAGAAAGTAATTTATCAGGTAAGCATAAATTCTGTTTTTTTCCTGGAATTCTTTTAGAATTCCTAGGTTTTTGCCGTGTTTTCGGGATGGTTTGGATAAGCTTATATCCGCTAGTTCCTCGAAGGGTCAGATTTCTGCTATTTCTGTTTTATTCCATTGTAGATTGCAATTCTTCCTTTTTGGTTTCTGAACTTTGCAGGCTCCTCTTTTCTCCAACATAGGTGTGTCCGGTCCACGGCGTCATCCTTACTTGTGGGATATTCTCTTCCCCAACAGGAAATGGCAAAGAGCCCAGCAAAGCTGGTCACATGATCCCTCCTAGGCTCCGCCTACCCCAGTCATTCTCTTTGCCGTTGTACAGGCAACATCTCCACGGAGATGGCTTAGAGTTTTTTAGTGTTTAACTGTAGTTTTTCATTATTCAATCAAGAGTTTGTTATTTTCAAATAGTGCTGGTACGTACTATTTACTCAGAAACAGAAAAGAGATGAAGAATTCTGTTTGTATGAGGAAAATGATTTTAGCAACCGTAACTAAAATCCATGGCTGTTCCACACAGGACTGTTGAGAGCATTAACTTCAGTTGGGGGAACAGTTTGCAGTCCTTTGCTGCTTGAGGTATGACACATTCTAACAAGACGATGTAATGCTGGAAGCTGTCATTTTCCCTATGGGATCCGGTAAGCCATGTTTATTACGATTGTAAATAAGGGCTTCACAAGGGCTTATTTAGACTGTAGACATTTTTTGGGCTAAATCGATTGATATTAACACTTATTTAGCCTTGAGGAATCATTTATTCTGGGTATTTTGATATAATAATATCGGCAGGCACTGTTTTAGACACCTTATTCTTTAGGGGCTTTCCCAAAGCATAGGCAGAGTCTCATTTTCGCGCCGGTGTTGCGCACTTGTTTTTGAGAGGCATGGCATGCAGTCGCATGTGAGAGGAGCTCTGATACTTATAAAAGACTTCTGAAGGCATCATTTGGTATCGTATTCCCCTTGGGTTTGGTTGGGTCTCAGCAAAGCAGATACCAGGGACTGTAAAGGGGTTAAAGCTTAAAACGGCTCCGGTTCCGTTATTTTAAGGGTTAAAGCTTCCAAAATTGGTGTGCAATATTTTCAAGGCTTTAAGACACTGTGGTGAAAGTTTGGTGAATTTTGAACAATTCCTTCATGTTTTTTCGCAATTGCAGTAATAAAGTGTGTTCAGTTTAAAATTTAAAGTGACAGTAACGGTTTTATTTCAAAACGTTTTTTGTACTTTCTTATCAAGTTTATGCCTGTTTAACATGTCTGAACTACCAGATAGACTGTGTTCTGAATGTGGGGAAGCCAGAATTCCTATTCATTTAAATAAATGTGATTTATGTGATAATGACAATGATGCCCAAGATGATTCCTCAAGTGAGGGGAGTAAGCATGGTACTGCATCATTCCCTCCTTCGTCTACACGAGTCTTGCCCACTCAGGAGGCCCCTAGTACATCTAGCGCGCCAATACTCCTTACTATGCAACAATTAACGGCTGTAATGGATAATTCTGTCAAAAACATTTTAGCCAAAATGAACCCTTGTCAGCGTAAGCGTGGATGCTCTGTTTTAGTTACTGAAGAGCATGACGACGCTGATATTAATATCTCTGAAGGGCCCCTAACCCAATCTGAGGGAGCCAGGGAGGTTTTGTCTGAGGGAGAAATTACTGATTTAGGGAACATTTCTCAGCAGGCTGAATCTGATGTGATTACTTTTAAATTTAAATTGGAACATCTCCGCATTTTGCTTAAGGAGGTATTATCCACTCTGGATGATTGTGAAAATTTGGTCATCCCAGAGAAACTATGTAAAATGGACAAGTTCCTAGAGGTGCCGGGGCTCCCAGAAGCTTTTCCTATACCCAAGCGGGTGGCGGACATTGTTAATAAAGAATGGGAAAGGCCCGGTATTCCTTTCGTCCCTCCCCCCATATTTAAAAAATTGTTTCCTATGGTCGACCCCAGAAAGGACTTATGGCAGTCAGTCCCCAAGGTCGAGGGAGCGGTTTCTACTTTAAACAAACGCACCACTATTCCCATAGAGGATAGTTGTGCTTTCAAAGATCCTATGGATAAAAAATTAGAAGGTTTGCTTAAAAAGATGTTTGTTCAGCAGGGTTACCTTCTACAACCCATTTCATGCATTGTCCCTGTCACTACAGCCGCATATTTCTGGTTTGATGAACTGATTAAGGTGCTCGATAGTGACTCTCCTCCTTATGAGGAGATTATGGACAGAGTCAATGCTCTCAAATTGGCTAATTCTTTCACTCTAGACGCCTCTTTGCAATTGGCTAAGTTAGCGGCTAAGAATTCTGGGTTTGCTATTGTGGCGCGCAGAGCGCTTTGGTTGAAATCTTGGTCGGCTGATGCGTCTTCCAAGAACAAGCTACTAAACATTCCTTTCAAGGGGAAAACGCTGTTTGGTCCTGACTTGAAAGAGATTATCTCTGATATCACTGGGGGTAAGGGCCATGCCCTTCCTCAGGATCGGCCTTTCAAGGCAAAAAATAGACCTAATTTTCGTCCCTTTCGTAAAAACGGACCAGCCCAAGGTGCTACGTCCTCTAAGCAAGAGGGTAATACTTCTTAGGCCAAGCCAGCTTGGAGACCAATGCAAGGCTGGAACAAGGGAAAGCAGGCAAAGAAACCTGCCACTGCTACCAAGACAGCATGAAATATCGGCCCCCGATCCGGGACCGGATCTGGTGGGGGGCAGACTCTCTCTCTTCGCTCAGGCTTGGGCAAGAGATGTTCTGGATCCTTGGGCGCTAGAAATAGTCTCCCAGGGTTATCTTCTGGAATTCAAGGGACTTCCCCCAAGGGGAAGGTTCCACAGGTCTCAGTTGTCTTCAGACCACATAAAAAGACAGGCGTTCTTACATTGTGTAGAAGACCTGTTAAAAATGGGAGTGATTCATCCTGTTCCATTGAGAGAACAAGGGATGGGGTTCTACTCCAATCTGTTCATAGTTCCCAAAAAAGAGGGAACGTTCAGACCAATCCTAGATCTCAAGATCTTAAACAAATTTCTCAAGGTCCCATCTTTCAAGATGGAAACCATTCGAACTATCCTTCCTTCCATCCAGGAAGGTCAATTCATGACCACGGTGGATTTAAAGGATGCGTATCTACATATTCCTATCCACAAGGAACATCATCGGTTCCTAAGGTTTGCATTCCTGGACAAACATTACCAGTTCGTGGCGCTTCCTTTCGGATTAGCCACTGCTCCAAGGATTTTCACAAAGGTACTAGGGTCCCTTCTAGCTGTGCTAAGACCAAGGGGCATTGCAGTAGTACCTTACCTGGACGACATTCTGATTCAAGCGTCGTCCCTCCCTCGAGCAAAGGCTCACACGGACATCGTCCTGGCCTTTCTCAGATCGCACGGCTGGAAAGTGAACGTGGAAAAGAGTTCTCTATCCCCGTCAACAAGGGTTCCCTTCTTGGGAACAATTATAGACTCCTCAGAAATGAGGATTTTTCTAACAGAGGCCAGAAAGACAAAGCTTCTGGACTCTTGTCGAATACTTCATTCCGTTCCTCTTCCTTCCGTAGCTCAGTGCATGGAAGTGATCGGGTTGATGGTAGCGGCAATGGACATAGTTCCTTTTGCGCGCATTCATCTAAGACCATTACAACTGTGCATGCTCAGTCAGTGGAATGGGGACTATACAGACTTGTCTCCAAAGATACAAGTAAATCAGAGGACCAGAGACTCACTCCGTTGGTGGCTGTCCCTGGACAACCTGTCACGAGGGATGACATTCCACAGACCAGAGTGGGTCATTGTCACGACCGACGCCAGTCTGATGGGCTGGGGCGCGGTCTGGGGATCCCTGAAAGCTCAGGGTCTTTGGTCTCGGGAAGAATCTCTTCTACCGATAAATATTCTGGAACTGAGAGCGATATTCAATGCTCTCAAGGCTTGGCCTCAGCTAGCGAGGACCAAGTTCATACGGTTTCAATCAGACAACATGACGACTGTTGCGTACATCAACCATCAGGGGGGAACAAGGAGTTCCCTAGCGATGGAAGAAGTGACCAAGATTATTCTATGGGCGGAGTCTCACTCCTGCCACCTGTCTGCTATCCACATCCCGGGAGTGGAAAATTGGGAAGCGGATTTTCTGAGTCGTCAGACATTGCATCCGGGGGAGTGGGAACTCCATCCGGAAATCTTTGCCCAAGTCACTCAACTTTGGGGCATTCCAGACATGGATCTGATGGCCTCTCGTCAGAACTTCAAAGTTCCTTGCTACGGGTCCAGATCCAGGGATCCCAAGGCGGCTCTAGTGGATGCACTAGTAGCACCTTGGACCTTCAAACTAGCTTATGTGTTCCCGCCGTTTCCTCTCATCCCCAGGCTGGTAGCCAGGATCAATCAGGAGAGGGCGTCGGTGATCTTGATAGCTCCTGCGTGGCCACGCAGGACTTGGTATGCAGATCTGGTGAATATGTCATCGGCTCCACCTTGGAAGCTACCTTTGAGACGAGACCTTCTTGTTCAGGGTCCGTTCGAACATCCGAATCTGGTTTCACTCCAGCTGACTGCTTGGAGATTGAACGCTTGATTTTATCGAAGCGAGGTTTCTCAGATTCTGTTATCGATACTCTTGTTCAGGCCAGAAAGCCTGTAACTAGAAAGATTTACCACAAAATTTGGAAAAAATATATCTGTTGGTGTGAATCTAAAGGATTCCCTTGGGACAAGGTTAAGATTCCTAGGATTCTATCCTTCCTTCAAGAAGGATTGGAAAAAGGATTATCGGCAAGTTCCCTGAAGGGACAGATTTCTGCCTTGTCGGTGTTACTTCACAAAAAACTGGCAGCTGTGCCAGATGTTCAAGCCTTTGTTCAGGCTCTGGTTAGAATCAAGCCTGTTTACAAACCTTTGACTCCTCCTTGGAGTCTCAATTTAGTTCTTTCAGTTCTTCAGGGGGTTCCGTTTGAACCCTTACATTCCGTTGATATTAAGTTATTATCTTGGAAAGTTTTGTTTTTAGTTGCAATTTCTTCTGCTAGAAGAGTTTCAGAATTATCTGCTCTGCAGTGTTCTCCTCCTTATCTGGTGTTCCATGCAGATAAGGTGGTTTTACGTACTAAACCTGGTTTTCTTCCAAAAGTTGTTTCTAACAAAAACATTAACCAGGAGATTATCGTACCTTCTCTGTGTCCGAAACCAGTTTCAAAGAAGGAACGCTTGTTGCACAATTTGGATGTTGTTCGCGCTCTAAAATTCTATTTAGATGCTACAAAGGATTTTAGACAAACATCTTCCCTGTTTGTTGTTTATTCAGGTAAAAGGAGAGGTCAAAAAGCAACTTCTACCTCTCTCTCTTTTTGGATTAAAAGCATCATCAGATTGGCTTACGAGACTGCCGGACGGCAGCCTCCCGAAAGAATCACGGCTCATTCCACTAGGGCTGTGGCTTCCACATGGGCCTTCAAGAACGAGGCTTCTGTTGATCAGATATGTAGGGCAGCGACTTGGTCTTCACTGCACACTTTTACCAAATTTTACAAGTTTGATACTTTTGCTTCTTCTGAGGCTATTTTTGGGAGAAAGGTTTTGCAAGCCGTGGTGCCTTCCATTTAGGTGACCTGATTTGCTCCCTCCCTTCATCCGTGTCCTAAAGCTTTGGTATTGGTTCCCACAAGTAAGGATGACGCCGTGGACCGGACACACCTATGTTGGAGAAAACAGAATTTATGTTTACCTGATAAATTTCTTTCTCCAACGGTGTGTCCGGTCCACGGCCCGCCCTGGTTTTTTAATCAGGTCTGATAATTTATTTTCTTTAACTACAGTCACCACGGTACCATATGGTTTCTCCTATGCTATTATTCCTCCTTAACGTCGGTCGAATGACTGGGGTAGGCGGAGCCTAGGAGGGATCATGTGACCAGCTTTGCTGGGCTCTTTGCCATTTCCTGTTGGGGAAGAGAATATCCCACAAGTAAGGATGACGCCGTGGACCGGACACACCGTTGGAGAAAGAAATTTATCAGGTAAACATAAATTCTGTTTTTCAGCTTTTATTAATCTTTTGTCTTAGTAGGTTTTGTTCTTTTTGACAATGGCATCTACCAGGAGGTTTTCTGAATTGTTTTCTCTTTTTTGTTAACTTCCTTATCTTATTTTCCATTTAGATAAGAGCAGTGTTGATATATTAATCAGGAGTTTTCTTTTTCTCTTTATTCTTGGAGTTCTATAGAGTGGCATCTCCATAATTTTGATGTTGTTTGAACCTTGAAGTGTTATCTAAAGGCTACTAGAGATTTTAACAGTTAACTAAATGGTTTGTTCTTTTTTTTTTTTTTTTGGTTCTTGAAGAGGGCAGAAAGCTATGGCTTTGACTTCTTGGTGGAAGTTGTATATGGACAGCTTTCTAGGGGATGGGTTAGTCTCTTCCTAAACAGTTTACTGCCTATTCTACCAGATCAGTTTCTTCTTCTTGGGCTTTTCAGAATGGGGTTTCTGTTCATAAGTTTGGAAAGGTTTGAAGCAGCCTTTGGTGGGAAAGTCCTTAAGGCAGTAGTTTCTGTTTAATTATATATTTTAAAATATTGTGAAAAAAGATTTAATTTGTTCTTTATGTTCTGCCCTCATTCGTGGACGTCACTGCTTGAGTATTGGTTTCTCAGGTGTAATGGATTGTGGACTCTCACGACCTATATGAATGAAAACAATTTATGCTTACCTTGTAAATTCATTTCTATCATGATGGTGAGAGTCCACGAGACCCTACACTGTTTTTTTTCTTGTGCTAATTTTGCATTTTCCTCACCTTTTTTTAACCATTGCTCGTCTTCTTTTTTTTCTCTTTTCTTACCTCTTTTTTGCTTTGCTTTACGTCAGAATAGTTACCATAGAGGTGGGAGGAGTTTTATTGGGGATTTTGGAGTTTTGGATGCTGTCTCCTCCTAGTGGTCAGAAAAGGTAATTCCCAGGAGTAATGGATCGTGGACTCTCTCATCCCAATGAAATAAATTTATCAGGTAACAAAAATGTAAATATCCAGTGCAGCTAGGAGTTTACACCTATTATGTCCTCTAGATGGCATCCTAGCAATATCATTTTTTTCACCTTCAAATCTGTTGTGTTTGTCGTACAAATTGTGGCAATGTATGGCCATAAGAGTTTTTGTTGATTTTTTTTTCTATTCTTAATTGAAGCTTAAAGGGACTGTCAAGCCCAAAAAAACTTTCATTTTTCAAATAGGGCATGTAATTTTAAACAACTTTCCAATTTACTTTTATCAACAATTTTGCTTTGTTCTCTTGGTATTCTAGTTGAAAGCAAACCTAGGAAGGCACATATGATAATGTCTAAGCCCTTGAAGACTGCCTCTATTTTATTTACTTTTCACAGCAGGGGAGAGCAAGCTCATGTAGGCCATATAGATAGCATTGTGATCACGCCCGTGGCTAGTGGCAGACACTGCACTAATTGGCTTAAATGCAAGTCAATAAATAATAACTAAAAGTCATGTGATTAGGGGAGGTCAGAAGATGCTTAGATACAAGTTAGTCACGGAAGTAAAAAGTATATTAATATAAAAGTGTTGGTTTGGCAAAACTGGTGAATGGGTATTAAAGGGATTATCTATCTTTTTAAAACAACAAAAATTCTGGTGTTGACTGTCCCTTTAACTGCTATTGTAAAACATATTTTCTATACAGAGTTACAGTTCTTTCAGTTCACCATATAACAGCTCTCCTGCTTATAAAAGTTATTTTATTTCTATTTTTACTGATGTCATTACACCATATACTACATTTTGGATGGGGAAAAAAAAGAAATGACAGTTATCAAAAAATTCTTCCTTCCTGTCTTATCTATAATAAACATAACCATTTTGTTTCCTTGTATTAAAAAAAAAATCCACCCTGTAATGTAGAGTTTGATTAAAATGATAATATAAGTAGATAAATAGGGGAGATATGTATATTTTGTTTTATTTCTTCCTTATTACTCGCTTTTGTCCAGGGTTCTGCAGTTGAAGATGGAGAAGGAAGAGTTTGAAGATGAGCTGAGAGAGATGAGGGATAGGTTTTCACTCATGCAGTCCGAGCTAAATCAAGTGAAGAGAGGATCAGTGGATGCTGGAGAAGCAGATGCTATTAAAAAGGTGCTTAACTGGAGAATTCACAGTCCTAACAGTATACATAACATTACTTTTGGTTCAGTATTCATATATATGTAGCTAAACACAAACATGCGCATATAGGTGATGTATTATTGTGGAGGATAATAACCGTTGATAAAGTTTAAACTCAGGGAGACTATTTGTGCTATTTTATACTTCTTTTTAAAAGAAGTTTAAAACACAATTTTTTTTCTTTCATGATTTAGAACAAACAAGCAATTTTAAACAACTTTCTAATTTACTTCTATTATATAATTTGTTTCATTCTCTTGATATCCTTTGCTGAAAAGCATATCTCAGTAGCTGCTGATTGGTGGCTACACATAGATGCCTCAAGTGATTGGCTAATCTGTGTGCATTGCTATTTCTTTCCTATGGCATGGAGAGTCCACGAAGAATTCTAATTACTAGTGGGATATTCACTCCTGGCCAGCAGGAGGAGGCAAAGAGCACCCCAGCAGAGCTGTTAAGTATCACTTCCCTTACCCATAACCCCCAATCATTCTCTTTGCCTCTATGACGGGAGAATGTGCGAAGATGGCGGCTGAAGATTTTAATCCTTTAATGGCTACTTTTCCCTGTAAGCAAGGATTGGGGTCAAGCTGTGTCCATGTCAATCTCTTCAGTAAGAGTAATGGTGGCTTTTTAGCAGTTAGAAGGCGACAAGGTAGTCTTTGCTTTATTTCTAACACCATTGCTACCCCTCAGTAGAAAACCAGAGCTGGTTACTCTGTTTTTCTTTTCTTCTGTTATGTGTGATCAGTCCACGGGTCATCATTACTTCTGGGATATAACTCCTCCCCAACAGGAAATGCAAGAGGATTCACCCAGCAGAGCTGCATATAGCTCCTCCCCTCTACGTCAGTCCCAGTCATTCTCTTGCACCCAACGACTAGATAGGATGTGTGAGAGGACTATGGTGATTATACTTAGTTTTTATGACTTCAATCAAAAGTTTGTTATTTTAAAATAGCACCGGAGCGTGTTATTACTTCTCTGGCAGAGTTTGAGGAAGAATCTGTCAGAGTTTTTTACTATGATTTTAACCGGAGTAGTTAAGATCATATTGCTGTTCTCGGCCATCTGAGGGAGGTAAAGGCTTCAGATCAGGGGACAGCGGGCAGAGGAATCTGCATTGAGGTATGTAGCAGTTTTTATTTTCTGAATGGAATTGATGAGAAAATCCTGCCATACCGTTAAAATGACATGTATGTATACACTTCAGTATTCTGGGGATGGTATTTCACCGGAACTACTCTGTTAAAGGTCACTAATCCTTTTTAATAACTATTTATCATGTTAAACGTTTTTGCTGGAATGTAGAATCGTTTACATTGCTGAGGTACTGTGTGAATAAATATTTGGGCATTATTTTCCACTTGGCAGTTTTTTTGCTTTATTTGTGACAGTTTCGTTTCTCTTCACTGCTGTGTGGGAGAGGGAGGGGCCGTTTTGGCGCTCTTTGCTACGCATCAAAAAATACCAGTCAGTTACTTTTATTTTTCCTGCATGATCCGGTTCATCTCTGATAGATCTCAGGGGTCTTCAAACTTCTTTGAAGGGAGGTAAATTCTCTCAGCAGAGCTGTGAGAATTCTTATAGTGACTGTGAATAAAAACGTTGCTTTGTATTTTTTATGTCAAATTTAATTATTGTTATTTTACTAATGGGAACAAACCTTTGCTAAAAGTTTTGTTGTTTTAAAGTTTGATGCTATAACTGTTTTTCAGTTCACTATTTCAACTGTCATTTAATCGTTAGTACCTCTTTGAGGCACAGTACGTTTTTTGCTAAAAAAGATTATAACCAAGTTGTAAGTTTTTTGCTAGTGTGTTAAACATGTCTGACTCAGAGGAAGATATCTGTGTCATTTGTTCCAATGCCAAGGTGGAGCCCAATAGAAATTTATGTACTAACTGTATTGATGCTACTTTAAATAAAAGTCAATCTGTACAATGTGAACAAATTTCACCAAACAGCGAGGGGAGAGTTATGCCGACTAACTCGCCTCACGCGGCAGTACCTGCATCTCCCGCCCGGGAGGTGCGTGATATTTTGGCGCCTAGTACATCTGGGCGGCCATTACAGATAACATTACAAGATATGGCTACTGTTATGACTGAAGTTTTGTCTAAATTACCAGAACTAAGAGGCAAGCGTGATCACTCTGGGGTGAGAACAGAGTGCGCTGACAATGCTAGGGCCATGTCTGATACTGCGTCACAGCTCGCAGAGCATGAGGACGGAGAGCTTCATTCTGTGGGTGACGGTTCTGATCCAAACAGATTGGACTCAGATATTTCAAATTTTAAATTTAAATTGGAGAACCTCCGTGTATTACTAGGGGAGGTCTTAGCAGCTCTCAACGATTGTAACACCGTTGCAATACCAGAGAAACTGTGTAGGTTGGATAAATACTTTGCGGTACCGGCGAGTACTGACGTTTTTCCTATACCTAAGAGACTAACTGAAATTGTTACTAAGGAGTGGGATAGACCCGGTGTGCCGTTCTCACCCCCTCCAATATTTAGAAAGATGTTTCCAATAGACGCCACCACTCGGGACTTATGGCAAACGGTCCCCAAGGTGGAGGGAGCAGTTTCTACTTTAGCTAAGCGTACCACTATCCCGGTGGAGGATAGCTGTGCTTTCTCAGATCCAATGGATAAAAAATTAGAGGGTTACCTTAAGAAAATGTTTGTTCAACAAGGTTTTATATTACAACCCCTTGCATGTATCGCGCCGATTACGGCTGCGGCAGCATTTTGGATTGAGTCGCTTGAAGAGAACCTTAGTTCATCTACGCTAGACGACATTACGGACAGGCTTAGAGTCCTTAAACTAGCTAATTCCTTCATTTCGGAGGCCGTAGTACATTTAACCAAACTTACGGCTAAGAACTCAGGATTCGCCATACAGGCACGTAGGGCGCTGTGGCTAAAATCCTGGTCAGCTGATGTTACTTCTAAGTCCAAATTACTTAATATACCTTTCAAGGGGCAGTCTTTATTTGGGCCCGGTTTGAAAGAGATTATCGCTGACATTACAGGAGGTAAGGGCCACGCCCTACCTCAAGACAAAGCCAAAGCTAAGGCTAGACAGTCTAATTTTCGTCCCTTTCGGAACTTTAAAACAGGAGCAGCATCAACCTCCACTGCACCAAAACAGGAAGGAGCTGTTGCTCGTTACAGGCAAGGCTGGAAGCCTAACCAGTCCTGGAACAAGAGCAAGCAGGCCAGGAAACCTGCTGCTGCCCCAAAGACAGCATGAACCGAGAGCCCCCGATCCGGGACCGGATCTAGTGGGGGGCAGACTCTCTCTCTTCGCCCAGGCCTGGGCAAGAGATGTTCAGGATCCCTGGGCTCTAGAGATCATATCGCAGGGATACCTTCTAGACTTCAAATTATCTCCCCCAAGAGGGAGATTTCATCTGTCAAGGTTGTCAACAAACCAGATAAAGAAAGAAGCGTTTCTACGCTGCGTACAAGATCTGTTATTAATGGGAGTGATCCATCCGGTTCCGCGGTCGGAACAAGGACAAGGGTTCTACTCAAACCTGTTTGTGGTTCCCAAAAAAGAGGGAACTTTCAGGCCAATCTTAGATTTAAAGACTCTAAACAAATTCCTAAGAGTTCCATCGTTCAAAATGGAAACTATTCGGACAATCTTACCCATGATCCAAGAGGGTCAGTACATGACCACAGTGGATTTAAAGGATGCTTACCTTCACATACCGATCCACAAAGATCATCACCGGTATCTAAGGTTTGCCTTCTTAGACAGGCACTACCAGTTTGTAGCTCTTCCATTCGGATTGGCTACGGCTCCAAGAATCTTCACAAAGGTTCTGGGTGCCCTTCTAGCGGTACTAAGACCGCGAGGGATTTCGGTAGCTCCGTACCTAGACGACATTCTAATTCAAGCTTCAAGCTTTCAAACTGCCAAGTCTCATACAGAGTTAGTTCTGGCATTTCTAAGGTCGCATGGATGGAAAGTGAACGAAAAGAAGAGTTCTCTCTTTCCTCTCACAAGAGTTCCATTCTTGGGGACTCTTATAGATTCTGTAGAAATGAAGATTTACCTGACAGAAGACAGGTTAACAAAGCTTCAAAATGCATGCCGCGTCCTTCATTCCATTCAACACCCGTCAGTAGCTCAATGCATGGAGGTGATCGGCTTAATGGTAGCGGCAATGGACATAGTACCTTTTGCACGCCTACACCTCAGACCGCTGCAATTATGCATGCTAAGTCAGTGGAATGGGGATTACTCAGATTTGTCCCCTACTCTGAATCTGAATCAAGAGACCAGAAATTCTCTTCTATGGTGGCTTTATCGGCCACACCTGTCCAGGGGGATGCCATTCAGCAGGCCAGACTGGACAATTGTAACAACAGACGCCAGCCTACTAGGTTGGGGCGCTGTCTGGAATTCTCTGAAGGCTCAGGGACTATGGAATCAGGAGGAGAGTCTCCTTCCAATAAACATTCTGGAATTGAGAGCAGTTCTCAATGCCCTTCTGGCTTGGCCCCAGTTAACAACTCGGGGGTTCATCAGGTTTCAGTCGGACAACATCACGACTGTAGCTTACATCAACCATCAGGGAGGGACAAGAAGCTCCCTAGCAATGATGGAAGTATCAAAGATAATTCGCTGGGCAGAGTCTCACTCTTGCCACCTGTCAGCAATCCACATCCCGGGAGTGGAGAACTGGGAGGCGGATTTCTTGAGTCGCCAGACTTTTCATCCGGGGGAGTGGGAACTTCATCCGGAGGTCTTTGCCCAAATACTTCGACGTTGGGGCAAACCAGAGATAGATCTCATGGCGTCTCGCCAGAACGCCAAACTTCCTCGCTACGGGTCCAGATCCAGGGATCCGGGAGCAGTTCTGATAGATGCTTTGACAGCACCTTGGAACTTCAGGATGGCTTATGTGTTTCCACCCTTCCCGCTGCTTCCTCGATTGATTGCCAAAATCAAACAGGAGAGAGCATCAGTAATTCTAATAGCACCTGCATGGCCACGCAGGACTTGGTATGCAGATCTAGTGGACATGTCATCCTGTCCGCCTTGGTTTCTACCTCTAAGACAGGACCTTCTGATACAGGGTCCATTCAAACATCAAAATCTAACTTCTCTGAAGCTGACTGCTTGGAAATTGAACGCTTGATTTTATCAAAACGTGGTTTTTCTGAGTCGGTTATTGATACCCTAATTCAGGCTAGGAAGCCTGTTACCAGAAGGATTTACCATAAAATATGGCGGAAATACCTATACTGGTGCGAATCCAAAGGTTACTCCTGGAGTAAGGTTAGGATCGCTAGGATACTGTCTTTTCTACAAGAAGGTTTAGAAAAGGGTTTATCAGCTAGTTCATTAAAGGGACAGATTTCAGCTCTGTCCATCTTGTTACACAGACGTCTGTCAGAAAATCCAGACGTCCAGTCCTTTTGTCAGGCTTTAGCTAGGATCAAGCCTGTGTTTAAAGCTGTTGCTCCACCATGGAGTTTAAACTTAGTTCTTAACGTTTTACAGGGTGTTCCGTTTGAACCCCTTCATTCCATTGATATAAAAATGTTATCTTGGAAAGTTCTGTTTTTAATGGCTATTTCCTCGGCTCGAAGAGTCTCTGAGTTATCAGCCTTACATTGTGATTCCCCTTATCTGATTTTTCACTCAGACAAGGTAGTTCTGCGTACTAAACCTGGGTTCTTACCTAAGGTAGTCACTAACAGGAACATCAATCAAGAGATTGTTGTCCCATCCTTGTGTCCAAATCCTTCTTCAAAGAAGGAACGTCTTTTACACAATCTGGATGTAGTTCGTGCCCTCAAGTTCTACTTGCAGGCAACTAAAGATTTTCGCCAAACTTCTTCCTTGTTTGTCGTTTACTCTGGACAGAGGAGAGGTCAAAAAGCTTCTGCTACCTCTCTCTCTTTTTGGCTTCGTAGCATAATACGTTTAGCCTATGAGACTGCTGGACAGCAGCCTCCTGAAAGAATTACAGCTCACTCCACTAGAGCTGTGGCTTCCACTTGGGCCTTTAAGAATGAGGCCTCTGTTGAACAGATTTGCAAGGCTGCAACTTGGTCTTCACTTCATACTTTTTCCAAATTTTACAAATTTGACACTTTTGCTTCTTCGGAGGCTATTTTTGGGAGAAAGGTTCTTCAGGCAGTGGTTCCTTCTGTATAATGAGCCTGCCTTTCCCTCCCGTCATCCGTGTACTTTTGCTTTGGTATTGGTATCCCAGAAGTAATGATGACCCGTGGACTGATCACACATAACAGAAGAAAACATAATTTATGCTTACCTGATAATTTCCTTTCTTCTGTTGTGTGATCAGTCCACGGCCCGCCCTGTTTTTAAGGCAGGTAAATATCTTTTAAATTATACTCCAGTCACCACTTCACCCTTGGTTACTCCTTTCTCGTTGATTCTTGGTCGAATGACTGGGACTGACGTAGAGGGGAGGAGCTATATGCAGCTCTGCTGGGTGAATCCTCTTGCATTTCCTGTTGGGGAGGAGTTATATCCCAGAAGTAATGATGACCCGTGGACTGATCACACAACAGAAGAAAGGAATTTATCAGGTAAGCATAAATTATGTTTTTCTACAGGTCCCTGACAGATGTTGCCCTGCAACTGGATCCACAGGTAAGTGCTTTTGACTTCTAGGTTTGAAGGTCAGCACTTCGGAGGTTAATCCTCTAGTGGATGGTATACATAATATCCCTTTATGTAGGGGTTTATTTATGGGCAGTTTTGCTGGCACTATAAGGGAGAGGTGTTAATTCTTAAGGGGCTTTGTTTCCCCTTAAGGTTGAGGCTAGTATTAAGCTGACTCGGGCAATGAATACTGTGTTTAATTAGGCATAATTTTTTTAAGCACTGATATTTTGGAGTCGTTTGCGGTTAAGAAAAACTGTCAGTTTATTCTCTACTGAGAGTTTTGAGAGAGCTTGTCTTTACTTAATCCGTGGCGCAGTTCAAATTTCAGAGTTGCGCTCACGTGACTCGCTACGCTCTTCCGGTTCATCCATTCTCATCTCAGGCTTGGAGAGTGGAGTTTTGTTTGCTCTGTTTAATAGGGGTATTTATTTAAGTGTTTTGACATTTTGATAATGTCTTTGTATGTTATTTCCTGTGTTGGTACAGAAATTATTTATCTGGTATAGTGGGACCTCCTGGTCACCGGTACGGTAAGGCTCCTCAGTTTAGCTGAGGATTTAGAGGTGCTGGGGTCTATTCTTTGGTGCAGAATATATTTTCCAATATGTATATTAACTGCATGATTTATACAGTCTCTAATATTGTTAGTAACTATATATATATATATATATATATATATATATATATATATATATATTTTTTTTTTTAATTTTTTTTTTAATAAAACTCATAATTCTTATTTTTATTCTGCCTTACTGTAGGTAACTTTTCCTTAGATTATGGGCTCTGATAAATTTAGGTTCAGATTTTGAAAAATGCTTATATTGTTTGGAGGCTAGGATTATTCCTCCTGTGTAATTTTGTTCCACTTGTTTAAATAAAGCCTTATTGTCTAAGGACAAAGAGTCGTTTTTCTGAGCTATATGTTTCTTAGGATATTGTTGTTCCTACCATGCCTCAACTTTCACCTCAAACGTCCCAAGCTTTAACAGTTTCACATGCAGTGCCCTGCAGTTCCTCTCAAAATGTTCCTGGGGGTGTTTATTTACCAGGAGATTTTACTGCACAAATCATTTCTGCAGCCTTATCTGCTTTACAGGGTTCTGGGAAGAGCAAGAGGAAATCTAAAAGTTCTGTTTTTACTAAAACTGCGTTAGTTAAATGTTTGCTATATTTTTGTTTTATAGCAACTGTATTGATTACTAGGAGAGGCTCCGTAGACTGACTTTTAATTTTGGCTTACTCTGCGTTGCATAGTTTAATGTACCCAGACACGTATTGGGCCTCTGATCTATTTGTACACAGACTTTATTTTGCTATTCAGAACTGCTCTGAAGGTTCACAGCGTTCTAGTTACTTTATTATTTAGAATGATGTGATGCATCTCCACTCTACATCAAACTAGCTCTTAGTAAGCCAGAGAGCTTTTTGATATTTAAAGTGAAGGTAAACTTTGGTGAATGAAAGCCCATTATTTAAAAATACTATTAAAAACAGGGGCACTTTCATTCATCAAAGTTTACAAAGCAGCCGTTTTGTTAAAAAAATTACCTTTTTTTCTTTTCACTGCTACAGCAGCTTCCCCCACATAGAGATCCTCTATTCACACGTCAGCAATGACTAATCCAGCTTCCTCCAATCACCGCTTTCCCCCCAGGGTAGTCATTGTCTGAGGCCATGCTGTGATTGGAGGAAGCCGGATTTGTCAATGCTGAAGTGTGAATAGAGGATCTCTAATCCGACTAATCCGGCTTCCTCCAATCACAGCTTCCCCCCAGGGTAGTCATTGCCTGAGGCCATGCTGTGATTGGAGGAAGCCGGATTAGTTATTGCTGACGTGTGAATAGATGATCTCTATGTGGGGGAAGCTGCTGTAGCAGTGAAAAGAAAAAAAAGGTAATTTTAAACAAAACAAAACGGCTGCTTTGTAAACTTGGATGAATGAAAGTGCCCCTGTTTTTAATAGTATTTTTAAAAAACTGACTTTCTGTAATTATGGGTATGGGGTGACCTGCCACCTTGTGGTGTCTAATAGTATTGCACTGTATCAATTTCTTTTACTGCTTTCTATGTTCAGTAATATAGGTTTACAACCTACAGCATCTAGGGTTCTGTTTGAAGATATACTAAGTTTCTTAACTAGAACGTCTGGTATGAACACGCCGCTCTGACATTCATTGGCGTATACCTTGTACTGCACTGGTTTTCAAATATCTCAGCAGTTGAGGGTTATAAACCTATCACCAAATACTCCGAAATCTGTACATAAATACAGTTTTAAATAATGTTGATTAACATCAGTTTATGTCTCATATATATTATTTTAGTCTCTCATATTGGGGCTGTATCATGTATTGTTTCATGTTCATATCCCATTCTTAGTGCTTTTTGGACACATACATGTGTGTTCATTTTCTTTTATATGGACTCCATATTATATTCTCTCATTTTGAGGTGAGATATGCTACTGTCTGTATTTATATTTTTACTTTTTTTTTTTTTTTCAGTGTTCTTTCGACACTGATAGGTTAAACTTCAAGGGACAAAAGTCTTCCTCTTCCAAGCCAGAGCAATCCAGGACTTTATGGAGATACGATTATCCTTGGAGTAAGGAGAAGCAATCCAAGAACCCAGGCTTGGAGTCACGACGTCCCAGATCCTTGGGCTGTGGAAGTAGTTTCCAATGGATACAGGATAGGGTTCAAATCTTGCCCCTGTAGGGGCTGATTCATCCTGTCTAGGTTATATGCAAACCAGGTGAAGAGAGAGGCCTTCTTAAACTGTGTAAAGGACCGATCTTCTCTGGGAGTAATTATTCCCGAGGTGGAACAGGGTCAAGGATTTTACTCAAACCTTTTTGTAATTTCCAAAAAATGAGGGAACTTTTCGACCCATATTGGACCTCAAGTGTCTCAACAAATTTCTCAAGGTTCCATCCTTCAATATGGATACTATTCGTTCCATTCTTCTTTTGGTCAGGAAGGTCAGTTCATGACTACCATAGACCTGAAGGACACATATCTTCATGTTCCCATTCACAGGGAACATCACCAATTTCTGCAGTTTGCATTTCCAATGTGTTGCTCTTTCATTGGCCTTGCTCCAGCTCCTTCAATCTTTACAAAGATTCTAGGGGCCCTTTTGGCGGTGGTCATCTCAGGAAATAGCAATGGTGCGATACCTGGACGACATCTTGGTTCAAGCACCATCTTTTCAGCTAGCAAGATCTCATACTGAAATAGGGTTTCCTTGTTCCAGACACCAGGGTGTGTTTCTTAGGAACAATTATAGATTCTCTGTCCATGAAGATTTTTCTGACAGATTTCAGAAAATCTAAACTTCTGGCTTCTTGCCTTTCACTTCAGGCCTCTGTCCGTCCATCAGTGGCTCAGTGTTTGAAAGTAATTGGTCTGATGGTTGCTTCTATGGACATCATTCCTTTTGCTCGGTTCCATCTGAGACCCTTTCAACTATGCATGCTCAGTCAATGGAATGGAGTCCACTCGGTTCTCTCGCAGTGGATAGCTCTGGATTCTCTAACAAGAGATTCTCTTTCCTGGTGGATTTCACAGACCATCTGTCTCAGGGTACATACTTCCTGAGACCTTCCTGGGTGACTGTGACCACGGATGCCAGCCTGTTAGGCTGGGGAACAGTTTGAGGGTCTTTAAAGGCTCAGGGTCTTTGGACTCAAGAGGAGTTTTCTCTTCCCATAGAAATTCTAGCGTTAAGAGCAATTTACAATGCCGTAAAAGCCTGGCCTCAACTAGTTATAGTCCGGTTTATCAGATTTCAATTGGACAATATCACTTCGGTGGCATACATCAACCACCAGGGAGGAACTCAGAGTGCCTAAGCAATGAAGGAGGTGACTTGCAATCTCCTGTGGGAGGAATCTCACAATTGCCTCATCTATGCCATCCACATCCCAGGGGGGACAACTGGGAGGCAGATTTTCTGAGCAGGCAGACTTTTCATCCTGGGGAGTGGGCTAAACGCCAAACTTCCAAAGTACGGTTCAAGATTAGAGATCGACAAGCCACTCTGATAGATGCTCTGGCGGTGCCTTGAAACTTCAGTCTGGTGTACCTGTCCCCCCTCCCCCCATTTGCTCTCCTTCCTTGAGTCATTGCTCGTATCAAGCTAGAGAGGGTGTCTGTGATTCTAATAGCTCCTGCCTAGCCTTGCAGGATCTGGTGAAGATGTCATATCTTCCCCTTTGGAAGTTGCCTCTGAGGAAGGACCTTCTACTTCAAGGCCCCTTCCTTCATCCAAATCTAGATTCTCTGAAGCTGACTGCTTGGAGATTGAACACCTAGTTTTGGCTAGACGTGGCTTTTCTGAGAAGGTCATAGATACCATGTTTCAGGCTCGTAAGCCTCTTACTTGTAGATTTTACCATAGGGTATGGCGTAACTACCTTTTTTGGTGTGATTCAAAGGGGTTCTCTTGGAACAGAGTAAAGGTTCCTCGGGATTTGGCTTTTCTTCAGGAGGGCCTGGAGAAGGGTTTGTCGGTCAGTACTCTGAAGGGTCAGATTTCTACACTATCTATTCTTTTGCTTAAACGTCTGGCAGATCTGCCAGATTTTCAATTTTTTGTTCAGGCCTTGGTTTGAATCAAACCTGTGTTTAAATCTGTTGCTCCTCCTTGGAGCCTTAATCTTGTTCTTAAAGTTTTGCAACAGGCTCTGTTTGATCTGATGCATTCTGTTGACATTTAATTACTATCTCGGAAGGTTTTGTTTCTTATTGCTATTTCTTCTGCTTGCAAAGTTTTTGAACTTTCGGCTCTGCAGTGTGATTCCCCTTACCTTGTTTTTCACACTGACAAGACGGTCCTTCGTACTCAGCTGGGATTGTCGGATCGCAATATTTTTTTATTTTTTTTTTATTTTTTTATTTTGATTTTCATTATTTTATTTGTAATTTCAATTTTCATTTTTTTTTATTGTTTATTTATACCTTTGTGTATCACATTATTCGTGTGAATCCATACACATTTGTATTCTATAGGATATATATATATATATATATATATATATATATATATATTGAGGTAAAGTTGTGGCATACAAATAAAACATTAAAGCATTACACAATTATTATTTTTAAAGAATGCTTATTACAGAGTACGGTGTATAGTATACATATTAGAATTACAAGTATAGCTAACATTATCTACTGTCTGCATGACATAAAGTTAGTAGTGTCAGTAATGCTGTGCAGAGACATAATATATACATTCCATTAATAGTTTAAGCCTTCTCAACAATTAGGAGGCCACTTTTGGACCTCTAGTAAAGATAATTGACATAAACAGAAGGCAATCTAAAATTAAAAAGACCATTAATGGATCTCGATAAGTTTACTTCAGGTTTTAAGTTTTTTTTATGGTGTTAAAACTGATAATTTTGGGAAAGACACAGTAAATTTGGTATTAACACTTACCATTTAATTAAAAATGGGTAATAACATTAATCTTGTTGACAAGAAACATAGCTACAGCTCAAGAGATCACTAGTATAATATGAGTAAAGGGGAGAGCCAAATTGTTAGTGTATTAACCCAAGAGTTTCTCAAGAGATATATTTAGCTTGCTTTACGGTTATAATATGTGAGATAGGGTATATACTTACCTTGAGACATGGAATGAGATATACTGGATAGGCAAATTATATTATTAGGAAATAAGCTGCTGGATGTAAGTCCAACAAAGAATATTTTACAGATTTGGGATCTGGGTCACTCATTAAATAAGTTAAAACCATAAATACTAAAGCTAATATTATTCTAAACTGCCCTGTGAATATAGTTAGCATATGCACAGAACCTAAAGAACAAAGTTATATAGACATGCAAAACAGGGTAGTAACATTGGTGCAGGACCAGCCTGTGTTGTAAGCGGGATAAAGTATAGAAAGTTATGTATCATAACATAGCAAAGGCTATAACCGCAAAATAAAATTTGCAAAACAAATATTGCCTAAAAATGAAAAATAACATTGAAAGTTAAGTGGCAATATTAATCAGGAAATTGTTGTTCCTCCTTTTTGTCCTAATCCTTTTCATAAGGAACGTCTTTTGCATAATTTGGACGTTGTGCGTGCTTGTGCGTGTGATTTTTTTCCTTCAAGTTTCTAAAGATTTTCGGCAGACTTCTGCCTTGTTTGCTTTCTCTGGTAAGCGTAGGGGTCAGATGGCCACTTCTACCTCTCTTTCTCTCTGGTTGAGAAGTGTTTATTTCTCCAACATAGGTGTGTCCGGTCCACGGCGTCATCCTTACTTGTGGGATATTCTCTTCCCCAACAGGAAATGGCAAAGAGCCCAGCAAAGCTGGTCACATGATCCCTCCTAGGCTCCGCCTACCCCAGTCATTCTCTTTGCCGTTGTACAGGCAACATCTCCACGGAGATGGCTTAGAGTTTTTTAGTGTTTAACTGTAGTTTTTATTATTCAATCAAGAGTTTGTTATTTTAAAATAGTGCTGGTATGTACTATTTACTCTGAAACAGAAAAGAGATGAAGATTTCTGTTTGTATGAGGAAAATGATTTTAGCAACCGTTACTAAAATCCATGGCTGTTCCACACAGGACTGTTGAGAGGAATTAACTTCAGTTGGGGGAACAGTGAGCAGTCTTTTGCTGCTTGAGGTATGACACATTCTAACAAGACGATGTAATGCTGGAAGCTGTCATTTTCCCTATGGGATCCGGTAAGCCATTTTTATTCAGACAGTAAATAAGGGCTTCACAAGGGCTTATTAAGACTGTAGACATTTTCTGGGCTAAATCGATTCATATATTACACATATTTAGCCTTGAGGAATCATTTAATCTGGGTATTTTTGTTAAATAATATCGGCAGGCACTGTTTTAGACACCTTATTCTCTAGGGGCTTTCCCTAATCATAGGCAGAGCCTCATTTTCGCGCCGGTATTGCGCACTTGTTTTTGAGAAGCATGACATGCAGTCGCATGTGTGAGGAGCTCTGATACATAGAAAAGACTTTCTGAAGGCGTCATTTGGTATCGTATTCCCCTTTGGGCTTGGTTGGGTCTCAGCAAAGCAGATACCAGGGACTGTAAAGGGGTTAAAGTTAAAAACGGCTCCGGTTCCGTTATTTTAAGGGTTAAAGCCTCCAAATTTGGTGTGCAATACTTTTAAGGCTTTAAGACACTGTGGTGAAATTTTGGTGAATTTTGAACAATTCCTTCATACTTTTTCGCAATTGCAGTAATAAAGTGTGTTCAGTTTAAAATTTAAAGTGACAGTAACGGTTTTATTTTAAAACGTTTTTTGTACTTTGTTATCAAGTTTATGCCTGTTTAACATGTCTGAACTACCAGATAGACTGTGTTCTGAATGTGGGGAAGCCAAGGTTCCTTCTCATTTAAATAAATGTGATTTATGTGACACTGAAAATGATGCCCAAGATGATTCCTCAAGTGAGGGGAGTAAGCATGGTACTGCATCATTCCCTCCTTCGTCTACACGAGTCTTGCCCACTCAGGAGGCCCCTAGTACATCTAGCGCGCCAATACTCCTTACTATGCAACAATTAACGGCTGTAATGGATAATTCTATCAAAAACATTTTAGCCAAAATGCCCACTTATCAGCGTAAGCGCGACTGCTCTGTTTCAGATACTGAAGAGCATGAGGACGCTGATGATAATGGTTCTGAAATGCTCCTACACCAGTCTGAGGGGGCCAGGGAGGTTTTGTCTGAGGGAGAAATTTCAGATTCAGGGAAAATTTCTCAACAAGCTGAACCCGATGTGATTACATTTAAATTTAAGTTGGAACATCTCCGCGCTCTGCTTAAGGAGGTATTATCCACTCTGGATGATTGTGAGAATTTGATCATCCCAGAGAAACTATGTAAAATGGACAAGTTCCTAGAGGTCCCGGGGCTCCCAGAAGCTTTTCCTATACCCAAGCGGGTGGCGGACATTGTAAATAAAGAATGGGAAAGGCCCGGTATACCTTTCGTCCCTCCCCCCATATTTAAAAAATTGTTTCCTATGGTCGACCCTAGAAAGGACTTATGGCAGACTGTCCCCAAGGTCGAGGGAGCGGTTTCTACTTTAAACAAACGCACCACTATACCCATAGAAGATAGTTGTGCTTTCAAAGATCCTATGGATAAAAAATTAGAAGGTTTGCTTAAAAAGATGTTTGTTCAGCAAGGTTACCTTCTACAACCAATTTCATGCATTGTCCCTGTCACTACAGCCGCGTGTTTCTGGTTCGATGAGCTAGTAAAGGCGATCGATAGTGATTCTCCTCCTTATGAGGAGATTATGGACAGAATCCGTGCTCTCAAATTGGCTAATTCTTTCACCCTAGACGCCACTTTGCAATTGGCTAGGTTAGCGGCGAAGAATTCTGGGTTTGCTATTGTGGCGCGTAGAGCGCTGTGGTTGAAATCTTGGTCAGCGGATGCGTCTTCCAAGAACAAACTCCTTAACATTCCTTTCAAGGGGAAAACGCTGTTTGGCCCTGACTTGAAAGAGATTATCTCTGATATCACTGGGGGTAAGGGCCACGCCCTTCCTCAGGATAGGTCTTTCAAGGCCAAAAATAAACCTAATTTTCGTCCCTTTCGTAGAAACGGACCAGCCCCAAGTGCTACGTCCTCTAAGCAAGAGGGTAATACTTCTCAAGCCAAGCCAGCCTGGAGACCAATGCAAGGCTGGAACAAGGGAAAGCAGGCCAAGAAACCTGCCACTGCTACCAAGACAGCATGAAATGTTGGCCCCCGATCCGGGACCGGATCTGGTGGGGGGCAGACTCTCTCTCTCTTCGCTCAGGCTTGGGCAAGAGATGTTCTGGATCCTTGGGCACTAGAAATAGTCTCCCAAGGTTATCTTCTGGAATTCAAGGGGCTTCCCCCAAGGGGGAGGTTCCACAGGTCTCAATTGTCTTCAGACCACATAAAGAGACAGGCATTCTTACATTGTGTAGAAGACCTGTTAAAAATGGGAGTGATTCATCCTGTTCCATTAGGAGAACAAGGGATGGGGTTCTACTCCAATCTGTTCATAGTTCCCAAAAAAGAGGGAACGTTCAGACCAATCTTAGATCTCAAGATCTTAAACAAGTTTCTCAAGGTTCCATCGTTCAAAATGGAAACCATTCGAAAAATTCTTCCTTCCATCCAGGAAGGTCAATTCATGACCACGGTGGATTTAAAGGATGCGTATCTACATATTCCTATCCACAAGGAACATCATCGGTTCCTAAGGTTCGCATTCCTGGACAAGCATTACCAGTTCGTGGCGCTTCCTTTCGGATTAGCCACTGCTCCAAGGATTTTCACAAAGGTACTAGGGTCCCTTCTAGCGGTGCTAAGACCAAGGGGCATTGCAGTAGTACCTTACTTGGACGACATTCTGATTCAAGCGTCGTCCCTTCCTCAAGCAAAGGCTCACACGGACACAGTCCTGGCCTTCCTCAGATCTCACGGATGGAAAGTGAACGTGGAAAAGAGTTCTCTATCTCCGTCGACAAGGGTTCCCTTCTTGGGAACAATAATAGACTCCTTAGAAATGAGGATTTTTCTGACAGAGGCCAGAAAAACAAAACTTCTAAACTCTTGTCAAACACTTCATTCCGTTCCTCTTCCTTCCATAGCGCAGTGCATGGAAGTAATAGGTTTGATGGTAGCGGCAATGGACATAGTTCCTTTTGCGCGCATTCATCTAAGACCATTACAACTGTGCATGCTCAGTCAGTGGAATGGGGACTATACAGACTTGTCTCCGAAGATACAAGTAAATCAGAGGACCAGAGACTCACTCCGTTGGTGGCTGTCCCTGGACAACCTGTCACAAGGGATGACCTTCCGCAGACCAGAGTGGGTCATTGTCACGACCGACGCCAGTCTGATGGGCTGGGGCGCGGTCTGGGGATCCCTGAAAGCTCAGGGTCTTTGGTCTCGGGAAGAATCTCTTCTACCGATAAATATTCTGGAACTGAGAGCGATATTCAATGCTCTCAAGGCTTGGCCTCAGCTAGCAAAGGCCAAGTTCATACGGTTTCAATCAGACAACATGACGACTGTTGCGTACATCAACCATCAGGGGGGAACAAGGAGTTCCCTGGCGATGGAAGAAGTGACCAAAATCATTCAATGGGCGGAGACTCACTCCTGCCACCTGTCTGCAATCCACATCCCAGGAGTGGAAAATTGGGAAGCGGATTTTCTGAGTCGTCAGACATTACATCCGGGGGAGTGGGAACTCCATCCGGAAATCTTTGCCCAAATTACTCAACTGTGGGGCATTCCAGACATGGATCTGATGGCCTCTCGGCAGAACTTCAAGGTTCCTTGCTACGGGTCCAGATCCAGGGATCCCAAGGCGACTCTAGTAGATGCACTAGTAGCACCTTGGACCTTCAAACTAGCTTATGTATTCCCGCTGTTTCCTCTCATCCCCAGGCTGGTAGCCAGGATCAATCAGGAGAGGGCGTCGGTGATCTTGATAGCTCCTGCGTGGCCACGCAGGACTTGGTATGCAGATCTGGTGAATATGTCATCGGCTCCACCATGGAAGCTACCTTTGAGACGAGACCTTCTTGTTCAAGGTCCGTTCGAACATCCGAATCTGGTCTCACTCCAGCTGACTGCTTGGAGATTGAACGCTTGTTCTTATCAAAACGAGGGTTCTCAGATTCTGTTATTGATACTCTTGTTCAGGCCAGAAAGCCTGTAACTAGGAAAATTTACCACAAAATATGGAAAAAATATATCTGTTGGTGTGAATCTAAAGGATTCCCTTGGGACAAGGTAAAGATTCCTAAGATTCTATCCTTTCTTCAAGAAGGATTGGAGAAAGGATTATCTGCAAGTTCCTTGAAGGGACAGATTTCTGCCTTGTCTGTGTTACTTCACAAAAAACTGGCAGCTGTGCCAGATGTTCAAGCCTTTGTTCAGGCTCTGGTTAGAATCAAGCCTGTTTACAAACCTTTGACTCCTCCTTGGAGTCTCAACTTAGTTCTTTCAGTTCTTCAGGGGGTTCCGTTTGAACCCTTACATTCCGTTGATATTAAGTTATTATCTTGGAAAGTTTTGTTTTTGGTTGCAATTTCTTCTGCTAGAAGAGTTTCAGAATTATCTGCTCTGCAGTGTTCTCCTCCTTATCTGGTGTTCCATGCAGATAAGGTGGTTTTACGTACTAAACCTGGTTTTCTTCCAAAAGTTGTTTCTAACAAAAACATTAACCAGGAGATAGTCGTGCCTTCTTTGTGTCCGAAACCAGTTTCGAAGAAGGAACGTTTGTTGCACAATTTGGATGTTGTTCGCGCTCTAAAATTCTATTTAGATGCTACAAAGGATTTTAGACAAACATCTTCCTTGTTTGTTGTTTATTCTGGTAAAAGGAGAGGTCAAAGAGCAACTTCTACCTCTCTCTCTTTTTGGATTAAAAGCATCATCAGATTGGCTTACGAGACTGCCGGACGGCAGCCTCCTGAAAGAATCACAGCTCATTCCACTAGGGCTGTGGCTTCCACATGGGCCTTCAAGAACGAGGCTTCTGTTGATCAGATATGTAGGGCAGCGACTTGGTCTTCACTGCACACTTTTACCAAATTTTACAAGTTTGATACTTTTGCTTCTTCTGAGGCTATTTTTGGGAGAAAGGTTTTGCAAGCCGTGGTGCCTTCCATTTAGGTGACCTGATTTGGTCCCTCCCTTCATCCGTGTCCTAAAGCTTTGGTATTGGTTCCCACAAGTAAGGATGACGCCGTGGACCGGACACACCTATGTTGGAGAAAACAGAATTTATGTTTACCTGATAAATTACTTTCTC
Source organism: Bombina bombina (assembly GCF_027579735.1). Taxonomy (NCBI): domain Eukaryota; kingdom Metazoa; phylum Chordata; class Amphibia; order Anura; family Bombinatoridae; genus Bombina; species Bombina bombina. Next base: position 1,365,712,235 of record NC_069499.1, read on the forward strand.
CAACGGTGTGTCCGGTCCACGGCCCGCCCTGGTTTTTTAATCAGGTCTGATAATTTATTTTCTTTAACTACAGTCACCACGGTATCATATGGTTTCTCCTATGCAAATATTCCTCCTTAACGTCGGTCGAATGACTGGGGTAGGCGGAGCCTAGGAGGGATCATGTGACCAGCTTTGCTGGGCTCTTTGCCATTTCCTGTTGGGGAAGAGAATATCCCACAAGTAAGGATGACGCCGTGGACCGGACACACCGTTGGAGAAAGTAATTTATCAGGTAAACATAAATTCTGTTTTGTTTAGCTTATGAGACAGCTGGACTACAGCCTCCTGAGAGAATTACGTCTCATTCCACTAGAGCTGTTTCATCTTCATGGGCTTTCAAAAATAAAGCTTCTGTGGAGCAAATCTGTAAGGCGGCCACTTGGTCCTCCATACATACTTTTTCCAAATTCTACAAATTTGATACTTTTACCTCATCTAAGGCTTCTTTTGGGAGAATAGTTCTTCAAGCCAAGTGGTGCCTTCAGTTTAGGTCCGTCTGTCTTGTTCTCCCTCCCTATTCATTCTGTGTTCTCTAGCTTGGGTATTGGTTCCCACTAGTAATTAGAATGTTTCGTGGACTCTCCATGCCATAGTAATGAAAACAAAATTTATGCTTAGCTGATAAATTTATTTCCGAGTCCACGACCCGCCCTTGTTTAAATTCAGATAACAGTTGTTTTGTACAAACCTCAGGCACCGCTATATCCTTGTGTTAACTTCTTTTTCTGTTCCCTTCGGCCGAATGACTGGGTGTTATGGGTAAGGGAAGTGATTCTTAATACCTCTGCTGGGGTGCTCTTTGCCTCCTCCTGCTGGTCAGGAGTGAATATCCCACTAGTAATTAGAATGTTTCGTGGACTCTCCATGCCTGGAAAGAAAGAAATTTATCAGTTAAGCATAAATATTTTTTTCAACTAAGGATATCTAAAGAGTGAATCAAATTAGATAATATAAGTAAATTGGAATGTTGTTTTACAAGATTTATTGTGACATCTCATGAAGTTATATTCCTTTACTAATGGGATATAATTTACCCACTCACTTGGAGAAGGCAGAGACATGAATACATCTCTAATCTCCAACAGCTCACGTTACTTCCCATGAAGCTGATGATTCCACATGTAAGAGATGGTAATAACATTGCAGAATCACTGTACTAACCCTAGCTAAGCATAAAAGCTGTGTAATGCAGCAGTGCTATGGCATAAAGGGAAGTCTGTCTTTAAAAAGCAGGCTAAAAGTAAAAAGGTGAGTCATTTGTCTCATTAGTCAGAGAGTTTCTGGGTTTAAAGCAAGTCTTCTGACTTGTTTAGATTTGTAAATGGTTTACACAATTAGTTATTTTCTCTATTTTCTATTTAGTGGAGGATTTTAAACTCACTTTTCGCCTCCCCATAATTTTAATTGTTGTTGAATTTCCCCCAGAAATGAACTTTACCAAGCAGTGATTCAACCTACTCCCAGCTGATGAGTGGCAAAAACCACGAAACAGCTGTCCTGGGATTGGTTAGAATCACTGTACTAACCCTAGCTAAGCATAAAAGCTGTGTAATGCAGCAGTGCTATGGCATAAAGGGAAGTCTGTCTTTAAAAAGCAGGCTAAAAGTAAAAAGGTGAGTCATTGTGAACCTCATTTGCATATCTTACCCAGATTCCTTTGCTGCATTGGAAACGGTGTAGTCAGAGAGTTTCTGGGTTTAAAGCAAGTCTTCTGACTTGTTTAGATTTGTAAATGGTTTACACAATGAGTTATTTTCTCTATATTTTGTATTTAGTGGAGGATTTTAAACTCACTTTTCGCCTCCCCATAATATATATATATATATATATATATATATATATATCAATATCAGGGTGGCATGTATATGGATAGGGGAATGAAAGGCTTTCCAATTATTACTTTTAAGTTTCTGCATTTGCCACATAGTTACGTTTATATCCACCAGTGATAATTTATATATCAGTTTGCATACAAAGTAACTAATATCCAAAGGGTTACTTTATATGTAACCTGATATCGCTATAAAGCTTTATTTGGAACCTGTGACAGTCTTTTTGATGATCAGGACCAGCCAGCCCATTTCACCCACTTTTGGTTTTGAAACAGTTGAGCATGTTTACAAGTGTTGTCCATTTCAAGATAATCTCTTCATTCAGTCACTCTTAGCCATGAACTATATCTAGTGAATCTATCTTCCATAAATCTGAACTATGCTTGTCTTCATATTCTTATTAATCAAAAATCATTTGACATTCTTTGGGTTCGCTATGGAACAATTAAAGGGACTACATAAATCATTGATAAAAATGTTTATTCAGAGCAAATATTAGCCTGAGAAAAATATATAAATTATTTGTTTCATCTAAAGAGGAGGAGAGTCCACTGCTTCATTCATCAATTGTGGGAAATAAGAACCTGGCCACCAGGAGGAGGCAAAGACACCCCAGCCAAATACCTCCCCCACTTCCCTCATCCCCCAGTCATTCTTTGCCTTTCGTCACAGGAGGTTGGCAGAGAAGTGTTGGAAGATTCGGAGTAGTCTCTTATGCAGGGTAGTACTCTTCGCAATGGGACTGGAGTTTCAAGTAGTCCTGTCAGCCTCTTAGTGAGAGCATGGGTGAAACTTAGAGTCCGGAGATGCAGGGGGAGTTCTGTAAAACCATCCCAACTCATATTAACAGCTTCTTAAGCAATCAGCGTTGACGAGTTTCACTGCCTGATTTTTTTTCTCCAAGTCCATGTCAGGAGCGACGCTACTAACCTATCACACTTGAAGAGCCTTGTTGATTCTGGTAAGATTGTTTCATTATATATATATATATATATATATATATATATATTTATATATTTATTTCATGTCATTGGCAAGAGTCCATGAGCTAGTGACGTATGGGATATACATTCCTACCAGGAGGGGCAAAGTTTCCCAAACCTCAAAATGCCTATAAATGCACCCCTCACCACACCCACAATTCAGTTTTACAAACTTTGCCTACGTTGATATGCGCTTCGCAGCAGGCTGAAGCCCGGTTTTCCTCTTAGAGTGCAATGAATGTCAGAGGAATGTGAAGAGAGTATTGCCTATTTGAATACCATGGTCTTCCTCTAGGGGATCTATTTAATAGGTTTTCTGTTATCGGTCGTAGAGATTTCTTCTCCTACCTCCCTTTTCAGAACGACGATATTCTCTTATATACCATTACCTCTGCTGATTCTCGTTTAAGTACTGGTTTGGCTATCTACTATATGTAGATGAGTGTCTTAGGGTAAGTAAGTCTTATTTTATTTATGACATTCTAAGCTATGGTTGGGCACTTTATATGTAAAGTTCTAAATATATGTTTTAAACTTATATTTGCCATGATTCAGGATAATCAGTGTTCCTTCTTTCAGACTGTCAGTTTCATTTTTTGGAAAAGTGCATATGAATTAAATATTTTTCTTACCTTAAAATTTTCAATTGACTTTTTTCTTCTAAATAGGCTTGCGGGTGCAGAAAATGCTACAATTTATTGCGTCTTTTTTGTCGCGAGACTTTTTTTGGGCGAGAATATCGTCATTTCCAGCGTCATAGTTGACGCCGGAAGTTTTCACGTAGTTGCGTCATTTTTGACGCATGTTTGTTGCAGACGTTTTTTGGCGCCAAAAAATGTGGGCGTCATACTTGGCACCAGTTTTTTTCACCTTATTTCAGTCTCACTTTTCAGTTGCTTCTGGTTTCTAGAGGCTTGTTTTGCATTTTTTCCCATTCCTGAAACTGTCGTTTAAGGAATTTGATAATTTTGCTTTATATGTTGTTTTTTCTATTACATATTGCAAGATGTCACTACCTGACCCTGGATCAGAATCTACTTCTGGAAAGACGCTGCCTGATGTTGGTTCTACCAAAGCTAAGTGCATTTGTTGTAAACTTTTGGTAACTGTTCCTCCGGCTGTAGTTTTTGTTAGTTGTCATGATAAACTTTCTAACGCGGATAATATTTCCATTAGTAATAATCCATTACCTGTTGTTCAAGATCTTCAACATCTAATGTTCAGGATGTTCCTGTTAATGTAAAAGAATTTGTTTCTAATTCTATTCGGAAGGCTCTGTCTGTTATTCCTCCTTCTAGTAAACATAAAAGGTCTTTTAAAACTTCTCATATTTCAGATGAATTTTTAAATGACCGCCATCATTCTGACTTATCTATCTCTGATGAGGATCTATCTGGTTCAGAAGATTCTGCCTCAGATATTGACACTGATAAATCTTCATATTTGTTTAAGATGGAGTTTATTCGTTCTTTACTTAAAGAAGTGTTGATTGCATTAGATATGGAGGAGTCTAGTCCTCTTGATATTAAAACTAATAAGCGTTTAAATTCAGTTTTTAAACCCCATGTAGTTATTCCAGAAGTCTTTCCAGTTCCTGATGCTATTTCAGAAGTAATTTCTAGGGAATGGAATAGTTTAGGTACTTGTTTTACTCCTCCAAGGTTTAAGAAATTGTACCCTTTGCCATCTGATAGATTAGAGTTTTGGGAAAAAAATCCCCAAAGTTGATGGGGCTATCTCTACTCTTGCTAAACGTACTACTATTCCTACGGCAGATAGTACTTCTTTTAAGGATCCATTAGATAGGAAGCTTGAATCCTTTCTAAGGAAGGCTTATTTATGTTCAGGTAATCTTCTTAGACCTGATATTTCTTTGGCTGATGTTGCTGCAGCTTCCACCTTCTGTTTGGAGGCTTTAGCGCAACAAGTGTCATACCATAATGCTTATAGCATTGTTAAACTTCTTCAACATGCTAATAACTTTGTTTGTGATGCCATTTTTTATATCATTAGGATTTATGTCAGGTATATGTCTTTAGCTATTTTAGCTAGAAGAGCTTTATGGCTTAAATCTTGGAATGCAGATATGACTTCTAAGTCAACGTTGCTTTCTCTTTCTTTCCAAGGTAATACATTATTTGGTTCTCAGTTGGATTCAATAATTTCAACTGTTACTGGGGGGGAAGGGAGCTTTTTTCCCTCAGGACAAAAAATCTAAAGGTAAATATAGGGCTGCTAATCGTTTTCGTTCTTTTCGTTAGAATAAGGAACAGAAGCCTGACCCTTCCCCTAAAGGAACAGTTTCCGTTTGGAAACCTTCTCCAGTCTGGAATAAATCCAAGCCCTTTAGAAAGTCAAAACCAGCTCCCAAATCCGCATGAAGGTGCGTCCCTCATTCCAGCACAGCTGGTAGGGGGCAGGTTACGATTTTTCAAAGATGTTTGGATCAATTCGATTCAAAATCATTGGATTCAGAACATTGTTTCTTAAGGGTACAGAATAGGTTTCAAGGTAAGACCGCCTGTGAGAAGATTTTTTTCTCTCACGCATTCCAGTAAACCCAGTAAAGTCTGAGGCATTTCTGAAATGTGTTTCAGACCTGGAGTCGGCTGGGGTTATTGTGCCAGTTCCAGATCTGGAACGGAGTCTGGGGTTTTACTCAAATCTGTTCATTGTACCAAAGAAGGAGGATTCTTTCAGACCAGTTCTGGATCTAAAAATATTGAATCGTTATGTAAGGATACCAACATTCAAAATGGTGACTTTGTTCAGCAAGGGCATTATATGTCTACAATAGACTTACAGGATGCATATCTTCATATTCCAATTCATCCAGACCACTATCAGTTCCTGAGATTCTCTTTTCTAGACAAGCATTACCAGTTTGTTGCTCTTCCTTTTGGATCTTTCAAAGGTTCTCGGTGCCCTACTCTCTGTAATCAGAGAACAGGGTATTGCGGTATTTCCTTATTTGGACGATATCTTGGTACTTGCTCAGTCTTTACATTCTGCAGAATCTCATACGAATCAACTTGTGTTGTTTCTTCAAAGACATGGTTGGAGGATCAATTTACCAAAAGAGTTCCTTGATTCCTCAGACAAGGGTAACCTTTTTGGGTTTCCAAATAGATTCAGTGTCCATGACTTTGTCTCTAACAGAAAAGAGACGTCTGAAATAGGTTTCAGCTTGTCGAAACCTTCAGTCTCAATCATTCCCTTCGGTAGCTTTGTGCATGGATATTTTAGGTCTCATGACTGCTGCATCGGACGCGATCCCCTTTGCTCGTTTTCACATGAGACCTCTCCAGCTTTGTATGCTGAACCAATGGTGCAGGGATTATACAAAGATATCACAATTAATCCAACCTGGACTCTGATCTCAACAGATGCAAGTCTTTCAGGTTAGGGAGCTGTATGGGGATCTCTGACAGCGCAGGGGGTTTGGGAATCTCAGGAGGCGAGATTACCAATCGATATTTTGGAACTCCGTGCGATTTTCAGAGCTCTTCAGTTCTGGCCTCTTCTGAAGAGAGAATCGTTTATTTGTTTTCAGACAGACAATGTCACAACTGTGGCGTATGTCAATCATCAAGGTGGGACTCACAGTCCTCATGCTATGAAAGAAGTATCTCGGATACTGGTATGGGCGGAATCCAGCTCCTGTCTAATCTCTGCGGTTCACATCCCAGGTATAGACAATTGGGAAACGGATTATCTCAGTCGCCAGACGTTACATCCGGCCGAATGGTCTCTTTATCCAGAGGTATTTCTTCAGATTGTTCAAATTTGGGAACTTCCAGAAATAGATCTGATGGCTTCTCGTCTAAACAAGAAACTTCCCAGGTATCTGTCCAGATCCAGGGATCCTCAGGCGGAAGCGGTGGGCGCGTTGTCACTTCCTTGGTATTATCAACCTCCTTATATCTTTCCGCCTCTAGTTCTTCTTCCAAAAGTGATTTCCAAAATCCTAATGGAATGTTCGTTTGTACTGCTGGTGGCTCCAGCATGGCCACACAGGTTTTGGTATGCGGATCTCGTTCAGATGGCCAGTTGCCAACCTTGGACACTTCCGTTAAGGCCAGACCTTCTATCTCAAGGCCCATTTTTCCATCAGGATTTCAAATCATTAAATTTGAAGGTATGGAGATTGAACGCTTAATACTTAGTCATAGAGGTTTCTCTGACTCAGTGATAAATACTATGTTACAGGCTCGTAAATATGTGTCTAGAAAGATTTATTACCGAGTTTGGAAGACTTACATTTCTTGGTGTTCTTCTCATAAATTCTCTTGGCATTCTTTTAGAATTCCTAGAATTTTACAGTTTCTTCAGGATGGTTTGGATAAGGGTTTGTCTGCAAGTTCCTTGAAAGGACAAATCTCTGCTCTTTCTGTTCTTTTTCACAGAAAGATTGCTAATCATCCTGATATTCATTGTTTTGTACAGGCTTTGGTTCGTATCAAGCCCGTCATTAAGTCAATCTCTCCTCCTTGGAGTCTTAATTTGGTTCTGAGGGCTTTACAGGCTCCTCCGTTTGAACCTATGCATTCTCTGGATATTAAATTACTTTCTTGTAAAGTTTTGTTCCTTTTGGCCATCTCTTCTGCTAGAAGAGTTTCTGAGTTATCTGCTCTTTCTTGTGAATCTCCTTTTCTGATTTTTCATCAGGATAAGGCGGTGTTGCGGACTTCTTTTAAATTTTTACCTAAAGTTGTGAATTCTAACAACATTAGTAGAGAAATTATTGTCCCTTCATTGTGTCCTAATCCTAAGAATTCTCTGGAGAGATCTTTACATGCTTTGGATGTAGTAAGAGCTTTGAAATATTATGTTGAAGCTACTAAAGATTTCAGAAAGACTTCTAGTCTATTTGTTATCTTTTCTGGTTCTAGGAAAGGTCAGAAGGCTTCTGCCATTTCTTTGGCGTCTTGGTTAAAGTCTTTGATTCATCATGCCTATGTGGAGTCGGGTAAATCCCCGACTCAAAGAATTACGGCTCATTCTACTAAGTCAGTTTCTACTTCCTGGGCTTTTAGGAATGAAGCTTCTGTTGATCAGATTTGCAAAGCAGCAACTTGGTCTTCTTTGCATACTTTTACTAAATTCTACCGTTTTTATGTTTTTTCTTCTTCAGAAGCAGTTTTTGGTAGAAAAGTACTTCAGGCAGCTGTTTCAGTTTGATTCTTCTGCTTATAATTTCATTTTTTTTCATTATAAGATTAAAACTTTTTGATTTGGGTTGTGGATTATTTTTTCAGCGGAATTGGCTGTCTTTTTTTATCCTTCCCTCTCTAGTGACTCTTGCGTGGAAGTTCCACATCTTGGGTATCTGCTATCCCATACGTCACTAGCTCATGGACTCTTGCCAATTACATGAAAGAAAACATAATTTATGTAAGAACTTACCTGATTAATTTCTTTCATATTGGCAAGAGTCCATGAGGCCCACCCTTTTTTTTGTGGTGGTTATGATTTTTTTGTATAAAGCACAATTATTCCAATTCCTTGTTGATGCTTTCGCTCCTTTCTTATCACCCCACTTCTTGGCTATTCGTTAAACTGAATTGTGGGTGTGGTGAGGGGTGTATTTATAGGCATTTTGAGGTTTGGGAAACTTTGCCCCTCCTGGTAGGAATGTATATCCCATACGTCACTAGCTCATGGACTCTTGCCAATATGAAAGAAATGAATTTATCAGGTAAGTTCTTACATAAATTATGTTTTATATATATATATATATGTATATATGTGTGTGATAACGCAAGAAGACAGGGTCACAGTGTGACTCCTTTTATCTGTATAGAATCTAGGGTAATACCCTCAGAAGGGGGTTATGGAACAATGGGGATTTTAATTTACATGATAATGTTTGTGTTTTTTACTGCACTTGTGTGAGATGAGGCTCTGTCAGTGTGAAACAGTTAGAGAGAGACTGAGGTGTTTTTGTTTTTTTTGGCGTATCTCTCGCTCAGTGCAGGGGCGGTCCTACATGGTACTCCATGTGACCGGGTGTGGCCTCAGTAACTTCCTCTTTCTCGACCTGTGTTCGGAGGAGACGAAAGCTGTTTCTTGTAGTCCGGGTCATAGGAGGTGGTGAGTGCCCCGGCCATTGGGAATAAAGGTGCCATTTAATCAATATAAGAACAAGAACCCAGGAGGGGAACCACAGAGGCGCACTAAACAATGTTCATAGAATATCAGTTCGGAAATGTCCGAATGTTACCAGGTACTTGTTTATGGCAAATACTTCTGAAAATACCATATATAGGATCCTTGATGGTGCACGGTATAGCTGGTGTGAATCAGGGCAGCTCCTCTTGGACCCGGTGTGTGGGGAAAACTAAATGGATGTAAAAACAAACAGAGGGCGCCTCATAGTGTAATCCGTCTCCTATAATGAGAAATACGGTGGTAATAAATATGCTTACCAGATGTATAGGCACCGTACTGTGACCGGTGCAGTAGAGCAGGCTAGCACTCAACAGTGTCTAGTACACTGAAGCTGGTCTCACTGATGTTGTTCTCCGCTGTATACTAATGCTGCACAGCTGTCAGTGATGAATAGTATGTCTCCGTGTCGACTTGTGAAATAATAAAAGATAGAGGACAACTTCCAAAATTAAAAGATGAAAACGCTTTATTGTTACAAAGCAACACGTTTCTCAACCAAACACTGGTCGTTTCTGCAGGCAATAAAGAGCGGGCGGTCATGCATGGTACTCCATGTGACCGGTTGTGGCCTCAGTAACTTCCTCTTTCTCGACCTGTGTTCGGAGGAGACGAAAGCTGTTTCTTGTAGTTCGGGTCATAGGAGGTGGTGAGTGCCCCGGCCATTGGGAATAAAGGTGCCATTTAATCAATAGTCAAGTCCGTAATAAAGGCGCAAGCTATGGAGGACTCTGATATGTTGGAGGATAGGATACTCCTTCCTTATCTAAACCTACTAACTGTATACTGTGAGGAGGTTCTGGTGGAACCGCCGTTACTACTCTGTTCCACATGTTATGACAATATTACGATTTCTAAAAAGAATAAAGTATTTAGTACAACTGAGCCGTCCACCCACCTTTGAGGGTTCTCCGTCCCGCAAGGTGCGTTCCATACAAGCATCTCCGATTACACAAGCAGTTCCCCAGGGCACTACTAATCCTTCTGTGGGAGGGGTCCTTTGGCCTCCAGACTTCGCCGATCAGTTGCAGGCGGCAGTTTCTGCGGCCATAAATGTGATGCCTCGTCCTACTTAAGTGCAAGCGGAAGGTACGGCACTGCTATCCGTCTCAGGGGTTTTTCGACTCCGCTGGATATCTCAGACAGATTATCCGCAGAGGAGGGCAAATCAGTTTTTTCGGAGGAGGCCGCTTCTGAGTCAGAATCGGCTACCTCTAGGCCTCCGTCAGCAGAGGAACCAGATTTCAAATTTAAGATGGAGCATTTGCTGCTGAAGGAAGTTCTTGCTACTCTGGAGGTTCTGGAACCGAAACTATCAGAGGAACCTTCTATCCCTAAATTGGATAGGGTTTACGCGGACAGGGTAGTGCCCCAGGCCTTCCCGGTTTCTATCAATATCTGAGCAATCCTGGATTGAATCAAAGCCTTAAGGGTAGCGCATTCATTCATCTGTGATGCCAATATGCAGATTATTCGCCTGGATGCTTAGACGTCAGGGTTTTCTGTTTTAGCTCACAGGGCTCTGTGGCTAAAATCGTGGTCTGCTGAGATGACAACTATGTCTCGCTTGCTTTCCCTCCCATTCAAGGGGAAGGTTTTGTTTGGCCCGGGCCTGGATTCCATCATATCTACAGTCACAGGCGGCAAGGGTGCCTTCTTACCTCAGGATAAAAAAGCCAAACCTAAGGGATTTACTTTTCGTCCCTTTCATACAGATAAGCCTCAGCGCCAGCAGCCTTCCGCAAAATCTGAGCAATCCAAGGGATCTTGGAAGCCAGCAAACTCTTGGAACAAGTTTAAGCAAAGCAAGAAGCCCGCCGAGTCAAAATCAGAATGAAGGGGTGGCCCCCGACCAGTCCTGGAACCAGGTAGGGGGCTGACTATCTCTCTTTGTGGGGGGCCTGTAGGGGAGATGTTACAGACCCTTGGGTCCTGGAGGTCATCGCTCAGGGGTGCAGGATCGGTTTCAAATCATATCCGCCCAGGGGCAGGTTTCTCCTGTCAAACATCTCTTCAAGACCAGAAAAGAGAGTCGCCTTCCTGGGGTGTGTAAGGGATCTCTCATCTCTCGGGGTAATCATCCCAGTTCCTCTAGCAGAAAGAGGTCTGGGGTATTATTCAAACCTTTTCGTGGACCCAAAGAAGGATGGCACGTTTCGTCCAATTCTGGACCTGAAGGCCCTAAACAAGTTTTTCAGTCCCATCGGTCAAGATGGAGACGATCAGGTCAATTTTGCCTCTGGTTCAAGAGGGGCAATTCATGACTATAGACCTGAAGGATGCTTACCTTCATATTCCAATTCACAAGGATCACGTCAAATTTCTAAGGTTCGCCTTCCTGGACCAGCACTTCCAGTTTGTGGCCCTTATGTTTGGTCTGGCGATGGCCCCATGAGTCTTTACAAAGGTTCTAGGAGCTCTTCTCGCAGTAGCGAGAGCCAGAGGGATTGCAGTGGACGATATCCTGGTCCAGGCTCCATCCTACAGTCTGGCAGAGAATCATTCGAGAGCTCTCCTTCTACTTCGATCCCACGGGTGGAAGATAAACGAAGGAAAGAGTTCATTGGTCCCTAGCAACAGGGTGGAGTTCCTGGGTACGATACTAGATTCTTCTGCGATTAAGATATTTCTGACGAACCAGAAATGTTGGCGTCCAACTGTCTAGCCCTGCAGACATCCTCCAGGACATCTGTGGCCAGGTGTATGGAGGTAATCAGGCTCATGGTATCCAGCATAGATGTCATTGCATTCTCCAGGTTCCATCTCAGACCTCTGCAGCTGTGCATGTTGAGACAATGGAACGGCGATCATGCAGATTTGTCCCAACAGATATCTTTGGACAGATTGGTGAGGGAGTCCCTATCTTGGTGGACCGGACCGGGGCAGCTGTCTCAGGGTACATCCTTTTTGAGACCATCCTGGGAGATTGTAACCATGGATGAGTCTATCAGGATGGGGAGCCAGAAAGGCACAAGGCAGATGTACTCGAGAGGAATCGAGTCTACCTATAAATATTCTGGAACTTCGAGCGATATTCAACGCTCTGAAGGCTTGGCCCCCTCTAGGGTCGTCCCATTTCATCATATTCAAATCGGAATTCCAATCGGACAACATCCCCTTGGTGGCGTACATAAACCACCAGAGGGGGACGAGAAGTTCCCTAGCAATGAGGGAAGTATCTCGGGTTCTGGAATGGGCAGAGACTCACAATTGTTCGTTCTCAGCGATCCACATTCTGGGTGTTGACAACTGGGAAGCGGATTTTTTTTAGCAGACAGACGTTTCATCCAGGGGAATGGTCTCTCCGCCCTGAGATGTTTGCGGAGATCTGCAGCAGATGGGGGACAACGGAAATAGATCTCATGGCGTCCAGACTCAATTGCAAGCTACACAGATACGGGCCGCAATACAGGGATCCCCAGGCGGAGCTGATACACGCCTTGGCGATACCCTGGTACTTAAACCTAATCTACATATTTCCACTGTTGCCTCTGCTACCTCGAGTAGTGGCCTGCATCAAGCAGGAGCAAGCTTTGGCTATTGCTTTGTCGTGGCCACGGAGGACGTGGTTTGCGGATCTAGTGGCGATTTCGTCATATTCGCCGTGGATGTTACCTTGTCGCAAGGATTTGCTAGTTCATGGTCCTTTTCTACATCAAAATCTAGATTCTCTGAGGGTGACTGTGTGGAGATTAAGCTCCTAGTCTTAGCCAAAAGAAGTTTTTCGGAGAGAGTGATAGACACTCTCATCCAGGTCAGGAAGCCGGTCACTAGACGCATCTACCACAAGGTGTGGAGGACCTACTTGTCCTGGTGTGAGGAACAAGGATATTCCTTGCATAAGGTCAGAGTATCCAGGATTTTGGTCTTTCTCCAGGACGGGCTGGATAAGGGTCTTGTCGCCAGTTCCCCAAGGGGACAGATTTTGGCTTTATCTGTACTGTTGCATAAGAAGCTTGAGGAGCTTCCTGACATTCAGTCCTTTGTTCAGGCTCTGGCTAGGATCAGGCCTGTCTTCAGGAGTCTGGCTCCTCTTTGGAGCTTAAACTTGGTTCTTAAGGTTTTGCAGAGGGCTCTATTTGAGCCTATGCATGCCCTTGACATTAAGGTTCGTTGATGGAAAGTCCTATTGTTACTGGCTGATAAGAGTGTTCTTTGCACTGAATTGGGATTCCTTCCCAAGGTGTTGTCGAGTCGTAACATCAATCAGGAAATAGTTGTTCCTTCCTTGTGTCCTAACCCTTCTTCGAAGGAGAGGTTACTTCATAATCAGGACGTGGTTCGGGCTTTGAAGTTTTACCTTCAGACCACGAAGGAGTTCAGACAGACGTCGTCTTTGTTGTGTATTCAAGAAAGCGCAGAGGGCCTCTGCCACTTCTTTATCTTTTTGTTTGAGGACTATTCTCCGTCTGACATATGAGACAGCGGGACTCAAGCCTCCTCAGAGGATTACGGCTCACTCGACTAGAGCTGTGGCCTCTTCTTGGGCCTTTAAGAATGAGGCTTCTATAGAGCAGATTTGTAAGGCGGCAACCTTGTCTTCCTTACATACGTTTGCAAAATTTCACAAATTTGACGTCTTTGCTTCGGCGGAAGCAGCTTTTGGGAGAAAGGTTTTGCAGGCTGTGGTGCCCTCAGTATAGGGTCCGCCTCCCATTTTCTCTTGTAAGATGTATCGAGTCCACGGATTCATCCTTACTTGTGGGATATTCTCCTCCCCTACAGGAAGTGGCAGAGAGAGCACCCACAGCAGAACTGCCTATATAGCTCCCCCTTAGCTCCACCCCCCAGTCATTCTCTCTGCCTGCTTAACTGCTAGGAAGGAAAAAGGAGTGTGGTGACAAAAATGTTAGGTTTTTATTTTCTCAAGTAAAAGTTTGTTATTTTAAATGGTACCAGTGTGTACTATTTACTCTCTGGCAGAAAAGGGATGAAGATTTCTGCAAGGAGGATGATGATCTTAGCATTTTGTAACTAAGATCCACTGCTGTTCTCACAAGAGCTGAAGAGTACAGGAAAACTTCAGTTGGGGGAACAGTTTGCAGGCTAAACTTCATTAAGGTATGTTCAGTCTATTTTTTTCTAGACAGACTGTTATTTCTAGAAAAGGCTGGCAATATCCCCTAGTTACTGGTGACACTGTTTGGTAAAAACGTTTTTGTTTATTCAGTAAATGATGCAATTATAACGTTTTTTTGAAGGGACTAAAGGGGTCATTGTGGCGTGTTTTAGGAGCCACAGCAGAGCTGTGGCAAGGTGTTAAGTCTTTTGTACTGGTTTTGATGTTTTTTCAATCCGGTTTTGCCATTAAGGGGTTAATTGTTTATTTGCATTGCTGTGCAAAGTTACTAAGGCTATATGATACTACTGTAAAAATTTCGTTATGTTTACTGCTTTTTTACACTGTTTTGCAGATTTTGTGCAGCTTTTTTTTTTCTCTTAAAGGCACAGTACCGTTTTATTTCTAAGTGTTATTTACTTTGATTACAGTGTTTTCCAAGCTTGCTTGTTACATTACTAGCCTGTTTAACATGTCTGACACCAAGGAAAATCCTTGTTCAATATGTTTGGAAGCCATTGTGGTACCCCCTCTTAGAATGTGTCCCAATTGTACTGATATGTCTATAAACTACAAAGAACATATATTAGCACTTAAAAATAGAGCAATAGATGATTCTCAGTCAGAAGTAAATGAGGGTTTGCCATCTAGCTCTCCCCAAGTGTCACAACCAGTAACACCCGCACAAGTGACACCAAGTACCTCTAGTGCGTCTAATTCATTTATTTTACAAGACATGGCCACAGTTATGAATACAACCCTCACAGTGGTTTTATCCTAACTGCCTGGTTTACAAGGAAAGCGGGACAGCTCTGGGTTAAGGAAAAATGCTGAGCAGTCTGACGCTTTAGTAGCCGTATCTGATATGCCCTCACAATGCTCTGAGGTAGGGGTGAGGGATTTGTTATCTGAGGGAGAAATTTCTGATTCAGGAAAGACGCTTCCTCAGACAGATTCTGATATGACGGCCTTTAAATTTAAGCTTGAACACCTCCGCTTATTGCTCAGGGAGGTATTAGCGGTTCTAGATGATTGTGACCCTATAGTGGTCCCAGAGAAATTGTGTAAGATGGATAAATACTTAGAGGTTCCTGTTTACACTGATGTTTTTTTCCAGTCCCTAAGAGGATTGTGAATATTATTGCTAAGGAGTGGGATAGACCAGGTATTCTGTTCATTCCCCCTCCTGTTTTTAAGAAAATGTTTCCCATATCTGACACCATGCGGGACTCGTGGCAGACAGTTCCTAAGGTGGAGGGAGCTATTTCTACTCTGTCTAAGCGTACAACTATACCTATTGAAATCAGTTGTGCTTTCAAAGATCCTATGGATAAAAAATTAGAGGGTCTCCTGAAGAAAATTTTTGTTCATCAAGGTTTTCTTCTTCAACCTATTGCGTGCATTATTCCTGCAACTACTGCAGCTGCTTTCTGGTTTGAGGCTCTAGAAGAGGCTCTTCAGATGGAGACTCCATTAGAAGAAATTTTGGACAGAAATAAAGCCCCTAAATTGGCTAATTCTTTTATTATAGATGCCGCTTTTCAAACTGGCTAAATTAGCGGCAAAGAATTCAGGTTTTGCCATTTTAGCACGCAGGGCGTTATGGCTTAAATCCTGGTCTGCTGATGTGTCATCTAAAACTAAACTTTTGAACATCTCTTTCAAAGGAAAGACCCTATTCGGGCCTGAACTGAAAGAGATTATTTCAGACATCACTGGAGGGAAAGGTCATGTCCTCGCTCAGGATAGATCAAATAAGATGAGGACCAAACAAAATAATTTTCATTCCTTTCGGAATTTCAAGAGTGGTCCTGCTTCAGATTCCACTGCTGCCAAGCAAGAGGGGAATTTTGCTCAATCCAAGTCAGTCTGGAGACCTAACCAGGCTTGGACATTGTGTTGGCTTTTCTGAGATCTCACGGGTGGACGGTGAACATAAAAAAAGAGTTCTCTCTTCCCTCTTATAAGAGTTTCCTTCCTAGGGACTCTGATAGACTTGGTAGAAATGAAAATATTTCTGACGGAGGTCAGAAAATCAAAGCTCTTAACCTCTTGCCGAGCTCTTCATTCCATTCCTCGGCTATCAGTGGCTCCGTATATAGAGGTAATCGGACTCATGGTAGCGGCAATGGACATAGTTCCTTTTGCCCGCCTACACCTCAGACCACTACATCTATGCATGCTTAAACAGTGGAATGGGGATTATGCAGATTTGTCTCCTCAACTGCATCTGGACCAGGAGACCAGAGATTCTGGGGGAGTGGGAACTCCATCCGGAGGTATTTGCCCAGCTGATTCAGCTATGGGGCACACCAGAATTGGATCTGATGGCGTCCCGTCAGAATGCCAAACTTCCTCGTTACGGGTCCAGGTCCCGGGATCCCAAGGCGGTACTGATAGATGCTCTAGCAGTGCCTTGGTCCTTCAATCTGGCCTATGTATTTCCTCTCCTTCTACGTCTGGTTGCCAGAATAAAGCAGGAGAGAGCTTCAGTGATTCTGATAGCACCTGCGTGGCCACGCAGGACTTGGTATGCAGACCTAGTGGACATGTCCTTGGTTCTACCATGGACTCTGCCAATGAGGCGGGACCCTAAGTCTGTTCACGCATCCAAATCTAATTTCTCTGCGTCTGACTGCTTGGAGATTGAACGCCTGATTCTATCAAAGCGTGGTTTCTCTGAGTCAGTCATTGATACCCTGATTCAGGCTAGAAAGCCTGTCACCAGGAAGATCTATCATAAGATTTGGCGCAAATATCTATTGGTGTGAATCCAAAGGTTACTCATGGAGTAAGATTAGGATTCCTAGAATATTGTCTTTTCTCCAAGAAGGTTTGGAGAAGGGATTATCAGCTAGCTCCTTATAAGGACAAATATCTGCTTAGTCTATTCTTCTACACAAACGTCTGGCAGAAGTCCCAGACGTTCGAGCATTTAGTCAGGCTTTGGTCAGAATCAAGCCTGTATGTAAACCTGTTGCTCTGCCATGGAGCCTAAATTTAGTTCTTAAAGTTCTTCAAGGGGTTCCGTTTGAACCTATGCATTCCATGGATATTAAGCTTCTATCGGAAAGTTTTGTTTTTAGTAGCTATCTCTTCGGCTCGAAGAGTTTATGAGCTATATGCTTTACAGTGTGATTCCTCTTATCTTTTTTTCCATGCAGATAAGGTGGTTTTGCGTACCAAACCTGGGTTTCTTCCTAAGGTTGTTTCTTATAAGAATATCAATCAAGAGATTGTTGTTCCTTCACTCTGTCCTAATCCTTTTTCAAAGAAGGAACGTCTGTTGCACAATCTTGATGTGGTTCGTGCTTTAAAGTTCTACTTACAAGCAACTAAAGATTTCCGTCAAACATCTTCATTGTTTGTTCTTTATTCTGGTAAGCGGAGAGGTCAGAAGGCTACGGCTACCTCTCTTTCCTTTTGGCTGAAAAGCATCATCCGTTTGGCTTATGAGACTGCTGGCCAGCAGCCTCCTGAAAGAATTACTGCTCATTCTACTAGAGCTGTGGCTTCCACATGGCTTTTAAAAATGAGGCTTCGGTTGAACAGATTTGTAATGCGGCGTCTTGGTCTTCGCTTCATACTTTTTCCAAATTTGATACTTTTGCTTCTTCGGAGGCTATTTTTGGGAGAAAGGTTCTACAAGCAGTGGTGCCTTCCGTTTAAGGTCCCTGTCTTGTCCCTCCCTTCATCCGTGTCCTAAAGCTTTGGTATTGGTATCCCACAAGTAAGGATGAATCCGTGGACTCGATACATCTTACAAGAGAAAACATTTATGCTTACCTGATAAATTTATTTCTCTTGTGATGTATCGAGTCCACGGCCCGCCCTGTTTATTAAGACAGGCATATATATTTTTATTTTTAAACTTTCAGTCACCACTGCACCCTATAGTTTCTCCTTTTTCTTCCTAGCTTTCGGTCGAATGACTGGGGGGGTGGAGCTAAGGGGGAGCTATATAGGCAGCTCTGCTGTGGGTGCTCTCTCTGCCACTTCCTGTAGGGAAGGAGAATATCCCACAAGTAAGGATGAATCTGTGGACTCGATACATCACAAGAGAAATAAATTTATCAGGTAAGCATAAATTATGTTTTTTTCATTCTGTGTCCTCTAGAGCTTGGGTATTTGTTCCCACAAGTAATGAATGAAGCAGTGGATTCTCCTCCCCTTTAGATAGAAAACATAAATTATGCTTACCTGATAATTTAATTTCCATAGTGGGGAGGAGAGTCCACTGCACCCGCCCATTCTCCGGTGGGCGGACCTAAATTTATTTTTGTTCTGGCACCATTTATACCCTGATATTTCTCCTACTGTTCCTTGTTCCCTTGGCAGGATGACTGGGGGATGAGGGAAGTGGGGGAGGTATTTAAGCCTTTGGCTGGGGTGTCTTTGCCTCCTCCTGGTGGCCAGGTTCTTATTTCCCACAAGTGATGAATTAAGCAGTGGACTCTCCTCCCCACAACAGAAATTAAATTATCAGGTAAGCATAATTTTATGTTTTTTAAATTGCATTAGTTTTTTTTAAATATTGAAAAAATAAGGGTAACATCTATTGTGCATAAAGCAGTAGGCACTGATATATTGTATAACTAAAAAGATAGAAGCGATCAACCTGGGAACGAACAATAGCATAATAGCTTGTTCTATGGCTAGTTACCACCCAAGAAGCAGCCTCTTTTTGCTCAACATGTGCCTTTCACAGAGAAGAACTTTCCTGAAGCATATCAGTCTGATCCTGACTTCACAGTACAGTCCAGCCCCGAAATACCAGGCTATCCCTCTCTGAACGAGAGAAACAGCAAAACCCCAGACGTACGTTTCGGCCTATTGTGGACAGAGGCAGGGAGACGCGCGCCCACAGAGGCAGGGAGACGCGCGCCCACAGAGGCAGGGAGACGCGCGCCCACAGAGGCAGGGAGACGCGCGCCCACAGAGGCAGGGAGACGCGCGCCCACAGAGGCAGGGAGACGCGCGCCCACAGAGGCAGGGAGACGCGCGCCCACAGAGGCAGGGAGACGCGCGCCCACAGAGGCAGGGAGACGCGCGCCCACAGAGGCAGGGAGACGCGCGCCCCACAGAGGCAGGGAGACGCGCGCCCACAGAGGCAGGGAGACGCGCGCCCACAGAGGCAGGGAGACGCGCGCCCACAGAGGCAGGGAGACGCGCGCCCACAGAGGCAGGGAGACGCGCGCCCACAGAGGCAGGGAGACGCGCGCCCACAGAGGCAGGGAGACGCGCGCCCACAGAGGCAGGGAGACGCGCGCCCACAGAGGCAGGGAGACGCGCGCCCACAGAGGCAGGGAGACGCGCGCCCACAGAGGCAGGGAGACGCGCGCCCACAGAGGCAGGGAGACGCGCGCCCACAGAGGCAGGGAGACGCGCGCCCCACAGAGGCAGGGAGACGCGCGCCCACAGAGGCAGGGAGACGCGCGCCCACAGAGGCAGGGAGACGCGCGCCCACAGAGGCAGGGAGACGCGCGCCCACAGAGGCAGGGAGACGCGCGCCCACAGAGGCAGGGAGACGCGCGCCCACACGCACGCCCACAGAGGCAGGGAGACGCGCGCCCACACGCACGCCCACAGAGGCAGGGAGACGCGCGCCCACACGCACGCCCACAGAGGCAGGGAGACGCGCGCCCACCACGCTCGCCCACAGAGGCAGGGAGACGCGCGCCCACACGCACGCCCACAGAGGCAGGGAGACGCGCGCCCACACGCACGCCCACAGAGGCAGGGAGACGCGCGCCCACACGCACGCCCACAGAGGCAGGGAGACGCGCGCCCACACGCACGCCCACAGAGGCAGGGAGACGCGCGCCCACACGCACGCCCACAGAGGCAGGGAGACGCATACTCACAGGCAAAAAAACTCTTGTTATGTTTATTTAAGTGAGAAAGATTTGCATGTCCTCTCTTATCACATAAATCTCTACTACTACATGCCAAGTAACATTAATAGCTATTGGCTTAGTTTCACAGACCATGCTGTTGGCTCTCAAAGAATAATAATTAATAGCTTGGGTTGGGACACACAAATGTATACATACAAATACAAAACACAGCTATCTATAATAAATAAATATATTTATATATATATATATATATATATATATATATATATATATATATATATATATATATATATATACACAGCAATTAAAATTATGGGGAGGCGAAAAGTGAGTTTAAAATCCTCCACTAAATACAAAATGTAAAGAAAATAACTCATTGTGTAAACTATTTACAAATCTAGACAAGTCAGAAGACTTGCTTTTCCCACAGAAGCGCTCTGATTACATTGTTTCCAATGCAGCAAATGATTCTGGGTAAGATATGCAAATGAGGTTCACAATGACTCACTTTTTTATTTTTAACCTGCTTTTTAAGGCAGGCTTCCCTTTACGCCATAGCATTGCCGCATTACACAGCTTTTATGCTTAGCTAGGGTTAGTACAGTGATTCAGACCAATCCCAGGACAGCTGTTTTGTGGTTATTGCCACTCATCAGCTGGGAGTAGGTTGAATCACTGCTTGCTAAAGTTGATTTCTGGGGGAAATACAACAGCAATTAAAATTAGGATCAGCAAATAGTATAGAGTAGTTGACGTCCTGGAAGTGTTAGAATTTTACTAAGAGTGGGGCTGGCAAACGGGAGCAAAGTCAGAAGAAGCCAAAAGACCTATCTGTGGGGAATGTACATTGTGATTAGCCACAGTCTAACAGCTTAAAAAAGGTGAGTAAAATAACTGCCAGCTTTTCGATAGAGGGGCTAAAGTCTGTGCCAATTTTTTTTACTCACTTTTCTACATAAATAGGAGTCCACAGCTGCATTCATTACTTTTGGGAAATAAGAACCTGGCCACCAGGAGGAGGCAAAGACACCCCAACCAAAGTCTTAATTACTCCTCTCACTCCCCTCACTCCCCTCATCCCCCAGTCATTCTTTGTCTTTCATCCCAGGAGGTTGGCAGAGAAGTGTCAGAAGTTAGATCAGTCTCTTATGGAGGGTAGTACTCTTCGACATGGGACTGGAGTTTTTAGTAATCCTATCAGTCTCTCAGTGAGGGCCTGGATGAAAGTTAGAGTCCGGAGATGCTGGGAGAGTTTTTCTGGGAAACCACCCTGACTCATTAACATCTCCACAAGCAATCGGCATTGTCGAACTTCGCTTCGCTGCCTGCTTTCTTCTCTCAAGTCCATGGCGGAGGCACTGCTACTATTCGTCACATTTGAAGGGCCGTGTTCCTGTTCCACGGCGTAGATTCCAGTAGATCGTTTTATTTTACTTCATCAGAATGTACTGTAACTTATTTGCTTCCCGTAAGGTACTATCTTGCGGGACTTATTAAGTATATAATATAGGGCCTCAGTGAGGCTCCTTTGGTATCTTGGAATCGAGGGTTAATATCTCCCGAGGGGGATTATTGAACAGGGGGATTTTTTAATCATGTTTGTTATGTGATTCAATCTGCTTATGCGTAGTGTTAACTGAGCTCTTGGCTTAGAACATAAGGGACTTTGGAAGTGACGCCACCTTATGGTTGGGCGCACTTTTTTTGGACTGTATGGTTTATCTTGTGACTGGACGTGTTTACGCTATGGTCTTCCATTTCCGCATTCCTGACCGTGTGGCGACTGAAGAATTTTCTTTAGTCCATATTATATTCTCTATCTAGTTATGGAGGATTCTGATGCTGAGACTGTTCAAATTTCAGATTCTTCGACTTGTGAAGAATGTGAATTGGCCCCGTTGACGCAGTTCGATATGCTGTATTAGAGCGCCTTGTTCCTCGTGCTCGGGGAATCAAGGGTCCACTGAGTAATCCGCCTCTGGGGGTTCCATCCTCCGAGAGGCGAGTTCCCTACCGCTTCCTACTACTACACATGCGGGTAACCCAGATTATGTTTATCCCTCCTTGCAGGGTGGCTTGTCCCCCCCCCCCCCCCCAGGGGTTGCAGCTCGTTTTTGCTTTCACATATTTTTGGCGATTATGCGTCTTCAAAGTCCAAACGTTTATTTGCCTTTGTGCTCGTGCCCTATTGTCCCGGGTCTCCCGGCCTTTGGTGGGCCTATACAGTTCCCTGCGGGTGTAGCTTTTCCTGAGTGTTGTGTTGTGCCTTTCGTTACAGATTAGCGTGCCCTCGCGTTTTACTCAGACACGTTTTTGAGTTGTTAGAGGATCCTATCCTTAACGGATACAGGAATCCGCAGTTCTCTACTTCGAATGGCTCACCTCATTAGACATGAGGGGATGACATAATCTCCTGATTGTCAATTCTCGCTGTTTACTTCTGCGGAAGTTTAAGGGACATGTTAGTCCTATCTTTTGTCTATTATTCTCTTCCCCTCTGAGGGAGGATTTTGGCAGCTTGACAGTTATGGTCCTGCTTGGGTTCAGATCTTCTGTCTCCTGGCGTGTTCAGACACGTGGCGCCTGTTCTGCCTGGCTGATCCGGTTGAGGCGTCTCGTCCTCACTTTATTATTTGTGTTTTTTGTTTTGCTTTTACAAGTTTCAGCTAAGCATTCTAACGAGGACTTGTGGGTCCGTGAGGCTGGAAGGATTGTTTCGGTCCTTATTGAGCCTTCAGGCTGGTTGTCTGGCTCAACCCTGTCATTGCCCTGGTTCTTCCGGGTGCTGAGGCTTTTGCTCAGCGTTTCCCCTTTTGGATCCCATTGGGGGTTGTTACCAGCCTTTTCAGGATCTAGGGCGGGTTCGGGGTTCTTCTGTTCTGGGAATTTGGGCTATGACCTTTAGTCTGGATAGTAGTTCTGGTGACGGTTGGCCAGATTTCCTGTGGACCGCTACTCATTGGCTTTGTCTATGCTCAATGACAGGTTCCCTTGGACGGTTTACTGTAGTAACCTGATGGCTTCGCAGTTCTGCAGGCGAAGGGTTGTAGGGTAACCACTGCAGCTAATGCACATTGTCTGTGCACTAAGTTTTCAGGGGATTCCTTCCAGGTTCATATGGATGCCTTGTTTTAGGACTTTTCCTAGATTTAGGGGATGGAACAGAGGGTTTAACCTATTTGGAGAGAGACATGCTCTCTGGGTTGTTCTGTTCTATCTGGAGTCTTGCTGGTTTGTGTCGAGAGAGATCTTTGTTAGACTCTTCTGGGTCTTCGGCCTTGTCGACTGTCTTTATGGAGTTTCAGGGGGAGTCCTGGGCTCTGTGGAATGGCTGAAACCATTTTTTCCGCTCTTTTGTGAGCGGGTGTTGGGGTTCTTCTGTTCCCCCTGTTTTCGGGACCTACTGAGTAGGTCCTGAGATTGTTGTTCCTTGGGGGTGTAATGGGCCTAGTTGAGGTTCTATGCTTCTCCCCTTTTGGGACCGATGTGTCGGCCTTGTTTAGCCGCATTTTACTTCTTAGTAAGTATTCTCTCTTGGGTCGTCCTGATGACGGCTACATGTTCTTGACCCGGGTATTTACCTCGTCTGGGTCTGCTACACTTATTTGTGTTGAATACTTCAGTATTCTAAGTGCTGACGACTTGAGGATAGGTCTTCAGTTGTCGTTCCGGTGCTTCCTCTCGATGTTGAGAGTAAAGATCGCTGTTCGGATGCCCGGTCCTAGATTTTGTGTTAGGGTTGGTCTGGGCGTTGCCTCCCCTTATTTGCCGTGGACCTATTTTGGTCTTTATGAGCTGGGCTCGTTCTGGGGGTCTTCCTTTATGGAATTGTGTGGTGTCCTTTCAATTTCCTTTGATTTTTTTCTTGCCCTGTCTCTTTGGAAGTTTTTGGGCTGGTGTTCCCTTCGCTAGTAAGGGGTGCGTGGTTTGGGCCGACTGATGGGTGACGGTGTCTCCTGGTGGACTGTTGGCTCAGTTGATTCTGATTTTGTGTCCTTGGGGCTTTTTCCTTTCAATGTTCTCAGCTTCGGACAAAGCAGGTTTTTTTGGGTAGTGGTTTCATCCCTTATGCCCTCAGAATAGGCCGCCTTTTGTACCCTTCTGTCTTGGCATTCAGTGTCCTCTATAACTTGGGTATTGTTTTCCCAAAAGTAATGAATGCAGATGTGGACTCTTTCCATTTATGATGAAAAACATAAATTATGCTTACCTGATAATTTTCTTTTCTTCAGATGGAAAGAGTCAACAGCACCCCATCCTTATTTTTTATGTGGGACGTCTGTATTTTTATTCTTCTGGCACCTTTTCCACCCTGATATTTCTTCTACTGTTCCTTGTTCCTCGGCAGAATGACTGGGGGATGAGTGGAGTGGGAGGAGTATTTAAGCCTTTGGCTGGGGTGTCTTTGCCGCCTCCTGGTGACCAGGTTCCTTTTTCGCAAAAGTAATGAATGCAGCTGTGGACTATTTCCATCTGAAGAAAATAAAATGATCATGTAAGCATAATTTATGTTTTTTAAGCTGCTATTAGAGTGTGGCTAATTACATTGTACATTACCCACAGATAGGTCTTTGGCTGCCCCTGAATTACTGAGCACAGTGCCTCCCCGTCTTACCGACTGAATGCAAATGATTTCCCTGCATGTATGTGTCAGTCCCACACTCCCAATCTGCAACTGCCAGATGCTGCTCCAGAACTCTACCCACCCATTTTCTGGGGAGGTTACACCTACATACACAACTCCTTACCACTTCAATGTGATGATGCTTCTGTTCGTGAGCAGAGGGATGAGGCAAAAAGTAATAACACAGTTTCTGCAGGCTGCTCTGCTCACTTCAACTCTCCTATTAAAATCTTTAACACTGGCAACCGCTAGTCTGCCCTTGAGTCCAGCTCCCTCTCAAACTACAGGCACCCCTAAGCCTAAATAATATAATGGTTATGGGGCCAGGCAGGCCCTTACCTACCTTTAGCCAATCTGTGGTGGATCAGGTCAGCAGTCAACAAGCATCCATCCTTGCTCACTCCTCACACAGTTCGGTGTAAGTTTCCTGCACTATATTTCTCCTGCCCCTTAGGTAGTGTGCCCCGCCCCCTCACCTATCAAGTGCCTGGCCCTGCTTTGAGTGACTGAGTGAGTCTGCAGCAATGGAGGTTGGTTAGGCAGGGCACGGGTGGGTGGACGTGTTTGATGTCATCCTAATGCAGCAGCCGTGCCCGGGACCAACCCCCTTTGTTTAAAAAAAGTCCTGGGGTTGGACAAGTTATTCCTGCTTTTTTTAAACATTTGCAGGCTAGCCATAATAACTAGCATCATAGTCAGCAACAGCTGTTTACCAGTCAGGGCCCGGACGGGCCCTCCTGGACCCAGGGCCCCTCAGTGTAGTCACCCCTGTCACCCCCTTATGGCAGACCTGGTAGCAGCTCTGATAGTTGTTTCTTTTGACCTCTTGCAACTGAACTTTCTAGCTAATTTATTTTTTCTCCATTTCCTTTTGTGCATGGTAATTGCAAGGAGATCTAGGCTTGTAGTTTGTGTTGTGTAATTTCCTGTATACTGAAAAAAATGTTATGGCATCAGAGTAGAAAGCTTCCAAGTGATGTATTAGAAGCAATTTTTGAGAAATCACAGATGAAGTGCTATATGTTGTGCTTTTCATAGGGACACACATAGATTTATGGTAATTAAGTCAACAAATAAAATTATAATTCCTAAAATAATTTCCTTTGGCACAGATTCAGATTTATGGAAGGTTGCAGGTTTAGCCCTCTGTCTGCTGCTCTCCCCTCCAGAAGCTCTTTCAAGTCGTGGCCATCTTAAAGCAAAACAATGGCACACATTCTTGGTTCAACTTTTTACCGGGGCAGAGGTCCGCATTTGGCCATTCCTTGAAAGCCTGGAAGGGAGAAATACCATTTGGCTTGTCTATGCATTAGGTATTTTCTGTGTTAGGATAATCTTAGCTCACATGAGATTTTTTTTTTTTTTTTTTTTTATTTGGGCAACGTCTACTATTGTTTTCTACAGTTTTGTTTGTTTGTTTTGTTTTTGGGGCTGTGGAATATAGTTTCTGTAGTCTACGATAAAACAAAAGTAGAAATTAAAAAATTTTCAAGGTTTAAATGTAATTATAACATTAAAATCCATTTGCTAAATTGCTGAAAATTAAAAATCCAGAATTATTCTGAAAATTTTGAATTTTTTTTTTTATTAAAAATTAGTTTTTCCTGCCAGTAAGTTACAGTATTCTCTGCCTGTGTATTTGGGTTATTTTTGTGCAAATGATAGACTATATAAACTATTACATTTCTGATTACAGTACTGTGCTATCTATCTTATAGTACTATGCATGCAATTTTTTTTATATTAATCTACTTTTAGGTTGCATGTATAAGCTGTATTATATATGACATAAGATGCAGTTTACATTTGGACCCATCTGTTCTATTGTATTGTTAGATTTAACACACAAAAACGGCTATTTCAAATACTAAAAATGTAAAAGATGCTATCCGTAAACAATTAAATGTACTACCGCCGGTAAAATTGAGTATTGAGAACACATTAAAGCTGAGGAAAAAAACACTCGCTGCCCCTTTAAAAAGCCCCTAAAAAGGGATTAAACACCTTGGTAAAGTGCCGCTCCAGAACTAAAAGCGGGTGAGGTAGTCAGGAGCAATTCTGTAACCTAGGATTTCTTCAAAATGATGCAAATAAAATAGCTGGCATTTGAAGAAACCCTTTGTTATAAAATTTGCTTTTCGGGCCTCTCTAAGGAGGAGCGTGGGGGAAGCACAATTTTTACAGAAAAAAAAACCATTTATGAAACATGCTTCTGATTATTTTTTTTTTGTTAAAGCACGACATAATGATAAACTAATTAATATGTGAAAGCAATATTTTACAGACTGACTTAAAGATCCTATTTTCTCCTGTTAAGTGTGGTCAGTCCACGGGTCATCATTACTTCTGGGATATTATCTCCTCCCCTACAGGAAGTGCAAGAGGATTCACCCAGCAGAGCTGCTATATAGCTCCTCCCCTCTACGTCACCTCCAGTCATTCTCTTGCACCCAACGAATAGATAGGATGTGTGAGAGGACTGTGGTGATTTTAATTAGTTTATTACCTTCAATCAAAAGTTTGTTATTTTATAATAGCACCGGAGTGTGTTATTCATTCTCTTGTAGAATTTGAAGAAGAATCTACCTGAGTTTTTTCTATGATTTTAGCCGGAGTAGTTAAGATCATATTGCTGTTTCTCGGCCATCTGAGGAGAGGTAAACTTCAGATCAGGGGACAGCGGGCAGATTAATCTGCAAAGAGGTATGTAGCAGTTTATTATTTTCTGACATGGAATTGATGAGAAAATCCTGCCATACCGTTATAATGTAAACTCAGCCTTAAATACAGTAGATGTATCTGGTATCAGGCTGTCATGTATGTATATTTTACACTTCAGTATTCTGGGGAATGGTACTTCACTGGATTTATACTGTATGCATAGACTTAACCTAATTTGCAGGGACTTGCAATAGGTTTTTAAATAACAATTAATTTATTGAGGTTAAACGTTTTTTGCTGGCATGTAAAATCGTTTATTTCTCTGAGGTACTGGGTGAAAAAATGTTTTGGGCACTGTTTTTTCCACTTGGCTATAGTTTTGTTTAAATTTAAGCAGTTTACTGATCTCTCTCACTGTTATGTGTGAGGGGGAGGGGCCATTTTTGGCGCTTTTACTACGCATCAAAAAACTCAGTCAGAGGTTCATTTTCTTCCTGCATGATCCGGTTCATCTCTACAGATCTCAGGGATCTTCAAAGCTTATTTTGAGGGAGGTAATCATTCACAGCAGAGCTGTGAAGATTGTAGTTGACTGTGATAAAAAACGTTTATTTGTGTATTTTTTTCTGCTGTCAGGGTTAGTTATCCTTTGCTAATGGGAACAATCCTTTGCTAAAATTGTATATTTCTTACAAAGATTTGATGCTATAATTTATTTATTTCAACTGTCATAA
Organism: Bombina bombina; assembly: GCF_027579735.1. Taxonomy (NCBI): domain Eukaryota; kingdom Metazoa; phylum Chordata; class Amphibia; order Anura; family Bombinatoridae; genus Bombina; species Bombina bombina. The sequence goes on from NC_069499.1 coordinate 1,365,740,196, forward strand.
TTTTTTCTGTGCTTCTTATAGGCACAGTTCGTTTTCATATTATTGTAAATTACTTGAAAAGCATTTCCAAGTTGCTAGTTAATTGCTAGTGTGTTAAACATGTCTGATTCAGAGGAAGATACATGTGCTATATGTGCTAATGCCAAAGTGGAGCCCAATAGAAATTTATGTACTAACTGTATTGATGCTACTTTAAATAAAAGTCAATCTGTACAAATTGAACATATTTCACCAAACAACGAGGGGAGAGTTATGCCGACTAACTCGCCTCACGTGTCAGTACCTGCATCTCCCGCTCGGGAGGTGCGTGATATTGTAGCGCCGAGTACATCTGGGCGGCCATTACAAATCACATTACAGGATATGGCTACTGTTATGACTGAAGTTTTGGCTAAATTACCAGAACTGAGAGGTAAGCGTGATCACTCTGGGGTGAGAACAGAGTGCGCTGATAATATTAGGGCCATGTCAGACACTGCGTCACAGGTGGCAGATCATGAGGACGGAGAACTTCATTCTGTGGGTGACGGTTCTGATCCAAACAGACTGGATTCAGATATTTCAAATTTTAAATTTAAGCTGGAAAACCTCCGTGTATTACTAGGGGAGGTATTAGCGGCTCTGAATGATTGTAACACAGTTGCAATACCAGAGAAAATGTGTAGGTTGGATAGATATTTTGCGGTACCGGCGAGTACTGATGTTTTTCCTATACCTAAGAGACTTACTGAAATTGTTACTAAGGAGTGGGATAGACCCGGTGTGCCGTTCTCACCCCCTCCGATATTTAGAAAAATGTTTCCAATAGACGCCACCACACGGGACTTATGGCAAACGGTCCCTAAGGTGGAGGGAGCAGTTTCTACTTTAGCTAAGCGTACCACTATCCCGGTGGAGGATAGCTGTGCTTTTTCAGATCCAATGGATAAAAAATTAGAGGGTTACCTTAAGAAAATGTTTGTTCAACAAGGTTTTATATTGCAACCTCTTGCATGTATTGCGCCTGTCACGGCTGCAGCAGCATTTTGGTTTGAGTCTCTGGAAGAGACACTTGAATCATCTACACTAGATGAGATTACACAAAAACTTAAAGCCCTTAAGTTAGCTAACTCATTTATTTCAGATGCCGTAGTACATTTAACTAAACTTACGGCTAAGAATTCCGGATTCGCCATTCAGGCACGCAGAGCACTGTGGCTAAAATCCTGGTCAGCTGATGTTAATTCTAAATCTAAATTGCTTAATATACCTTTCAAAGGGCAGACCTTATTCGGGCCCGGGTTGAAGGAGATTATCGCTGACATTACAGGAGGTAAAGGCCATGCCCTGCCTCAGGACAAAGCCAAAGCTAAGGCTAGACAGTCTAATTTTCGTTCCTTTCGTAATTTCAAAGCAGGAGCAGCATCAACTTCCTCTGCACCAAAACAGGAAGGAGCTGTTGCTCGCTACAGACAAGGCTGGAAACCTAACCAGTCCTGGAACAAGGGCAAGCAGGCCAGGAAACCTGCTGTTGCCCCTAAGACAGCATGAATCGAGGGCCCCCGATCCGGGACCGGATCTAGTGGGGGGCAGACTTCTCTCTTCGCCCAGGCTTGGGCAAGAGATGTTCAGGATCCCTGGGCGTTAGAGATCATATCTCAGGGATACCTTCTGGACTTCAAATCCTCTCCCCCAAGAGGGAGATTTCATCTGTCAAGGTTGTCAACAAACCAAACAAAGAAGGAAGCGTTTCTACGCTGCGTACAAGATCTTTTATTAATGGGAGTGATCCATCCGGTTCCGCGGTCGGAACAAGGACAAGGGTTTTACTCAAATCTGTTTGTAGTTCCCAAGAAAGAGGGAACTTTCAGGCCAATCTTGGATTTAAAGATCCTAAACAAATTCCTAAGAGTTCCATCGTTCAAGATGGAAACTATTCGAACAATTTTGCCCATGATCCAAGAGGGTCAGTACATGACCACAGTGGATTTAAAGGATGCTTACCTTCACATACCGTTTCACAGAAATCATTACCGGTATCTAAGGTTTGCCTTTCTAGACAGGCATTACCAGTTTGTAGCTCTTCCATTCGGATTGGCTACGGCTCCAAGAATCTTCACAAAGGTTCTGGGTACTCTTCTGGCGGTACTAAGACCGCGAGGAATTTCGGTAGCTCCGTACCTAGACGACATTCTGATACAAGCTTCAAGCTTTCAAACTGCCAAGTCTCATACAGAGTTAGTACTGGCATTTCTAAGGTCGCATGGATGGAAGGTGAACGAAAAGAAGAGTTCTCTCTTTCCACTCACAAGAGTTCCCTTCTTGGGGACTCTGATAGATTCTGTAGAAATGAAGATTTACCTGACAGAAGACAGGTTAACAAAGCTTCAAAATGCATGCCGTGTCCTTCATTCCATTCAACACCCGTCAGTAGCTCAATGCATGGAGGTGATCGGATTAATGGTAGCGGCAATGGACATAGTCCCTTTTGCACGCCTACATCTCAGACCGCTGCAATTGTGCATGCTAAGTCAGTGGAATGGGGATTACTCAGATTTGTCCCCCACTCTGAATCTGAATCAAGAGACCAGAAATTCTCTTCTATGGTGGCTTTATCGGCCACATCTGTCCAGGGGGATGCCATTCATTAGGCCAGACTGGACAATTGTAACAACAGACGCCAGCCTACTAGGTTGGGGCGCTGTCTGGAATTCTCTGAAGGCTCAGGGACTATGGAATCAGGAGGAGAGTCTCCTTCCAATAAACATTCTGGAATTGAGAGCAGTTCTCAATGCCCTTCTGGCTTGGCCCCAGTTAACAACTCGGGGGTTCATCAGGTTTCAGTCGGACAACATCACGACTGTAGCTTACATCAACCATCAGGGAGGGACAAGAAGCTCCCTAGCAATGATGGAAGTATCAAAGATAATTCGCTGGGCAGAGTCTCACTCTTGCCACCTGTCTGCAATCCACATCCCGGGAGTGGAGAACTGGGAGGCGGATTTCTTAAGTCGTCAGACTTTTCATCCGGGGGAGTGGGAACTTCATCCAGAGGTCTTTGCCCAAATACTTCGACGTTGGGGCAAACCAGAGATAGATCTCATGGCGTCTCGTCAGAACGCCAAGCTTCCTCGCTACGGGTCCAGATCCAGGGATCCGGGAGCGGTTCTGATAGATGCTCTGACAGCACCTTGGACCTTCAAGATGGCTTATGTGTTTCCACCCTTCCCGATGCTTCCTCGATTGATTGCCAGAATCAAACAGGAGAGAGCATCAGTGATTCTAATAGCACCTGCATGGCCACGCAGGACTTGGTATGCAGATCTAGTGGACATGTCATCCTGTCCGCCTTGGTCTCTACCTCTGAAACAGGACCTTCTGATCCAGGGTCCATTCAAACATCAAAATCTAACTTCTCTGAAGCTGACTGCTTGGAAATTGAACGCTTGATTTTATCAAAACGTGGGTTTTCTGAGCCAGTTATTGATACCTTAATACAGGCTAGGAAGCCTGTTACCAGAAGGATTTACCATAAAATATGGCGTAAATACTTATATTGGTGCGAATCCAAGAGTTACTCATGGAGTAAGGTTAGGATTCCAAGGATATTGTCTTTTCTACAAGAAGGTTTAGAAAAGGGTTTATCCGCTAGTTCCTTAAAGGGACAGATTTCAGCTCTGTCCATTCTTTTACACAAACGTCTGTCAGAAGTTCTGGACGTTCAAGCTTTTTGTCAGGCTTTAGCTAGGATCAAGCCTGTGTTTAAAACTGTTGCTCCGCCATGGAGTTTGAACTTAGTTCTTAATGTTTTACAGGGTGTTCCGTTTGAACCCCTTCATTCCATTGATATCAAGTTGTTATCTTGGAAAGTTCTGTTTTTAATGGCTATTTCCTCGGCTCGAAGAGTCTCTGAGTTATCTGCCTTACATTGTGATTCTCCTTATCTGATTTTTCATTCAGACAAGGTAGTTCTGCGTACTAAACCTGGGTTCCTACCTAAGGTGGTCACTAACAGAAATATCAATCAAGAGATTGTTGTTCCATCTTTGTGTCCTAATCCTTCCTCGAAGAAGGAACGTCTGCTACACAATCTAGATGTAGTCCGTGCCCTGAAATTTTATCTACAGGCAACTAAGGATTTTCGTCAAACGTCTTCCCTGTTTGTCGTTTATTCTGGCCAGAGGAGAGGTCAAAAAGCTTCGGCTACCTCTCTCTCTTTTTGGCTTCGTAGCATAATACGATTAGCCTATGAGACTGCTGGACAGCAGCCTCCTGAAAGAATTACAGCTCATTCTACTAGAGCTGTGGCTTCCACTTGGGCCTTTAAGAATGAGGCTTCTGTTGAACAGATTTGCAAGGCTGCAACTTGGTCTTCTCTTCATACTTTTTCCAAATTTTACAAATTTGACACTTTTGCTTCTTCGGAGGCTGTTTTTGGGAGAAAGGTTCTTCAGGCAGTGGTTCCCTCCGTATAAAGAGCCTGCCTGTCCCTCCCGTCATCCGTGTACTTTTGCTTTGGTATTGGTATCCCAGAAGTAATGATGACCCGTGGACTGACCACACTTAACAGGAGAAAACAAAATTTATGCTTACCTGATAAATTCATTTCTCCTGTAGTGTGGTCAGTCCACGGCCCGCCCTGTTTTTTATGGCAGGCTAAAAAATTTTTGGATTATACTCCAGTCACCACTACACCCTAGGGCTTCTCCTTTCTCGTTGGTCCTTTGGTCGAATGACTGGAGGTGACGTAGAGGGGAGGAGCTATATAGCAGCTCTGCTGGGTGAATCCTCTTGCACTTCCTGTAGGGGAGGAGATAATATCCCAGAAGTAATGATGACCCGTGGACTGACCACACTACAGGAGAAATGAATTTATCAGGTAAGCATAAATTTTGTTTTTTATTATTATTTTTTTCTTCTCAATTAAAGAAACCAACTCTAAATTTTTTGCAAGTAGATTTTTTCTAACACAACACTAAATTGTAGCACAATATATGTTGAAGGGTAACCACTAAATACTTCATCACTCACTTCATAGATGATTATTTTCTGTAGCATGCTTAGTATAATGAGATGAATAACTTTTCACACATTTTATTTGATATTTACTACAATTTTATTCCTGGTGTATTTAATTATTGGGCATTATAACACAGGATATCTTTCTTTCTTTTTTTTCCTCTTGAACCTAAACATTGTCTTTATTTCTTAGGAGCTGCAACGGGCGAAGGATCAGCTGAGTCAGGTCACATTGGAGAAACAAAGACAAGAGCAAAGTTTGCACCAACAGGAAAGGGAGCTGTCTGCCCTGAAAGGGGTCCTCAAGGAGGAAGTGTCCGACCATGACAGAGAGACAGAAAAACTGCGAGAACAGTTCCAAAAGGAGAGCCGTCAGATTAGGAAAGACTATGAGCAGCTAGTCAAGGTTGGAAAAATAGCTTAAGCCTTAACATAAAAGAAAATAGATGGAACCTGAGTTTTGAACTCATGTAATAAAGTGCTGTTATGGAGGTATAATCCTAGTTATCTTTCTGCTCTCAGAGTAAGGAAACTCTCGAAAGTGAGAAGGCAGAGTCTGAGCGTCTGCGGCAGGTGCTAGAAAACAACCTACAGGAGGCTCGAGAAGAAAATGATGATCTTAGGAGGAAGATCTTGGGGCTTGAAGCCCAAGTGAAGGAACTGAAGACTTTCTGTGATGATCTTCAGAGAGCAGAGACCCGTCTCAAAGACAACATTAGCAAACTGGAGGTATGATAGATTAATAAATTAAACATAGAAACATTCGCCTAGATTATGATTGCGTTAGCCTTAAAAAGCAGCATTGGGACCTCTCAACGCTGCTTTTTAACGCCCGCTGGCAGGTACACGTGTACCGCTCACTTTTTTTTCTGCGACTTGAGCATACCGCAAATCCCCTTACGTCATTTGCGTACCTTATCTTTTCTATGGGATTTTCCTAACGCCGGTATTATGAGTCTTGAAAAAAGTGAGCGGTACAGCCTCTCCTGTCAAGACTCCTACCGTATTTAAAAGAAAGTAGTTAAGAGTTTTATGGGCTAACGCCGTAACATAAAACTCTTAACTGAAGTGCTAAAAAGTACACTAACACTCATAAACTACCTATTAACCCCTAAATCGAGGCCCCCCACCACATCGCAAACACTATAATAAAATTATTTAACCCCTAATCTGCCGACCGGACAGCGCCGCCACTTTAATAAATGTATTAACCCCTAAACTGCTGCACTCCCGCCTCGCAAACACTAGTTAAATTTTATTAACCCCTAATTTGCCGCCCTAACATCGCCGACACCTACCTACATTTATTAACCCCTAATTTGCCGCCGACACTATATTAAATGTATTAACCCCTAAACCTAATTCTAACCCTAAGCCCCCCTAACTTAAATATAATTTAAATAAATCTAAAACAAATAACTACAATTAACTAAATTATTCCTATTTAAAATGAAATACTTACCTATAAAATAAACCCTAAGCTAGCTACAATATAACTAATAGTTACATTGTAGCTAGCTTAGGTTTTATTTTTATTTTACAGGCAACTTTGTATGTATTTTAACTAGCTACAATAATTATTAAATAGTTATTAACTTTTTAATAACTACCTAGCTAAATAAATACAAATTTACCTGTAAAATAAACCCTAACCCAAGTTACAATTACACCTAACACTAAACTATAATTCAATTAATTCCCTAAACTAACTACAATTAATTACAATTAAATAAACTAAATTACGGGGGGGAAAAAACACTAAATTACAGAAAATAAAAAAGAAATTACAAATTTTTAAACTAATTACACTTATTCTAATCCCCCTAATAAAATTAAAAAAGCCCCCCAAAATAAAAAAAATTCCCTACCCTATACTAAATTACAAATAGCCCTTAAAAGGGCCTTTTGTGGGATATTGCCCCAAAGTAATCAGCTCTTTTACCTGTAAAAAAAAATACAATACCTCCTCCCCAACATTAAAACCCACCACCCACACACCCAACCCTACTCTAAAACCCACCCAATCCCCCCTTATTAAAACCTAACACTACCCCCTTGAAGATCACCCTACCTTGAGACGTCTTCACCCAGCCGGGCCGACGTCCTCCAAGAAGCCGGGCAGAAGTGGTCCTGCAGACAGCAGAAGTCTCCATCCGATCCGGGCAGAAGAGGTCCTCCAGACGGCAGAAGTCTTCATCCAGACGGCATCTTCTATCTTCATCCTCCCATTGCGGAGCAGGTCCATCTTCAATCCAGCCGACGCGGAGCATCTTCTTCCATCGACGTCCTAACGAAGAATGAAGGTTCCTTTAAATGACGTCATCCAAGATGGAGTCCCTTCAATTCCGATTGGCTGATATAATTCTATCAGCCAATCAGAATTAAGGTAGGAAAAATCCTATTGGCTGATGCAATCAGCCAATAGAATTGAGCTCGCATTCTATTGGCTGATTGGAACAGCCAATAGAATGTGAGCTCAATCCTATTGGCTGATTGGATCAGCCAATAGGATTGAACTTCAATCCGATTGGCTGATAGAATTATATCAGCCAATCGGAATTGAAGGGACACCATCTTGGATGACGTCATTTAAAGGAACCTTCATTCTTCGTTAGGACGTTGATGGAAGAGGATGCTCCGCGTCGGCTGGATTGAAGATGGACCCGCTCTGCGCCGGAAGGATGAAGATAGAAGATGCCGCCTGGATGAAGACTTCTTCCGTCTGGAGGACCACTTCTGCCTGGCTTTTTGGAGGACTTCGGCCCGGCTGGGTGAAGACGTCTCAAGGTAGGGTGATTTTCAAGGGCTTAGTGTTAGGTTTTTTTAAGGGGGGATTGTGTGGGTTTTAGAGTAGGGTTGGGTGTGTGGGTGGTGGGTTTTAATGTTGGGGGGGTATTGTATTTTTTTTTACAGGTAAAAGAGCTGATTACTTTGGGGCAATGTCCCGCAAAAGGCCCTTTTAAGGGCTATTTGTAATTTAGTATAGGGTAGGGAATTTTTTTTATTTTGGGGGGCTTTTTTCTTTTATTAGCGGATTATATGAGGTGTAATTAGTTTAAAAAATTGTAATTTCTTTTTTATTTTCTGTTATTTAGTGGGGTTTTTTTGTAATTTAGTTTATTTAATTTAATTGTAATTAATTGTAGTTAGTTTAGGGAATTTAATTATAGTGTAGTGTTAGGTGTAATTGTAACTTAGGTTAGGTTTTATTTTACAGGTAAATTTGTATTTATTTTAGCTAGGTAGTTATTAAATAGTTAATAACTATTTAATAATTATTGTAGCTAGTTAAAATAAATACAAAGTTGCCTGTAAAATAAAAATAAAACCTAAGCTAGCTACAATGTAACTGTTAGTTATATTGTAGCTAGCTTAGGGTTTATTTTATAGGTAAGTATTTATTTTTAAATAGGAATAATTTAGTTAATACTAGTAAATTTATTTAGATGTATTTAAATTTATATTTAAGTTAGGGGGTTAGGGTTAGACTTAGGTTTAGGGGTTAATAACTTTATTATAGTGGCGGCGACGTTGGCGGCGGCAGGTTAGGGGTTAATACATTTAATATAGTTGCGGCGGCGTTGGGGGCGGCAGATTAGGGGTTAATAACTATCATGTAGGTGTCGGCAATGTTGGGGGCAACAGATTAGGGGTTCATAGGTATAATGTAGGTGGCGGTGGTGTCCGGAGCGGCAGATTAGGGGTTAATAAGGTTATGCAGGTGGCAGCGATGTCGGGGTCGGCAGATTAGGGGTTAATAAGGTTATGCAGGTGGCAGCGATGTCGGGGTCGGCAGATTAGGGGTTAATAAGTGTTAGATTAGGGGTGTTTAGACTCGGGGTTCATGTTAGGTTGTTAGGTGCAGACATAAAAAGTATTTTCCCATAGAAGTTGTGAATTGCAGCAGGAGATTCCAATGCAGAGATTAAAAATAGACTTGTATGATAAGGTGTGAGTTACCTATCTGACTGGAAGGGAGTAGGACAGGCAAGTCTGAAATAAGAAGGTAGTGCAGATGAGTATCATCTGTTGGTGGGTGATATAAAACTTTTATCTGGGGAAGAATGACAGACAGGTGTAAACTGTGAAGTGTCTGGTATAGCTGGACAAGTATGTCTGATAAAGTAAAGGGTAAAGCAAGAGAATTTGGTATATGGAGAGTGGAGCAGGAATTTCTTTTGGGGGTTACCGTAGGTCTGATCTGTAGTAGATAATTGTGACAAAGTGTCTGATGGGTAACCATTTCCCTGACTTGGGAACAGCGAGAAAGATATGTTTGATCCTTGCTGGGCTAATTGGTTTCATAGGGGATGGATTGGGGTTATGGTCTTCACATGGTGTGTTTACTTTTACATTGATGTTGTTCAAATAGTGACATTTAAAGGGATAGGAAAGTCAAAATTAACCTTGCATGATTTATATAGAACATGTAATTTTAAGATACTTTTTAAATTAATTTCTATTTTCAAATGTGCTTTGTTCTCTTGGCATCGCTTATTAAAAAAGAATACGCACATATCCTACACTAGTGGGAGCTAGCTGCTAATTGGTGCCTGCACACATTTGTCTCTTGTGATTGGTTAACTAGATGTGTTCAGCTAGCTGCCATAGTGCAATGCTGTTCCTTAAGCAAAGGATAACAAGAGAATGAAGCAAATTTGATAATAAAAGCAAATTGAACAGTTGTTTCAAATTGAAAGTTCTATCCAAATCATGAAAGAAAATGTTGGCATTTCCTGTCCCTTTAAAAGCATCAGCTTAAAAATGTCTATACTTAGAATGTCGGTGTCTCAACTGCAAATATATAACTCTGATCCATCAGTCTGTATACTGCTATTGATATGCTGCTGGTGCATAGTGAGAGACAGTATCTACACTTAATGTTGTTGGGTTTTTTTTTTTTCTCTGTCAGGCTAAGCGGAAGAGGATGGAGGAGACATTGGGAGAAGTTACAGACCAAGAACAGGAGTATGCAATGATGAAGCGCAGCCTAGAAAGCAGACTGGAGGAGGCGCAGCGAAGCCTGAGCCGCTTGACACTTGAATACGATGAGCTGCAGGAGTGTTACCAGGAAGAGATGAGACAGAAAGACCAGCTGAAGAAAACAAAAAATGAACTGGAGGAGCAGAAGAGGCTCCTGGACAAATCCATGGACAAACTTACAAAAGAGGTGCTGGGCAAGCAGTTCATGTTCTTACCTTGTGAAAGCATTGGTGTGGTGTAGCACATGTTCTATATGTAAGGGTTTTATAGGCTGGTGAAGCTAGTTCTAAACTTTAGATGCATATGAAGTTAAAACTGAATGTGAGAGAGGGAGAGATACACCCAAGTTTTATCATTTAGAATGAGGGGGCATTGTGGCATTGTGTAGTCTTAATGCTACTGTTAAATATCTCCTGCACTATGCAGAGGACACATCTCTCTCTCACTAAATAGCAAGAATAAAAGCAGCTGTAAAAAAGACAAAAACTAATATGCATATGAAAGAACAATTAAATATCTTGTTGCATGAAAAAGTTTATTAAAACCTGGGTATATTTAGATAGCAGGAACTATTTATTTTCAATTGCATTAAATGTACATTGCATGATAACAGCTACTACAGCTGGCGAGAGGACAAGCTTTCACAAGTATCACAGGAGCAAGCAGATTTATTCATCACATGAATCAAGTAGGTAGCAAGTTCACAAAAATGTTCAGATTGGCATGGTCTGTAGCCTAAAGTTTTGTTTTGTTTTGTGGCAGATGCAGGAAGAAGATTGTGATGCCTGTTTGTCTGGCTTAATCCTTCTGAGATAGTTCACCTCCCTATAACCCATATAAGGGCAGCCTGCAGCCAGTTGGGGCCTCTGAATGCAAACCCTCTAACATGAGTGTATCCCTGGGTTATTAGTAGACATTGGTTTTGGACTGTAATAGTTTTTTTGTACGAAGGTCCCATGTCTTCGTGACCCTTTTGTGTCCTAATAATGGTTTAGTCCCATTCCATAAATAATGTTGGCATATCTTCTGGTTTTATGCTTATTGTACCAGGACCTACTGTACAAGAGTTTCATGAGCGGTGCTGAGCAATTATCATGTTGCCATAGTGGCTTATGCAGTTAAATGCCTATTGTTTGATTATTCAATGCCATTCCAGATTGCTTCCTTTCAATTATGTACTGCTCCTTTCTCCTGCAGTGCAGATTAGTGCATAAACTGGCAGCAAGACTTTTCAGACAGCAGTATGTTTTCGCAAAGGCCAACTAGGTTTCTGTCTAGGTCAGCAGGTTTAATGGGGGTTGCAAATTTTGATGGGTAGTTCTATGACGCAACAAATTCCAGTTATTGCGCTCTAAATACTTAGTGTTATTTTCTTCTCAGATATGAGCTAAATTGTTGTGGGGAGGGAGGCTGTGGGTTATGAAATTCCAAACTTTTTTTGTTGTTGTTTTTTTAGGATAGGAGGTCCTTAGTCATTTTCTTTTGCTTCCTTGATGAGGAGTGAGGTGAAAAGTGAAGTTTAAAACTTGATGTGTATGCCTCTTCTAAGGTTGCTTTTGGTAGGAAAGTTTTGCGGGCTGTAGTGCCTGATTAGTAACATCTTGCCTTTACTATTTGTGCCCCTCTATTTCATGGTGGACTTCAATGCTTGGGTTTATATTCCCACACATAACTCATGGACTCTCACCATCTGATGAAAGAAAACAAAATGTATGCTTACCTGATATCTTTCATGAGGTGAGAGTCCACAACCCCTGAGCTAAAATTAAAAGCAAAAATAAGAGAGTTAGTAGGTACCGCGTCAAGGTCTCCCGCAAAATCTGGGTCCCTAATACAGCCATACAATGCAAGCTTTCAATCAAACAACCTTGGGAACAAGACAAGGGTTCACAGACATTTGTAATCTCCCTAGACATATACAAAACACGAAATGGGACTGCACTCTCAGACTGGACTGTGTACACATCCTATGACCCTGCAACATGCACATCCCTGGGTGCTCAATAGCATTCTCAGGCATGCTGCACTGTCCCCAGAGTCACAGGCAGTTAACCCCAGACAGGTCTGGGTGCAAGGTCCATAGGGAAAATTACATGGTCAAAAAATATTGGCACCCCTGCATTTCTGTCAGATACTGCACCACTTTGTCCAGTCAATTGTTGCAATTACAAATTTTTAGGCATTCTCATGTTTATTTCTTTTGTTTGTATTGGTATGACACAAAAAAGTGGAGGGAAAAAAGCCAAATCTGACACATTCCACGCAAAACTCAAAAAATGGACTGGAGAAAATTATTGGCACCTTCTCAAAATTGTAAGAAATAATTGTATTCCAAGTTTGTGATGCTCCTGTTATTTGTTATTAAACTCACCTGTATCAATAAACAGGTGCTGACAATATAGAATTCACACAGACAACCAGTTAAAATGGTGAAAACGTGACTGAACCTTTCTGTTGTGTGTCTCTGAGTGCCACACTGAGCATGGAGAAGAGAAAGAGCAGCAAAGAATTGTCTGAAGATTTGAAAACTAAAATTGTGGAAAAGCATGGACAATCTCAAGGTTACACAGGGCACAAATGTATCCTCTCACACTATACATTGCCATCTGAATGAAAAGGGACACTGGTAGGAGACCCAGGAGGGCCCCACTGCTGACACAGAAACATAAAAAAGCCAGATTGGAGTTTGCCAAAACTTACCTGAGGAAGCCAAAATCCTTTTGGGAGAATGTGCTGTGGACAGACTAAACAAAATTACAGCTTTTTGGTAAAGCCCATCATTCTACTGTTTTCAGAAAAAGAAACGAGGCTTTTAAAGAAAAGAATACAGTCCCTACAGTTAAACATGGTGGAGGTTCACTGATGTTTTGGGGTTGCTTTTCTGCTTCAGGCACTGGATGTCTTGACTGTGTGCATGGCATTATGAAATCTGAAGACTAGCAAAGAATTATGTGATGCAATGTAGGGCCCGGTGTCAGAAAGTTGGGTCTCCGTCAGAGGTCATGGGTCTTACAGCAGGACAATGACCCAAAGCACACATCTAAAAGCACCCAGAAATGGTTTAAGACAAAGCGCTGGAGTGTACTGAACTGACCAGCAATGAGTGTAGATCTCACTCCCATAGACCACCTGTTGAGAGATCTCAAAACAGCAGTTGGGAAAAGGAACCCTTCAAATCTGAGAGACCGGGAGCAGTTGGCGAAAGAAGAGTGTTCCAAAATTCCAGTAGAGAGGTGTAAAACTCCTTTGATGGTTACAGGAAGCGATTGATTTCAGTTGTTTTTTTCCAAGGGTGTGCTACCAAATATTAAATTGAGTGTGCCAATAATTTTGTCCAGTCCATTTTTGGAGTTTTGCGTGGAATGTGTCAGATTTGGCTTTTTTTCTTCACTTTTTTGTGTCATAACAATACAAACAAAATAAATAAACACGAGAATGCCTAAACATTTGTAATTGCATTCATTTTCTGGGTGAAGTGGTGCATTATCTGACAGAAATGCAGGGGTGCCAATATTTTAGGCTATCACTGTGTGTGTATGTATATATACATACACATACATACACTTTTCAGTGCTCCTTAAACAGAATGCTCTCTATAGCTAATATACCAGGGTTATTGGTATTTTAACAGACATCTATATCTTATGCATTAATTTGTCAGTAAGATAATTATATATTAAATCTCCTGGTGCAATATTCCCAACATTAGTCTTGCTTCAATCAACTCCACAGGAGCAGCTACTGTGACGTATGTCTGTTGCAAGTGATCTTAAGAGGCAAATGTCAAGCTAAAAAAGAGCACAGAGCGCACCTCCGATTCAAGACAGTAATACATTTATTTGAAAACAGTGCTAAAATGAACACACTTACTAGATAAAAGAATCTATCAGCGCCATTTTTCCAACATACAGATACAAATACATATGAATACATACACACCACCACACTAAAGGCTCACATGATGGTTAGCATTTTTTAGCAATAAAGTCTTTTTTAATAAAGGTATGTACATTATTTTTTTGACATAATGATGCTGCACACTTAAAACTACAGTATAGTGTAAGTATAACTTTTATGTGATAGAAATAAGTATAAAAACTGTGTGTAATACTTACCTTTTAAGGAGATTACTGCCTGCCCCGGTCCTCCTTAACCGTATATTCATAATGTAGATGCAATTCTGGTGGCGCTGTGTGTATTTGGGAATCTAGCTGGATTTTTCTCTTGGCCTTTGCTTCTCCAGTCGCATCAAGTTTTTTTTTTTTGCAACCTTTTGCTAGCTTTTAGATTCCCAGAGAGACACAGCACCGCCAGATTTTCATCTACATAACTTGTTTATGCACTGGGAAACCAAAATATTTGTGTGACTCACTTTATTGCTATATTTGCTTTATTGCGGCGGTCTGGAACCAAACCCACAATATCACGAGGTACGCCTGTATATTTATATTCATTTATTCAGCGTGTTTTTGTTGATATGCTTGTGTTAGAGCTTGCAAATTACCTCATGTTTAACCCCTGCAAACACATAGTTAAAGTCAGCCCCACAGCAGTAATGCACTTCTGGAAGCTAGCTGAGCACATCTGGTGAGCCAATAACCAGGGGTTATATATGTGTAGCCATTATCCACAGGCTAGCACGTAGTATAGCCTTGCTACTGCTGACTCTTATCTGTGTATGCTTTCAACAAAGATACCAAGAGAACAAGATTAATTATAAAATCGTTTAGAATTGCATGCTTTATCTGAACCATGATATTTTAATTTTGACTTGCGGGTCCCTTTAAACAGCCATTTAAGATTATGGGTCTATATATCTTTTCTTTCCTATGGCATGCAAAGTCCATGAAACATTCTAATTACTAGTGGGATATTCACTCCTGGCCAGCAGGAGGAGGCAAAGAGCACCCCAGCAGAGTTGTTAAGTGTCATTATTGCTACCCCTATTATAGAAAGCCAGAGTTGGTTACTCTGTTCTTTCTTTTCTATAGTTACCTGGTAGATATGGTGAAGCTGCCACACCTTAGAAAACAGCTCCTGCCTGACAGAGCAGGATCCACAGGTAAGTGCTTTCCCTTCTAGGTTTGATGGTACCGACACTATTATTAAATCCTTGTGGAAAGTATTTTGACATGTTTGTTTTACTTCTTACTTGTTGCAATCACTTTTCAGCTCAGCTTATTGGCCCAATCACTTTTGCTGTGCCGCTGTTGGCTTTTGCGCCGTTTTTGTTTGGTGCTATTTAAAAAAAAAGTTTTTTTTTATTGCGGTTTTTGGCTTCTCTGTTCTGATCGGAGTTTGCCACGGCAAGTGTGGAGGCTGCATTTTCTTATATCTACAGTGGCAAGTAGATTTGGGCTATTCCTGTATCAAGGAGATGTTTTTTGCTGCCGGGTGTGTCCGGTTTTCTGTGCTAGTGGGATAGCAACTTTTGGAGCGGTAAGACCTCAGCAGAGCTGAGGGGTTTAAGTGCTTATTTATGATTTACTGCTTCATATAAATAAACTTAATTTGGCATTTCATTTTTTTTAATTGGGAACCGTTACCAAATTATGGACACTAATACTGAAGTTGATTGAAAAATGCTTATTGTGTTTGGAGGCTAAGATAATTCCTCCTGTACAGTTTTGCTCTTCTTGTTTAAATAAAACTTAACGTTTCCTGTCTCTCAGGATAGTGTTATCCTATCTACGCCTCAGCTTTCCCTCAAGCTTCACATGCAGTGCCCTGCGGTTCCTCTCAACCTCCTGAGGGTGTTTTTTTACCTGGGGATTTCGCTGCGCAGATTACTTTTGCTGTTTCTGCAGCTTTATCAGCTTTTCCAAAAGTTTCTGGTAAAAGAAAGAGAAAATCTAAACATATTGATGTTAGTAAGGCTGACTCTGTTAAAGCTGCGTTAGTCAGTTTGTCTCAATTATCTGATGAGGACGATTCTTCAGTGGCTTCTGAGGGGGAATTGTCAGATTCTAATACTGTAGTGACAAATTGAAAGAGGTTCTTGCTACTTTGGAAGAATCTGAATCTGTTGTGGAGAATCCAAAGAGGTCTAGTAAGCTTAATAGGGTATATGATGTACCCTCATCTGTGTATTTCCACTTCCAGACCGTATGGCAGATATTATAACTCAGGAATGGGATAAACCAGGGATTCCTTTTTCCCTGTCCCCTGTTTTAAAAATATGTTTTCTGTTGCTGACTCTCTATAAGTGACTTGTGGCGCACGGTGCCCAAGGTGGTAGAGGGAGCTATCTATACTCTGGCTAAGAGAACTACTATTCCTATTGAAGATAGTTGTTCTTTCAATGATCCCATGGATAAGAAGCTTGAGGCTTTTTTGAAGAAGATTTACATTCATCAGGGATTACAGTGGCAACCTGTTGCTAGTATTGCTACAGTTGCGGAGGCAGCATCTTATTTGTGCTATGATTTATCTAATTTTATCCTAGTCTAGAAGAGACTACTATAGTGAAGATCCAAGGCAGGATCAAGACTCTAAAGCTAGCCAATACCTTTATTTGTGATGCCAACATGCAAGTTTTTAGGTTGGGTGTTAAAATTTATGGTTTTACTGTTTTAGCTCACAGATCTCTCTGGTTAAAATCTTGGTCTGCAGATGTTACATCCAAGTCCAAGCTTTTATCTCTGCCTTATAAGGGTAAAACTTTGTTTGAATCAGGTCTGGCAGAATTTTTTTCTGACATTACAGATGGAAAGGGTTCTTTCCTACCTCAGGATAGAAAGAATAGACTTAAGGGTTGCCAGAATTCTAATTTTCGTTCCTTTCGTAACTTTAAGGGATAGACGTTTTCCTCTTCCAAGTCGGATCAATCTAAGTCTTCTTGGCGGTCCAGTCAGCCATGGAATAGGGGGATGCAAGCTAAGAAACCTTCCGTTGATTCTAAATCAACATGAAGGGGCTGCCCCCTATCCTGTAGTGGATCAAGTGGGGGGCAGGCTTCCTTTTTTTCAGGAGGCTTGGATATGCGATGTTCCAGATCCTTGGGCCATAGATATAGTATCCCACAGTTAAAGAATAGGATTCAAATCTTGTCCTCCCAGGGGCAGGTTCCAACTGTCAAGGTTATCTGCAAATCCGATAAAGAGAGAGGCCTTCTTAAACTGTGTAAAGGACCTATCATCCCTGGGAGTGATTGTTCCAGTTCCTCTAGAGGAACAGGGTCTAGGATTCTATTCAAATCTATTTGTAGTTCCCAAGGAGGGCGGCACTTTTCATCCCATTCTGGACCTTAAGTGTCTCAATCAATACCTCAGGGTTCCGTCCTTCAAGTTGGAGACCATCCGTTCTATTCTTCCTTTGGTCCAAAAGGGTCAGTTCATGACTATCATAGATCTGAAGGGCCCGTATCTTCATGTTCCTATTCACAGGGATCATTACCAGTATCTAAGGTTTGCCTTCCAAGACGAACATTTTCGGTTTGTTGCCCTTCCTTTTGGCCTTGCATTGCTACAGCTCCCAGAATTTTTACAAAGGTTCTGGGGCCTCTTCTGGCAGTGGTGAGGTCCCAGGGTATTGCTGTGGCGCCTTATCTAGACCAGGGGTTGCCAACCTTTCGGACCTCAGGGACCACTAAACTCACAATTTTGAATCTCGTGGACCACTAACATGATTTTTTTTTTTACAAACATCTATAATGCACGTGTGTGTGTGTGTGTGTATGTATATATATATATGTGTATGTATGTGTGTGAGTGTATGTTTATATATTTATATATATATATATATATATATATATATATATATATACACACACACAGTCACACACATATTGTACATAACTAGTATAACCATAGCTAAGTTTACATTATGTATACATTTACACATTTTTAAGAATATTTTTTTGGAATTAACTAACTGAATGACAGAACTTAGAGAATACTTCCACATGACAGATGAAGGGGGGTGAGTGCCAACTTTTAAGCTGGAAACAGATTGTGGAAAAGAAAAGTGGGAAAAAAATAATTATGTTTAAAACGACCACACGACTTCCAAGTCACCTCCCCAGTTAGGATTTATTCAAAAATACTTATGATCATGGACAGACATTGGAGTCATAACTAACGTTTATATCAGAAAGCTCTCAATATGGATGTGAGCTAACCATGACTGATGTTACTGGCAGCTACTAAAATACTAGTGGGATATGGCTGATCTGTTGGATGGCAATTACTGGAATTCAGGTGGAATGGCTTTGTGCACGGGAAAATAATTAGAATTAAAAATAATTAATATTTAATAAAAAAAAGAAGATGATGAAGTGGAGGAAGACAAACAGTGATGTAAGTTCATCTGAAGGAATTAGGAAAACTACTACAAAGAGACAGGTAAAGGGAAGAAAATAAATGAAATATAATAGAGATTTTTTTTTTGAAGATTTTCTTTTTTTAATATACTTTAATTCCACTATTTCAAGCCAAGACTATACCAACCTCTGCTGGCTTTAGAATGGAGTTAAAAATACAATCTTGCTACACAAGTTGTACTACGCAAGGGGCGTAGGGAGATTGTAATTTAATTCCTCCTCAGTCGGTTTTCATTGATGTCCAGCCAGGCAATGTAGGGAGTTGCGGCGCGACGGGGGTGACACCATCAGAGGAGATTAATTCCTGCTTGACGGTGTCAAGGACCACCAACATCTTCTCGTGGACCACCAGTGGTCCACGGACCACTGGTTGGCGACCACTTATCTAGACAACGTTCTAGTTCAAGCGCCATCATTTCATCTAGCTAGATCTCATACCGAGATGTTGTCTATTCTACATTCCCATGGGTGGAAAGTGAATCTGGGAATGAGTTCCCTTGTTCTTGGGAACAATCATAGATTACCTGTTAATGAAGATTTTTCTGATGGACGTCAGAAAATCCAAGCTTCATGTTTCTTGCCTGTCTCTCCATTCTGCTATTCATCCATCTGTGGCTCAATGCATTAGGTTATTGGACTGATGGTTGCCTCCATGGACATCCTTTTTTTTTTTTTTTTTTTTTTTTGCTCGGTTCCATCTGAGACCTCTGCAGCTATGCATGCACAGTCAATGGAACGGGGACCACTCAAATCTCTCACATAAGATAAATTTGGATTCCCCAGCAAGAGTCTCACACTCATGGTGGGTTTCACAGGACCATCTGTCTCCAGGCACATGCTTCCTGAGGCCTTTCTGGGTGATTGTGAACATGGACGCCAGCCTGTTAGGCTGGGGAGCAGTTTGAAGTTTCATAAAGACACAGGGTCTGTGGACTCCAGAGGAGTCGTCTTTTCCAATAAACATTTTGGAGTTGAGAGCAATTTTTTTTATGCTTTAATAGCTTGGCCTCAACTAGCTTTGGTCCAATTTATCAGATATCAATCGGACAACATCACCTTGGTGGCCTACATCAATCACCAGGGAGGAACTCTGAGTTCCTTGGCAATGAAGGAGGTGGCTCACATTCTTCAGTGGGTGGAGTCTCACGATTGCCATCTCTCTGCCATCCACATACCAAGGGTGGACAACTAGGAGGCGCATTTTCTAAACAGGCAGACTTTTCATCCTGGGCTCTCCATCCAGAGGTTTTCACAATAACTCTCAGGTGGGGGGTTCCGGAGTTAGATTTGATGGTTTTCTCGTCAAAACGCCAAGCTTCCAAAGTATGGTTTAAGATCGAGATCCTCAAGCCGTTCTGGTAAATGCTCTAGCGGTTCCTTGGAGCTTCAAT
Organism: Bombina bombina; assembly: GCF_027579735.1. NCBI lineage: Eukaryota > Metazoa > Chordata > Amphibia > Anura > Bombinatoridae > Bombina > Bombina bombina. The sequence goes on from NC_069499.1 coordinate 1,365,759,888, forward strand.
CTAGCATACCTGTTTCCTCCGTTTACGTTGTTTCTACAAGTAATTGCTCACATCAAACAGGAGAGAGCTTCTGTGATTCTAATAGCTCCTGCATGGCCTTGCAGTATCTGGTTCACGGATCTGGTGACGATGTCATCTCTTCTGCCGTGGAGGTTACCTTTCAGGAAGGACCTTCTACTTCAGGGTCCCTTTCTTCAACCAAATCTGGTTTCTCTGAAGCTGACTGCTTGGAGATTGAACGTCTAAGTTTGGCTAGACGTGGCTTCTCTGCGAAAGTGTCAGGGTGCCAGGAATCAGACTGAGACGAGAAGTGCAAAAATAATCACACCTTTATTAATAGCAAAAAATAATAAAAAGTCCACAGGTCGAATAGCAAGCCAGGAGTCAAAACCAGTGCTGGTAGTCAGACGAGCCGAGTCAGGAGCCAAAGTGAATAGTCAGACGAGCCGGAATCAGGAACAAGGAAAACAGCAGAGTCAGGAACAAGCCAGGGATCAGGAACCAGGAAGGACGTCAGGCAGCCAGGTAATACACAGGAACTCTCACAAACAGGTCTGAGACAACGCAAAGCATACTGAACAGAGCCCCTTTAAATAATAAGTGATGATATCACAATTCTGAGACTGCATCCTGTCTTCCATAAAAGGAAGTGTAGGAATGAGCAGCATCCCCCACAATGCACCATAGTCAGGAAGAGAGCTGAGTAAAATGGCTGCCAGCAGCACATGGCAAACACAACAGGGAAAAAACCTTGACAGAAAGTCATAGATGCTATACTTCAGGCTCGTAAACCGATTACTAACAGAATTTACCATAGGGTATGGTGTATATACCTTCATTGGTGTGATACAAAAGGTTTTTCTTGGAACAAAGTAAGGGTTCCCCAAATTTTGGCTTTTCTTTAGAAGGGCCTGGAGATGAGTTTGTCAGTCAGTACTTTGGAGGGTCAGATTTCTGCTCTGTCTATTCTTCTGCATGAACATCTGGCAGTTCTGCCAGATGTTCAGTCTTTTGTTCAGGCCTTAGTCAGAATCAGGCCTGTGTTTAAATATGTTGCTCCTCTTTGGAGTCTTAACCTTGTTTTTGAGTTTTGCAGCAGGCTCCGTTTGATCCGATGCATTCTGTTTTTGTATTAAATTACTATCTCAGAAAATTTTGTTTCTTCTTGCTATGTCTTCTGCTTGCAGAGTTTCCGAATTTTCAGCTCTGCAGTGTGATTTCCCCTTACTTTATTTTTTATGCTGATAAGGCGGTCCTTCGTACTAAACTGGGGTTTCTCCCTAAGGTAGTGTCGGATCGCAATATTAATCAGGAAATTGTTGTTCCTTCTTTTTGTCCTAACCCTTCTTCCCAGAAGGAACGTCTTTTGCATAACTTGGATGTTGTGCGTGCTCTTAAATTTTATCTTCAAGCAACTAAAGATTTTCATCAGACTTCTGCCCTGTTTATTGTTTTCTCTGGTAAGCGTAGGGGTCAGAAGGCCACTTCTACCTCTCTTTCTCTCTGGTTGAGAAGTGTTATCCATTTAGCTTATGAGACAGCTGGACAGCAGCCTCCTGAGAGAATTACAGTTCATTCCACTAGAGCTGTTTCATCTTCATGGTCTTTCAAAAATGAAGCTTCTGTGAAGTAAATCTGTAAGACGGCCACTTGGTCCTCTTTTCATACTTTTTCCAAATTCTATAAAATTGATACTTTTTCCTCAGCTGAGGCTTCTTTTGGGAGAAAGGTTCTTCAAGCGGTGGTGCCTTCAGTTTAGGTCCGCCTATCTTTTTCTCCCTCCCTATTCATTCTGTGTCTTCTAGCTTGGGTATAGGTTCCGACTAGTTATTAGAATGTTTTGTGGACTCTCTATGCCATAGGAAAGAAAACAAAATGTATGCTTACCTGATAAATGTATTTATTTCCGGGCATGGAGAGTCCACGACCCACCCTTAATCAAATGAAGATGGCAGTTTTTTTGTGTAGTCCTCCGGCACCTCTATATCCTTTTTTATCTTCTTTTTCAGTTTCCCTTTGGCCGAATGACTGGGGGTTATGGGTAAGGGAAGTGAAACGTAACAGCTCTCTTGGGATGCTCTTTGCCTCCCTCCTGCTGGCCAGGAGTGACAATCCCACTAGTAATTAGAATGTTTCGTGGACTCTCCATGCCCGGAAATAAATTCAGGTAAAATATCAGGTAAGGTGGCTAGGGTCCACGAGCTGTTACATATGGGATATAGATTCCTACCAGAAGGAGGCAAAGTTTCCCAACCCTCAAAAGCCTATAAAACCCCTTGCTTCTCACTCATGCCTCTCTGTTTACACTTTGCCTCAGTTGGAGGTGGTTGAAGCATGATGATGTGCTTGATTTCTTCAGTGCATATTGAAGCCCAGTTCCCCTCAGAGTACAGTGCTTGTCAGAGGGAAGTTTAGGGAGTACTGCCTAATGATACAATGTTTTCACCTCATGGGAAATCCTTCATGGGCTCTCTGTAAATTCGGTTGCAGGGATTTATCTTCTGCCTCCTTTTACAGATTGACGTTATACTCCTACCCTAATACATCTGCTGATATGTTTCAGTACTGGTTTGCTCGCCTGCTACTAAGTGGACGAGTGTCTATGGGTATGTTTTGTATTTTTTAAATAGACACTCACAGCTATGTTTATGGGCAATTTTTGAAAGTTAAAAAGTTTATCTATATGTGTATATATGGCCTTGGACAGATATTTACTATTCCCCTTGCTTGTTTTTTTTTTTTTCTTCAATACGCTCACCAAATCTGACGCTTCATGTAAACCTTTGTAACAGGCAAATTACATGTTTGTTAGGTTTGCGCACCATAACACAAGCGTTCAAACGTGCTTCATATTTGGCGGCAAATTTTTCAAATTCTGAAAGCACTTCATAGAACGCGCAAATAAGACTAAAAGAATGTGTCAACGGATGCGCACCTGTCTAACACAAGCGAACCATTTTTTTCCAATAAATAGTGTATGAAAATTGCGCACATTGACTGTTATTGATTCCCTAGGCTGTATTTGCTTTGCGCTTTAATGTCAAAGCAACGCTACATAAAGGGGACAAGCTTTTCCTTTCCTCATACAGCTTGCCTTAAAGGGAAAGTCAACACTAAAATTGTTGTTCAAAAAGATAGATAATGCCTTTACTACCCATTCCCCGGCTTTGCACAACCAACATTGTTATATGAATATTCTTTATAACTTTTAACCTCTAAATTTCTGCCTATTTCTAAGCCACCAGACAGCCTCTTATCACATGCTTTTTTAATAGCTTTCACAACAGGAGACTGCTAGTTCATGTGGGCCATATAGATAACATTGTGCTTACACCTATGAAGTTGTGCACAACACAGCACTAATTGGCTAAAATGCAAGTCAATAGATAATAAAGTCATGTGATCAGGGGGCTGTCAGAAGAGGCTTAGATACAGGGTAATCACAGAGGTAAAACGTATATTAATATAACCATGTTGGCTGTGCAAAACTGGGGAATGGGTAATAAAGGGATTATCTAGCTTTTTAAACAATAAAAATGTTGGAGTTGACTGTCCCTTTAAGGGGATTAGTATAGTAATTATTGCATTAAATTGACTCAAATTGTTGCCATAATGGAGCAGCACCAATCTGTCCCTAAATTGACCAATGCTTATTGTAAAACTGAAGTACCTTCTTCAGCTCATTTATGTTATTCATGTTTGGATATTTTATTGATTACCGACCAATCTCATGTTTCTATGTCTCCTCCTTACAGATAGATGCAGTTGGAGTACCTACAGCAATGAATGAGTTCATTACTGCATTAATCATAAAGGCCCTGGCTGCACTACCGCTTTCAAATAAGCGAAAAAGGTCATTTCAAATTTTACCTCTTCTGACCTACAAAATACTGAAGTATCTTCAAACTATGAGGATTCCTCTAATAGTGAGGCTCCCTCATTTTTTTTTTTGTATTTATTTAAAATTGAACATATCTGTTATCTTTTGAAATAAGCCTTAGTCACTCTGGGGATTGAAGAATAAAAACCTAATGATAAACCATGTAATCGTTTAAATTCAGTATATAAAACTGTTGTCAACGTCCCTGAGATTTTCACTGTGCCGGATGCTGTCTCTGATATGATTAAGGAATGGTCTAAACCAGGTGGTTATTTTAATCCTTCTACAAGGTTTAAGAAATTATATCCTCTCACTGCTGATAAATTAGAGTTATGGGAATCGGTTCCTAAAGTCGATGGGGCCATTTTCACTCTGGCTTAACACACTACTATTCCTCTAGAAGACCGTATTTATTTTAAAGCCCCTTTATACAGAAAACTTCAATCTTATCTAAGAAGGGCATTTCTGCATACTGGCTATATACTTAGACCAGCTATATCTATTGCTGCTGCTTCTACTTTCTGTCTAACCAGTCTTGCACAGCAGTTATCCACTGACCCTGAATATTCTAATTTATTGATTTACTTCAAAATGCAAACTATTTTTTCAATGCAGTATTTGATATTATGGAAATAAACATAAAAATCATGTATCTAGCTATACTTACCAGAAGAGCCTTATTGCTTAAATCCTGGAATGCTGTCATGGTGTCTAAATCTAGACTACTGTCCCTTTGTTTCCAAGGAAAGAATTTGTTTGGGTCTCAACTAGATTTTATTACTGGAGGTAAGGGAGCTTTTCTTCCTCAGCAAGGTCACTTTATGTCCCCAATAGTTTTACAGGATTCTTACCTTCACATCCCAATCCACCCAGAACATTCAGTTTTTGAGGTTTTCTTTTACTGGAAAAGCATTATCAGTTAATTGCTCTTCTGTTTGGTCTAGTTACAGCCCCCAGAATATTCACCAAGGTTCTTGGTGCCCTTTTAATTGTGATCAGAGCTCAGGGTATTGCAGTATTTCCTTACCTGGACAATATCTTTGTACTAGCTCAATCTTCTCATTTAGCAGAATGTCACACAACACGACTGTTGTTTCCTCAAAGACATGGTTAGAGGGTCAATTTACTAAAGAGTTCCTTGATTCCTTAGACAAAGGTTAACTTTTTAGGTTTCCAGATAGATTTAGTATCCATGATCCTTTCCCTGATAGAAAAGAGACCAATAAAATAGATATGTTTGTCTGAACCTTCAGTCTCTCTCATTCCCTTCAGTAGCTCTGTGTATGGAAGTACTAGGCCTCATGATTGCAGCTTTGGACGCAATTACATTTGCTTGATTCCATATGAGACCTCTTCAGCTTTTTATGCTGCGCCAGTGGTGCAAGGATTATACTAAGTTATCCCAACAGATATTCTTAGATTCCAACACGCGCATATATATATGACTTGGTGGCTGAATCATCAGTCTATTGTTAAGGGGGCTTCTTTTGCTCATCCTACCAGGTCTGTGATCACCACAGATGCAAGGTTGGGGAGCTCTCTGGGGGTTTCTTGACAGCACATGGAGTTTGGAATCCTCGGGAGACGAGGCTACCAATCAATGTTTTAGAGCTCAGTGCACTCTTAAGGGCCATTCATGCTTGAAAAGGGAGCCTTATCTCCGTTTTCAGACAGACAATATTACAGCTGTAGCTTATGTCAATCATTCAGGGGGAACTTGCAGTACTCTAGATAGAAGTATCTTGAATCTTCTTTTGGGCAGAAACCAATTCCTGCCTCATCACTTGCGATTCACATCCCAGGTGTCGACAACTGGGAGGCAGACTACTTCAGTCGTCAGTACCTAAATCCAGGAGAGTGGTCTCTCCACCAAGATGTGTTCTTTATAATTGCAAAACACTGGGGCTTACCAGAAATGTATCTGATGCCCTCTCGTTTGTACAACAAACTTCCCAGGTACCTTGTGAGGTCCAGGGATCCTCAGGCAGAGGTGTTGGATGCTCTAGCAGTTCCATGATCCTTCCAGCCTGCTTATATATTTGCCCCTCTGATCCTGCTCTCCAGAGTGATTTCCAAAATAAAAATGGAACAGTCATCTGTATTTCTAATAGCCCCAGCGTGGCCACGCATGATTTGGTATGCGGACCTGGTCCGAATGTCCAGTTACCCGCCTTGGCCTCTTCCTCTAAGACCAGACCTTCTGCCTCAAGGTCCCTTCTTCCATCATTTCTACACTTGATGGCATGGAAATTAAATGCTTAGTTCTCAGTCATAGAGGATTCTCTGAATTGTGATTAATACTATGATTCAGGCTTGCAAGCCTGTTTCTAGAAAAATTGATAACAAAGTTTGGAAAACATATATCTCATGGTGTATCAACCATGATTACTTTTGGCATTCTTTTAGAATTCCTAGAATTCTAAAGTTTTTGCAGAATGGTTTAGATAAAGGTTTATCTGCCAGTACTTTGAAAGGACAAATCTCTGCTCTTTCTGTATTATTTCATAGAAAGATTGCTAACCTTCCTGATGTGCATTGTTTTTTTCAGGCTTTAATTCAGATTAAACCTGTTATTATGCTTATTTTTCCTCCTTGTAGTCTTCACCTAGTATTACAAGTTTTTCAGTCTCCTCATTTTGAGCCTATGCATGAATTGGACATTAAACTACTTTCATGGAAAGTGTTGTTGTTTTTTTGGCTATCTCTTCTGCTAGAAGAGTTTCTGAATTGTCTGCTCTAGCTTGAGTCTCCTTATCTGATTTTCCATCAAGATAAAGCTGTTTTGCAGACTACATTTATAGGGAATTTGACATTCCCTTCTTGTGTCCTAATCCAAAAAAATGCTTCTGAAAAAGGTTTGCATTCTTTGGATGTTGTTAGTGCATTGAAATATTATGCTGATGCTACTAAGGATAAGACAGGCCAGAAAGCCTCTTCTATTTCTTTAGCATCTTAGTTAAAACTTATGATTCACAGAGCTTATTTGGAGGCAGATCAGCTTCCGCCACAGAGAATTACAGCTCATTCTACTAGATCAGTTGCCACATCTTGGGCTTTCAAGAATGACTCTTCAGTTGATCAAATTTGCAAAGCGGCTACTTGGTCTTCTCTGCATACCTTTTAACTAAATTTTTCCATTTTTGTTTTTGCTTTGGCAGAAGCAGCCTTTGGTAGAAAGGTCCTTAAGGCAGCTGTCTCATTTTGAAAATTGTGCATATATATTGAGTTTTGTCATAAGACATTATTTTGGGTTTTTTGGATTTATTTTTTCTGCGAAAAAAAAGCTATTTATTTTATCCCTCCATTTGTTACTCGTGGATTTCCATTTGGTATTATATCCCATATGTAACAGATCGTGGACTCTCACCACCTAAATGAAAGAAAACCTAATTTATCTTACCTGATAAATTCATTAATTTCATGGTGGCGAGAGTCAACAAGGCCACACCTGTTTTGGGGTTGTTTTTTGTTTAAAGCACATCTTCTTTTTTTTTTCTGCCCCTCATTTTTTGGCTTTTGCTCAATTTACCACCTCACCTCTTGGCTAAACGTCAAACGGAGGTATGAATGAGGTGGGAGGGGTTTTATAGGCTTTTGAGGTTTGGGAAACATTGCCTCCTCCTGGTAGGAATGTATATCCCATACGTAACAGCTTGTGGACTCTCGCCACGATGAAGTAAATTAATTCATCAGGTAAGCTATATAAATAATGTTTTATCTTCTTTATCAAGAAAGGAAGGAACTAGTAAAACTTTTTAAATGTCAACCAGAAAATTGCAAAAACACAAGACATATTGATCAAAGGCTACTTTCACCCCAAAGCTAAGTACAGTTGCCAGATAAAACATGTTATAAGATCTGGGGTTGTCTCTATAGGGTTCATAGGGCCTTTACGAGGTGGTCCTCATTGTTTATACTGGGAACATGCCTGATCTAATAGTAATATTACTTTTAATGAATAAATAAATTGATACATTGGTAAATATATGACAATGTCATTTTAGCTTGTAACTAAATAGGAGAACTTTCCTGAATCTGAGCATCTCTAAATATAAAAACGAACAAACATGTTGACTGTTGCTCGTCATCTCAAAAGCAAAAAACTGTTTAGGAATTAAAAAAAATACCTATAATGTGTTCATGTGTATGAGCTCTAAGAAATTTGAAAAGTGTTGCCCTAATGTAGCATGTAGTAGAAAATGTGACTTTTTTTCTAATCATTGATCCCTTTTCTTTCCTTTCAGCTGGACAACATGTCAAGCGAGTCACGTTACTCTCTTCAGATGCTCCAGAATCAGCTGGAGGAATACAAGGAGAAATCGCGCAGGGAAATCAGCGAGGCTCAAAAACAGGCCAAGGAGCGTTTAGAGGAAGCTGAGAAGACCCAGTTTAGCACTGTCCGGTTACAGGAGGAGGTAAGGATACAACATATAGGCTAATTATCATGCTTCTCATGTGGTCTTATTGTCATAGTAATTTATTTTTATTTTCATTGGCCAGTTTAAAGTTTGGCATGAAATAGCTCTGTAGTAGCACAGTTAGTCCACTATTCAGGGCATACTGTTGACCAGCATGTGTTGTCTGTTCGTCCTCAGATTCAGAAGCTTAAACAAGCTCTACAGGAGAGCCAGGCTGAGAGGGAAAGTGCTCTGTTGGACAAAGAGCTGGTCAGTCAGCGACTGCAGAGCCTGGAACAGGATATAGAGTCCAAGAAGCGTTATCAAGATGACCGATCTCGGCAAGTCAAAGTACTTGAGGTTAGTTATTTGTGAGAGGTTCTTTCTATATCTATAAGCTGTTTTATAGAATATGATCAATACAAACAAATAACTAGTTATAATCTAAACCAAGTTTATAGGTGTATGCAGTATAGAACAGGTATAACAAACGTCACTTAGTATACAAGCTTCACCTCTCTATAAACCACTGTCCTGTTTTCATCGTTCATGGAACTGTAGACCCTTATTATCACTAACATGTTACACCTTTATCAATATAGTGTTTTTTTGTAATTTGTTTTTAATATGTGTAATTCTAATATCAGAATAATCTAAATTTAGTAGGCATATCTGCAGTCCTTTTTAGATATTAAACTGTTTTCCTTTTTGCCTAATATTTACAATGTAAACTTTCTATACCTTTTTATAACAGTAAACACTAACGGCTAGATTACGAGTTGTGCGTTAAGGTAAAAAAGCAGCGTTAACAGGTCCTAACGCTGGTTTTATACGCCCGCTGGTATTAAAGGGACAGTATACACTCATTTTCATATAACTGCATGTAATAGACACTACTATAAAGAATAAGATGCCGATATAAAAATCCAGTATAAAACTGTTTAAAAACTAACTTAGAAGCGGTCAGTTTGGCTCTGTTGAAAAGGAAAGCCCACTGCAAGTGGCAAATAAGACACTCCCCCCTCCCCCTTCTTTTGCATATGAAAAGACCCTTTACACAAACAGGAGCAAGCTGGAGAAGGTAGCTGACTGTATTCACATAAAACTTTGGGGCTTGGTTAGGAGTCTGAAAATCAGGGCAATGTTATTTAAAAATAAGCAAAACTATACATTTTTCTTTCATGTAATTAGCAAGAGTCCATGAGCTAGTGACGTATGGGATATACATTCCTACCAGGAGGGGCAAAGTTTCCCAAACCTCAAAATGCCTATAAATACACCCCTCACCACACCCACAAATCATTTTTACAAACTTTGCCTCCTATGGAGGTGGTGAAGTAAGTTTGTGCTAGATTCTACGTTGATATGCGCTCCGCAGCAGGTTGGAGCCCGGTTTTCCTCTCAGCGTGCAGTGAATGTCAGAGGGATGTGAGGAGAGTATTGCCTATTTGAATTCAATGATCTCCTTCTACGGGGTCTATTTCATAGGTTCTCTGTTATCGGTCGTAGAGATTCATCTCTTACCTCCCTTTTCAGATCGACGATATACTCTTTTATATATACCATTACCTCTACTGATTTTCGTTTCAGTACTGGTTTGGCTTTCTACGACACTCTAAGCTATGGTTGGGCACTTTTATATAAAGTTCTAAATATATGTATTCAAACATTTATTTGCCTTGACTCAGGATGTTCAACGTTCCTTATTTCAGACAGTCAGTTTCATATTTGGGATAATGCATATCAATTTATCATTTTTTTCTTACCTTAAAATTGACTTTTTTTCCTTCGGGCTGTTAGGCTCGCGGGGGCTGAAAATGCTTCATTTTATTGCGTCATTCTTGGCGCGGACTTTTTTGGCGCAAAAAATGTTTTCTATTTCCGGCGTCATACGTGTCGCCGGAAGTTGCGTAATTTATTTGACGTTTTTGCGGCAAAAGTGTCGGCGTTCCGGATGTGGCGTCATTTTTGGCGCCAAAAGCATTTGGGCGCCAAATAATGTGGGCGTCTTTTTTTGGCGCTAAAAAATATGGGCGTCATTATTGTCTCCACATTATCTAAGTCTCATTATTTATTGCTTCTGGTTGCTAGAAGCTTGTTCACTGGCATTTTTTCCCATTCCTGAAACTGTCATTTAAGGAATTTAATCAATTTTGCTTTATATGTTGTTTTTTCTATTACATATTGCAAGATGTCCCAGATTGACCCTGAGTCAGAAGATACTACTGGAAAATCACTGCCTGGTGCTGGATCTACCAAAGTTAAGTGTATCTGCTGTAAACTTGTGGTATCTGTTCCTCCAGCTGTTGTTTGTAATGAATGTCATGACAAACTTGTTAATGCAGATAATATTTCCTTTAGTAATACTACATTACCTGTTGCTGTTCCATCAACATCTAATACTAGTGTTCCTGTTAACATAAGAGATTTTGTGTCTAAATCCATAGGCTATGTCTGTTATTCCTCCTTCTAGTAAACGTAAAAGGTCTTTTAAAACTTCTCATTTTTCAGACGAATTTTTAAATGAACATCATCATTCTGATTCTGATAATGATTCCTCTGGTTCAGAGGATTCTGTTTCAGAGGTTGATACTGATAAATCTTCATATTTATTCAAAATGGAATTTATTCGTTCTTTACTTAAAGAAGTATTAATTGCATTAGAAATAGAGGATTCTGGTCCTCTTGATACTAAATCTAAACGTTTAAATAAGGTTTCTCCAACATAGGTGTGTCCGGTCCACGGCGTCATCCTTACTTGTGGGATATTCTCCTCCCCAACAGGAAATGGCAAAGAGCCCAGCAAAGCTGGTCACATGATCCCTCCTAGGCTCCGCCTTCCCCAGTCATTCTCTTTGCCGTTGCACAGGCAACATCTCCACAGAGATGGCTAAGAGTTTTTTGGTGTTTAAATGTAGTTTTTATTCTTCAATCAAGAGTTTGTTATTTTAAAATAGTGCTGGTATGTACTATTTACTCTGAAACAGAAAGGAGATGAAGATTTCTGTTTGTAAGAGGAAAATCATTTTAGCAACCGTTACTAAAATCGATGGCTGTTTCCACACAGGACTGTTGAGATGAATTAACTTCAGTTGGGGGAAACAGTGAGCAGACTTTTGCTGCTTGAGGTATGACACATTTCTAACAAGACTTGGTAATGCTGGAAGCTGTCATTTTCCCTATGGGATCCGGTAAGCCATTTTCTTAATTTTTAATATAAGAATAAAGGGCTTCACAAGGGCTTTAAAGACTGGTAGACATTTTTCTGGGCTAAAACGATTACTTTATAAGCATATTTAATGGTTTATAACTTTGGAGAGTTATTTTAATCTTGGGAATTCTGTTAAAAAAAACGGCAGGCACTGTATTGGACACCTTTTTCACTGGGGGCCTTTTCTAGTCATAGGCAGAGCCTCATTTTCGCGCCACTCGCAGTTGTTTTTGAGAAGCAAGGCATGCAGATGCATGTGTGAGGAGCTCAGATCCACTGAAAAAGCTTATTGAAGGCGTCATTTGGTATCGTATTCCCCTCTGGGCTTGGTTTGGTCTCAGCAAAGCAGATACCAGGGACTGTATAGGGGTTAAATGTAAAAACGGCTCCGGTTCCGTTATTTTAAGAGTTAAAGCTTTCAAATTTGGTGTGCAATACTTTTAAGGCTTTAAGACACTGTGGTGAAATTTTGGTGAATTTTGAACAATTCCTTCATACTTTTTCGCATATTCAGTAATAAAGTGTGTTCAGTTTAAAATTTAAAGAGACAGTAACGGTTTTATTTTAAAACGTTTTTTGTGCTTTGTTATCAAGTTTATGCCTATTAACATGTCTGAACTAGCAGATAGACGATGTTCTGTATGTTCGGAAGCCAAGGTTCCTCTCCATTTAAATATATGTGATGAATGTGACAAACAAAGTAGGGACAATGATGCCACTGATAATAATGTTGCCCAAACTGATTCCTTAAGTGAGGGGAGTAAGCATGGTACTGCATCATCTCCTTCCATGTCTACACCAGTCTTGCCCACTCAGGAGGTCCCTAGTGCATCTAGTGCGCCAATCCTCCTTACTATGCAACAATTAACGGCTGTAATGGATAATTCTATTAAAAACATTTTAGCCAAAATGCCCGCTTATCAGCGAAAGCGTGACTGCTCTGTTTTAGATACTGAAGAGCATGAGGACGCTGATGATAATGGTTCTGACATGCCCTTACACCAGTCTGAAGGGGCCAGGGAGGTTTTGTCTGAGGGAGAAATTTCAGATTCAGGAAAAATTTCTCAACAAGCTGAACCTGACGTTATTACATTCAAATTTAAATTGGAACATCTCCGCGCTCTGCTTAAGGAGGTGTTATCTACTCTGGATGATTGTGACAATTTGTTCATTCCAGAGAAATTATGTAAGATGGACAAGTTCCTAGAGGTCCCGGTGCCCCCCGAAGCTTTTCCTATACCCAAGCGGGTGGCGGACATTGTAAATAAAGAATGGGAAAGGCCCGGCTTACCTTTTGTCCCTCCCCCTATATTTAAGAAATTATTTCCTATGGTCGACCCCAGGAAGGACTTATGGCAGACAGTCCCCAAGGTCGAGGGGGCGGTTTCTACTCTAAACAAACGCACCACTATCCCCATAGAAGATAGTTGTGCTTTCAAAGATCCTATGGATAAAAAAATTAGAGGGTTTGCTTAAAAAGATGTTTGTTCAGCAAGGTTACCTTCTACAACCAATTTCATGCATTGTTCCTGTCACTACAGCAGCGTGTTTCTGGTTCGAAGAACTAGAAAAGTCGCTCAATAAAGCATCTTCTTATGAGGAGGTTATGGACAGAGTTCAAGCACTTAAATTGGCTAACTCTTTTACCTTAGACGCCACTTTGCAATTAGCTAGATTAGCGGCGAAAAATTCAGGTTTTGCTATTGTGGCGCGCAGAGCGCTTTGGCTAAAGTCTTGGTCAGCGGATGTGTCCTCCAAGAACAAATTGCTTAACATCCCTTTCAAGGGGAAAACGCTGTTTGGCCCTGACTTGAAAGAGATTATTTCAGACATCACTGGGGGAAAGGGCCACGCCCTTCCTCAGGATAGGTCTTTTAAGGCTAAAAATAAAACAAATTTTCATCCTTTTCGCAGAAACGGACCAGCCTCAAGCTCTACATCCTCTAAGCAAGAGGGTAATTCTTCTCAAACCAAGCCAGCCTGGAGACCGATGCAAGGCTGGAACAAGGGTAAGCAGGCCAAGAAGCCTGCTACCGCTACCAAGACAGCATGAGATGCTGGCCCCCGATCCGGGACCGGATCTGGTGGGAGGCAGACTCTCTCTCTTCGCTCAGGCTTGGGCAAGAGATGTTCAGGATCCTTGGGCGCTAGAAATAGTTTCTCAAGGTTATCTCCTGGAATTCAAGGAACTACCCCCAAGGGGAAGGTTCCACAGGTCTCAATTGTCTTCAGACCAAATAAAAAGACAGGCATTCTTACATTGTGTAGAAGACCTGTTAAAAATGGGAGTGATTCATCCTGTTCCATTAGGAGAACAAGGGATGGGGTTTTACTCCAATCTGTTCATAGTTCCCAAAAAAGAGGGAACATTCAGGCCAATTTTGGATCTCAAGATCCTAAACAAATTTCTCAGGGTTCCATCGTTCAAAATGGAAACCATTCGGACAATTCTTCCTACCATCCAGGAAGGTCAATTCATGACCACGGTGGTTTTAAAGGATGCGTATCTACATATTCCTATCCACAAGGAACATCATCGGTTCCTAAGATTCGCCTTTCTGGACAGGCATTGCCAGTTTGTGGCACTTCCATTCGGATTAGCCACTGCTCCAAGAATTTTCACAAAGGTACTAGGGTCCCTTCTAGCGGTGATAAGGCCAAGGGGCATTGCAGTAGTACCTTACTTGGACGACATTCTAATTCAAGCGTCGTCTCTGCCACAAGCAAAGGCTCATACGGACATTGTCCTAGCCTTTCTCAGATCTCACGGGTGGAAAGTGAACGTAGAAAAAAGTTTTCTATTCCCGTCAACAAGAGTTCCCTTCTTGGGAACAATAATAGACTCCTTAGAAATGAAGATTTTTCTGACAGAGGCCAGAAAATCAAAACTTCTAAGCTCTTGTCAAGTACTTCATTCTGTTCTTCTTCCTTCCATAGCGCAGTGCATGGAAGTAATAGGTTTGATGGTTGCGGCAATGGACATAGTTCCTTTTGCGCGGATTCATCTAAGACCATTACAACTGTGCATGCTCAGACAGTGGAATGGGGATTATACAGACTTGTCCCCGACGATCCAAGTAGATCAGAGGACCAGAGATTCACTCCGTTGGTGGCTGACCCTGGACAACCTGTCTCAAGGGATGAGCTTCCGCAGACCAGAGTGGGTCATTGTCACGACCGACGCCAGTCTGGTGGGCTGGGGCGCGGTCTGGAACTCCCTGAAAGCTCAGGGTCTATGGTCTCGGGAAGAATCTCTTCTCCCGATAAACATTCTGGAACTGAGAGCGATATTCAATGCTCTCAAGGCTTGGCCTCAACTAGCAAAGGCCAAATTCATAAGGTTTCAATCAGACAACATGACGACTGTTGCATATATCAACCATCAGCGGGGAACAAGGAGTTCCCTGGCGATGGAAGAAGTGACCAAAGTAATTCAATGGGCGGAGATTCACTCCTACCACTTGTCTGCAATCCACATCCCAGGAGTAGAAAATTGGGAAGCGGATTTTCTGAGTCGTCAGACTTTTCATCCGGGGGAGTGGGAACTCCATCCGGAAATCTTTGCCCACATAACTCAATTATGGGGCATTCCAGACATGGATCTGATGGCGTCTCGTCAGAACTTCAAGGTTCCTTGCTACGGGTCCAGATCCAGGGATCCCAAGGCGACTCTAGTAGATGCACTAGTAGCACCTTGGACCTTCAACCTAGCCTATGTATTCCCACCGTTTCCTCTCATTCCCAGGCTGGTAGCCAGGATCAATCAGGAGAGGGCTTCGGTGATCTTGATAGCTCCTGCGTGGCCACGCAGAACTTGGTATGCAGACCTGGTGAATATGTCATCGGCTCCGCCATGGAAGCTACCTTTGAGACGGGACCTTCTTGTTCAAGGTCCGTTCGAACATCCGAATCTGGCCTCGCTCCAACTGACTGCTTGGAGATTGAACGCTTGATTTTATCAAAGCGTGGGTTCTCAGATTCTGTCATTGATACTCTTATTCAGGCTAGAAAGCCTGTAACTAGGAAAATTTACCATAAAGTATGGAAGAAATATATCTGTTGGTGCGAATCGAAAGGATTCCCATGGAACAGGGTAAAAATTCCTAAGATTCTATCCTTTCTACAAGAGGGTTTGGAGAAAGGATTATCTGCAAGTTCTTTGAAGGGACAGATTTCTGCTTTATCTGTTTTACTTCACAAAAAGCTGGCGGCTGTGCCAGATGTTCAAGCTTTTGTTCAGGCTCTGGTTAGAATCAAGCCTGTTTACAAACCTTTGACTCCTCCTTGGAGTCTCAATTTAGTTCTTTCAGTTCTTCAAGGGGTTCCGTTTGAACCCTTACATTCCGTAGATATTAAGTTATTATCTTGGAAAGTTTTGTTTTTGGTTGCAATTTCTTCTGCTAGAAGAGTTTCAGAGTTATCTGCTCTGCAGTGTTCTCCTCCTTATCTGGTGTTCCATGCAGATAAGGTGGTTTTGCATACTAAACCTGGTTTTCTTCCGAAAGTTGTTTCTAACAAAAATATTAACCAGGAGATAGTTGTGCCTTCTTTGTGTCAGAATCCAGTTTCAAAGAAGGAACGTTTGTTGCACAATTTGGATGTAGTTCGTGCTCTAAAATTCTATTTAGAGGCTACAAAGGATTTCAGACAAACATCTTCCTTGTTTGTTGTTTACTCTGGTAAAAGGAGAGGTCAAAAAGCAACTTCTACCTCTCTCTCTTTTTGGCTTAAAAGCATCATCCGATTGGCTTATGAGACTGCCGGACGGCAGCCTCCTGAAAGAATCACAGCTCACTCCACTAGGGCTGTGGCTTCCACATGGGCCTTCAAGAACGAGGCTTCTGTTGATCAGATATGTAAGGCAGCGACTTGGTCTTCACTGCACACTTTTACCAAATTTTACAAATTTGATACTTTTGCTTCTTCTGAGGCTATTTTTGGGAGAAAGGTTTTGCAAACCGTGGTGCCTTCCATCTAGGTGACCTGATTTGCTCCCTCCCATCATCCGTGTCCTAAAGCTTTGGTATTGGTTCCCACAAGTAAGGATGACGCCGTGGACCGGACACACCTATGTTGGAGAAAACAGAATTTATGCTTACCTGATAAATTACTTTCTCCAACGGTGTGTCCGGTCCACGGCCCGCCCTGTTTTTTTAATCAGGTCTGATGAATTATTTTCTCTAACTACAGTCACCACGGTATCATATGATTTCTCCTATGCATATTCCTCCTTTACGTCGGTCGAATGACTGGGGAAGGCGGAGCCTAGGAGGGATCATGTGACCAGCTTTGCTGGGCTCTTTGCCATTTCCTGTTGGGGAGGAGAATATCCCACAAGTAAGGATGACGCCGTGGACCGGACACACCGTTGGAGAAAGTAATTGATCAGGTAAGCATAAATTCTGTTTTTTAAATCTCCTGTAGTTATTCCAGAAGTTTTTCCTGTCCCTGATGCTATTTCTGAAGTAATCTCCAGGGAATGGAATAATTTGGGTAATTCATTTACTCCTTCTAAACGTTTTAAGCAATTATATCCTGTGCCATCTGACAGATTAGAGTTTTGGGACAAAATCCCTAAAGTTGATGGGGCTATCTCTACTCTTGCTAAACGTACTACTATTCCTACGGCAGATAGTACTTCCTTTAAGGATCCTTTAGATAGGAAGATTGAATCCTTTCTAAGAAAAGCTTACTTATGTTCAGGTAATCTTCTTAGACCTGCTATATCTTTAGCGGATGTTGCTGCAGCTTCAACTTTTTGGTTAGAAGCTTTAGCGCAACAAGTAACAGATCATAATTCTCATAGCATTGTTAATCTTCTTCAACATGCTAATAACTTTATTTGTGATGCCATCTTTGATATCATTAGAGTTGATGTCAGGTATATGTCTCTAGCTATTTTAGCTAGAAGAGCTTTATGGCTTAAAACTTGGAATGCTGATATGTCTTCTAAGTCAACTTTGCTTTCCCTTTCTTTCCAGGGTAATAAATTATTTGGTTCTCAGTTGGATTCTATTATCTCAACTGTTCCTTTCGTCACAATAAGGAACAAAAGCCTGATCCTTCATCCTCAGGAGCAGTTTCAGTTTGGAAACCATCTCCAGTCTGGAATAAATCCAAGCCTTTTAGAAAACCAAAGCCAGCTCCCAAGTCCACATGAAGGTGCGGCCCTCATTCCAGCTCAGCTGGTAGGGGGCAGATTACGATTTTTCAAAGAAATTTGGATCAATTCAATTCACAATCTTTGGATTCAGAACATTGTTTTAGAAGGGTACAGAATTGGCTTCAAAATAAGGCCTCCTGCAAAGAGATTTTTTCTTTCCCGTGTCCCAGAAAATCCAGCGAAGGCTCAGGCATTTCTGAAATGTGTTTCAGATCTAGAGTTGGCTGGAGTAATTATGCCAG
Organism: Bombina bombina; assembly: GCF_027579735.1. NCBI lineage: Eukaryota > Metazoa > Chordata > Amphibia > Anura > Bombinatoridae > Bombina > Bombina bombina. The sequence continues at coordinate 1,365,777,781 of NC_069499.1, forward strand.
TTCCAGTTCTGGAACAGGGACTGGGGTTTTATTCAAATCTCTTCATTGTACCAAAGAAGGAGAATTCCTTCAGACCAGTTCTGGATCTAAAAATATTGAATCGTTATGTAAGAATACCAACATTCAAAATGGTAACTATAAGGACTATCCTGCCTTTTGTTCAGCAAGGGCATTATATGTCCACAATAGATTTACAGGATGCATATCTGCATATTCCGATTCATCCAGATCACTATCAGTTTCTGAGATTCTCTTTCCTAGACAAGCATTACCAGTTTGTGGCTCTGCCGTTTGGCCTAGCAACAGCTCCAAGAATTTTTACAAAGGTTCTCGGTGCCCTTCTGTCTGTAATCAGAGAACAGGGTATTGTGGTATTTCCTTATTTGGACGATATCTTGGTACTTGCTCAGTCTTCACATTTAGCAGAATCTCATACGAATCGACTTGTGTTATTTCTTCAAGATCATGGTTGGAGGATCAATTTACCAAAAAGTTCATTGATTCCTCAGACAAGGGTAACCTTTTTAGATTTCCAGATAGAATCAGTGTCCATGACTCTGTCTCTGACAGACAAGAGACGTCTAAAATTGGTTTCAGCTTGTCGAAACCTTCAGTCTCAATCATTCCCTTCGGTAGCCTTATTCATGATAATTCTAGGTCTTATGACTGCTGCATCGGACGCGATCCCCTTTGCTCGTTTTCACATGCGACCTCTTCAGCTCTGTATGCTGAACCAGTGGTGCAGGGATTTCACAAAGATGCATCAATTGATATCTTTAAAACCGTTTGTACGACACTCTCTGACATGGTGGACAGATCATCAACGTTTAGTTCAGGGGGCTTCTTTTGTTCTTCCAACCTGGACTGTGATTTCAACAGATGCAAGTCTGACAGGTTGGGGAGCAGTTTGGGGGTCTCTGACAGCACAAGGGGTTTGGGAATCTCAGGAGGTGAGATTACCAATCAATATTTTGGAACTCCGTGCAATTTTCAGAGCTCTTCAGTCATGGCCTCTTCTAAAGAGAGAATCGTTCATTTGTTTTCAGACAGACAATGTCACAACTGTGGCATATATCAATCATCAAGGAGGGACTCACAGTCCTCTGGCTATGAAAGAAGTATCTCGAATTCTGGTTTGGACGGAATCCAGCTCCTGTCTAATTTCTGCGGTTCATATCCCAGGTATAGACAATTGGGAAGCGGATTATCTCAGCCGCCAAATGTTACATCCGGGCGAATGGTCTCTTCACCCAGAGGTATTTCTTCAGATTGTTCAAATGTGGGGACTTCCAGAAATAGATCTGATGGCTTCTCATCTAAACAAGAAACTTCCCAGGTATCTGTCCAGATCCAGGTATCCTCAAGCGGAAGCAGTGGATGCATTGTCACTTCCTTGGAAGTATCATCCTGCCTATATCTTTCCGCCTCTAGTTCTCCAAGATTCTGAAGGAATGCTCGTTTGTTCTGCTGGTGGCTCCAGCATGGCCTCACAGGTTTTGGTATGCGGATCTTGTCTGGATGGCCTCTTGCCAACCGTGGACTCTTCCGTTAAGACCAGACCTTCTGTCGCAAGGTCCTTTTTTCCATCAGGATCTCAAATCCTTAAATTTAAAGGTATGGAGATTGAACGCTTGATTCTTAGTCAAAGAGGTTTCTCTGACTCTGTGATTAATACTATGTTACAGGCTCATAAATCTGTATCTAGGAAGATATATTATAGAGTCTGGAAGACTTACATTTCTTGGTGTCTTTCTCATCATTTTTCCTGGCATTCTTTTAGAATTCCGAGAATTTTACAGTTTCTTCAGGATGGTTTGGATAAAGGTTTGTCTGCAAGTTCCTTGAAAGGACAAATCTCTGCTCTTTCTGTTCTTTTTTCACAGAAAGATTGCTAATCTTCCTGATATTCATTGTTTTGTACAAGCTTTGGTTCGTATAAAACCTGTCATTAAGTCAATTTCTCCTCCTTGGAGTTTGAATTTGGTTCTGGGGGCTCTTCAAGCTCCTCCATTTGAACCTATGCATTCATTGGACATTAAATTACTTTCTTGGAAAGTTTTGTTTCTTTTGGCCATCTCTTCTGCTAGAAGAGTTTCTGAATTATCTGCTCTTTCTTGTGAGTCTCCTTTTCTGATTTTTCATCAGGATAAGGCGGTGTTGCGAACTTCTTTTCAATTTTTACCTAAGGTTGTTAATTCTAACAACATTTAGTAGAGAAATTGTGGTTCCTTCATTATGTCCTAATCCTAAGAATTCTAAGGAGAAATCATTGCATTCTTTGGATGTAGTTAGAGCTTTGAAATATTATGTTGAAGCTACTAAGAATTTCCGAAAGACTTCTAGTCTTTTTGTTATCTTTTCCGGTTCTAGGAAAGGTCAGAAGGCCTCTGCCATTTATTTGGCATCTTGGTTGAAATCTTTAATTCATCATGCTTATGTCGAGTCGGGCAAAACTCCGCCTCAAAGGATTACAGCTCATTCTACTAGGTCAGTTTCTACTTCCTGGGCTTTTAGGAATGAAGCTTCTGTTGATCAGATTTGCAAAGCAGCAACTTGTTCTTCTTTGCATACTTTTACTAAATTCTAACATTTTGATGTGTTTTCTTCTTCTGAAGCAGTTTTTGGTAGAAAAGTACTTCAGGCAGCTGTTTCAGTTTGATTCTTCTGCTTATAATTTCAGTTTTTTTCATTATAAGATTTAAACTTTATTTTGGGTGTGGATTATTTTCAGCGGAATTGGCTGTCTTTATTTTATCCCTCCCTCTCTAGTGACTCTTGCGTGGAAGATCCACATCTTGGGTAGTCATTATCCCATACGTCACTAGCTCATGGACTCTTGCTAATTACATGAAAGAAAACATAATTTATGTAAGAACTTACCTGATAAATTCATTTCTTTCCTATTAGCAAGAGTCCATGAGGCCCACCCTTTTTTGTGGTGGTTATGATTTTTTTGTATAAAGCACAATTATTCCAATTCCTTATTTTTTATGCTTTCACAGTTTTTTTCTTATCACCCCACTTCTTGGCTATTCGTTAAACTGATTTGTGGGTGTGGTGAGGGGTGTATTTATAGGCATTTTGAGGTTTGGGAAACTTTGCCCCTCCTGGTAGGAATGTATATCCCATACGTCACTAGCTCATGGACTCTTGCTAATATGAAAGAAATTAATTTATCAGGTAAGTTCTTACATAAATTATGTTATTTTAAAAAAAACTTTATGGGCTATATAAATAGATCTACAAAACATTTATGCAAAGAAAAAATGAGTGTATAATGTCCCTTTAAGAGTCTTGCAGGTATAGGTGTACCGCACACTTTTTTGGCCTTACCGCAAACCTACTTATGTAACTTTCGTAAAGGCTTCTTTCTATGGGACTTCCATAGTGCTGGTATTACGAGTTTGTCCTGGGAGGCCAAAAAGTGAGCGTTACACCCTCTACCACCAAGATTCCTAACGCATTTTAAAGTCAGTAGTTATGAGTTTTACGCTACAAAGCCGTAGCATAAAACTCATAACTAAAGTGCTAAAAAGTACACTAAGACCCATAAACTACCGATTAACCCCTAACGTCACTGCAACTATTCTAAATTTATTAACCCTAAAACCCCCTTACTTAAATATAATTTAAATAAATCTAAATAAAATTAATATCATTAACTAAATTATTCCTATTTAAAACTAAATACTTACCTATAAAATAAACCCTAAGCTGGCTACTATATAACTAATAGTTACATTGTATCTAGCTTAGGGTTTATTTTTATTTTACAGGCAAGTTTGTATTTATTTTAACTATGTAGAATAGTTACTAAATAGTTATTAACTATTTAATAACTACCTAGCTAAAATAAATACAAATTACCTGTAAAAAAAACCTAACCTAAGTTACACTAACACTACACTACAATGAAATAACTTACCTAAATTAAATATAATTAAATAAATTAAATACAATTCGCTAAATTACAAAAAAAACAAACACTAAATTACAAAAAATAAAAAACAAATTGCAAGATATTTAAACTAATTACACCTAATCTAAGAGCCCTATCAAAATAAAAAAAGCCCCCCAAAATAAATAAAAACCCTAGCCTAAACTAAACTATCAATAGCTCTTAAAGGGGCCTTTTGCAGGGCATTGCCCCAAAGAAATCAGCTCTTTTACCTATAAAAAAAAATACAAACACCCCCCCAACAGTAAAATCCACCACCCACACAACCAACCCCCCAAATAAAACCCTAACTAGAAAAAAAACTAAGCTCCCCATTGCCCTGAAAAGGGCATTTGGATGGGCATTGCCCTTAAAAGGGCATTTAACTCTATTACTGCCCAAAGCCCTAACCTAAAAAAAAAAAAAACACTTAATACACCCTTAAAAAATCCTAACACTAACCCTGGAAGAGTCACTTACCGGGAGAAGTCTTCATCCAAGCGGCAAGCTGTCCTCAACGAAGCCGGCAGAAGTGGTCATCCAGACGACATCTTCTATCTTCATCCTTCTGACGCGGAGCGGCTCCATCTTCAAGACATCCGGCGCGGAGCATCCTCTTCAATCGACGGCTTCTTCAGAATGTATGTTTCTTTATGTGACGTCCTCCAAGATGGCGTCCCTTAGATTCCGATTGGCTGATAGAATTCTATCAGCCAATCAGAACTAAGGTAGAAAAAATCCTATTGGCTGATCCAATCAGCCAATAGGATTGAGCTGGCATTCTATTGGCTGTTCCAATCAGCCAATAGAATGCAAGCTCAATCCTATTTAGAATAGTGGCGGTAATATTGGGGGCGGCAGATTAGGGGTTAATAAATGTAGGTAGGTTGCGGCGATGTTAGGGGCAGCAGAATAGGGGTTAATAAATATAATGTAGGTGGCGGCGATGTTGGGGGCAGCAAATTAGGGGTTAATAAATATAATGTAGGTGGTGGCGATGTCCGGAGTGGCAGATTAGGGGTTAATAAGTATAATGTAGGTGCCGGCAATGTCGGGGGCGGCAGATTAGGGGTTAATAAGTGTAAGTTTAGGGGTGTATAGAAACGGGGTTCATGTTAGGGTGTTAGATGTAAACATAAAATGTGTTTCCCCATAGGAATCAATTGGGTTGCTGAGTTTTATGCTGCTTTTTGGCAGGTGTTAGACTTTTTCTCAGCCGGTTCTCCCCATTGATGTCTATGAGCACGTATAACAAGCTCACCGCTCACTTAAGCAGCGTACATAAATCTGTGTAATTTTGTAGGATAAGATGAAGCGTCTGGAAGTGGAATTGGATGAAGAGAAGAACACAGTGGAGCTCCTAACAGATAGGGTTAACAGGAGCAGAGAGCAGGTAAGATGGAATGCTTGGATGATGTTGGGAGAAGGGTTGTGTGTGCTTGAAATGAAGAGATTGTCTGATAAAATGTCTGTAGTAATAGGTGGGTGCTAGTGCTACTAATTGTGTTCATAGTCATGGGAGTTGCTGATTACTTCTCTTTGATTCTATGTTTTTTTTTTGTTAATTAGCTGAGACTGTTGTCTATAGCCTAGTATTGCGACATTCTATACCAGGCTTTTAGCTTGACTGGTGACCCCATGTACTGCCAAGTCTGATATCCTTACCCCTTTTTACAGATGGATCAGTTGCGCTCCGAGCTCATGCAGGAGAGATCCAGCCGGCAGGACCTGGAGTGTGACAAAATCTCACTTGAAAGACAGGTAAATAAAAATCCAGCTTGTTATCTGATCTTTCAAGATGTCCTTTTAAGAAATAAGAGTAGGTTGATTCAGTCGTAATTTATACGGATTGCACTTCATGTAAAAAAAGTAAATTACATGGGAACATCTATGATGTAATCAAAGTTGACAAATCTAAAGCTATCTCCGGGAGACAGAATTTGCTCCTATTCTAAGTTTCTTAGTTTCACTCGTCCCTCCCTTCTGTCCCAATATATCTCCCACTCTCACACAATGTTTACTTTGCTCCTTTATTTTTTATTTCTTTCTAATGACACGGTGAGTCTACGGATCATCATAATTACTGTTGGGAATATCACTCCTGGCAAGCGGGAGGAGGCAAAGAGCACCACAGCAAAGCTGTTAAATATCACTTCCCTACCCACAAACCCCAGTCATTATCTTTGCCTGTTGCAAGGAGGTGGTAAAGTTTTAGGTGTCAGATAGAAGATTCTTCAATCAAGATTTTTTTATTTTCTAAAGCAGAGCAAGTTGTTCTGATCTTTCCTAGGGTTTAGCTGTAGTCCATGTCAGTCTCATCAGTAGAGCTGTGGTGGCTTTTAAGCACTTGGAAACTTGTGGGGTTTAATTCTCACTGTGCCTTCCAAATATTGTTGCTGCCCTATCCTGAAAGCCTAATTAGGATTATTCAATCTTTCCTTTGTGTTCTACAGGTCTATGGGGAGAGGATGCCTTCTCATACCTTGTGAGCTGCCCTGCTGCCGGGCAGATTCAAAGTCAGGTAAGTGCCTGTTTTTATTTTTCTTAGATAAGGAAGAATATGGCACTTTGACTGTTATTTTGGGGCCGAAAATCCTATTTGTGTGTTCGCACTGTGGAGAGGCTCTGTTTTATTTGCAGTGGTGTGTTTGCTGCATGTTCTCTGTAAAGTACCGGCTTCTTTTGGAGACAGTAATGGCGGCCGGTCTGTTTGGAACGCCCACGAATAGGAGGGGCAGGTTTCTGAGGCGGCAATTTGGTTGCGCGCCTTTCCGGAACTCTTTCTGTTTGTTCCGGTCTGGAGTGGAGGTTATTTGCAGCGTCTCTAGTTGGGACGCTTTGTAGCTGATTTGCACTCTTTGTTTTTGGATCCGGATCGTTGATTTATCCGGCTTCAGGAGGTCAGGTAGGCACCTCAGCAGGGTGTGCTGAGGTGAGGAGGCTGTCTGAGGGTTATAAGGTGCTGTAGTTTGGCGGTATTTTGTTTTATAGGAAAAATAGCAGAATTTTTTTTTTTTACTTTTAAAATTTAAAGTGAAAGTAACTTTTTTTATTTTTCAAACCTAGGAAGCCAGTTTGATTTGTTTTGGGTTAAGATGGATCAAGAGGCCTTGCAAGACGTTACATGTAGCTTATGCTTTGATTCTAATGTGGAACCTCCAATCCCTTTTTGTTCATCATGTATTGATAGAACATTACATTATAGGGATAAACTTTTTGAATCTGAGCCATCATTAGCTAAGGCGGATGCTGTTCAGGGGTCTCCTGTTAAAGATATGCCGCAGCTTTCTCCTCAAAGGTCTCAAACTTTGGTGTCTACTCATGCAGTGCCCTGTGTTTCTTCTTTTACTCCGGTTGGGGTTACCTTGCAGGGCATTGCTACCCAGATATCCTCTGCGGTAACTGATGCTCTGTCTGCTTTTCCCATGCTGCAGGAGAAGCGTAAGAGGAAATGTAAGGATTCAGTGAGTAAGGTTTCTGACATGGGTATGGCTATGTCGAATGTTTCTTCCCAAAAGTCTAAGGGGGAAGATACTTCAGTAGCGTTTGAGGGGGAAATCTCAGACAGTGTAATTCCTTCTTCTGATGCTGAAGTTGTTTCCTTTAGGTTTAAGCTAGTGCTCCTCCGTTTGTTACTTAAGGAGGTTTTGGCTACTTAAGATGACTCTGACACGACTGTCGTAGTCATTCTTAAGAAATCTAGTAAGCTGAACAAGTACTTTGACGTTCTTTCCGCAGTGGAGGTATTTTCTGTTCCAGACCTTGCTTCAGAGATTATTGCACGGGAGTGGGAGAAGCCTGGGATTCCTTTTTGCCCTTCTCCAATTTTTAAGGAGATGTTTCCAATAGCTGATTCTATTAGGGAGTCTTGGCAGACGGTTCCAAAGGTGGAAGGAGCGAGCAATTTCCACTTTGGCTAAAAGAACCACTATTCCCATAGAAGATAGCAGTTCTTTTAAGGATCCTATGGATAAGAAGTTGGAAGCGTTACTTAAAAGGATGTATGTTCACCAGGGGTTACAGTGGCAACCTGCGGTGTGCATTGCTACCGTCACTAGTGCAGCAGCATATTGGTTTGATGCGTTGTCTGATTCTATTCAAACAGATACTCCCCTTGAAGAGATCCAGGATAGGATCAAGGCGCTTAAGTTGGCTAATTCCTTTATCACGGATGCTTCCTTACAGGTCATCAAGTTGGGAGCAAAGATTTCTGGTTTTGCTGTTCTGGCCCGCAGAGCCTTATGGTTGAAGTCCTGGTCCGCGGATGTGTCCTCCAAGTCTAAGCTTTTGTCGATTTCTTACAAGGGTAAGACCTTGTTTGGGCCGGGTTTAGCTGAGATTATTTCAGATATTACGGAAGGAAAAGGACATTCTCTCCCTCAGGATAAGAGAAATAAGCCGAAAGTTTCGTCAGAGTAATTTTTGTTCATTTCGAAACTTTTCAGGTAAGCCTTCCCCCTCCTCTTCTAAGCAGGAACAGCCCAAGTTCTCCTGGAAGTCCAATCAGTCTTGGAACAAGGGGAAGCAATCTAAGAAGCCTGTTACTGACTCAAAGCCAGCATGAAGGGCCTGCCCCCGATCCGGGAGCGTATTGTGTGGGGGGCAGACTTTCTTTTTTCACTCAAGCTTGGGTTCGGGATGTCCCGGATCCCTGGGCGTTGGACATAGTGTCCCACAGATACAAATTGGAGTTCAAGACCTTTCCCCCTGGGGCAGGTTCTTTCTCTCAAGATTATCTGTAGACCAGATAAAGAGAGAGGCGTTCTTATGCTATGTTCAGGATCTTTCCGACCTGGGAGTGATAGTTCCTGTTCCAAAACAGGAGCAGGGTATGGGATTCTACTCCAATCTGTTTGTGGTTCCCAAAAAGGAGGGACCTTTCAGACCAATTCTAGATCTCAAGAGTGTAAACAAGTTCCTCAGAGTTCCGTCTTTCAAGATGGACACTGTTCGTTCCATTCTTCCTCTGGTTCAAGAGGGCCAGTTCATGACAACAGTAGAGTTGAAGGATGCGTAGCTGCATATTCCCATCCACAGGGACCATCACAAGTTTCTGAGGTTCGCGTTCCTAGACAGACACTTTCAGTTTGTGGCTCTTCCATTCGGTCTTGCAACGGCTCCCAGGATTTTCTCAAAGGTCCTGGGAGCCTTGTTGGCGGTTCTCTTTTTGCGGGGGTTGCTGTGGTGCCTTATCTGGACGACATTCTGGTTCATGCGCCATCTTTTTAACAAGCAAACTCCCACACAGAGATGATGTTGTCTTTTCTATGTTCTCAGGGATGGAAGGTAAATTTGGGAAAAAGTTCCTTGATTCCAGCTACAAGGGTTGTGGTCTTGGGAACCATAATAGATTCCCTATCGATGAAGATTTTTCTGACTGAGGCCAGAAAAACAAAGATCTTCAACTCGTGTCTTGCCCTTCAGTCTTCCCCTCGGCCATCAGTGGCTCAGTGTATGGAGGTAATTGGTCTGATGGTATCGGCTATGGGCATCATACCGTTTGCTCGGTTCCATCTCAGGCCTCTGCAGTTATGCATGATCAGTCAATGGAAGGGGGATTATGTGGACTTGTCTCCGCGAATAAATCTGGATCAGGCAGCAAGGGATTCTCTCCCGTGGTGGTTGTCTCAGGGTCATCTCTCCCAGGAAACCTGCTTCCACAGGCCTTCCTGGGTGATTGTGTCCATGGATGCTAGCCTGCTGGGATGGGGAGCTGTCATACTCTGCAAGGGAGCAGGTTCAGGAGTTGGGAGCTGTTGTGCAGAGGTGTCAGGTTCTGGGGTTAAAGTTGTGTTTTGTTTGCTTGAGTCTTTCCTTTTTGGCATAATTAAACAGGTACAAGGTTTTTGGAAATAAAGGTGATGGTTTTATTGATAGGATAATTAGCAATGCAGAGATATGCAAACTAGATAAGGCAAAGTCTATAGGCTGTAGACTGGAACTCTGTAGTAACAGGCAGGAATACATATCTTTGTAATAACAGGCAGGATACTTGCATATGCTGTAGACTGGAACTCTGTAATATCATGCAGATCTTTGTAATAACAGGCAGGATACTTGCATATGCTGTAGACTGGAACTCTGTAATAACAGGCAGGAATGCAGGTCTTTGCAATAACAGGCAGGATACTTGCATATGCTGTAGACTTGAATTATAGGCTGTATACTGGAACTCTGTAGTAACAGACAGGAATGCATATCTTTGTAATAACAGGCAGGATACTTGCATATGCTGTAGACTGGAACTCTGTAGTAACAGACAGGAATGCAGATCTTTGTAATAACAGGCAGGATACTTGCATATGCTGTAGACTGGAACTCTGTAGTAACAGACAGGAAACTTGCATAGACTGCAAACTGGAAACCTGTAGTAACAGGTAACAAGCAAGCAAAAGTCCTTAGGAATTATCAGGGGATTAGCCAAGATCAATTGCCAGGAAATCCAACAAATCTGTATTTCACTCAGGAAACAGGACCAGAGGGTCTGTCAGAGTATAACACTCAATGTCAAGGCCCAGAACTGCAAGCAAACCTCCCAGATATAGCAGGCTGCTGATTAAATGATTTGTTTCAGCTGGTAAGCAGGTGGAGCCAGAGAGCCAAAGTTGCAGCAAAAAGAAAAACCCAATATTCTTAGCCTGTGATCAAGCCATCTGGTGGCAAAGAGGTAAGACAACAGGCTGGAAAAGAACAGCAGCAGAAATAGAAACAGGTCCCAGGTTCAATTCCAGACTGGATCATGACAGGAGCAGTCTGGAGCTCATTGAGGGCTCAGGGGCTATGGTCTCAGGAGGAGTCTGTTCTCCCCATAAACATTATAGAACTGAGGGCAATCTTCAATGCTCTTCTGGCCTGGCTTCAGCCCAGTTTATCAGGTTTCAGTTGGACAACATAAATTCAGTGGCTTACATCAATCATCAGGGAGGAACTCTGAGTTCCTTGGCCATGACAGAGGTAGCCAAGATTATTCAGTGGGCGGAGACTCACAACTGCTGTCTATCTGCGATCCACATTCCAGGGGTGGACAGTTGGGTGGCGGATTTTCTGAGCAGACTTTTCATCAGGAGAAGTGGGAGCTTCTCCTGGAGGTGTTTTCCAGTCTGATTCTCAAGTGGGGGCAGCCGGAGTTGGATCTCATGGCATTTCGTCAGAATGCCAAGCTCCCGAGGTACGGGTCAAGGTCAAAGGATCCTCAGGCTGTACTGATAGATGCTCTGGCGGTTCCTTGGAATTTCTGTCTGGCATACGTTTGTCCTCTGTTCGCTCTCCTTCCTCGGATCATTGCTCGGATCAGACAGGAGAGGGCATCAGTGATTCTCATTGCGCCGGTGTGGCCTCGCAGAATCTGGTATGCAGATCTGGTGGAGATGTCATCTCTTCCATCTTGGAGACTACTTCATGGGCCCTTCCTTCATCCAAATCTTGTTTCTCTGAAGCTGACTGCTTGGAGATTGAACGCTTGATATTATCATTGAGACCATGATTCAGCCTCGTAAGCCTGTGACAAGAAAGATTTACTATAAGATATGGCGAAAATATCTGTATTGGTGTGAATCAAGAGGTTTCTCTTGGAGTAGAGTTAGGATTCCTAGGATTTTGTCTTTTCTCCAGGAGGGTCTGGAGAAGGGTTTGTCTTCAAGTACTTTGAAGGGTCAAATTTCTGCTTTATCTATTTTGTTACACAAACGTCTGACGGACATGCCAGATGTTCAATCTTTTCGTCAGGCCCTGGTCAGAATCCGGCCTATGTTTAAGTTTGTTACTCTTCCTTGGAGTCTTAAAATGGTTCTTAGAGTTCTTCAACAGGCTCAGTTTGAGCCTATGCATTCTTTGGATATTAAGATGTTATCCTGTAAGGTTTTATTTTTGGTTGCAATTTCTTCGGCTTGAAGAGTTTCTGAGCTTTCAGCGTTGCAGTGTGAATACCCTTACCTTATTTTTCATTCCGATAAGGTGGTCCTGCATACTGCCTTAGGTTTCCTTCCCAAAGTGGTTTCGGATAGGAATATTAATCAGGAGATCGTTGTTCCTTCTTTGTGTCCTAACCCTTCTTCTCATAAAGAGCATTTGTTGCACAACTTGGATGTGGTTCGTGCGTTGAAATATTGATTGCAGGCGACTAAGGGGTTTCGCCAGTCTTCTTTGTTGTTTTTTCTGGGAATCGCAAAGGGTCAGAAAGCTACGGCTACTTCTCTTTCTTTTTGGCTGAGGAGCGTTATTCACTTGGCATGTGAGACTGCTGGACAGCAGCCTCCTGAGAAAATCACGGCTCACTTCACAAGGGTTTTTTCTTCTTCTTGGGCCTTCAAAAATGAAGCTTCTGTGGAACAGATTTTACACACTTTTTCTAAATTTTATAAGTTTGATTCTTTTGCTTCGGCTGAGGCTCCTTTTGGGAGAACGGTTCTTCAAGAAGTGGTGCCTTTTGTTTAGGTTAACTGTCTTGTCCCTCCCTTATCTGTGTCCTCTGGCTTGGGTATTGGTTCCCAACAGTAATTATGATGATCCGTGGACTCACCGTGTCATTATAAAGAAAACAAAATGTATGCTTACCTGATAAATGTATTTATTTATTGACACGGTGCGTCCACGGCCCGCCCTGTATTTTTCAGACACTTTATTTTTCCTATAAACCTCAGGCACCTCTGCACCTTATGTTACTTCCTTCCTCCTTTCCCTTTGGTCGAATGACTGGGGTTTGTGGGTAGGGAAGTGATATGTAACAGCTTTGCTGTGGTGCTCTTTGCCTCCTCCTGCTGGCCAGGAGTGATATTCCCAACAGTAATTATGATAATCCGTGGACTCACCGTGTCAAGAAATAAATAAATATATCAGGTAAGCATAAATTGTCTTTGTTTTATTCATTCTCTGTCTCATCACTCCCATAACCTAAAACACTTACTCCTCCTAACCTGATAACTCTTAAACTAGTCTTGCTTTCTCCCTTCCATCTTCTAATAGAACAAAGATCTGAAGAACCGCTTGGCCAGTATGGAGGGCCAGCAAAAGCCTAATGTTAATGTGTCCCAGCTGGAAGCCAAATTGCAAGAGGTCCAGGATAGGCTGCAGTCAGAGGAGAGGTAAGTAGGGCTGCATATCAGAGTTTGGTGTTTAACCCCTTAATGACAACTGACGTACCAGGTACGTCATGCATTAACTTACAGTTAATGACAATAGACGTACCTGGTACGTCAGTTGTCTAAGAGAGTGCTGGAAGCGATCGCAATCGCTTCCAGCAGCTCTCAGGGTATTGCAGTGATGCCTCCATATGGAGGCATCCTGCAATACCCTTTCAGAAGACTCCGATGCAGAGAGAGCCACTCTGTGGCCCTCTCTGCACCGGTAGCGATGGTGCCGGTTCGTTGGTGGGTGGGAGCGCAACAGGGAGGCGGGTGGGCGGCCCATCGCTACCCGGCATCCGGCTCCTGTAAGTGCAATGTGCACGCCGGGTGCCGGGAGCGTGCGGGGGCGCGTATGCGCGTGCGCGATTAGCTACCCACACTGACACCAATGAGCAGGGAAGAGGGGGGAAAAAATAAATATATAAGGATCTGGGAGGGGGAGGGGGTTGGGGTATTGTGGGGGGCTGCTACACTACAGAAAAATTTAAAATGGCAATAAAAGATAAAAAAAAACACTTTTTTGGGGGGCAAATTGGGTACTGGCAGACAGCTGCCAGTACCCAAGATGGCGGCAATTAGGTAGGGGAGAGGGTTAGAGAGCTGGGGGGGGGGATCATGGAGGTTGGGGCTAAGGCAGGAGTCCATCACAGCTAAAACATTTTATTTTTTTTTATTAAAAAAAAGAAAAACTCCTTTTATTTAGTACTGGCAGACTTTCTGCCAGTACTTAAGATGGCGGGGACAATTGTGGGGTGGGGGAGGGAAGAGAACTGTTTGGGAGGGATCAGGGGGTGGGATGTGTCAGGTGGTGGGATGTGTCAGGTGGGAGGCTGATCTCTACCCTAAAGCTAAAATTAACCCTGCAAGCTCCCTACAAGCTACCTAATTTAACCCCTTAACTGCTGGGCATAATTTACGTGTGGTGCGCAGCAGCATTTAGCGGCCTTCTACTTACCAAAAAGCAACCCCAAAGCCATATAAGTCTGCTATTTCTGAACAAAGGGGATCCCAAAGAAGCATTTACAACCATTTGTGCCTTAATTGCAGAAGCTGTTTGTAAATAATTTCAGTGGGAAACCTAAAGTTTGTGACAAAATTTGTGAAAAAGTGAACTTTTTTTTTTATTTGATGACATTTGGCGGTGAAATGGTGGCATGAAATATACCAAAATGGGCCTAGATCAATACTTTGGGTTGTCTTCTAAAAAAAAATATATACATGTCAAGGGATATTCAGGTATTCCTGACAGATATCAGGGTTCCAATGTAACTAGTGCTAATTTTGAAAAAAAGTTGTTTGGAAATAGCAAAGTGCTACTTGTATTTATGGCCCTATAACTTGCAAAAAAAGTAAAGAACATGTAAACATTGGGTATTTCTAAACTCAGGACAAAATTTAGAAACTATTTAGCATAGGTGTTTTTGGTGATTGTAGATGTGTAACAGATTTTGGGGGTCAAAGTTAGAAAAAGTGTGTTTTTTTCAATTTTTTCCTCATATTTTATATTTTTTTTATAGGAAATTATAAGATATGATGAAAATAATGGTATCCTTAGAAAGTCCATTTAATGGCGAGAAAAACGGTATATAATATGTGTGGGTACAGTAAATGAGTAAGAGGGAAATTACAGCTAAACACAAACACTGCAGAAATGTAAAAATAGCCATTGTCATTAAGGGTAAGAAAATTGAAAAATGGTCCGGTCATTAAGGGGTTAAAGGTTATTACAACTAAACAGAGGTAAAGTGACATAAAGGATTGTGGATGCATCTCTACACAGCAGTGGTAAAATCTAACCAGTAAAAGAATAGACGCATCTTCTGGAAGACGTATGTAGTAGACACTTTTGAGGTGTGAAAACTTTATAACTAACCTATTGCACTTAATGCTGCTCTAGTGCCCACTTGTATTAACCCAGCAGAGATCCATTCTCAATAAAGTATTTAAAGTGTCATTAAGCTCAAAATTAAATTCCCTATCAAATGTACATTTAAAAAGCCTTGCAGAGTGCTTATATTATTTACTTTGCCTGCTTTTTCTCTAATTTGTAGTTTTCCCACTCTCCCCAGAATGGCTGGAGAGCATACAATGAAATACAGGACCCTGACCCTCCCACATGTTGCACAGCTATTGGTTGATTTGTGCAGGAGCCTGTATCTCTTCTCACATGGCCACGGCAAAAAAAAGCTAAGATAAACCAACCTATAAGAGGCATTTCCTGAGACTGCAAATGGCAAATGCTTTTAAAAACACTTGTCTTGTAGGCAGCTTAGTTGCTATGTAAAAAATCGTTTTTGGTACATAAACTAGAAAAAAAAATTACTTTTATTGTCCCTTTATTTAGCCATTTATAATTTCCATCGCCCAGCATTGAGTCATTTTTATGGCAGTGCGGTGCTAAGTGCATGAAGGGTCTATTGGTTTATTATTAAAATATATTTCTAATGCATAATAGCTGTTGGTAAAAAAAAACTGTGGCATGTGGATTTATCTGTCAACATATTTATTTAACAATTTTGCGGTGTAATCTGCTTTCCCATGTCCTTTTATGATGATGGTCTTTTTTATTATTGTATCATGACGTGACGGTCAATTACTCACAAGCTGTGTCTGGTGTGCACTCGGTGAGTCTAGCCACAAGATGGCGCTGGAGAATACCTATAGTATCTTTCCATGAGTGTGTGGGTTTTAAAGGGACATGAAACCCAACGTTTTTCCTTCATGATCCATATAGAGCATGCAATTTTAAACAATGTTCTAATTTACTTCTATTCTAAAATTGTGTTTGTTCTCTTGGTATCTTTTGTTGAAATCTCCTGCCATGTAGTGCTCATCTTCAACAAAGAATACCATGGGAATGAAGTAGATTTGGTAACCTTTTTTTATTATTATTTATTTTATTCTCTGTTTGAATCACCAAATAAACATTCTGTGTTTCATACTCAGAGTATTGTGTATGGTGTTGATAATGTGGTATGCACTGATATATGGGTTTGTTTTTAGAGAAGCTACAACTGATGAGGTATTTGTACATGAAAATAAAATCTGAATCTAGAACAGAACAGCAAATCATATATATGTCACACCTTACTATGAGATTGTGTGTAAAACATCTCTAATATAGAACAGAACTGTTATCCCCTAATTAGAGAATCTGAAGGATATTTAAGTTCTTACACAATGCACAACAGGCATATATGATCTTAATATTAGAAACGTTGTATATTCTAGTGGTGGTTTAGCATTGCCTGGGCTCACAATTTACTAAAAATATAATATATTATTTCTCTTAGTGAATAACCGTGATGAGTATTTCTGTTTCGTTGTGTAGGGAGAAGACCGGTCTGCTGTCCTCTAATCGCAAGCTGGAGAGGAAACTGAAAGAGCTGAACATCCAGTTGGAAGACGACCGGCTTCAAGTCAATGACCAGAAAGACCAGGTAAGGCAGCAATAAGATTGTGTGGAACAGATATCAGCAAGGACTCTCCTGCTGGAATTAGCAGACTTCTCTTCTCCTTATGGCTCTTACTCCAAGCCCTGGAGTTCCAGGGGAATATGAGAAGGTGCATGAGTATTAAAAACACTGCGTGATAGTGTGAGACTAGTTAAAGGAGCATGAAACACTGAGATTGTAATATATGTTCATTAATGCATAGTAAAGAAATTGCATAACTGTATTTTCCCCCTTTTTCTAGTAATTTAAAGGGATACAAAACTCATTTTTTTCACTGTCATATGAGAGGTATTGCAATTCTGGAAATAAAAAGGTTAGGCCCAATTTTGCTTTCTAGAGACTGTGTCCACGGCAGCAAGTTAAGTCACTCAGTCAAAATTCAGCAGCATCTCCCTTTCTCCAACATTGGTGTGTCCGGTCCACGGCGTCATCCATTACTTGTGGGATATTCTCCTCCCCTACAGGGAATGGCAAGGAGAGCACACAGCAAGAGCTGTCCATATAGTCCCCCCTCTGGCTCCGCCCCCCCAGTCATTCTCCTTGCCGCTCTGAACAAGTAGCATCTCCACGGGGATGGTGAGGAGTTTGTGGTGTTAGTTGTAGTTTTTTATTCTTCTATCAAGAGTTTGTTATTTTAAAATAGTGCTGGTATGTACTATTTACTCTGAAACAGAAAGAGATGAATAGTTCTGTTTAAAAGAGGTGTATGATTTTAGCAGCAGTAACTAAAATCAATTGCTGTTCCCACACAGGACTGTTGAGCTGAGAGAACTTCAGTTGGGGGGAACAGTTTGCAGACTTTTCTGCTCAAGGTATGACTAGCCATTTTTCTAACAAGACTGTGTAATGCTGGAAGGCTGTCATTTTTCCCTCATGGGGATCGCTAAGCCATTTTCTTAGACTCAAACAGAATAAAGGGCTTATTATGGGCTATAAACTGGTAGACACTTTTAAGGGCTAAATCGATTGCTTTATTTAAGTATTATATGCAGTTTGAAGTGAATTTCACACTTTTTTAATATTTTTAGCACCAGGCACTTGTTAAGACACCTTCCCAGTCAGGAAGGGCCTTTCCTGTAGTAGGCAGAGCCTCATTTTCGCGCCATTATTGCGCAGTTACTTTTGAGTACAGTACATGCAGCTGCATGTGTGAGGGTCTGGTATCCACTGAAAAAGTTCCTAGAAGGCTTCAATTGGTATCGTATACCCCCCTGGGATTGGTGAAGTCGCAACAAAGGCTGTGGCTGGGACTGTAGGGGTTTTCACATTTTAAGGGTTAACAGCTTGAAAATTGGGGTGCAATACTTTGAATGCATTAAGACACTGTGGTGAAAATTTGGTAAAGATTGGATAATTCCTTCATAGTTTTTCACATATTCAGTAATAAAGTGTGCCCTGTTTAACATTTAAAGAGACAGTAACGGTTTTGTTTTAAAACGTTTTTTGTGCTTTATTAACCAGTTTAAGCCTATTTAACATGTCTGTACCTTCAGATAGATCATGTTCTGTATGTATGGAAGCCAATGTGGTTCCCCCTTCAAATATGTGTGATAATTGTGCCATAGCGTCTAAACAAAGTAAGGACAGTACTGTCACAAATAGTAAGGTTGCCCAGGTTGATTCCTCAGATGAAGGAAGTAGACATAGTTCTACATCATCTCCTTCTGTGTCTATACCAGTTATGCCCGCGCAGGCGACCCCTAGTACTTCTAGCGCGCTAATGCTTGTTACTATGCAACAATTGACGGCAGTAATGGATAACTCCATAGCTAGTATTTTATCCAAAATGCCAGCATTTCAGAGAAAGCGCGATTGCTCTGTTTTAAACACTGTAGAGCAGGAGGGCGCTGATGATAATTTTTCTGTCATACCCTCACACCAATCTGAAGTGGCAGTGAGGGAGGGTTTGTCAGATGGGGAAATTTCTGATACAGGAAGAATTTCTCAGCAGGCAGAACCTGATGTTGTGACATTTAAATTTAAATTAGAGCATCTCCGCGCATTGCTTAAGGAGGTGCTATCTACTCGGGATGATTGTGACAATCTGGTCATCCCAGAAAAATTGTGCAAGATGGACAAGTTCCTTGAGGTCCCGGTGCACCCTGATGCTTTTCCGATACCTAAACGGGTGGTGGACATAGTGTATAAGGAGTGGGAGAAGCCAGGCATTCCTTTTGTCCCTCCTCCTATATTTAAGAAATTGTTCCCTATGGTCGACCCCAGGAAGGACTTATGGCAAACAGTCCCTAAGGTCGAGGGGGCGGTTTCTACACTAGCCAAGCGCACGACCATTCCTATTGAGGATAATTGTGCTTTCAAAGATCCTATGGATAAAAAATTGGAGGGTTTGCTTAAAAAGATTTTTGTACAGCAAGGTTACCTCCTTCAACCTATTTCGTGCATTATTCCTGTCACTACAGCGGCGTGGTTCTGGTTCGAGGAACTGGAAAAGTCGCTCAGTAGGGAGACTCCGTATGAGGAAGTCATGGACAGAATTCACGCACTTAAGTTAGCTAATTCCTGTATTTTAGATGCCGCTTTGCAGTTAGCGAGGTTAGCGGCAAAGAATTCAGGGTTTGCAATTGTGGAGCGCAGAGCGCTCTGGCTAAAGTCTTGGTCGGCGGATGTATCTTCCAAGACAAAATTGCTTAATATCCCAGAATTGAAAGAGATTATTTCAGACATCACTGGGGGAAAGGGCCATGCCCTCCCTCAAGATAGACCTTTCAAGGCTAAGAATAAGTCCAATTTTCGTTCCTTTTGCAATTTCAGGAACGGACCAGCTTCCAACTCTGCAGCATCTAGACAAGAGGGTAACGCTTCGCAGACTAAACCAGCTTGGAAACCAATGCAAGGCTGGAACAAGGGTAAACAGGCCAAGAAGCCTGCTGCTGCTACCAAAACAGCATGAAGGGGTAGCCCCCGATCCGGGACCGGATCTAGTAGGGGGCAGACTCTCTCTCTTTGCTCAGGCTTGGGCAAGAGATGATCAGGATCGCTGGGCACTAGAAATAGTTTCTCAGGGTTATCTTCTAGAATTCAAGGAACTACCCCCAAGGGGAAGGTTCCACATGTCTCACTTATCTTCAAACCAAATAAAGAGACAGGCATTCTTACATTGTGTAGAAGACCTGTTAAAGATGGGAGTGATACACCCAGTTCCAACTGTGGAACAAGGTCAGGGGTTTTACTCAAATCTGTTTGTAGTTCCCAAAAAAAGAGGGAACTTTCAGACCAATTCTGGATTTAAAAATTCTAAACAAATTTCTCAGAGTTCCATCGTTCAAAATGGAAACCATTCGAACAATTTTACCTACAATCCAGGAGGGTCAATTTATGACTACCGTGGATTTAAAGGATGCGTATCTACATATTCCTATCCACAAAGATCATCATCTGTTCCTAAGGTTCGCCTTCTGGACAAGCATTACCAGTTCGTGGCTCTCCCATTCCGGCTAGCCACTGCTCCAAGGATTTTCACAAAGGTGCTCGGGTCCCTTCTAGCGGTTCTAAGACCAAGGGGTATTGCAGTGACACCTTATCTGGACGACATTCTAATCCAAGCATCGTCTCTTTCCAAAGCAAAGGCTCATACAGACATTGTTCTAGCCTTTCTCAGATCTCACGGGTGGAAGGTGAACGTAGAAAAGAGTTCCCTGTCTCCGTCGACAAGAGTTCCCTTTTTGGGAACAATAATAGATTCTTTAGAAATGAAGATCTTCCTGACAGAAGTCAGAAAGTCAAAGTTTCTAAATGCTTGTCAAGTTCTTCACTCTATTCTGCAGTCTTCCATAGCTCAGTGCATGGAAGTAGTAGGGTTGATGGTTGCAGCAATGGACATAGTTCCTTTTGCTCGAATTCATCTAAGACCATTACAACTGTGCATGCTCAAGCAGTGGAATGGGGACTATACAGACTTGTCTCCAATGATTCAAGTAGACCAGATGACCAGAGACTCACTCCGTTGGTGGTTGACCCAGGATCACCTGTCCCAGGGAATGAGTTTCCGCAGACCAGAGTGGGTCATTGTCACGACCGACGCCAGTCTATTAGGCTGGGGCGCGGTCTGGGATTCCCTGAAAGCTCAGGGTCTATGGTCTCGGGAAGAGTCTCTTCTCCCGATAAACATCCTGGAACTGAGAGCGATACTCAATGCTCTCCGGGCTTGGCCTCAACTAGCGAAGGCCGGATTCATAAGATTCCAGTCAGACAACATGACGACTGTAGCTTACATCAACCATCAGGGGGGAACAAGGAGTTCCTTGGCGATGAGAGAGGTGTCCAAAATCATCAAATGGGCGGAGGATCACTCCTGCCACCTATCTGCAATCCACATCCCAGGAGTAGACAACTGGGAGGCGGATTATCTGAGTCGTCAGACTTTCCATCCGGGGGAGTGGGAACTTCACCCGGAGGTGTTTGCCCAGTTGACTCAATTATGGGGCATTCCAGACATGGATCTGATGGCGTCTCGTCAGAACTTCAAGGTTCCTTGCTACGGGTCCAGATCCAGGAATCCCAAGGCGACTCTATTGGATGCATTAGTGGCGCCTTGGTCGTTCAACCTAGCTTATGTGTTTTCACCGTTCCCTCTCCTTCCCAGGCTTGTAGCCAGGATCAAACAGGAGAAGGCCTCAGTGATTCTGATAGCTCCTGCGTGGCCGCGCAGGACTTGGTATGCAGACCTGGTGAATATGTCATCGGCTTCACCATGGAAGCTACCTTTGAGACAGGATCTTCTAGTACAAGGTCCATTCGAACATCCAAATCTAGTTTCTCTGCAGCTGACTGCTTGGAAATTGAACGCTTGATTTTATCCAAGCGTGGGTTTTCAAATTCAGTGATAGATACTCTGGTACAAGCCAGAAAACCTGTGACTAGAAAGATTTACCATAAAATATGGAAAAAATATATCTGTTGGTGTGAATCCAAGGGATTCTCCTGGAGTAAGATTCCTAAGATTTCTGCTTTACACAAACGACTGGCAGCTGTGCCAGAGGTACAAGCTCTTGTACAGGCTTTGGTCAGAATCAAGCCTGTTTACAGACCCATGACTCCTCCTTGGAGTCTAAATTTAGTTCCTTCAGTTCTTCAAGGGGGTTCCATTTGAACCTTTACATTCCATAGATACCAAATTACTTTTCTTGGAAAGTTCTGTTTTGGTTGCTATTTCTTCTGCTAGAAGAGTTTCTGAATTATTTGCTTTGCAGTGTGATCCACCCTATCTGGTGTTCCATTCAGATAAGGTTGTTTTGCGTACTAAGCCTGGTTTTCCTCCGAAAGTTGTTCCAACAAGAATGCTAACCAGGAAATACTTGTTCCTTCTGTTTCCAGTTTCAAAGAAGGAACGTTTGTTACACAATTTAGATGTAGTTCGTGCTTTAAAGTCCTATTTAGAAGCAACAAAGGATTTTAGACAAACCTCATCTTTGTTTGTCGTTTACTCTAGTAAGAGGAGAGGGCAAAAGCTACTGCTACCTCTCTTCTTTTCGGGCGGAAAAGTATTATCCGATTGACTTATGAGACTGCCGGACGGCAGCCTCCTGAACGAATCACAGCTCACTCTACTAGGGCTGTGGCTTCCCATGAGCCTTCAAGAACGAGGCTTCTGTTGATCAGATATGTAAGGCAGAGACTTGGTCTTCTCTGCACACTTTTGCCAGATTCTACAAATTTGATACTTCTTCTTCGGAGGCTATTTTTGGGAGAAAGGTTTTGCAAGCCGTGGTGCCTTCTGTTTAGGTAACCTGATTTGCTCCCTCCCTTCATCCGTGTCCTAAACCTTTGGTATTGGTTCCCACAAGTAATGGATGACGCCGTGGACCGGACACACCAATGTTGGAGAAAACAGAATTTATGCTTACCTGATAAATTACTTTCTCCAACGGTGTGTCCGGTCCACGGCCCGCCCTGGTTTTTTAATCAGGTTTGAAAAATGTATTTCTCTATACACTACAGTCACCACGGCACCCTATGGTTTCTCCTTTTTCTCCTAACCGTCGGTCGAATGACTGGGGGGGCAGAGCCAGAGGGGGGACTATATGGACAGCTCTTGCTGTGTGCTCTCCTTGCCATTCCCTGTAGGGGAGGAGAATATCCCACAAGTAATGGATGACGCCGTGGACCGGACACACCGTTGGAGAAAGTAATTTATCAGGTAAGCATAAATTCTGTTTTTCTTTCATGTAATTGGCAAGAGTCCATGAGCTAGTGACGTATGGGATATACAATCCTACCAGGAGGGGCAAAGTTTCCCAAACCTCAAAATGCCTATAAATACACCCTTCACCACACCCACAATTCAGTTTTACAAACTTTGCCTCCTATGGAGGTGGTGAAGTAAGTTTGTGCTAGATTTCTACGTTGATATGCTCTTCTCAGCATTTTTTGAAGCCCGGTTCCTCTCAGAGTGCAGTGAATGTCAGAGGGATGTGAAGGGAGTATCACCTATTGAATGCAATGGTCATCCTAACGGGGATCTATTTCATAGGTTCTGTTATCGGTCGTAGAGATTCATCTCCTACCTCCCTTTTCAGATCGACTATATACTCTTATATACCATTACCTCTATTGATTCTCGTTTCAGTACTGGTTTGGCTATCTGCTATATGTGGATGGGTGTCTTTGGTAAGTATGTTTCATTTACTTAAGACACTCTCAGCTATGGTTTGGCACTTTATATATAAAGTTATAAATATATGTTTGTACTTATATTTGCCATGATTCAGGTTTATCAGTATATTTTTGCAGACTGTCAGTTTCATATCTGGGAAATGCATTTTTAAAATAAAAAAAATAAAAAAAAGATTCTTACCTGGGGTTTTCAAATTGACTTTTCTCCAACATAGGTGTGTCCGGTCCACGGCGTCATCCTTACTTGTGGGATATTCTCTTCCCCAACAGGAAATGGCAAAGAGCCCAGCAAAGCTGGTCACATGATCCCTCCTAGGCTCCGCCTACCCCAGTCATTCTCTTTGCCGTTGTACAGGCAACATCTCCACGGAGATGGCTTAGAGTTTTTTAGTGTTTAACTGTAGTTTTTCATTATTCAATCAAGAGTTTGTTATTTTCAAATAGTGCTGGTACGTACTATTTACTCAGAAACAGAAAAGAGATGAAGAATTCTGTTTGTATGAGGAAAATGATTTTAGCAACCGTAACTAAAATCCATGGCTGTTCCACACAGGACTGTTGAGAGCAATTAACTTCAGTTGGGGGAACAGTGTGCAGTCTCTTACTGCTTGAGGTATGACACATTCTAACAAGACGATGTAATGCTGGAAGCTGTCATTTTCCCTATGGGATCCGGTAAGCCATGTTTATTACGATTGTAAATAAGGGCTTCACAAGGGCTTATTTAAACTGTAGACTTTTTCTGGGCTAAATCGATTGATTATTAACACATATTTAGCCTTGAGGAATCATTTTATCTGGGTATTTTGATATAATAATATCGGCAGGCACTGTTTTAGACACCTTATTCTTTAGGGGCTTTCCCAAAGCATAGGCAGAGTCTCATTTTCGCGCCGGTGTTGCGCACTTGTTTTTGAGAGGCATGGCATGCAGTCGCATGTGAGAGGAGCTCTGATACTTATAAAAGACTTCTGAAGGCGTCATTTGGTATCGTATTCCCCTTTGGGTTTGGTTGGGTCTCAGCAAAGCAGATACCAGGGACTGTAAAGGGGTTTAAAGCTTAAAACGGCTCCGGTTCCGTTATTTTAAGGGTTAAAGCTTCCAAAATTGGTGTGCAATATTTTCAAAGCTTTAAGACGCTGTGGTGAAAATTTGGTGAATTTTGAACAATTCCTTCATGTTTTTTCGCAACTGCAGTAATAAAGTGTGTTCAGTTTAAAATTTAAAGTGACAGTAACGGTTTTATTTTAAAACGTTTTTTGTACTTTCTGATCAAGTTTATGCCTGTTTAACATGTCTGAACTACCAGATAGACTGTGTTCTGAATGTGGGGAAGCCAGAATTCCTATTCATTTAAATAAATGTGATTTATGTGATAATGACAATGATGCCCAAGATGATTCCTCAAGTGAGGGGAGTAAGCATGGTACTGCATCATTCCCTCCTTCGTCTACACGAGTCTTGCCCACTCAGGAGGCCCCTAGTACATCTAGCGCGCCAATACTCCTTACTATGCAACAATTAACGGCTGTAATGGATAATTCTGTCAAAAACATTTTAGCCAAAATGAACCCTTGTCAGCGTAAGCGTGGCTGCTCTGTTTTAGTTACTGAAGAGCATGACGACGCTGATATTAATATCTCTGAAGGGCCCCTAACCCAATCTGAGGGGGCCAGGGAGGTTTTGTCTGAGGGAGAAATTACTGATTTAGGGAACATTTCTCAGCAGGCTGAATCTGATGTGATTACATTTAAATTTAAATTGGAACATCTCCGCATTTTGCTTAAGGAGGTATTATCCACTCTGGATGATTGTGAAAATTTAGTCATCCCAGAGAAACTATGTAAAATGGACAAGTTCCTAGAGGTGCCGGGGCTCCCAGAAGCTTTTCCTATACCCAAGCGGGTGGCGGACATTGTTAATAAAGAATGGGAAAGGCCCGGTATTCCTTTCGTCCCTCCCCCCATATTTAAAAAATTGTTTCCTATGGTCGACCCTAGAAAGGACTTATGGCAGTCAGTCCCCAAGGTCGAGGGAGCGGTTTCTACTTTAAACAAACGCACCACTATTCCCATAGAGGATAGTTGTGCTTTCAAAGATCCTATGGATAAAAAATTAGAAGGTTTGCTTAAAAAGATGTTTGTTCAGCAGGGTTACCTTCTACAACCCATTTCATGCATTGTCCCTGTCACTACTGCCGCATATTTCTGGTTTGATGAACTGCTTAAGGTGCTCGATAGTGACTCTCCTCCTTATGAGGAGATTATGGACAGAATCAATGCTCTCAAATTGGCTAATTCTTTCACTCTAGACGCCTCTTTGCAATTGGCTAAGTTAGCGGCTAAGAACTCTGGGTTTGCTATTGTGGCGCGCAGAGCGCTTTGGTTGAAATCTTGGTCGGCTGATGCGTCTTCCAAGAACAAGCTACTAAACATTCCTTTCAAGGGGAAAACGTTGTTTGGTCCTGACTTGAAAGAGATTATCTCTGATATCACTGGGGGTAAGGGCCACGCCCTTCCTCAGGATCGGCCTTTCAAGGCAAAAAATAGACCTAATTTTCGTCCCTTTCGTAAAAACGGACCAGCCCAAGGTGCTACGTCCTCTAAGCAAGAGGGTAATACTTCTCAGGCCAAGCCAGCTTGGAGACCAATGCAAGGCTGGAACAAGGGAAAGCAGGCCAAGAAACCTGCCACTGCTACCAAGACAGCATGAAATATTGGCCCCATGAAATATTGGCCCCCGATCCGGGACCGGATCTGGTGGGGGGCAGACTCTCTCTCTTCGCTCAGGCTTGGGCAAGAGATGTTCTGGATCCTTGGGCGCTAGAAATAGTCTCCCAGGGTTATCTTCTGGAATTCAAGGGACTTCCCCCAAGGGGGAGGTTCCACAGGTCGCAGTTGTCTTCAGACCACATAAAAAGACAGGCGTTCTTACATTGTGTAGAAGACCTGTTAAAAATGGGAGTGATTCATCCTGTTCCATTAAGAGAACAAGGGATGGGGTTCTACTCCAATCTGTTCATAGTTCCCAAAAAAGAGGGAACGTTCAGACCAATCCTAGATCTCAAGATCTTAAACAAATTTCTCAAGGTCCCATCGTTCAAGATGGAAACCATTCGAACTATCCTTCCTTCCATCCAGGAAGGTCAATTCATGACCACGGTGGATTTAAAGGATGCGTATCTACATATTCCTATCCACAAGGAACATCATCGGTTCCTAAGGTTTGCATTCCTGGACAAACATTACCAGTTCGTGGCGCTTCCTTTCGGATTAGCCACTGCTCCAAGGATTTTCACAAAGGTACTAGGGTCCCTTCTAGCGGTGCTAAGACCAAGGGGCATTGCAGTAGTACCTTACCTGGACGACATTCTGATTCAAGCGTCGTCCCTTCCTCAAGCAAAGGCTCACACGGACATTGTCCTGGCCTTTCTCAGATCTCACGGCTGGAAAGTGAACGTGGAAAAGAGTTCTCTATCCCCGTCAACAAGGGTTCCCTTCTTGGGAACAATTATAGACTCCTTAGAAATGAGGATCTTTCTAACAGAGGCCAGAAAAACAAAGCTTCTGGACTCTTGTCGGATACTTCATTCCGTTCCTCTTCCTTCCATAGCTCAGTGCATGGAAGTGATCGGGTTGATGGTGGCGGCGATGGACATAGTTCCTTTTGCGCGCATTCATCTAAGAC
The DNA here is from genome assembly GCF_027579735.1 of Bombina bombina. Taxonomy (NCBI): domain Eukaryota; kingdom Metazoa; phylum Chordata; class Amphibia; order Anura; family Bombinatoridae; genus Bombina; species Bombina bombina. Next base: position 1,365,804,615 of record NC_069499.1, read on the forward strand.
CATTACAACTGTGCATGCTCAGTCAGTGGAATGGGGACTATACAGACTTGTCTCCGAAGATACAAGTAAATCAGAGGACCAGAGACTCACTCCGTTGGTGGCTGTCCCTGGACAATCTGTCTCAAGGGATGATGTTCCACAGACCAGAGTGGGTCATTGTCACGACCGACGCCAGTCTGATAGGCTGGGGCGCGGTCTGGGGATCCCTGAAAGCTCAGGGTCTTTGGTCTCGGGAAGAATCTCTTCTACCGATAAATATTCTGGAACTGAGAGCGATATTCAATGCTCTCCAGGCCTGGCCTCAGCTTGCGAGGACCAGGTTCATACGGTTTCAATCAGACAACATGACGACTGTTGCGTACATCAACCATCAGGGGGGAACAAGGAGTTCCCTAGCGATGGAAGAAGTAACCAAAATTATTCTTTGGGCGGAGTCTCACTCCTGCCACCTGTCTGCTATCCACATCCCAGGAGTGGAAAATTGGGAAGCGGATTTTCTGAGTCGGCAGACATTGCATCCGGGGGAGTGGGAACTCCATCCGGAAATCTTTGCCCAAGTCACTCAACTGTGGGGCATTCCAGACATGGATCTGATGGCCTCTCGTCAGAACTTCAAAGTTCCTTGCTACGGGGCCAGATCCAGGGATCCCAAGGCGGCTCTAGTGGATGCACTAGTAGCACCTTGGACCTTCAAACTAGCTTATGTGTTCCCGCCATTTCCTCTCATCCCCAGGCTGATAGCCAGGATCAAGCAGGAGAGGGCGTCGGTGATCTTGATAGCTCCTGCGTGGCCACGCAGGACTTGGTATGCAGATCTGGTGAATATGTCATCGGCTCCACCTTGGAAGCTACCTTTGAGACGAGACCTTCTTGTTCAGGGTCCGTTCGAACATCCGAATCTGGTTTCACTCCAGCTGACTGCTTGGAGATTGAACGCTTGATTTTATCGAAGCGAGGATTCTCAGATTCTGTTATCGATACTCTTGTTCAGGCCAGAAAGCCTGTGACTAGAAAGATTTACCACAAAATTTGGAAAAAATATATCTGTTGGTGTGAATCTAAAGGATTCCCTTGGGACAAGGTTAAGATTCCTAGGATTCTATCCTTCCTTCAAGAAGGATTGGAAAAAGGATTATCTGCAAGTTCCCTGAAGGGACAGATTTCTGCCTTGTCGGTATTACTTCACAAAAAGCTGGCAGCTGTGCCAGATGTTCAAGCCTTTGTTCAGGCTCTGGTTAGAATCAAGCCTGTTTACAAACCTTTGACTCCTCCTTGGAGTCTCAATTTAGTTCTTTCAGTTCTTCAGGGGGTTCCATTTGAACCCTTACATTCCGTTGATATTAAGTTATTATCTTGGAAAGTTTTGTTTTTAGTTGCGATTTCTTCTGCTAGAAGAGTCTCAGAATTATCTGCTCTGCAGTGTTCTCCTCCTTATCTGGTGTTCCATGCAGATAAGGTGGTTTTACGTACTAAACCTGGTTTTCTTCCAAAAGTTGTTTCTAACAAAAACATTAACCAGGAGATTATCGTACCTTCTCTGTGTCCAAAACCAGTTTCAAAGAAGGAACGTTTGTTGCACAATTTGGATGTTGTTCGCGCTCTAAAATTCTATTTAGATGCTACAAAGGATTTTAGACAAACATCTTCCTTGTTTGTTGTTTATTCAGGTAAAAGGAGAGGTCAAAAAGCAACTTCTACCTCTCTCTCTTTTTGGATTAAAAGCATCATCAGATTGGCTTACGAGACTGCCGGACGGCAGCCTCCCGAAAGAATCACAGCTCATTCCACTAGGGCTGTGGCTTCCACATGGGCCTTCAAGAACGAGGCTTCTGTTGATCAGATATGTAGGGCAGCGACTTGGTCTTCACTGCACACTTTTACCAAATTTTACAAGTTTGATACTTTTGCTTCTTCTGAGGCTGTTTTTGGGAGAAAGGTTTTGCAAGCCGTGGTGCCTTCCATTTAGGTGACCTGATTTGCTCCCTCCCTTCATCCGTGTCCTAAAGCTTTGGTATTGGTTCCCACAAGTAAGGATGACGCCGTGGACCGGACACACCTATGTTGGAGAAAACAGAATTTATGTTTACCTGATAAATTTCTTTCTCCAACGGTGTGTCCGGTCCACGGCCCGCCCTGGTTTTTTTAATCAGGTCTGATATTTTATTTTCTTTAACTACAGTCACCACGGTACCATATGGTTTCTCCTATGCAAATATTCCTCCTTAACGTCGGTCGAATGACTGGGGTAGGCGGAGCCTAGGAGGGATCATGTGACCAGCTTTGCTGGGCTCTTTGCCATTTCCTGTTGGGGAAGAGAATATCCCACAAGTAAGGATGACGCCGTGGACCGGACACACCGTTGGAGAAAGAAATTTATCAGGTAAACATAAATTCTGTTTTTTCTAAGTGCGGGCTGTATTAGGCTTGTGGGAGCGCAAAATGCTATAATTTATTGCGTCATTCTTGGTGCGAGACTTTTTGGCGCGAAAATTACGTCTGTTGACGCAAATTCGTAATTTCCGGCATCTTAGTTGGCGCCGGGTGTTTCACGAGGTTGCGTCATCTTTGATGCTCGTGTTTAGTGGCGGACGTTTTTGGCGCCAAAAAATATTTTTTCTGTTTGTGCGTCATACTTGGCGCCAAATATTTTAATTATTTAAAACCCCATTCCTTTTGCCTCTGGTCTTTTTTTCAATGTCAGAGGCCTATGCTTTTGCATTTTTTCCCATTCCTGAAACTGTCTTATAAGGAAATTGATAATTTTGCTTTATATGTTATTTTTTCTCTTACATATTGCAAGATGTCTCAATCTGATCCTGTCTCAGAATCTGCCACTGGAATTCTGCTGCCCGATGTCGGTTCTACCAAAGCTAAGTGCATTTGTTGTAAACTTGGGGTAACTGTTCCTCCAGCTGTGGTTTGTAATAGTTGTCATGATAAGCTTTTACATAGAAACATAGAGGAGAGGCACAAACCAGGTTAACACTTTAATAAAAGTATTTGAATACAATGACACGTAGCAACTTACATGTAATAATAGAAAAGTCCGATATGAACAGTTGTAGGCACTGTAATCCTTTGCGGGCTGTGTTCCGGCTCCTCTACTCAGTGGAACAAGATGTTAGATGTTAATGTTGTAAGAGCCGCTTGAAAGTTCGGCGTCTGACATCACCGGAAAAGAGGAAACTGGAGCGTCCTCCAGCAAACAACGGTCACACAGTCCGGGTTAGGGTTAGAGTACCCGTATCCAATACTCCTCAGCTTGACTACCCTACGCGTTTCGTCTGGATCCCGGCCAGACTTTCTCAAGGGATTTCTCAAAATCAAGTGAGCAGATGATTGCTTCCGTAAAGTCCTTGTGCTATTTATATGCAGACCGCTCTTTAATAATTAACCCTTAATGTACCTGCTCATTGCATATAACACAGCACATTCTTAATACAAAAAACACATGTAATAGTGTGAGGTAAAATAAAACAAAACATACATAATTCATGCTAAAAACAAAAAACAAAATTGTGCAATATTTAAATATAGGATATAAAGATTTTAAAACATATATACATTTCTCAACATAATACATACAATAAAACTGTGTTAATATAATTTCGCATTTCATAAATACCCATTTCATACTTCATAAATATCAATAAAACATTAAATTAAATCAGTGAATAAATAACCAGAAACATTTATAAAATACCTATGAAATAAATATATATATATATATATATATATATATATATATATACACTTAGAAAACATATGAAATACATATCTATATATATATATATATATATATATATATATATATATATATATATATATATACACATTTTTAAACTGTTCATATCGGACTTTTCTATTATTACATGTAAGTTGCTACGTGTGATTGTATTCAAATACTTTTATTAAAGTGTTAACCTGGTTTGCGCCTCTCCTCTCTGTTTCTTTGAATTAGCCTTTTGTCTATTGCGGTAGTCTGGAAATACCGCTGAAAGGAGGCTGCATCAGTTGTTTAACAGACCCTATATTCTACATACGGACTGTGCTGCTACTTCATCACCCTTTGGACTGTGTATGGGGTAATATTAACAATGATATTTTAATATCTTAATATCTTAATGTTTATATTATAATTTTTGTTCACTTTTTAAGTTTCATTTTTTATGTTTTTCTTTTTCATCAACATATAGGCAAGTTTATCTGCATGGTTGTTAGTTAGTTTATACTGTCAGGCCAAAGTTTCTAAGCTGTACTATTGAAAACATACATATATATATTTTATCAAATCCTCTTTTAAAGATACAATAGCGCTGATTTACTTTGTGTGTGTATGTTTTATAAGCTTTTACATGCCGATAATGTTTCCATCAGTAGTAGTTCATTACCTGTTGCTGGTCCATCAACATCTAATGCTCAGGATATTCCTGTAAATTTAAGAGAATTTGTTTCTGATTCCATTCAGAAGGCTTTGTCTGCCATTCCGCCTTCTAATAAACGTAAGAGGTCTTTTAAAACTTCTCATTTATCTATCTCTGATGAGGTTCTGTCTGATTCAGAGGATCCTGCTTCAGATATTGACACTGACAAATCCTCTTATTTATTTAAAATGGAGTATATGGAGGAGACTAGTCCTCTTGATACTAAAACTAGTAAACGTTTAAATTCGGTTTATAAACCTCATGCGGTTATTCCAGAGGTTTTTCCAGTTCCTGATGCTATTTCAGATATGATTTGTAAATCACAATCTCATGGACTCTTGCCAATTACATGAAAGAAAACATAATTTATGTAAGAATTTACCTGATAAATTCATTTCTTTCATATTGGCAAGAGTCCATGAGGCCCAACCTTTTTATGATGGTTATGATTTTTTTGTATAAAGCACAATTATTCCAATTCCTTTGTTATGCTTTTTTGCTCCTTTCTTTATCACCACACTTCTTGGCTATTCGTTAAACTGAATTGTGGGTGTGGTGAGGAGTGTATTTATAGGTATTTTGAGGTTTCGGAAACTTTGCCCCTCCTGGTAGGATTGTATATCCCATACGTCACTAGCTCATGGACTCTTGCCAATATGAAAGAAATTAATTTATCAAGTAAATTCTTACATAAATTATGTTTTTTTCAAGTGATTAAAGCCTACCTCTTCTCTATAATCATTGGTGAAAACTGGGATATGCCCTTATCGGTGCTTGTCTCTCAAAGCTGAACATTTCATTGGTTCTTTGAGAATGCATATGAGGATTTCAGATTCCCTGACACTACAATACCCTTTGGTTGCAATTCTCGCATAAACCACCGGAGGGTGACAAACAATAGAAAAACAGTTTTATTACCAGTTACTGCTATAGCTTAATATATGTTTTAAAGTGTTCATTAAATACACTTATAATTTCCAGTATCAGCAACCAATATGTATGGAACCTTTTAATACTATTTAATCTGAGTATTTTCATACTAAACCTAATATACTACTTATAATATTTTAAAAGATGTGTTTAAAAGTCCCATTTCTTTTACAAGATATGACGACTCCACGGATTTCATCCTTACTTATGGGATATCGCCTCCTGGTCAGCAGGAGGCAAAGAGCACCACAGCAGAGCTGTATAATTAGTTCATCCCTTCCCTCCCACTCCAGTCATTCTCTTTGCCTGTGTTAGTAATAGGAGAGAGGTAAAGTGAGGTGTTAATTTCGATTCTTCAATCAAGAGTTTATTATTTTACAATGGTACCAGTGAGTACTATTTTACTCAGGGGCAAAGCTACAAGCTTTTCAACAATGGGAATTGAGGAGAGGCTGCTGTGTTCCGTGTCTACCATTCTGTTGCTGCCCTGCTGATGGTCTTAGCGGATATTATCTAAGGCCCTATTTGTCCCCACAGATTTGCAAGAGGAGATGAAAGAAGGACCTCTTATTCGTGTGGGACCAGTGCAGACTGCACCAGCGTTGAGGTAGTGCAATCTTTTATTGTTTTCTGGGGAATCGATGCAAGCTCAGAACAGACTGGCCATACTTTGCTGCGACAGGAAGGGGTAATCGACCTGCAAGTGTGATGGTGTGCATGAATGTTAAATCACTAGCCCGGTCACATTGCGGGGTACATTGTTGTGTTGTGGACGCTGGGGTCAGTTGTGGCTTATTTGGGTGTTTATACCGTAACAAGAATAGACAAGGGGGTAATTTCTCCTGTTAAGTGTAGTCAGTCCAAGGGTCATCCATTACTTATGGGATTATATCTCCTCCCTAACAGGAAGTGCAAGAGGATCACCCAAGCAGAGCTGCTATATAGCTCCTCCCCTCTACGTCATACCCAGTCATTCTCTTGCACCTAACTAATAGATAGGACGTGTGAGAGGACTGTGGTTGTTAAACTTAGTTTTTATTTCTTCAATCAAAAGTTTGTTATTTTAAACAGCACCGGAGTGTGTTGTTTCTTCTCAGGCAGCATTAGAAGAAGAATCTACCTGAGTTTGTGTATGATCTTAGCGGTCGTAACTAAGATCCACTTGCTGTTCTCGGCCATTCTGAGGAGTGAGGTAACTTCAGAACAGGGGATAGCAGGCAGGTTTCACCTGCAAGGAGGTATGTTGCAGTATATTATTTTCTAAGGAATGGAATTGACTGAGAAAATACTGCTAATACCGATGTAATGTAAGTGCATCCTTAAATGCAGTAGTAGCGACTGGTATCAGGCTGATATGTATGTATGTTTACACTGAGGTATTTCTGGGGAATGGAACTTCACTAAGAAAATACTGTATATATTTAAGTAATATTTGAGCCTCCACTGCAGTGAAAGCGACTAGCAGCAGGCTTATTAATAACATTTCATAATTTTATTTTTATAACGTTTACTGGCATGTTAATCGTTTTTTTCTGAGGTACTTGGTGATAAAACTTTATGGGCATGATTTTTACCACATGGCTGTCGTTTGTTTCTGAATAAAATCAGTTTACTGAGCTTCCCCACTGTTGTAATATGAGTGGGAGGGGCCTATTTTAGCGCTTTATTGCGCAGTAAAAATTCAGTCACAGTCTTCCTATGTCTTCCTCCATGATCCAGGACGTCTCTACAGAGCCCAGGGGTCTCCAAAACTATTTTTGAGGGAGGTAATCACTCACAGCAGACCTGTGAGAGTGTGTTTTGACTGTGATAAAAACGTTAATATTAAATTGTTATCCGTTTTTGGGTACTAAGGGGTTAATCATCCATTTGCTGGTGGGTGCAATCCTTTGCTAACTTAATGCATTTACTGTGAAAATTTGGTTGCTATAACTAATTTGGTTCATTGTTATTTCAACTGTGACAGTTTTTTGTGCTTCTTAAAGGCACAGTAACGTTTTTTATATTGCTTGTAAATTTATTTGAAAAGTATTTTCCAAGCTTGCTAGTCTCATTGCTAGTCTGTTTAAACATGTCTGACACAGATGAATCTCTTTGTTCAATATGTTTAAAGGCCAATGTGGAGCCCAATAGAAATTTGTGTACTAATTGTATTGATGCTACTTTAAATAAAAGCCAATCTGTACATGTAAAGAAAATTTCACCAGACAACGAGGGGGAAGTTATGCCGACTAACTCTCCTCACGTGTCAGTACCTTCGCCTCCCGCTCAGGAGGTGCGTGATATTGTGGCGCCAAGTACATCAGGGCGGCCCATACAAATCACTTTGCAAGACATGGCTAATGTTATGACTGAAGTACTATCTAAATTGCCAGAATTTAGGGGTAAACGCGATCACTCTGGGGTAAGAACAGAGTGTGCTGATAATAATAGAGCCATGTCTGATACTGCGTCACAATTTGCAGAACATGAGGACGGAGAGCTTCATTCTGTAGGTGACGGATCTGATCCAAGTAAACTGGACTCAGACATTTCAAATTTTAAATTTAAGCTTGAGAACCTCCGTGTATTACTAGGGGAGGTATTAGCGGCTCTGAATGATTGTAACACGGTTGCAATTCCAGAGAAAATATGTAGGCTGGATAAATATTTTGCGGTACCGGCGTGTACTGACGTTTTTCCTATACCTAAAAGGCTTACAGAAATTGTTAACAAGGAGTGGGATAGACCCGGTGTGCCTTTTTCACCCCCTCCTATATTTAGAAAAATGTTTCCAATAGACGCCACCACACAGGACTTATGGCAGACGGTCCCTAAGGTGGAGGGAGCAGTTTCTACTCTGGCTAAGCGCACCACTATCTCGGTGGAGGATAGCTGTGCTTTTTCAGATCCAATGGATAAAAAGTTAGAGGGTTACCTTAAGAAAATGTTTGTTCAGCAAGTTTTTATATTACAACCCCTTGCATGCATTGCGCCTGTCACGGCTGCGGCGGCATTCTGGTTTGAGTCTCTGGAAGAGACCCTTAGCTCAGCTCCATTGGATGAGATTATAGACAAGCTTAAAGTCCTTAAGCTAGCTAATTCATTTATTTCTGATGCCGTAGTACACTTAACTAAACTTACGGCTAAGAACTCCGGATTCGCCATTCAAGCGCGTAGAGCGCTGTGGCTTAAATAAATCCTGGTCAGCCGATGTGACTTCTAAATCTAAATTGCTTAACATCCCTTTCAAAGGGCAGACATTATTCGGGCCCGGTTTGAAAGAAATTATCGCTGACATTACTGGAGGTAAGGGCCATGCCCTGCCTCAAGACAGTGCCAAACCAAGGGCTAAACAGTCTAATTTTCGTGCCTTTCGTAACTTCAAGGCAGGAGAAGCATCAACTTCCTCCGCTCCAAGACAGGAAGGAACTGTTGCTCGCTACAGACAGGGCTGGAAACCTAACCAGTCCTGGAACAAGGGCAAGCAGGCCAGAAAACCTGCTGCTGCCCCTAAGACAGCATGAAGTGAGGGCCCCCGATCCGGAAACGGATCTAGTGGGGGGCAGACTTTCTCTCTTCGCCCAGGCTTGGGCAAGAGATGTCCAGGATCCCTGGGCGTTAGAGATCATATCTCAGGGATATCTTCTGGACTTCAAAGCTTCTCCTCCAAAAGGGAGATTTCATCTTTCAAGGTTGTCAGCAAACCAGATAAAGAAAGAGGCGTTTCTACGCTGTGTACAAGACCTTTTACTAATGGGAGTGATCCACCCAGTTCCGCGGTCGGAACACGGACAAGGGTTTTACTCAAATCTGTTTGTGGTTCCCAAAAAAGAGGGAACCTTCAGACCAATCTTGGACTTAAAGATCCTAAACAAATTCCTAAGAGTTCCATCGTTCAAAATGGAAACTATTCGGACCATCTTACCTATGATCCAAAAGGGTCAGTACATGACCACAGTGGATTTAAAGGATGCCTACCTTCACATACCGATTCACAAGGATCATTACCGGTATCTAAGGTTTGCCTTCCTAAACAGGCATTACCAGTTTGTAGCTCTTCCCTTCGGGTTAGCTACAGCTCCAAGAATCTTTACAAATGTTCTGGGCTCTCTTCTGGCGGTACTAAGACCGCGAGGAATAGCGGTAGCTCCGTACCTAGACGACATTCTGATACAAGCGTCAAGTTTCCAAATTGCCAAGTCTCATACAGAGTTAGTTCTGGCATTTCTAAGGTCGCATGGGTGGAAGGTGAACGTAGAAAAGAGTTCTCTATTGCCACTCACAAGAGTTCCCTTCTTGGGGACTCTTATAGATTCTGTAGAAATGAAAATTTACCTGACAGAGGACAGGTTATCAAAACTTCTAAATGCTTGCCGTGTCCTTCATTCCATTCAACACCCGTCAGTGGCTCAATGCATGGAGGTAATCGGCTTAATGGTAGCGGCAATGGACATAGTACCTTTTGCACGCCTGCATCTCAGACCGCTGCAACTGTGCATGCTAAGTCAGTGGAATGGGGATTACTCAGATTTGTCCCCTATGCTAAATCTGGATCAAGAGACCAGAGATTCTCTTCTATGGTGGCTTTCTCGGCCACATCTGTCCAGGGGGATGCCTTTCAGCAGGCCAGATTGGACGATTGTAACAACAGACGCCAGCCTGCTAGGTTGGGGCGCTGTCTGGAATTCCCTGAAGGCTCAGGGATCATGGACTCAGGAGGAGAGACTCCTTCCAATAAACATTCTGGAATTAAGAGCAGTTTTCAATGCCCTTCTGGCTTGGCCTCAGTTAGCAACTCTGAGGTTCATCAGGTTTCAGTCGGACAACATCACGACTGTGGCTTACATCAACCATCAGGGAGGGACAAGGAGTTCCCTAGCGATGATGGAAGTCTCAAAGATAATTCGCTGGGCAGAGTCTCACTCTTGCCACCTGTCAGCGATCCACATCCCAGGCGTGGAGAACTGGGAGGCGGATTTCCTAAGTCGCCAGACTTTTCATCCGGGGGAGTGGGAACTTCATCCGGAGGTGTTTGCCCAACTGCTTCAGCATTGGGGCAAACCAGATCTGGATCTCATGGCGTCTCGCCAGAACGCCAAGCTTCCTTGTTACGGATCCAGGTCCAGGGACCCGGGAGCGGTACTGATAGATGCTCTGACAGCACCTTGGGTTTTCAACATGGCTTATGTGTTTCCACCCTTCCCGATGCTTCCTCGATTGATTGCCAGGATCAAACAGGAGAGAGCATCGATGGCCACGCAGGACCTGGTATGCAGATCTAGTGGACATGTCGTCCTGTCCACCTTGGTCTCTGCCTCTGAGACAGGACCTTCTGATTCAGGGTACTTTCAAACATCCAAATCTAATTTCTCTGAGGCTGACTGCATGGAGATTGAACGCTTGATTCTATCAAAGCGGGGATTCTCGGAGTCAGTGATTGATACCTTAATACAGGCTAGGAAACCTGTTACCAGGAAAATTTACCATAAAATATGGCGTAAATACTTATATTGGTGCGAATCCAAAAGTTACTCATGGAGTAAGGTTAGGATTCCTAGGATATTGTCTTTTCTACAAGAAGGTTTAGAAAAGGGTTTATCTGCTAGTTCGTTAAAGGGACAGATCTCAGCTCTGTCTATCCTTTTACACAAACGTCTGTCAGAAGTTCCAGACGTTCAGGCTTTTTGTCAGGCTTTGGCTAGGATTAAGCCTGTGTTTAAGACTGTTGCTCCGCCGTGGAGCTTAAACTTAGTTCTTAACGTTCTGCAAGGTGTTCCGTTTGAACCCCTTCATTCCATTGATATCAAGCTGTTATCTTGGAAAGTTCTGTTTTTAATGGCTATTTCCTCGGCTCGAAGAGTCTCTGAGTTATCGGCCTTACATTGTGATTCTCCTTATCTGATTTTTCATTCAGACAAGGTAGTTCTGCGTACTAAACCTGGGTTCTTACCTAAGGCAGTCACTAACAGGAATATCAATCAAGAGATTGTTGTTCCATCATTGTGCCCTAACCCTTCTTCAAAGAAGGAACGACTTCTGCACAATCTGGACGTCGTCCGTGCCCTGAAATTTTATTTACAGGCAACTAAGGATTTTCGTCAAACTTCTTCCCTGTTTGTCGTTTATTCTGGACAGAGGAGAGGTCAAAAAGCTTCGGCTACCTCTCTCTCTTTTTGGCTTCGTAGCATAATACGTTTAGCATATGAGACTGCTGGACAGCAGCCTCCTGAAAGGATTACAGCTCATTCTACTAGAGCTGTGGCTTCCACTTGGGCCTTTAAGAATGAGGCCTCTGTTGAACAGATTTGCAAGGCTGCAACTTGGTCTTCACTTCACACTTTTTCAAAATTTTACAAATTTGACACTTTTGCTTCTTCGGAGGCTGTTTTTGGGAGAAAGGTTCTACAGGCAGTGGTTCCTTCCGTGTAAAGATCCTGCCTTTCCCTCCCGTCATCCGTGTACTTTTAGCTTTGGTATTGGTATCCCATAAGTAATGGATGACCCGTGGACTGACTACACTTAACAGGAGAAAACATAATTTATGCTTACCTGATAAATTCCTTTCTCCTGTAGTGTAGTCAGTCCACGGCCCGCCCTGTTGTTTACGGCAGGTCTAAAAAATTTTAACTTAAACTCCAGTCACCACTGCACCCTATAGTTTTCTCCTTTCTCGTTTGGTTTCGGTCGAATGACTGGGTATGACGTAGAGGGGAGGAGCTATATAGCAGCTCTGCTTGGGTGATCCTCTTGCACTTCCTGTTAGGGAGGAGATATAATCCCATAAGTAATGGATGACCCGTGGACTGACTACACTACAGGAGAAAGGAATTTATCAGGTAAGCATAAATTATGTTTTTTTTGTGACTACCGTGTCACTGCCTGAGTCGTTTTCATACTACGACAGGTGCAGGCCATGTGGTTCTCCTTGTTGGGAATTAGACTACCGCCCACGAAGGGCGGGGCTTACTGACGCGCGCTTCATCGCGCACTTGGTATTCAGGTCCCGACAGTGTTCATCGAGGCTCTGGTGTTCCTAAGTCCGCTTGTTGTATTTCAACAGAGTTTGCAAGCGGTCTTAGGCACGTAGTCACAGAGTATCCTTGGTTGTTGTTTTTTTTTTTCATTTTATCATAAGTGTTAAAAGCAAAAGAAGGTTAGAGTGTACTTTTATAAAGGGAAGGTTGATAGACCATAAAATTCTAGGAGTTTAATTTTAAAGACCCAGTACACTCGTTTGCAAAATTATTTTTCAAAAGTTATTTTTTAATTGAAGTACCACGATCAATTTTGCCTTTGTCATGGATGATCTACTGGATGTCACATGCTCTATGTGTTTAGATGCCAATGTGGAACCTCCTCTTACTATTTGTCCCTCATGTACTGAGAGGGCTTTACAGTTTAAAGACCAGATATTTTTTAATACAAAATTATCTAAAGATGTTTCTCAGACTGATGAGACTCGGGGTATGCCGCAACTTTCTCCCCAAGTGTCACAACCTCTAACACCCGCCCAAGCGACGCCGTGTTCTTCAACGGCATCCTCTTCATTCACTCTGCAGGACATGGCTGCAGTCATGTCATCCACCCTTACAGAAGTGTTATCTAAGTTGCCAGTGTTAGAAGGCAAACGTAGCAGGACAGAAGCCCATGTGGTCCCTGCGACTTCTGATGCCTTGATGGCTATCTCCGACGTACCCTCCCAGGGCTCTGAATTGGGGGGTAGGGAGAACCTGTCCGAGGGGGAGCTATCTGACTCAGGAAGTGATTTGCCCCAGACAGATGTCTTTCATATTTAAACTTGAACACCTCAGTCTGTTGCTGCGGGAGGTTTTGATGGCTCTGGACGACTGTGACTCTATTGTGGTACCGCCAGAGAAATTGTGTAAGATGGACAAATACTTAGAAGTTCCTTCTTATTCTGATGTTTTTCCGGTTCCTAAGAGAATTTCGGAAATTGTTACACGGGAATGGGAAAGACCGGGTATCCCGTTCTCACCTTCCCCTATTTTTAAGAAAATGTACCCTATAGCTGACACCGTTCGGGACTCTTGGCAAACGATCCCTAAGGTGGATGGAGCTATTTCTACCCTGGCTAAGCGTACGACTATCCCTATTGAGGACAGTTGTGCTTTCAAAGACCCTATGGATAAAAAGTTGGAGGGTCTTCTAAAGAAGCTTTTTGTTCATCAAGGTTTTCTATTACAACCTACGGCATGCATTGTGCCAGTCACAACTGCTGCTGCCTTTTGGTTTGATGCCTTAGAAGAGTCTTTTAAGACTGAGACTTCTTTAGAGGAAATAATGGATAGAATTAAGGCCCTTAAGCTGGCTAATTCTTTTGTTACGGATGCCGCCTTTCAGATCGCTAAATTGGCGGCTAATAATGCAGGATTTTCCATTTTAGCGCACAGAGCCTTGTGGTTAAAATCTTGGTCTGCGGATGTGTCCTCTAAATCCAGAAAGACCCTGTTCGGGCCTGACTTGAAAGAGATCATTTCTGACATTACGGGAGGTAAGGGTCATCTCCTACCTCAGGATAAAACATCTAGGCAAAGGGGTAGACAGAGTCATTTTCGTTCCTTTCGAAATTTCAAGGGAGTCCCCTCTTCCGCTAAACAGGAAGGGAATTTTGCACAAACCAAGTCCATGTGGAGACCCAACCAGGCTTGGTCCAAGGGTAAACAACCCAAGAAGCCCGCTGCTGCTCCCAAATCAGCATGAAGGGGCGACCCCCGATCCGGGACCGGATCTAGTTGGGGGGCAGACTTTCTCTCTTTGTCCAGGCTTGGATAAAAGACGTTCAGGATCCCTGGACGCTAGAGATCGTGTCTCAGGGGTATCAGTTGGAGTTCAAAAATTCCTTCCCAAGGGGAAGGTTTCTTCTTTCACGATTGTCTGTAGACCAGATAAAAAGAGAGGCGTTCTTACGTTGTGTAAAAATCCTCTCCACTATGGGAGTAATTTGTCCCGTTCCAAAACAGGAACAAGGGCAGGGATTTTACTCAAATCTTTTTGTGGTTCCCAAAAAAGAGGGAACGTTCCGACCCATTTTAGATCTCAAGAGTCTAAACAGGTTTCTCAGAGTCCCATCCTTCAAGATGGAGACTATTCGGACAATTCTTCCATTGATCCAGGAGGGTCAATATATGACTTACATGGACTTAAAGGATGCATATCTTCATATTCCTATCCACAGAGATCATCACCAGTTCCTGAGGTTTGCCTTTCTGGACAGACATTTTCAGTTTGTGGCCCTTCCTTTTCGGGCTGGCCACGGCACCCAGGATCTTCACAAAGGTTCTAGGTTCTCTGCTGGCTGTTCTCAGGCCGCGGGGCATTGCAGTGGCACCTTATCTGGATGATATTCTGATCCAGGCGTTGTCTTATCAGCTGACGAAGCCTCATACCGACATGGTCCTATCCTTTCTGAGGACTCACGGGTGGAAGGTGAATCTTGAAAAGAATTCACTAATTCCACAGACAAGGGTTCCTTTCCTATGAACTCTGATAGACTCTGTATCCATGAAAATCTTCTTGACGGAAGTCAGGAAGTTAAAGATTCTGAATACATGCCGATCCCTTCAGTCCAATCCTCGGCCATCAGTGGCTTAGTGCATGGAGGTAATTGGATTAATGGTGGCTGCAATGGATATCATTCCGTTTGCTCGTTTTCATCTCAGGCCTCTACAACTGAGCATGCTCAGACAGTGGAATGGAGATTATGCAAATTTGTCTCCTCAGATAGATCTAGATCAGGAGACAAGAGACTCTCTTCTTTGGTGGTTGTCGCAGGATCATCTGTCCCAAGGGACGTGCTTCCGCAGACCCTCATGGGTGATAGTGACAACGGACGCCAGTCTACTAGGATGGGGTGCAGTTTGGAATTCCCTGAAGGCTCAGGGTGTGTGGACTCTGTCGGAGTCTCTACTTCCAATCAATATTCTGGAGTTGAGGGCAATATTCAATGCTCTTCAGGCTTGGCCTCAGTTGGCTTCGGCCAAATTCATCCGTTTTCAGTCGGACAACATCACGACTGTGGCTTACATCAATCAGGGAGGAACAAGGAGTTCCTTAGCAATGACAGAAGTATCCAAGATAATTTGGTGGGCGGAGGCTCACTCTTGTTATTTGTCAGCAATCTACATCCCAGGAGTGGACAACTGGGAAGCGGATTTTTTGAGCAGGCAGACATTTCATCCGGGGGAATGGGAACTCCATCCGGAGGTCTTTGCCGACCTGATTCTCAGATGGGGCAGGCCCGAAGCTGCATCTCATGGCATCTCATCAGAATGCCAAGCTCCCAGAGATACGGATCCAGGTCAAGGGATCCTCAGGCCGAACTGATAGATGCCTTGGCAGTGCCTTGGTCGTTCAACCTAGCTTATGTGTTTCCACCGTTTGCTCTCCTTCCTCTTGTGATTGCTCGGATCAAACAGGAGAGGGCTTCAGTGATTCTCATCGCTCCTCGCAGGACTTGGTATGCCGATCTGGTGGACATGTCCTCTCTGCCACCGTGGAAGCTTCCATTGAGGCAGGACCTTCTCATTCAGGGACCCTTCCATCATCCGAATCTAATTTCTCTACAGCTGACTGCTTGGAGATTGAACGCTTGATTTTATCTAAGCGAGGGTTCTCTGATTCGGTCATTGATACTTTGATTCCGGCACGTAAGCCTGTTACTAGAAAGATTTACCATAAGATATGGCGTAAATATCTTTATTGGTGCAAATCCAAGGGCTACTCATGGAGTAAGATTAGGATTCCTAGGATTTTATCCTTTCTCCAAGAAGGATTAAAGAAAGGGTTGTCGGCAAGTTCCTTAAAGGGACAGATTTCTGCTCTATCTATTTTGTTACACAAACGTCTGGCATATGCTCCGGATGTTCAATCTTTTTGCCAGGCTCTGACTAGAATCAAGCCTGTGTTTAGACCAATTGCTCCTCCTTGGAGTTTGAATTTAGTTCTTAATGTCCTTCAAGGGGTTCCATTTGAACCTATGCATTCCATAGATATTAAGTTGTTATCTTGGAAAGTTTTATTTTTGGTTGCTATTTCTTCTGCTCGCAGAGATTCCGAGCTTTTTAGCAGTTATTCTCCTTATCTTATTTTTCATTCCAATAAGGTAGTGTTGCGTACCAAACCTGGTTTTCTTCCTAAGGTTGTTTCTAACAAGAATATTAATCAGGAAATTGTTGTTCCTTCCTTGTGTCCTAATCCTTCTTCTAAGAAGGAGCGTTTGTTACATAATTTGGACGTAGTCTGTGCCCTCAAGTTCTACTTGCAAGCGACTAAGGAATTTCGTCAATCATCTTCATTGTTTGTTGTCTTTTCTGGGAAACGTAGGAGTCAGAAAGCTACGGCTACCTCTTTCTTTTTGGCTGAAGAGTATCATCCGTTTTGCATATGAGACTGCTGGACAGCAGCCTCCTGAACGAATTACAGCTCATTCCACTAGGGCTGTGGCTTCCTCATGGGCATTTAAAAATAATGCTTCTGTTGAACAGATTTGCAAGGCTGCAACTTGGTTGTCTCTTCACACTTTTTCCAAATTTTACAAATTTGATACTTTTGCCTCGGCCGAGGCTATTTTTGGGAGAAAGGTTCTTCAAGCAGTGGTGCCTTCTGGTTAGGTTCCTGTCTTGTCCCTCCCTTTCATCCGTGTCCTATAGCTTTGGTATTGTATCCCATAAGTAAGGATGAAATCCGTGGACTCGTCATATCTTGTAAAAGAAAAAGAAATTTTTGCTTAACTGATAAATTTGTTTCTTTTACGATATGACGAGTCCACGGCCCACCCTGTCATTTTCTAAGACAGGTCTTTATTTTTATTACACTTCAATCACCTCTGCACCTTTGGCTTTTCCTTTCTCTTCCTAACTTCGGTCGAATTACTGGAGTGGGAGGGAAGGGAGGAGCTATTTATACAGCTCTGCTGTGGTGCTCTTTGCCTCCTCCTGCTGACCAGGAGGCGATATCCCATAAGTAAGGATGAAATCCGTGGACTTGTCATATCGTAAAAGAAACAAATTTATCAGGTAAGCATAAATTTCTTTTTTTATGAGGGACTAGTAGTATAAACCAATAAAAGATATATGTATATCTGACTTTATTTGTATATCAGTTCATTTGATATACTGGTATATATTTCATGTCACCATCTTATATCATATATGTAATTGGAAGTAAACTTTGCAGTAACTACTAGTCATATTTGGAACCTAATTTGTACATCAGATGTGTGAAAAAACAAAAGAATGTTATCCATTTTGAAACAAGTTGGTTAAATATTTTACATATGTGGTTATTTAACACAGTAGACACTATTTGATATAGTATAGTTAGGCATTTCTCTCAGATCCATTTATTTATACATATTATTTGGTCAGTCTGAGGCACATATTAAATATTTGAAAATCAGACACAAGAAATTGTTTTAAAATTTCAATCTTATGCTTTCAAATTACACAGGTTAGGATATTTCTTTGTTTTCTCCTGTTGTTTTCCAACGTGTATTTGAACTCAGTATGGGGTAGTTCAGACTGGATGTCTGTTGTCTAAAGGGGGTCTGTGTCATCCTAGGGGGTTTCTGTAACTTTATTACACATCTTGGGCAGGAAACTCCACATATGGGCGTTCAAACTTGAGTGCCATATGCTAAGATTACTTTGAAGGCAATTCTTTTAAGGAATTGGGACAAAGGTCTGCAATGCGTCCTTGACAGCAAGAAGGGGGGGTCGACATTGCCCATTTCAGTGTCGTCTACAATGTGGTTATCATACAGCAATAAAATTGATACCAATAGCTTCCTATGTGAATAAATTAATCAGTATGATATCTGTGCACATAGCTTCCAATGATATCTTACCTTTTACATGACAAGTTGGTCCTGTATGTGTCATCCTACCAATCATCTGACTTCATCCTTATCTAGTTGGTCCTGTGTGTGCCATCCTACCAGTTCTCTGACCTTGCATCCTTATCTAGTTGGTCCTTTGTGTGTCGTCCTATCATTGCTCTGACTGTGCATCCTCTTGTAGTTAAACCTTAGGGTCAAAGCCCTGAAGAGGCAAGTGGACGAGGCTGAGGAGGAAATTGAGCGGCTGGAGGGGTTAAGAAAGAAAGCTGTGCGAGACCTAGAGGAACAGCATGAGATCAACGAACAGCTACAGGCCCGGCTCAAAACTATGGAGAAGGAGACAAAGTAAGACTGAGTAACAGATAATGAGACTGAGTAGGTCAGAGCAGGTAGTTTTGTGTAGATTTCTTCTTAGATGAAAGGTAATGTTTACAGGTCCAGTCCCTCTTTATAGCAATTTAATAACATAAATAAAGGGTTATACCCTGCTGAAAAATTATTAAAAATTGTCCCCTAAAATAATTTAGGGGACATAAAACTCAAAACTGCCCCCCCCCCCCAAAAAAAAAAGTGTTTAATTATGCATAAGAAATATAATTTGTAGTGTATTTTCATCATTTATTTGCTCCATTTTCTTGTCATTTAAATCTGAAATTTTAGTTTTTTTTCTAATTCCGACAAGATAAAGTGAATACTCCAGACTTCACACACCTAAAACTGCTACTTTCTACATGATTGTTAACTTTAGTAGGTTGTTTTCTTTCCATAAGGCAGGGAGAGTCCACAACTTCATTCCTTACTGTTGGGAAATACACCTGGCCACCAGGAGGAGGCAAAGACACCCCAGCCAAAGGCTTAAATATCCTTCCCACTTCCCCTATCCCCCCAGTCATTCTTTGCCTTTCGTCACTAGAGGAGGATGGCAGAGAAATGTCAGAAGATTCGGATAGTCCTTAAAGGGACACTGAACCTAAATTTTTTCTTTCTTGATTCAGATAGAGCATGAAATTTTAATCAACTTTCTAATTTACTCCTATTATCAATTTTTCTTTGTTCTCTTTAAAGCAGGTATATAAATCTAAGCAGCCAGCTCATTTTAGGTTCAGCACCATGGATAGTGCTTATTTATTGGAGGCTTACATTTACCCACCAATAAGCAGGCATAACCCAGGTTCTCAACCAACTTGGCCGGCTCCTATGCATTAACCTTCTTGCTTTTAAAAAAAAGATAGCAAGATAAAGAAAAATTGATAATAGGAGTAAATTATAAAGTTGCTTAAAATTGCTGCTCTATCTGAATCATGAAAGAAAAAAATTGGGTTTAGTGTCCCTTTAATGGGTATGTTCCCTTCAATAGATGACTGGAGTTTTAATTAATCATATAAACCTCTCAGTGAGAGTATTGATGAAAGTTAGAGTCTGGAGATGCAGGAAAAGTTTTTCTGTGAAGCCATCCAGGCTGTCTATCTAACAACTCCTGAGCAATCAGTGTTAACGAGTTACACTGCTTGCTTTTCCACACTCAGATCCCTGTCAGAGCATCGCTACAAGGCTGTCATACTTGAGAGGCTGTATCTGTTCCACAGCACGGATCCTGGAGGGTAAGTCTGTGTTATTTTCATATAGCAGGGATGCCTTATCTATACCTCAGAAGGATCAAGGGTTAATATCTCCTCAGTGGGAGTTTATTGGGAACAGTTTGGGGAGTTTATATACTGCTTTAACATTTGTGAAGTAAGTTTTCACGGCTCATTTAGACTGTGTACCTTTGGCTGGAACAGGTAGGTTTCACTTTTTTTTTCATAGCAGGGGAGGTCCTGCCTTGCGCACCATGTGACCGGGTGCATTTTCATTCACTTCCTTACGATCTTGCTGCAGACAATATAATTTTGGTAGCCTACATCAACCATCAGGGAGGAACGAGAAGTTCCTTAGCGATAAGAGAAGTATCTCAAATCCTAGAATGGGAGGAGGCCCACCGCTGTACGCTGTAAGCAATCCACGTTCCGGGTGTGGACAACTGAGAAGCAGACTACCTCAGAAGGCAATCCTTTCACCCAGGGGAATGGTCTCTCCACCCAGAGGTCTTTGCAGAGATATGCAGCAGATGGGAGTTGCCGGAGATAGACCTCATGGCCTCCCGTCTCAATGCCAAACTACCCAAGTACAGGTCGAGATTGAGGGATCCTCAAGCTATACTAATAAATGCCCTAGCGGTTCCGTGGAGGTTTAAACTCCTATATCTCTTTCCTCCATTACCTCTTCTCCCTCGTGTGGTGGCCCGCATCAAACAGGAGCAAGCATCAGTGATACTAATTGCTCCATCCTGGCCATGAAAGACTTGGTTTGTGGATCTGGTGGGGATGTCCTCATCATCTCCGTGGAGGTTACATTGTCACATGGTCCTGCTGATACAGGGACCTTTCCTTCATCAAAGTCTAGATTCTCTGAGGCTGACTGGGTGGAGATTGAACACTTCGTCTTAGCCAGGAGAGGTTTTTCTTAGTGTCATCGACACTGATTCAAGCTTCTAAGTCAGTCACTCAACGCATTTACCATAAGTTGTGGCAGACTTACCTGCACTGGTGTGAGGAACGTGATTTTTCTTGGCATAAGGTTAAGGTTTCCAGAATTCCTTTTCTATGGCATGGAGAGTCCACGATTTCATTCCAATTACTAGTGGGAATTCAACTCCTGGCCAGGAGGAGGAGGCAAAGAGCAACCCAGCAGAGCTGTTAAGTGTCACTTCCCTTAGCCATAATCCCCAGTCATTCTCTGCCTCTATCACCAAGAGGACATGCAAAGATGAAGCTTTATCAACTTTCCCTGTTGCTGGTAAGCGAAAGAGGAAATTTAAAATTAGTTCTGTTAGTAAGGGTTCTGACTCCCCTAAGTCTGTGTTAGTCTCTCTCAATTGTCTGATGCAGATGATACCTCAGTGGCTTCTGAGGGTGAGGTATCAGACTCTGTCTCTGTAGTGGAAAATTCTACAGATTTAGAGGAGATTAATTTTAGATGTAAGCTAGAACACCTCCGGTTACTTTTGAACGAGGTCCTTCCTACTTTAGATGACTCAGACTCGTCTGTCGCTGAGAACCCCAAAAAGCCTAGTAAACTTAAGAGCGTATATGATGTAATTCCTTAATTTCTGGATGTTTTTCCAGTTCCAGACCGTATGTTGGAAATTATAGCTCAGGGATGGGATAAACCAGGGATTCCTTTTTCCCCGTCCCCTGTTTTTTTAAAAAATGTTTGCTGTAGCTGACTCTGTACGTGACTCTTGGCGCACAGTGCCCAAGGTAGAGGGAGCTATTTTTACTATAGCCAAGAGAACTACTATTCCTATTGACGATAGTTGTTCCTTCAAGGATCCCATGGATAAGAAGCTGGAGGCTTACTTAAGAAAGATGTACATTCATCAGGGATTACAGTGGCAGCCAGTTGCAAGTATTGGTGTGATGCCTTGTCTGACCTAATTTCAGAAGGGACTACTATAGAGAAGATCCAGGATAGGATCAAGGCTCTTCAGTTGGCCAATAGTTTTATTTGTGATGCCAACATGCAAGTGGTTAGACTGGGAGCCAAGATTTCTAGCCTTGCTCTTCTAGCTCGCAGAGCTTTGTAGTTGAAATCTTGGTCTGCAGATGTATCATCCAAGTCAAAACTTCTGTCTTTACCTTATAAGGGCAATATTTTATTTGGTCCTGGTCTAGCTGAGATCATTTCCGAGATTACGGGTGGAAAGGGATCTTTCCTACCTCAGGACAAGAAGAATAGACCTAGGGGTCGCCAGAATTCCAATTTTCGTTCTTTTCGCAGTTTCAAAGGACAAAAGTCTTCCTCTTCCAAGCTGGAACAATCCAGAACCTTATGGAAGTCCAGTCAGCATTGGAATAAGAGGAAGCAAGCCAAAAAGCCTTCCGTTGATTCGAAAACAGCATTAAGGGATCACCCCCGATCCAGTCTTGGATCAAGTGGGGGGCAGACTTTCTTTCTTTCAGATTCTTGGGCCTTGGAGGTAGTATCTCAGAGATACAGAATAGGATTCAAGTCTTGTCTCCCCAGGGGCAGATTTATCCTGTAAAGGTTATCTGCAAACCAGGTAAAGAGAGAGGCCTTCTTAAACTGCGTAAAGGACCTATCTTCCCTGGGAGTGATTGTTCCAGTTCCCGTAGAGGAACAGGGTCAAGGATTCTATTCAAATCTTTTTGTGGTTCACATCCCATTTTAGACCTAAACTGTCTCAACAAATTCCTTAAGGTTCCGTCCTTCAAAATAGAAGCTATTCGTTCATTTCTACCTTTGGTTCAAGAAGGTCAATACATGACTACCATAGATCTGAAGGATGTGTATCTTCATGTCTCCATTCACAGGGAACATCACTAATTCCTTCGGTTAGCCTTTCTGGACAAACATTTCCAGTTTGTTGCTCTTGTCTTTGGCCTAGCCACGGCTCCTCAAATCTTTACAAAGGTCCTTGGGGCCCTTTTGGTGGTGGTCAGATCTCAGGGAATAGCAGTGGCGCCTTATCTGGATGACATCTTGGTTCAAGCGCCATCTTTTCAGTTAGCAAGATCACATACAGAGATGGTGTTGTCTATTCTATGTTCCCATGGGTGGAAAGTGAATCTGGAGACGAGTTTATTAAATTATCATTTATTTTATCTTGGCAGTTGCCAACCAATAAAATGTATATATGTAACAATATATTTATTGAAATCAATATTTATTCCTTAGTTCTTGATTAGTTACCTCTATAGACACCTTGAATTATATTTATGTAGAAACTAGATTATGAATCAATTATGCACGCTTATTCCGTTACAATATTCTATACAACAGATCATAAAAAAATATATCTTTAAAAATTAACCTTACTCACAATAAGTACCACAAATGAGAATTCCAGCACAGTCTATAATTAGCCAATGACTCTAATTCAATGCCCAATATGGATTACAAACTTACTCTGCTTAATTTACCACAACTAGAGAAGTTTATATATAATTTGTAAGAGATTCCACAATAATAAGCCTGACTTAGAGATATGAAATACAAAGACCTTTATAGCAAATAAAATTGTTTAGTATTACAGGGAGTGCAGAATTATTAGGCAAGTTGTATTTTTGAGGATTAATTTTATTATTGAACAACAACCATGTTCTCAATGAACCCAAAAAACTCATTAATATCAAAGCTGAATAGTTTTGGAAGTAGTTTTTAGTTTGTTTTTAGTTACAGCTATTTTAGGGGGATATCTGTGTGTGCAGGTGAATATTACTGTGCATAATTATTAGGCAACTTAAAAAAAAAACAAATATATACCCATTTCAATTATTTATTTTTACCAGTGAAACCAATATAACATCTCAACATTCACAAATATACATTTCTGACATTCAAAAACAAAACAAAAACAAATCAGTGACCAATATAGCCACCTTTCTTTGCAAGGACACTCAAAAGCCTGCCATCCATGGATTCTGTCAGTGTTTTGATCTGTTCACCATCAACATTGCGTGCAGCAGCAATCACAGCCTCCCAGACACTGTTCAGAGAGGTGTACTGTTTTCCCTCCTTGTAAATCTCACATTTGATGATGGACCACAGGTTCTCAATGGGGTTCAGATCAGGTGAACAAGGAGACCATGTCATTAGATTTTCTTCTTTTATACCCATTCTTGCCAGCCACGCTGTGGAGTACTTGGACGCGTGTGATGGAGCATTGTCCTGCATGAAAATCATGTTTTTCTTGAAGGATGCAGACTTCTTCCTGTACCACTGCTTGAAGAAGGTGTCTTCCAGAAACTGGCAGTAGGACTGTGAGTTGAGCTTGACTCCATCCTCAACCCGAAAAGGCCCCACAAGCTTATCTTTGATGATACCAGCCCAAACCAGTACTCCACCTCCACCTTGCTGGCGTCTGAGTCGGACTGGAGCTCTCTGCCCTTTACCAATCCAGCCACGGGCCCATCCATCTGGCCCATCAAGACTCACTCTCATTTCATCAGTCCATAAAACCTTAGAAAAATCAGTCTTGAGATATTTCTTGGCCTAGTCTTGACGTTTCAGCTTGTGTGTCTTGTTCAGTGGTGGTCGTCTTTCAGCCTTTCTTACCTTGGCCATGTCTCTGAGTATTGCACACCTTGTGCTTTTGGGCACTCCAGTGATGTTGCAGCTCTGAAATATGGCCAAACTGGTGGCAAGTGGCATCTTGGCAGCTGCACGCTTGACTTTTCTCAGTTCATGGGCAGTTATTTTGCGCCTTGGTTTTTCCACACGCCTCTTGCGACCCTGTTGACTATTTTGAATGAAACGCTTGATTGTTCGATGATCACTCTTCAGAAGCTTTGCAATTTTAAGAGTGCTGCATCCCTCTGCAAGATATCTCACTTTTTTTTACTTTTCTGAGCCTGTCAAGTCCTTCTTTTGACCCATTTTGCCAAAGGAAAGGAAGTTGCCTAATAATTATGCACACCTGATATAGGGTGTTGATGTCATTAGACCACACCCCTTCTCATTACAGAGATGCACATCACCTAATATGCTTAATTGGTAGTAGGCTTTCGAGCCTATACAGTTTGGAGTAAGACAACATGCATAAAGAGGATGATGTGGTCAAAATACTAATTTGTCTAATAATTCTGCACTCCCTGTAATGAGAATAGTTCTAGACTTCACAGGACTATGAATATAAACTTAAAACACGAAATATGTTCTTTAAATTACCAGCTGCAGTCTAACTATAGCTTTAGAATACCTTTTGATTTAAATATTATATATATTTAACAATTGCATATAATTTACCAGATCACCAGTTGAGAGTTCAGCTAATATCCAAATATGTCTATCGTCCTATTTTTACGGGAATTATGCACAATTGGAAGAGAATTAATCCTGATAATTTCTTATCCACAAAGAGTGTCCCAACAAATTTGTCTTACAGAAAACTGTTTGCACACTCTTGTCTCTCTGTAAGCAAAAAGGCAGCAAGCAGGATTGTACAGTCACCAAGAAAATTTTCCAGCAAAAAGCCCCATTCTCGGTGTGCAAGGAGTTTTTGTCTGAGACATTTCTTAATCATTCGATAGATTTGGAAGTCCAAACATGAGTATCCCACCTATAATATTTTTGAAGATGAATTTGTCATCTTTTCCATTTATTATAAATATTGTATATTGGTGGATATCATTTTAATATTCAGTGTCTGGACTTATGTTTATGACCAATATTCATAGGACATCTTGTTGGTTTACATGTCTGAAAAATAAAGAAACAGATGTTATTTTGAAATAAGTCAAATTTATAAATATCATAGCAGTTATTTATTTTTAATTCATTATATCCAACACAGTATTTAACGTGATGTATCTCTTAGATCATTATATATATTATTCAGGCAGTCTGCGGTACACATTAATTTATCTAAGAACTATATAGATAATTTGTTATCAAAAGTACATAGGTTAAGATATTTTAAAATCTTAATTCTTAGGCTTTCAACTTCCCATATTACCCTTCTTAGGCATAAACAATCTCCCAGATTCATATATTCATATATAATGTGTCTGAATATCTATTAATTTGAGTATCTTAAACTACATGAAAATTAGGCACAAGTCATTTATCTGAGAATTTGCTTCCCATGTGCTGTTATCTGAGCCAGCAGCCTTTTCAGACGAGAATGTGTATTAGATCTTCAAAGAGGGTCTACTGAATATCATGGTGATTTTCACATGTATCTGTTAACTGAGCATTTCCTGGGATTCTGAGCATATCTTCCACCAAAACACAGAATCTTGTCTCCATCACCCCAGGAGTCTGTGCTGAACTAATGAGACAAATGTTCTCTTTTGAACCCTTAGATGTTTAAGGTAATGAGGAGGGGGTCTGCTGTAGTTACAGCCAAATCAATTCATATCAGGTAGATATTAGCTCAATGGAATTATTAAATTATGTGATACATGCACAGTTTATCCAATGTCACTCAGCAATACCTTAACACTGATACCATGGTGTGTTTGTTTCTTAGGAACAATTATAGATTCTCTGTCCATGAAGATTTTTCTGACGGAGGTCAAAAATCCAAACTTCTGGCTTCTTGCCTTTCTCTCCAGTCCTCTTCCCATCCATCTGTGGCTCAGTGTATGGAAGTAATTGGTCTGATGGTTGCTTCCATGGACATCATTCCGTTTGCTCGGTTTCATCTGAAACCCCTACAGTTATGCATGCTCAGACAATGGAACGGAGACCACTCTGACCTATCACAGAGAATAGCTCTGGATCCCCTAACAAGAGACTCTTTATCTTGGTGGATTTCGCAGGACCATCTGTCTCAGGGTACATGCTTCCTGAGACCTTCCTGGGTGATTGTGACCACGGATATCAGCTTGAGAGCAGTTTGGGGTTCTTTAAAGGCTCAGGGTCTTTGGACTCGAGGAGTCTTCTCTTTCCATAAACATCCTAGAGTTGAGAGCAATTTACAATGCCTTAAAAGCCTGGCCTCAACTAGCTTTAGTCCGGTTTATCCGATTTCAATCGGACAATATCACCTCGGTGGCATACATCAATCACCAGGGAGGAACTCGGAGTGCCTTAGCAATGAAGGAGGTGACTTGCATTCTCCAGTGGGCAGAGTCTCACGATTGCCTCCTCTCTGCTATCCACATCCCAGGCGTGGATAACTGTGAAACAGATTTTCTGAGCAGGCAGACCTTTCATCCCGGGGAGTGGATTCTCCATCCGGCAGTATTCTCAGATAACCCTCAGATGGGGGGTTCCGGAGTTGGATCTGATGGCGTCATGTCTAAAGGCCAAGTTTCCAAAGTACAGTTCAAGATCAAGAGATCCACAAGACGCTCTGGCGGTGCCTTGGAACTTCAGTCTGGCGTACCTGTTCCCCCAGTTTGCTCCTTCCTCGAGTCATTGCTCGTATCAAGCAAGAGAGGGCGTATGTGATTCTAATAGCTCCTGTCTGGCCTCGCAGGATCTGGTGAAGCTGTCATCACTTCTACCTTGGAGGTTGCCTCTGAGGAAGGACCTTCTACTTCAGGGTCCCTTCCTCCAGCCAAATCTAGATTCTCTGAAGATAACTGCTTGGAGATTGAACGCCTAGTTTTGGCTAGACGTGTTTTTTCTGAGAAAGTCATTGATATTATGCTTCAGGCTCGTAAGCCTGTTACTCGTCAGATTTTACCATAAGGTATGGCGTAAATACCTGTTTTAGTGTGAATCGAAGGGTTTCTCTTGGAGTCGGGTAAGGGTTCCTCGCATTCTGTCTTTTTTTCCGGATGGCCTGGAGAAGGATTTTTCAGTCAGTACGCTGAAGGGTAAGATTTCTGCACTGTCTATCCTTTTGCACAAACGTTTGGCAGATCTGCCAGATGTTCAATATTTCTCCAACATAGGTGTGTCCGGTCCACGGCGTCATCCTTACTTGTGGGATATTCTCTTCCCCAACAGGAAATGGCAAAGAGCCCAGCAAAGCTGGTCACATGATCCCTCCTAGGCTCCGCCTACCCCAGTCATTCTCTTTGCCGTTGTACAGGCAACATCTCCACGGAGATGGCTTAGAGTTTTTTAGTGTTTAACTGTAGTTTTTATTATTCAATCAAGAGTTTGTTATTTTAAAATAGTGCTGGTATGTACTATTTACTCAGAAACAGAAAAGAGATGAAGATTTCTGTTTGTATGAGGAAAATGATTTTAGCAACCGTCACTAAAATCCATGGCTGTTCCACACAGGACTGTTGAGAGGAATTAACTTCAGTTGGGGGAACAGTGAGCAGTCTCTTGCTGCTTGAGGTATGACACATTCTAACAAGACGATGTAATGCTGGAAGCTGTCATTTTCCCTATGGGATCCGGTAAGCCATGTTTATTAAGATAGTAAATAAGGGCTTCACAAGGGCTTATTAAGACTGTAGACTTTTTCTGGGCTAAATCGATTCATTATTAACACATATTTAGCCTTGAGGAATCGTTTAATCTGGGTATTTTGATAAGATTATATCGGCAGGCAACTGTTTTAGACACCTTATTCTTAGGGGCTTTCCCAAAGCATAGGCAGAGCCTCCTTTTCGCGCCGGTGTTGCGCACTTGTTTTTGAGAGGCATGACATGCAGTCGCATGTGTGAGGAGCTCTGATACATAGAAAAGACTTTCTGAAGGCGTCATTTGGTATCGTATTCCCCTTTGGGCTTGGTTGGGTCTCAGCAAAGCAGATACCAGGGACTGTAAAGGGGTTAAAGTTATAAACGGCTCCGGTTCCGTTATTTTAAGGGTTAAAGCTTCCAAATTTGGTGTGCAATACTTTTAAGGCTTTAAGACACTGTGGTGAAATTTTGGTGAATTTTGAACAATTCCTTCATATTTTTTCGCAATTGCAGTAATAAAGTGTGTTCAGTTTAAAATTTAAAGTGACAGTAACGGTTTTATTTTAAAACGTTTTTTGTACTTTGTTATCAAGTTTATGCCTGTTTAACATGTCTGAACTACCAGATAGACTGTGTTCTGAATGTGGGGAAGCCAGAGTTCCTTCTCATTTAAATAAATGTGATTTATGTGACAATGACAATGATGCCCAAGATGATTCCTCAAGTGAGGGGAGTAAGCATGGTACTGCATCATTCCCTCCTTCGTCTACACGAGTCTTGCCCACTCAGGAGGCCCCTAGTACATCTAGCGCGCCAATACTCCTTACTATGCAACAATTAACGGCTGTAATGGATAATTCTGTCAAAAACATTTTAGCCAAAATGCACACTTATCAGCGTAAGCGCGACTGCTCTGTTTTAGATACTGAAGAGCATGACGACGCTGATAATAATGGTTCTGAAGGGCCCCTAAACCAGTCTGATGGGGCCAGGGAGGTTTTGTCTGAGGGAGAAATTACTGATTCAGGGAACATTTCTCAACAAGCTGAACCTGATGTGATTACGTTTAAATTTAAGTTGGAACATCTCCGCATTCTGCTTAAGGAGGTATTATCCACTCTGGATGATTGTGACAAGTTGGTCATCCCAGAGAAACTATGCAAAATGGACAAGTTCCTAGAGGTCCCGGGGCTCCCAGAAGCTTTTCCTATACCCAAGCGGGTGGCGGACATTGTAAATAAAGAATGGGAAAGGCCCGGTATTCCTTTCGTCCCTCCCCCCATATTTAAAAAATTGTTTCCTATGGTCGACCCCAGAAAGGACTTATGGCAGACAGTCCCCAAGGTCGAGGGAGCGGTTTCCACTTTAAACAAACGCACCACTATACCCATTGAAGATAGTTGTGCTTTCAAAGATCCTATGGATAAAAAATTAGAAGGTTTACTTAAAAAGATGTTTGTTCAGCAGGGTTACCTTCTACAACCAATTTCATGCATTGTCCCTGTCGCTACAGCCGCGTGTTTCTGGTTCGATGAGCTGGTAAAGGCGGTCGATAGTGATTCTCCTCCTTATGAGGAGATTATGGACAGAATCAATGCTCTCAAATTGGCTAATTCTTTCACCCTAGACGCCACTTTGCAATTGGCTAGGTTAGCGGCTAAGAATTCTGGGTTTGCTATTGTGGCGCGCAGAGCGCTTTGGTTGAAATCTTGGTCAGCTGATGCGTCTTCCAAGAACAAGCTACTTAACATTCCTTTCAAGGGGAAAACGCTGTTTGGCCCTGACTTGAAAGAGATTATCTCTGATATCACTGGGGGTAAGGGCCACGCCCTTCCTCAGGATCGGCCTTTCAAGGCCAAAAATAAACCTAATTTTCGTCCCTTTCGTAGAAACGGACCAGCCCAAAGTGCTACGTCCTCTAAGCAAGAGGGTAATACTTCTCAAGCCAAGCCAGCTTGGAGACCAATGCAAGGCTGGAACAAGGGAAAGCAGGCCAAGAAACCTGCCACTGCTACCAAGACAGCATGAAATGTTGGCCCCCGATCCGGGACCGGATCTGGTGGGGGGCAGACTCTCTCTCTTCGCTCAGGCTTGGGCAAGAGATGTTCTGGATCCTTGGGCGCTAGAAATAGTCTCCCAAGGTTATCTTCTGGAATTCAAGGGGCTTCCCCCAAGGGGGAGGTTCCACAGGTCTCAGTTGTCTTCAGACCACATAAAAAGACAGGCATTCTTACGTTGTGTAGAAGACCTGTTAAAAATGGGAGTGATTCATCCTGTTCCATTAGGAGAACAAGGGATGGGGTTCTACTCCAATCTGTTCATAGTTCCCAAAAAAGAGGGAACGTTCAGACCAATCTTAGATCTCAAGATCTTAAACAAGTTTCTCAAGGTTCCATCGTTCAAAATGGAAACCATTCGAACAATTCTTCCTTCCATCCAGGAAGGTCAATTCATGACCACGGTGGATTTAAAGGATGCGTATCTACATATTCCTATCCACAAGGAACATCATCGGTTCCTAAGGTTCGCATTCCTGGACAAGCATTACCAGTTCGTGGCGCTTCCTTTCGGATTAGCCACTGCTCCAAGGATTTTCACAAAGGTACTAGGATCCCTTCTAGCAGTGCTAAGACCAAGGGGCATTGCTGTAGTACCTTACTTGGACGACATTCTGATTCAAGCGTCGTCCCTTCCTCAAGCAAAGGCTCACACGGACATCGTCCTGGCCTTTCTCAGATCTCACGGATGGAAAGTGAACGTGGAAAAGAGTTCTCTATCTCCGTCAACAAGGGTTCCCTTCTTGGGAACAATAATAGACTCCTTAGAAATGAGGATTTTTCTGACAGAGGCCAGAAAAACAAAACTTCTAAACTCTTGTCGGATACTTCATTCCGTTCCTCTTCCTTCCATAGCGCAGTGCATGGAAGTGATAGGTTTGATGGTAGCGGCAATGGACATAGTTCCTTTTGCGCGCATTCATCTAAGACCATTACAACTGTGCATGCTCAGTCAGTGGAATGGGGACTATACAAACTTGTCTCCGAGGATACAAGTAAATCAGAGGACCAGAGACTCACTCCGTTGGTGGCTGTCCCTGGACAACCTGTCACAAGGGATGACCTTCCGCAGACCAGAGTGGGTCATTGTCACGACCGACGCCAGTCTGATGGGCTGGGGCGCGGTCTGGGGATCCCTGAAAGCTCAGGGTCTTTGGTCTCGGGAAGAATCTCTTCTACCGATAAATATTCTGGAACTGAGAGCGATATTCAATGCTCTCAAGGCTTGGCCTCAGCTAGCGAGGGCCAAGTTCATACGGTTTCAATCAGACAACATGACAACTGTTGCGTACGTTAACCATCAGGGGGGAACAAGGAGTTCCCTGGCGATGGAAGAAGTGACCAAAATCATTCTATGGGCGGAGTCTCACTCCTGCCACCTGTCTGCTATCCACATCCCAGGAGTGGAAAATTGGGAAGCGGATTTTCTGAGTCGTCAGACATTGCATCCGGGGGAGTGGGAACTCCATCCGGAAATCTTTGCCCAAATCACTCAACTGTGGGGCATTCCAGACATGGATCTGATGGCCTCTCGTCAGAACTTCAAAGTTCCTTGCTACGGGTCCAGATCCAGGGATCCCAAGGCGGCTCTAGTGGATGCACTAGTAGCACCTTGGACCTTCAAACTAGCTTATGTATTCCCGCCGTTTCCTCTCATCCCCAGGCTGGTAGCCAGGATCAATCAGGAAAGGGCGTCGGTGATCTTGATAGCTCCTGCGTGGCCACGCAGGACTTGGTATGCAGATCTGGTGAATATGTCATCGGCTCCACCATGGAAGCTACCTTTGAGACGAGACCTTCTTGTTCAAGGTCCGTTCGAACATCCGAATCTGGTCTCACTCCAGCTGACTGCTTGGAGATTGAACGCTTGATCTTATCGAAGCGAGGGTTCTCAGATTCTGTTATCGATACTCTTGTTCAGGCCAGAAAGCCTGTAACTAGAAAGATTTACCACAAAATTTGGAAAAAATATATCTGTTGGTGTGAATCTAAAGGATTCCCTTGGGACAAGGTTAAGATTCCTAAGATTCTATCGTTCCTTCAAGAAGGATTGGAAAAAGGATTATCTGCAAGTTCCCTGAAGGGACAGATTTCTGCCTTGTCTGTGTTACTTCACAAAAAGCTGGCAGCTGTGCCAGATGTTCAAGCCTTTGTTCAGGCTCTGGTTAGAATCAAGCCTGTTTACAAACCTTTGACTCCTCCTTGGAGTCTCAACTTAGTTCTTTCAGTTCTTCAGGGGGTTCCGTTTGAACCCTTACATTCCGTTGATATTAAGTTATTATCTTGGAAAGTTTTGTTTTTGGTTGCAATTTCTTCTGCTAGAAGAGTTTCAGAGTTATCTGCTCTGCAGTGTTCTCCTCCTTATCTGGTGTTCCATGCAGATAAGGTGGTTTTACGTACTAAACCTGGTTTTCTTCCAAAAGTTGTTTCTAACAAAAACATTAACCAGGAGATTATCGTACCTTCTCTGTGTCCGAAACCAGTTTCGAAGAAGGAACGTTTGTTGCACAATTTGGATGTTGTTCGCGCTCTAAAATTCTATTTAGATGCTACAAAGGATTTTAGACAAACATCTTCCTTGTTTGTTGTTTATTCCGGTAAAAGGAGAGGTCAAAAAGCAACTTCTACCTCTCTCTCTTTTTGGATTAAAAGCATCATCAGATTGGCTTACGAGACTGCCGGACGGCAGCCTCCCGAAAGAATCACAGCTCATTCCACTAGGGCTGTGGCTTCCACATGGGCCTTCAAGAACGAGGCTTCTGTTGATCAGATATGTAGGGCAGCGACTTGGTCTTCACTGCACACTTTTACCAAATTTTACAAGTTTGATACTTTTGCTTCTTCTGAGGCTATTTTTGGGAGAAAGGTTTTGCAAGCCGTGGTGCCTTCCATCTAGGTGACCTGATTTGCTCCCTCCCATCATCCGTGTCCTAAAGCTTTGGTATTGGTTCCCACAAGTAAGGATGACGCCGTGGACCGGACACACCTATGTTGGAGAAAACAGAATTTATGTTTACCTGATAAATTAATTTCTCCAACGGGGTGTCCGGTCCACGGCCCGCCCTGGTTTTTTAATCAGGTCTGATAATTTATTTTCTTTAACTACAGTCACCACGGTATCATATGGTTTCTCCTATGCAAATATTCCTCCTTAACGTCGGTCGAATGACTGGGGTAGGCGGAGCCTAGGAGGGATCATGTGACCAGCTTTGCTGGGCTCTTTGCCATTTCCTGTTGGGGAAGAGAATATCCTACAAGTAAGGATGACGCCGTGGACCGGACACACCGTTGGAGAAAGTAATTTATCAGGTAAACATAAATTCTGTTTTTGTTCAGGCCTTGGTCAGAATCAGGCCTGTGTTTAAACATGTTGTTCCTCCCTGGAGCCTTAACCTTGTTCTTAAAGTTTTGCAACAGACTCCGTTTGAGCCGATGCATTCGGTTGTTATTGTGGAAAGTTTTGTTTCTACTTAATATTTTGTCTGCTCACAGTGTTTCCAAGCTTTCGGCTTTGCAGTGTGATTCCCCTTATCTTATTTTTCATGTAGACAAGGCGGTCCTTCGTACTAAATTGGGATTTCTTCCCAAAGTGGTATTGGATCGCAACATCAATCAAGAAATTGTTGTTCCTTCCTTTTGTCCGAATCCTTCTCAGGATGGACTGGAGAAGGGTCTATTTGCTAGTTGCCTGAAGGGAAAGATATCAGCCCTGTCAGTGTTGCTGGACAACAGATTAGCTGAGCTTCCAGATGTGCAGTCCTTTGTTAAGTCTCTGGCTAGGATCAGACCTGTTTTTAGAAAGATGGCTCCGCCATGGAGTCTCAAGCTTGTTCTTTGTGTGTTGCAGGAGGCTCCATTTGAGCCAATGCATAATGTTGACATTAAACTGTTATCTTGGAAAGTTTTGTTTCTATTAGCTATTCCTCTGCTTGCAGTCTCTGAGATTTCTGCCTTGCAATGTGACCCCCCTTTCCTTGTTTTTCATGCCGATAAGGCGTTTTTTTTTTTTTTTTTTTTTTTTAAATCTTTTTATTAAGGAAACACAGGTACAGTTAATCAGTTGCGAGTATAGACATATCGAGTCACAACAACATTACATTTCATATCGTGGATTAAATATCACATATAGATTAATTTACAATACAGTATCCATATACCAGCTGCCCATTTGGTGATCAGAACCTTATGTTGACGTGGGCTAATCCCTACAGTGAAGATTATGTCATACTTAGTTGCTGGTTATCTCCTATTGCACCTGTGTTCCCTAGTTTTTAGATTTTTTTTTTTTTTTTTTCCCCCTTTCTTTTTCCCCCCCTTTCTTTTTCCCCCTTCTCTCTTCATTTTTATTGTTTCCGTATACTACCTGCTCATCCTATTCTAAAACTAAGAAATAACAAACGAGCCTCCCTTAGAAGACACAGCTTCTCCTTTGGTTATAATCTGTACTGGGGATAGAATTCCCCTTATCTTACATACATGATAGAAATAACAAACTATGCTAAACAGTAGAATAAATCTCCTTCTACCTAATCGACTGCATATTTTGTTTTTACTCATAATACTACTTTTCCTTCATTTACGTATCTTTTTACCAATGATATTCTGTTCCTCTACCATTATATTTATTATAGACTAATCAAACAAACAAAAAAAAAAAAAAAACTAAAACTCTGACAGCCAAGACGCCTTGGCACGGAGTCTACGAGTTACTCATACCCAGTGAGGGGGAACCGCGTTTTCTCCTACCATCGTTAACAGGAAAGGCATATTTTTTAAGGGAGCCACAAATTGGATCTGTTCTGCCCTGGGCCAGGCCAATATTACTCTCTTCCATTTATTAATAAACATCCTGCACTCTCTTTCTGAGGCCCATACTAAATATTGCCTTTCTATGCACATTTGCATTTTCATATTGTTTATAAACTCCGATATACTGGGCACTGCAGGGGATCTCCATTTCAGGAAGATCAGGAACCTGGCCGCTAGAATAGCCATATTTGTTAATTGTCTATCTGCTTTTGAGCCACCGTCATCTTTCAAGAGGAGAATATTTCTCCACTGTAAAGAGCATTTCTTCTGTTAAGTGTGATCAGTCCACGGGTCATCATTACTTCTGGGATATTACTCCTCCCCAACAGGAAGTGCAAGAGGATTCACCCAGCAGAGTTGCATATAGCCCCTCCCCTCTACGTCACCCCCAGTCATTCTCTTGCACCCAACGACTAGATAGGATGTGTGAGAGGACTGTGGTGATTTTATTTAGTTTATTTCTTCAATCAAAAGTTTGTTATTTTTTAATAGCACCGGAGTGTGTTATTCCTTCTCTGGTAGAGTTTGAAGAAGAATCTACCAGAGTTTTTACTATGATTTTAGCCGGAGTTGTTAAGATCATATTGCTGTTTCTCGGCCATCTGAGGAGAGGTAAACTTCAGATCAGGGGACAGCGGGCAGTTTATTCTGCAAAGAGGTATGTAGCAGTTTTTATTTTCTAACAATGGAATTGCTGAGAAAATCCTGCCATACCGACATTATATATCATGTATGTATAATTTACATTTTAGTATTCTGGTGAATGGTACTTCACTGGAATTACACTGTGTACATAAAACTTTAGCCTATTTTGCAGGGATTAGCAACAGGTTTTTTAATAACTCTTAATTATGTTAAACGTTTTTGCTGGAATGTAAAATCGTTTTCATTTTCTGAGGTACTGGGTGAATAAAATGTTTGGGCACTATTTTTCCACTTGGCAGTTGCTGGATCTAATTATGACAGTTTTAATCTCTCTCACTGTTGTGTGTGAGGGGGTGGGATCCTTTTTTGGCGCTTTTACTACGCATCAAAAATTTCAGTCAAAAGCTTATTGTTTTTGTCCTGCATGTTCCGGTTTATCTCTACAGAACCCAGGGATCTTCAAAGCTAATTTGAGGGAAGTAATCTAACAGAGCTGTAAGATTGTAGTTGACTGTGATAAAAAACGTTTATTCTTTAACTTTTTTATGCCTCAGGGTTAGTTATTTCTTGCTACTGGGTACAAGCCTTCGCTAAATTGCTTTTTGTTTTACAAAGCTGATTGATTTCATCTGTTATATATATTCAGTGCTTTTCAAGCACAGTTCGTTTTTTCATTGTGTTTTAATTGTATAGTATTTCCAAATTGCAAGTTTATTTGCTAGTTTGTTAAACATGTCTGATTCAGAAGATGAGACCTGTACTATTTGTACTAACGCCAAGGTGGAGCCCAATAGAAATTTATGTACTAACTGTATTGATGCTACATTAAATAAAAGTCAATCTGTACAAATTGAACAAATTTCACCAAACAACGAGGGGAGAGTTATGCCGACTAACTCGCCTCACGTGACAGTACCTGCATCTCCCGCTCGGGACGTGCGCGATATGGCGACGCCAAGTACATCTGGGCGGCCATTACAAATAACATTACAAGATATGGCTACTGTTATGACTGAGGTTTTGGCTAAATTACCAGAACTAAGGGGCAAGCGTGATCACTCTGGGGTGAGAACAGAGTGCGCTGATAACGTTAGGGCCATGTCAGATACTGCGTCACAACTTGCAGAGCATGAGGACGGAGAGCTTCATTCTGCGGCTGACGGTTCTGATCCAAACAGATTGGATTCAGATATTTCAAATTTTAAATTTAAGCTGGAAAACCTCTGTGTTTTACTAGGGGAGGTGTTAGCGGCCCTGAATGATTGTAACACAGTTGCAATACCTGAGAAAATGTGTAGGTTGGATAAATATTTTGCTGTACCAACAAGTACTGACATTTTTCCTATACCTAAAAGACTAACTGAAATTATTACTAAGGAGTGGGATAGACCCGGTGTGCCGTTCTCACCCCCTCCGATATTTAGAAAGATGTTTCCAATAGACACCACCACACGGGATTTATGGCAAACGGTCCCTAAGGTGGAGGGAGCAGTTTCTACTTTAGCTAAACGTACCACTATCCCGGTAGAGGATAGCTGTGCCTTTTCAGATCCAATGGATAAAAAATTAGAGGGTTACCTTAAGAAAATGTTTGTTCAACAAGGTTTTATATTGCAACCCCTTGCATGCATTGCGCCGATCACGGCTGCAGCGGCATTCTGGATTGAGTCTCTAGAAGACAATCTTAGTTCAGCTACGCTGGACGACATTTCAGACAGGCTTAGAGTACTTAAGCTATCTAATTCATTCATTTCGGAAGCCGTAGTGCATTTAATTAAACTTACGGCTAAGAATTCCGGATTCGCCATTCAAGCGCGCAGAGCGCTGTGGCTAAAATCCTGGTCAGCTGATGTAACTTCTAAGTCCAAATTACTTAATATACCTTTCAAGGGACAGACCTTATTTGGGCCTGGGTTGAAAGAAATTATCGCTGACATTACAGGAGGTAAGGGCCACGCCCTACCTCAAGACAAAGCCAAACCTAAGGCTAGACAGTCTAATTTTCGTTCCTTTCGGAATTTCAAAGCAGGAGCAGCATCAACTTCCACTACTCCAAAACAAGAAGGATCTGGTGCTCGCTACAGACAAGGCTGGAGACCTAACCAGTCCTGGAACAAGGGCAAGCAGGCCAGGAAACCTGCTGCTGCCCCTAAAACAGCATGAATTGAGGGCCCCCGATCCGGGATCGGATCTAGTGGGGGGCAGACTTTCTCTCTTCGCCCAGACTTGGGCAAGAGATGTCCAGGATCCCTGGGCGCTAGAGATAATATCTCAGGGATACCTTCTGGACTTCAAACACTCTCCTCCAAGAGAGAGATTTCATCTGTCAAGGTTGTCGACAAACCAAACAAAGAAAGAAGCGTTTCTACGCTGCATACAGGAACTATTGTTAATGGGAGTAATCCATCCAGTTCCGCGGTCGGAACAGGGACAAGGGTTTTACTCAAATCTGTTTGTGGTTCCCAAAAAAGAGGGAACTTTCAGACCAATCCTGGATTTAAAGATCCTAAACAAATTCCTAAGAGTTCCATCATTCAAGATGGAGACTATCAGGACAATTTTACCCATGATCCAAGAAGGTCAGTACATGACCACAGTGGACTTAAAGGACGCTTACCTTCACATACCGATTCACAAAGATCATTACCGGTATCTACGGTTTGCCTTTCTAGACAGGCATTACCAGTTTGTAGCTCTTCCATTCGGATTGGCTACAGCTCCAAGAATCTTCACAAAGGTTCTAGGTGCTCTTCTGGCGGTACTAAGACCACGGGGAATTTCGGTAGCTCCGTACCTAGACGACATTCTGATACAAGCTTCGAGCTTTCAAACTGCCAAGTCTCATACAGAGTTAGTACTGGCATTTCTAAGGTCACATGGATGGAAGGTGAACGAAAAGAAAAGTTCACTCGTTCCACTCACAAGAGTTCCCTTCCTGGGGACTCTTATAGATTCTGTAGAAATGAAGATTTACCTGACAGAGGACAGGTTAACAAGACTTCAAAGTGCTTGCCGCACCCTTCATTCCATTCAACACCCATCGGTGGCTCAATGCATGGAGGTAATCGGCTTAATGGTAGCGGCAATGGACATAGTGCCATTTGCTCGCTTACACCTCAGACCACTGCAATTGTGCATGCTAAGTCAGTGGAATGGGGATTACTCAGACTTGTCCCCTTCTCTGAACCTGGATCAAGAGACCAGAAATTCTCTTCTTTGGTGGCTTTCTCGGCCACATCTGTCCAGGGGGATGC
The DNA here is from genome assembly GCF_027579735.1 of Bombina bombina. Lineage (NCBI taxonomy): Eukaryota > Metazoa > Chordata > Amphibia > Anura > Bombinatoridae > Bombina > Bombina bombina. Next base: position 1,365,843,447 of record NC_069499.1, read on the forward strand.
CATTCAGCAGACCAGACTGGACAATTGTAACAACAGACGCCAGCCTGTTAGGTTGGGGTGCCGTCTGGAATTCTCTGAAGACTCAGGGACAATGGAGTCAGGAGGAGAGTCTCCTGCCAATAAACATTCTGGAATTGAGAGCAGTTCTCAACGCCCTACTGGCTTGGCCCCAGTTGACAACTCGGGAGTTCATCAGGTTTCAGTCGGACAACATCACGACTGTAGCTTACATCAACCATCAGGGAGGGACAAGAAGCTCCCTAGCAATGATGGAAGTATCAAAGATAATTCGCTGGGCAGAGTCTCACTCTTGCCACCTGTCAGCAATCCACATCCCGGGAGTGGAGAACTGGGAGGCGGATTTCTTAAGTCGTCAGACTTTTCATCCGGGGGAATGGGAACTTCATCCGGAGGTCTTTGCCCAAATACTTCGACGTTGGGGCAAGCCAGAGATAGATCTCATGGCGTCTCGACAGAACGCCAAGCTTCCTCGGTACGGGTCCAGATCCAGGGATCCAGGAGCAGTCCTAATAGATGCCCTGACGGCACCTTGGGACTTCAGGATGGCTTATGTGTTTCCACCCTTCCCGATGCTTCCTCGATTGATTGCCAGAATCAAACAGGAAAGAGCATCAGTGATTCTGATAGCACCTGCATGGCCACGCAGGACTTGGTATGCAGACCTGGTGGACATGTCATCCTGTCCACCTTGGTCTCTACCTCTGAAACAGGACCTCCTGATACAGGGTCCTTTCAAACATCAAAATCTAACTTCTCTGAAGCTGACTGCTTGGAAATTGAACGTTTGATTTTATCAAGACGTGGGTTTTCTGAGTCAGTTATTGACACCTTAATACAAGCTAGGAAACCTGTTACCAGAAAGATTTACCATAAAATATGGCGTAAATACCTATATTGGTGTGAATCCAAAGGTTACTCTTGGAGTAAGGTTAGGATTCCTAGGATATTGTCTTTTCTACAAGAAGGTTTAGAAAAAGGTTTATCTGCTAGTTCATTAAAGGGACAGATCTCAGCTCTGTCCATTCTGTTACACAAACGTCTGTCAGAAGTTCCAGACGTTCAGGCTTTTTGTCAGGCTTTGGCCAGGATTAAGCCCGTGTTTAAAACTGTTGCTCCGCCATGGAGTTTAAACCTTGTTCTTAATGTTTTACAGGGCGTTCCGTTTGAACCCCTTCATTCCATTGATATAAAGTTGTTATCTTGGAAAGTTCTATTTTTAATGGCTATTTCCTCGGCTCGAAGAGTCTGAGTTATCAGCCTTACATTGTGATTCTCCTTATTTGATTTTTCACTCGGATAAGGTAGTTCTGCGTACTAAACCTGGGTTCTTACCTAAGGTAGTCACTAACAGGAATATCAATCAAGAGATTGTTGTTCCATCCTTGTGTCCAAATCCTTCTTCAAAGAAGGAACGACTTCTGCACAATCTGGATGTAGTTCGTGCCCTAAAATTTTATTTACAGGCAACTAAAGATTTTCGACAAACATCTTCCCTGTTTGTCGTTTACTCTGGTCAGAGGAGAGGTCAAAAAGCTTCTGCTACCTCTCTCTCTTTTTGGCTTCGTAGCATAATACGTTTAGCCTATGAGACTGCTGGACAGCAGCCTCCTGAAAGAATTACAGCTCATTCCACTAGAGCTGTGGCTTCCACTTGGGCCTTCAAGAATGAGGCCTCTGTTGAACAGATTTGCAAGGCTGCAACTTGGTCTTCGCTTCATACTTTTTCCAAATTTTACAAATTTGACACTTTTGCTTCCTCGGAGGCTATTTTTGGGAGAAAGGTTCTTCAGGCAGTGGTTCCTTCTGTATAAAGAGCCTGCCTATCCCTCCCGTCATCCGTGTACTTTTGCTTTGGTATTGGTATCCCAGAAGTAATGATGACCCGTGGACTGATCACACTTAACAGAAGAAAACATAATTTATGCTTACCTGATAAATTCCTTTCTTCTGTAGTGTGATCAGTCCACGGCCCGCCCTGTTTTTAAGGCAGGTAATTATTTTTAAATTATACTCCAGTCACCACTACACCCTTGGTTCCTCCTTTCTCGTTGGTCCTTGGTCGAATGACTGGGGGTGACGTAGAGGGGAGGGGCTATATGCAACTCTGCTGGGTGAATCCTCTTGCACTTCCTGTTGGGGAGGAGTAATATCCCAGAAGTAATGATGACCCGTGGACTGATCACACTACAGAAGAAAGGAATTTATCAGGTAAGCATAAATTATGTTTTTTCTTGTATATATTTATTAATCCAATACTGAATTTTGCTCCAAAATTGTCTAATTTTTGGACATTCCCATAAACAGACACTCAAATCTGCCATTTCTCTCTTACATTTGAAACAGTTTCCTTTGTCCCCAACTTGTGACCATTTCCTAATCCTCATCGGGGTCAAATAGAAATTGTTTACTAATTTAATTTGAGATTCCTTCCAATTCACTAATACTGTCGCCCCCTCTACTAGCTTAAAACTCTTTTCTATTTCCTCTACCTGGGAAACAATATGGTTTTTCCTGAGTGCCTCTTCTATTTTGTTCAAATGTTCTTTCCCAGAAATAGTTTGTAATAATCCATACCAATAAGATATGGCCCTTTTGCCCGCACTATATAGTTTCACTCCTGAGTCAATTCCCGGATCCCATACCATCCTCTGCAGTTTCAATAGCTTCGTTATATAACTTCTGACCTGCAAATATGCAAAAAAAATGTTTTGCCGATAGGTTGTATTGATTAGCCAGTCTCTCATATACCTGTACCACTTGTCCGTCTGGCTCTAATAATTGTGCAAAGTAAATTATCCCTTTCAATTTCCACTCTTTGAAGACCGGATTGTTTAACCCAGGCAGGAAGTCTGGTGTACCTGCAATCGGTAGAAATTTAGTTAAGCAAAATTCTTGGCCTAAAAGGCCACAATACACCTGCCATGCCCTTACCACATTTAGAAAGGATAGTAGGGAACTGACATTGCTCGGTAGTTTCCCATACGGATAATGCAAGATTGCTTTAAGGTCAAAAGGCTTAACTATTTCTGATTCTAACTCAAAATACGTCACATAATTAGTCTCCGTGAGCCAGTCTATGCCGAACTTGACTATTGAAACGATATTGTATTTAACAATATTCGGTAATGCAAAGCCTCCAAATCTTTTATTCTGTGTGAGTTTATCTAATGCTATTCTCGGTCTTTTTTTACCCCATATAAAAAAAGTACAGGCTCTGTTATACCTTCTGACATCTCGCTTAGTAATGAACAATGGTAAATTCTGCATTAAAAACAATAGTTTGGGAAAAACGATTGTTTTGATCAACATAATTTTGGCCGATATTGATAGATAGTAAATATTCCACTTTCCTAGCATCCCTTCCATATTCTCAAAGAACTCTGCGTAATTAAGATAGTACCAGTCTTTAGGGTCGTTCCCTAGTTTTATTCCCAGATAATTGAGGGCCTTCACTTCCCTTAGCCCATGGTTACATGCGCTAGATGGTGTTTTATTAACCCACAGTAGCTCAGACTTCTGTGCATTAATTTTATATCCCGTAAAAAGACTATAATTTTTGATCACCTCTAAGCTTTTGGGGATGCTAGTCCTAGTATCCTGTAAAAATAACATAAGGTCGTCTGCATAAAGTGAAACCAGGAATTTTTGATCTCCGATTTTCATCCCCTCAACTTCCTGTCTCAGTATAATCGCAAGAGGTTCCAGGGCAATGTCAAACAGAAGCGGGGATAACGGGCAACCTTGCCTTGTCCCTCTTTGTAATGTTATATGTTGGAATAATTCACCATTTATCAGTAATTGGGATCTCGGAAAGCTATAGATCCTTTTAATCATGGCCAATATATTCCCCTCAAAACCGAATTCCCTAAGCGTTGTAAATAAGTGATCCCATATGATGGCGTCAAACGCCTTTTCAGCATCTAATGTGAGTAGCGCCAGATCAGGTAGACTTTTACTATTTGAATCTTGTATTTTATTATAATGGTAATCTAGTGCCACAATGACCCTCCGCATATTCCGTACCGGATTCCTGCCCGGGATAAATCCAGTTTGGTCCTCGTGGACCAACTTCCCGATTACTTTCTTCATTCTGTCTGCTATTATTGCCGTGAATATTTTATAGTCTTGATTTAAAAGCGAGATCGGTCTATACGATCCCATTTCTTCCGGATCTTTACCTTTCTTATGTATTAAGGATACAACGGAGTCTGTGAAATAGCATGAATTGGATTTCCCCTGAACATAATAGCTGTTATATAACTCAACCAGTGTGCCCGTAATCTCCTCTTTAATAATCTTATAAAATTCCGCCGGCAGGCCGTCTGGTCCTGCAGCTTTATTAGTTTTACTACGGTCTATCATTTTTTTAACTTCCTCCTCTGTAATCGGTAAATTGATCTGCTCTTGCTCGCTTTGAGTTATTTTAGGTACCTTAATTTTTTGCCAGAATTCTCTCTTCCTAATCTCATCTATCTTTTCTCCGGTATATAGGTTCTGATAATACCTATAGAAGGCATCCCGTATCTCTGCGGACTTAATGTATGTTTTATTACCTTCTCTGATTGAACAAATCATGTTATTCTTTTTCCTGAATTTAATTATTTTTGCTAAATATTTCGCCGAGATCCCCTGATAACCTGCACAATACGCTCTAATTCTCATGTCCTCCCTCGCCCAATTTTCCCGCATAAAACTTTCTCTTTCTGCTTTCGCTGTCCTGTATCTGTTCCAATTAAGAGTATTAGGAGTACTCATATATCTGGTATAAGCATTTTTAAGTTGATTTGCCAAATGAATCTCTCTCTCCTTATATTTACGTTTTCTTCGGACCATATAACATTTTATTTGACCCCTTATAACTGCTTTGCCCGCTTCCCAGAGTATTTCGGGTTGACCCTTGTAGGAACTATTCTGCCTGTGATAATCTTTCCAACTATTCGTCAGAAAATTGTAAAATTTGCCATCATGTATCATATGTTTAGGAAAACTAAATGAATTGGTTTTCGGGTCTATTTTAATCCCTGCTTCTATCTTGAGGCTAACTATCGCATGATCAGATATTGTTATCTCTGCTATATGAGTCTCCAATTCTAGGGCCATTAGACTCTCTTCTATCAGGAACATGTCAATCCGCGAAAAATTTCTATGTGATTTGGATTCACACGAGAATTCGCGTTGATCGGGATGCTGACATCGCCATATATCATTTAGTTTTAATGACTTTGCAAATTCTCTAAATAGTTTTGCCTCTTTGTTGTGCTTATTTATGGCTCTAGACTTGAACCTATCAATTGTTGGACACATAGTAGCGTTAAAATCTCCCGTCATGATTATATTTTGCCCTAGATATGATGCCAGTTTATGTTTAATTTTTCCCCAAAATTCTATATTGATTTCATTCGGGCCATAGATATTACACAACGTCCAAATTACCTTATTAATTTCTATTTGCACAATCAAAAATCTCCCTTGTGGATCTCTCACCTGCTTTATAATCTTATATCCCAAAGCCTTATTAAATAATATCGCCACTCCACATTTCCTGCTATTACATGGTGTAGCCACAACTTCTGCAATCCAGTTGGCCCTTAATTTGGATATTTCTACCTCTTTAAGGTGTAATTCCTGCAAAAACATGATATCAGCCTTATGGCGTTTCAACATTTTTAAAATATTTTTCCTTTTAATGGGGGATGTGATCCCACCCACATTCCATGAAATTAGTTTCAACATCTTTCTCCTTTAATGTTATAAAATCTTGTGTTAAAAAATTTATCTATACTCATTCCATTGCCGTAGCGTCCTGTCTGCCAGAAAACTGTAATAACAAAAAAAAAAAAAAAAAGGTAACAGTAACAACTAAAAACTTCATCATAAACTTGCTTGTTAATAACAAATAAAAAAAGGTACTAATCTTTCTATAATTACACCTCTACTCCTTTCTCTAAGCAGTATTTTTTGGCTTCTTCTACTGTATTCAACACGGTCATATTTCCATCTGAATTCATCACTACAAGTTTAGCCGGGTATCTCAAGTTCACCCTAATTCCAGCTTTGATTAAGCCTGTACAAAAAGGTGCCATAATTTTCCTTTTTGAGGAGGTCTCTACTGAGAAGTCCTGGAATATATATATTTGTTTTGTGGCAATCATAAGCGCTGATGTTTTCCTATAGCATTTCATTAACTGCAATTTGTCCTGAAAATTAAGATATTTTATGAGTACCATCCTCGGTCTTACACTGCCATCAGGAAATTTTTTAATATTGCCTATTCTGTGTGCCCTTTCAACCTGAATATTTCCTGTCACTTCCATCCCTAGAGCTTGTGGTAACGTATTTGCGCCAAAAAGTATCAGATCATCATAGTCTCTCCCTTCTGGTAGCCCTACAATTCGTATATTATTCCTGCGCGATCTATCTTCAAGATCGTCTATTTTTAATTGCATTATTTTTATTTTATCTTCATAATTTGACCAATTTGCTTCTCTCACATTTAATCTGTCCTCTATGTCTGATACTCTCTCCTCTACTTCCAATATTCTATTGGAGAATGATCTAATTTCTACTGATAAGGAGGCAATTTCACTTTTTACAGCTTCAAATTGGGGTAGTATCATATCGGCTAGTTGGTTTAATGTTAATTGCTTTTCCTGACAGGCCCCCTGATCTTCATTAAGGGACTCTGTTCCTATTTCTGACGACGTCTTGGTTCTCTTATCTCTTTTGGGGGGCATGACAGGAGACCTTATTTTAAGGTTCGGTATAAATTTTTCCATAAGGCTCTACTGGGTCTGCTTAAAAAAAAAAAAAAAAAGGTGAAAAGCGTGGCGGGGGAGAAAACCGTGAAAGGGTGAAGGGAAGAAAGAACAAAAAGAAAAACGGTGTGTAAATAATCTGCCAAGCTGGTTGGAAGCCTAGCTTGGTCTGTGTATACTACTGTGTATATAGCCCTCTATATCGTGAAAGTCGTGTGAACCCGAGAAAACCGTGAAAAAGTGAGAGAAAAAAAAAAAAAAAAAAAAAGAGAAAAACAGTTGTGTAGGTGATCTACCAAATTAGCTATAAGTCCAACTTGGTCGATGAGTGCCACTATATGAGTAGACTTCTATATAGTGAAAATCGTGTAAACAGGAGAGCAAGTGCTGTGACTCTCCCTATTTTCCAAGATCAGACAAGATTGGGTGTCTGTAATATATTATAGTGCCGCTGTGTATAATACTACTTAATAGAAAGTGCCTGTGTGTAACATGTGCTTGACAAAAACACAAAAAAAAAAAAAAGGTATGTAGAAACGCTCCCTAAAAATCTTGAGCTATCTGAGTAGGCTACTATATACCTGTATAATTGTATGTTAAAAAGATCGCCCTACCTGAATAGATATTGTTGTAATTCTACCTTCAGTATAAGTTCTGCTTATTTTGCTTTTGTTTTTTGGTTTGATACTCTGCACGTGTATATTTATAACCTGTTTTTCAGCCTTGTTAATTTTAATCAGCCATTAGAGCTTATACCCCATCTCGTATCAAAACAATCTAAAAGTCTTAATAACGTTGCATGCAATATATGGCATCAGTGAGTGTATATCAGCGTTCAATGTGTTTAACTTAAATTGTTCACTATCAATATCAATCAATATACACAGAAGGTCTGACACACACTATGTCACTCTGGAAGCTATACCCAAATACCTAAATCAAGTATTTCATAAATCATTGCAAAAAAAAAAAAAAAGAAAAAAAGAGCCAAAAACAGCAAAGAAAACAAAAAGGGAAAAAAAAACAAAAAAAACAAAAAAAAACAAAGATGAACCAGCAAATGCAAAAAAATGCAAATAAAAAAAAAAAAAAAAAAAAAACAGTCCAGCAGTCCCTCAATATTTGTAGTCCTTAGTTGATAAAATATCACCAAAACATAGTCTTTACTCCTCCGCTTCTATCGATGTTGAGGCAAACCAAACATCTCTCAAGTCATAACCATTAGCCTTTCAACGACTTTAATCTTTCAGCTCTCACCAGCTAATGCTTTTAATACTATGAATAATGTTCTTGAGGTTCCCCCAAAGATTAATGTATTAGACTTTTTTTCCTTTTTCTCCCCCTCTCTCTCCTTCTCCTTATCTCTTTCTTCCTCTTTCCAGATTGATATTTTGATTTCACAAATACCACCTGTCTTCTGATATTTAGCTCTATAGCCACCTAATCGAGAGTTCTTTCCCCGTTTCTATATCTTTTCCTTCCACCTTCTCCTCTCCCAATGAACCAGATTCACGTCAGATTTCAACAGTACTTATATTTCCTTTCGCTTTACTCTTTTGCCCTTCTGTACCCTCTTTTCTCTTTTCTCCTTTAAAAGGCTCAGACCAATATATTCATTCACACTGACTAGTGCAAATCAGAAGGGTGTTTCCACTTTTCCCAAAGTTTTGTAGCTTGACTAAGACCAGCAAGATTACTGCCTATTCGCCCACATCACATCACAGCGCTCCCTTTATAGTTATTCCACCACCGTGAAACTGGCCGCTTACTGCCACTGCAGCCCCTTTTACTGAGCTTTACCATATATTTATTGTCTCTTTTGAAAATAGGGACCAGTGAGGTATAATGACCTTTTTTCCACTAGTATGACACTCATGTAAAAAACCATACTAGCATATCTCCAATGAACCCAGTCATGCAAGATATAACAGCCTTTATCGCATATAACTCAGATTTAAAATGTCATTAGTGTAGTAGAAAACTATACTTGCGTGTCGGCAGCAAACTTTGTTCAGCGTACCAGGCCGCTGTTTCCAGGCACCTTTCCTGCTACTCCACCTTCCCGGCACCAGCTGAGATACCTCCCATCTACGCCGGGTGATGTGTGCAGGTTACGTGCTCTGATGCTGTTTTGCGGTGGCAGTCTCTTTCACTGCCCAGACAATTTTCGTGTATACAGTGGTCTCAGAACCGCTCGTTTTCTACTGTCTGATCCCCAGTTTTCAGAGCGCTGTGATGCTTGTCCCGGGCCGGGACCGATCGGCCACAGATTCAGTCAGTTTTCGACTTCCAGCTAGATGTGATCTTTCTTCCCCAGGCAGGGCTCTCACCCCCAGCAATAGGAGCAGTTTTAGCGGGGTATGGTGGAAAACCGTCTCTCTCTCACAGAGCTCTTGGCGCGCACCTTCTCACGCCACTCCCACAGGAAGTCAGGATGTCCGATAAGGCGGTTTTACGTACTAAGTTAGGTTTCCTATGTCAGATTGCAACATTAATCAAGAGATTGTTGTTCCTTCCTTCTGTCCCAATCCTTTTTGGCAAAGGAATATTTGCTTCACAATCTAGATGTGGTTTGTGCCTTGAAGCTCTACCTTAAAGCCTCTAAGACAATCTTCATCTTTGTTTGTCATCTATGCGGGTAAGCGTAGGGGTCAGAAGCCACTTCGTCTTTCCTGTCTTTCTGATTGAGAAGTGCCATCAGCCTAGCTTAAGAGACGGCGGGACAACAGCCTCCTGAGAGGATTAGGGCTCATTCCACTAAAGCAGTAGCTTCTTCCTGGGCGAACGAAGCCTCAATGGATCAGATTTGTAAGGCAGCTACCTGGTCCTCCTTACACACTTTTTTTCTAAATTTTACAAGTTTGATGTGTTTGCTTTGGCTGAAGCAGCTTTCGGGGGAGAAAGTTTTTGCAGGCTATGGTGCCCTCAGATTAGGGTCAAATCTTTTTTGTTTCCTCCCGTTATTCCTTCAGTGTCCGCTGGAGCTTGGGTATTGTTTTCCCAACAGTAAGGAATTAAGTTGTGGACTCTCCCTGCCTTATGGAAAGAAAACAAAATGTATGCTTACCAGATAAATTCCTTTCTTTCCTGGCAGGGAGAGTCCACAACCCCGCCCGTAAGTTTTTCTTTGTTTGGGCGGCTCCTTTTTTGTTTTTCTTTTGGCACCTTTATACCCTGATGTTTCTCCTACTTTTCCTTGTTCCCTCTTCCGAATGACTGGGGGATAGAGGAAGTGGGAGGGATATTCTTCTTAAAGACACAATGAGTACACGGATCATGCTCATTACTTATGGGATATTCACCTCCTGGTTAGCAGGAGGAGGCAAAGGGCATCACATCAGAGCTGTTAAATAGCTCCTCCCTTCCCTCCCACTCCAGTCATTCTCTTTGCCTACGTTAGTGATAGGAAGAGGCAAAGTGAGGTGTTAGATTAGATTCTTCAATCAAGAGTTTATTATTTTTAAAGTAGTGCCAGAGTGTGCTGCTTTGTCCTATGGTGTAGCCGTAGTCCATATCAGTCTCTTCAGTAGAGCTTTTGGTGGCTTTAGAGCAATGGGAACTTGTGGGACATAATTCTCACTGTGCCTCCCATGTTGATGCTGCCCTACCTTTGGAAAATCGGAGAGAGACTAACTCAGGAATTTTTCTTCATCCACAGGCCCATGTGAGGGATAGGACCTTTCAAGCCTGCGTTCTGCCTTGCTGCCAGGCAGCATATGAGGTAAGTGCTGACTTTTTTTCTTGGGGAAGAAAACGTCTCAGAAACAAAAGGGCACTTTATTTATTTATTTGAACAAGCCTCATTATTATTCTCATAGTCTCCCCTTAAGCATAGGGTACATTGGGCAGCGTTACTGCAGCCACTGGGGCTTATTTTATTATTGAGTTCATGAGACAAGCCGCATAATTACTTCCTTAGCCTCCCCTTAGGCATAGGGGACATTGGATCTGCGTTACTGCAGGCACTGGGGCTTACTTTATTCATTGAAATGAGAAGCAGCATTTCCTTAGTCTCCCATTAACAAGCAAAGGGGACATTTGGGAAACGTTACAGCAGTTTCTGTTATTGATATGGTTGGTTCCACACCTCCCGGTAATTTCAGAGCCGACCGGGAGATTTCCTTGGCCACGCCCACGATGAATGGAGGCTTAGTAAATAAGGAGGGCACTTTATTTATTGTGTACTTGGCTCCATTTGAGAACATAGGGGACATTTGGGCTACGTTACAGCAGTTTACGTCACTAATATGGTTGGTGCCACATCTCCCGGCGGGTTGGTAATTTTAAAGCCGACCAGGAGATTTCCTTGGCCACGCCCACAATGGGCATATTGTAATTTTGCACTCTTTTTACTCGCAATGAACCAGTGTATTTAAGGGCAACTTGTTTCTACGCATGCGCATATTATTGCTGCGCATAGTCTCTAAGAAATATTTAATGCGTACTTTCTCTGGAGATCGTTTGTACAGGAATGTTAGTTTCTCTACTTTTCCTGCTCAGAAGACATTGGCACCTCAGCAGAGAGCTGCTGAGGTGTAGGGATTTTTATTCATTCATTTTAAGCATGTTATCCCAATTAAAAAAAAAAAAAAAAAATAGTGTTTTACTATTTAAAGAGACAGTAACATTTTTAGATTTTTCTGTATTTCTAATAAAAATGTTATCTTAAGGTCAGAAATGGACCTACAGGCTTACAAGGTGTCACTTGTTCACTATGTATAATGCCAATGTGGAACCACCAACTTTTTTTTCTGTTTTTTTACTCTGAACCAACATTTTCTAATGAGGATGCTGTTTGGGAATCTATTGACAATGCTCATTATATATCGCAGCTTTTGTCCTCAGATATTCCAGAGTTAACCTCCCTCACATGCAGTGCCCTGCGATTCCTCTCAAGCTCCTGTTGGAGTTACTTTGAAGGACATCGCTTCTCTCATGTTTTTTTCTGCAGTTTCAGATGCGTTGTCTGCTTTTCCAATGTTGCAGGGAAAGCGTAAGAGGAAAATCAGTCATTCAGTAAGTGAGGTTTCTGACGCAGTTGTTGCTATTTCTGATGCCCCCTCCTCAATCTGAATTACAAAATAACATTTTTGGGTACAGTGTCCCTTTAAGGAGGTTTTAGCTACATTGGACGACGGCGACTCCAAGGCTCAACACATATTTGAAGGTACCTTCCTCGATAGAGGTTTTCCGGTACCAGACGAGCTTCTGAGATCATTGCTAAGGAGTGGGAGAGACCGGGTACCCCTTTTTCTCCATTTCCCATTTAAAAAAAAAAAAGTTTTTCATAGCCGTCTCAGTTAAGGAGGCTTGGCAAACAGTCCCCAAGGTGGAAGGAGCTGTTTCCACCTTAGCTAAGAGAACTACTATACCCATAGAGGATAGTTGTGTAAAATTAGAGATTACTCAAAAAGATGTAGGTACACCGGGGCTTACAATGGAAGCCAACTGTGTGAATTGCTACCGTCACTAATGCGGCGGCATATTGGTTTGATGCGTTGCTATCTGGACAGAAACTCCCCTGTATCAAATCCAAGATAGGATAAAAGCTCTTAAATTGGCTAATTCCTTATTATGGATGCTTCCCTTCAAGTTATCAAGTTGGGAGTAAATATTTCCATTTTTCTCTGTCCGGAAGGTTTGCAGTTTGAAACCAGCTGCAGCTATTTGCACCTTGAATGTGTGCTAGCAAACTGTTTTAATAAAGGCTAAAACCTTGGTCTGCGGACGTATCCTCTAAGTCTAAGCTTTTAGCGATTCCTTGCAAGGGGAAGACCTTGTTTGAATCTTGCTTGACGGAAATAATCTGATATTACGGGAGGTAAGGGTCATCTTCTCCCTCAGGATTAGAGAAACAATGTAAGAAGCCTGCTATTGCATGACAGCATGAAGGGCATGTCTCTGATCCGAGATCGGATCTGGTGGGGGGTAGATTTTCCCTCTTCGGTCAGGCTTGGGTTCGGAGGATCCCTGGGCAATAGAAATCTTGTCCCAGGGATACAAACTAGAGTTCAAAAGTTTTCCTCCCAGAGGCAGGTTTCTGCTTCATGATTATCTGTTGACCAGACAAGAGGAGAGGTCGTTTTTACTCTGTATAGAAGTTCTCTCCGACCTGGGAATTATAGTTCATGTTCCGATTCAGGAACAGGGTATGGAATTTTCTTCCAATCTGTTCGTGGTTCCTAATAAAGAGGGAACCTTCAGGTCTATTTTAGATCTCTAGAGTCTAAACAGATTCCTCAGAATACCGTCCTTCAAGATGGAAACTATTCGTTCCATTCTTTCTTTGATCCAAGAGGGTCAGTTTATGGAAAAAAAAGTGTATTTAAAGGACGCGTATTTGCATGTTTCGGTTCTCAGAGATCATCACAAGTTCCTGAGGTTTGTCTTGCTAGACTAACGCTTCCAATTTGTGACTCTTCCTTGCTGTCTTGCCATCGCTCCCAGAATTTTTACAAAGGATCTGGGATTGTTGTTGGCGGTGCTTCGGTTACAGGACATTGCAGAGGTGCCCTATCTGGATGACATCAACAGTCCATACACCATCTTTTCAATAAGCAAGATCTACATGGACATTGTGTTATCTTCCCTACGATCTATCGGGTGGAAGGTGAATTTGGAAAAGAGTTCCTTATTCCCTACTGCAAGGGTACATTTCTTGGAAATCATAATAGATTCCCTGTTAATGAGGATTATTCTGACAGATATCAGGCATAACCATTCTGGAGCAGAGAGCATTCTACAATGCTCCTCTGGCCTGGCCCAGTTAGCTTTGGTCCAGTTTATCAGGACATAATGTCAGTAGATTACTTCATGCCTGAGCAGACAGACTTTTTAGGGGAGTGGGAACTCCATCCGGAGGTGTTTTCCAGTCTGATCCTCAAATAGGGTCAGCCGGAATTGGATCTCATGGCATCCAGGCAGAATGCCAAACTTCCGAGGTACGGACCGAGATCCAGAGTTCCTCAGGCGGCGCTGATAGCTGCTCTGGTGGCCCCTTGGTCCTTCAATCTATTATATCTGTTTCCCCCGTTTGCTCTCCTTCCTCGAGTGATTGGACGGATCAAACAGGAAAGGGTTTCAGTGATTCTCATAGCTCCGGCCTGGGTTTGCAGGATCTGGTATGCAGACCTGGTGGAAATGTCGTCTCTACCTCCTTGGAGGCTTCTGCTTCGAAAGGATCTTCTGATTCAGGGTCCCTTCCATCATCCAAATCTAGATTCTCTGGAACTGACTGCTTGGAGATTGAACTGTTAATTCTAGCCAAGCGAGATTTTTCTGACTCAGTCATAGACACTTTGATTCAGGCTCGTAAGCCTGTCACTAGAAAGATTTATCACAGGATTTGGCGTAAATACCTTTATTGGTGTGAATCCAAGGGCTACTCCTGGAGTAGAGTTAGGATTCCTAGGATTTTGTCTTTTCTCCAGGAAGGATTTGAGAAAGGTTTATCTACAAGTTCTTTAATGGGTTAAAATTTCAGCATTATCTATCTTGTTACGCAAGTGTCTAGCTGATGTCCCTGAAGTTCAGTCTTTTTGTCAGGCCTTAACCGTAATTAGGCTTGTGTTTATTGAGGTCCACTCAGCCTTTCATCCTTCTGAGGTCGATGAAATGAGCAGTGCCTTGAGAATCTTAAGGGTGATTAGCCACATAATTCATAAGTATTAGACCTTTTAAACCAGTTACCCCTCCATGGAGTCTTAATTTAGTTCTCAAGGTTCTTCAAGGGGTTCCGTTTGAACCTATGCATTCCTTAGATATCAAGTTGTTATCTTGGAAGGTTTTATTTTTGGTAGCAATTTCTTCTGCTCGTAGAGTGTCTAAATTTTCAGTATTTCGATGTGAACTCCCTTACCTTCTTTTTCATGCGGATAAGGTTGTCATCTGTACGAAATTTGGATTTCTTCCCAAGGTTGTTTCTGATAGGAACATTAATCAGGAAATTGTTGTACCTTCCTTGTGTCATAATCCTTCTTCTAAGAAGGAGAGGCTCTTACACAATTTGGATGTAGTTCGCGTTTTAAAGTTTTATTTACAGGCGACCAAGGACTTTCGCCAGTCTTCCTCTTTGTTTGTGGTATTTTCAGGTAAACGTAGGGGACAGAAAGCTACGACTGTTTCTCTTTCTTTTTGGCTGCAGAGTATTATACGTTTGGCATACGAGACTGCTGGTCAGCAGCCTCCTGAAAGGATTACGGCTCATTCCACTAGGGCTGTTGCTTCCTCATGGGCATTCAAAAATTAAGCTTCTGTGGATCAGATTTGCAAGGCTGCAACTTAGTCTTCTCTTCACACTTTTACAAAGTTTTACAAATTTGATACTTTTTGCCTCGGCTGAGGCTGCTTTTGGGAGAAAGGTTCTTCATGCAGTGGTGCCTTCCGTTTAGGTATCCTGTCTTGTTCCTCCCGTATCATCCGTGTACTCTAGCTTGGGTATTGGATCCCATAAGTAATGAAGATGATCCGTGTACTCATCGTGTCTTAAAGAAGAAAAGAAAATTTAAGCTTACCTGATAAATTTATTTCTTCTTAGACACGATGAGTCCACGTCCCGCCCTGTCCTTTTAAGACAGGATGTTATTTATTGTAAACTTCAGTCATTTCTGCACCTTGGCTTTTCCTTTCTCTTCTTAACTTCGGTCGAATGACTGGAGTGGGAGTGAAGGGAGGAGTTATTTAACAGCTCTGCTGTGGTGCTCTTTGCCTCCTTTTGTGAATATCCCATAAGTAATGAAGATGATCCGTGGACTCATCGTGTCTAAGAAGAAATAAATTTATCAGGTAAGCATAAATTTTCTTTTTAATCCTTTGGCTGGGGTGTCTTTGCCTCCTCCTGGTGGCCAGGTGTTGTATTTCCCAACAGTAAGGAATGAAGTTTTGGACTCTCCCTGCCAGAAAAGAAAGGAATTTATTTGGTAAGCATAACATTTTTTATTTTTTTTTATTTATCCATAACTGGCCACAGAAGAGGGCATAATAGTGTTTTTAAAGGGTATATCCCTAGGTTACAAAACGGTAAAAACTTTTCTAACAAAGGGATGTTAAAATGCTTTTAAAACATGTATTCATGTATGTTGCAGTGCTGTGCTTAATTGCTTTTATTAAAAAAAGTATGTCCCTTTAAATGGTCATTTTCTGCTACTCTTACTAAGTATAGTATATATTTGCAGTGATAATAACATATAAAGTAGTAGTAGTATTGATGGCTATCTTAACACACAATACACACTTTGTTTTTAACTGATTTTCTAGACAGATCCTTCCCAGCTGCTGGGAATGGAAAATGCCAAATTCCAGACAGTAAACAAACTGTTCTCCCTGACCTGAGACTTGCCCAGATATGTGTGATTCTTGACTCCCTCGCATGTATTGTGATAGGTTGAAATTTAGGACAAGCCTTTGACTTGATCCACCCTTTGTGTAAAATAAACACCATAGCATCCTCACCCTAAATATCACATCAGTGTTTAACCATTTCATATTGCTCATGTAAGTTTCTCTTTCTCTCACCATCAATTTAGACGTAAACCAACCCGCCCTGCCATTGATGATGACCTGAGTTCTGACGGAGAGTTTGATGCTCCATACGACCCCAGTTCTATTGCATCTCTGCTAACTGAAAGTAACCTCCAGACCAGCTCATGCTGAGAGTGTCACAGTGGACAGAATTGCCATACCACCCGGCGTGATAAGCAGTTAAGACTGGAAACAAAACGGCAGACCCTTTGCTACCAATATTTTGAGGGTCACACAAGGGCTAATTAAAATGTCTGCACCATCCCTAACATAATTTGTTGTTTTAGGAAATAACTAAGGACTGGCGAATATATAAAACCACCAATTCTGAATGTAATAAGATCATTTTACCATCGATATGAGTTGCTGGTATATTTGATATGGAGAAACCTCCACCAGAGGATCGCTCAAACACAAAGATACAGTGCCTGCTTTACTCAACCTATAGAATGTTAGGTGGGAGGAACCTTCTTGGTTATTTCCTTTCTGCATCCATTAATGATGACTTTGGTAATGACTGTAAACTAATAATTTAGTTATACAAAAGGTTGTTGTAAAAACATCTGCAAGACAGAAGCTTTTGATTTTACTGTAAACAGTAAAGTATTTCACCACTGTATAATCTAGTAGCATCCTCTGGATATATTCATGTGTCTCTACACAAAGGGCTTGTCTTTATTGGTCTGTTTAGTGCCCAAACAGTGTGAAAATCATATGTTCAGCTTCAAATTACCAAAAATGGGATTTAACTTGAAACTGGATTGTTAAACAGAGAATGCCTCAATGTAATAGGGTGGGATTTCATTACAGCATTCCTGCTTTGAGTTTATTATTGATAATGAGAGACACCTCTGTGTAACTGTATGTTGTAGTGCAACACACAAACTCCCACTGCCTTACCTTACTTGGTATAATAAGGTGCTATGGTCCATCTCTTACCAGATCCCATCTGTGCCTAAAACATAATACCTTGCTATTCTGTATTTTCTCCTAAGTTAACAGGAGGGGTATTAACTGTACATTAGCAGTGTGTAGATTAATGATGCCTGGCATTCTACACATATGTATGCCTTGTATGTATAATACAAATTTCAGGTGTTTGGTGGATTCCTATAATAATTAAGGTGTTAATCTCTCAGGTATATTGGTAACACTCATTTACCACGCGTTTCTCTTTATATCCAAGCTGTACATTGCTGAGGGCTGGTAATGAGTGGGTGGAAACTAGAGATAACTGAGGAAAACATTTGGATATGTAACATAATTTGGGAAAATAGAACCAAAATATGGATTGTCATAAAATTTCTAATTAAATATTTGTGTGTATAATGTATATAAAATACACGCAGATTTGTACATAAATATATGCACACTTGATTATATACGCAAAGATTTATGTTCACAAATATCTTCAGTATCATGTCTAAAGTTATATGTATATATAATGTATTTGATGTATTTGTTCTCTATAAGAAAAAACAGATTTATGATTGGAGCTCTATTTCAGATGTGGCGGATACTCAGGAATATTTCCTACAGTAATTCTCTCTCTTATATGTGTCTAACTCACGCAGCAAGTTACTTTGCATCCGGGTGAAAGATTAAATGGTCTGTTTCTACATCTACATATTCTGTCTCGTCTGAAAATTGATTATTTGTATGTTGCTTTATATAATTTTTATTAGATGTAAAAAATAAAAAAAAGTTAAAGTTTAGCTCATCTCTCTGGGGCTCTATGTGAAATCTGTATAATCCAGCTCAGATAATAAAGCACTCATTTTTGTAACCATTCTGAGGCTAGTGTCACTCTTTGATGCCTGGAAGCAAAATTCTTAATAAGCAGACGTTGCAGGGAAACACTACACTACCCTAGGTTTGTATGATCTGTGTGGGAAATGGGTCATGCATGAAGCTTGTTTTCTGCTTAAGTGTGTCGGAAACCCTAGAAATATCCTCAGTACAAGCTGTATTTTTTCCATGGCCTTAAAGGGACATAAAACAAGTTGCGATAGAGACAAAATATAATATGTGCAAACAAAACACAGAAGGGCGCCTCCTAGTGTGATATAGTATAAGCAATATACAATGGCAATAGACCAGTACTCACAAGTGTGGCAGCACTCACTCGTGCTTAGTAGCACCTGCTGGGATCTCTGTGTCCCCAGCTCACTGTTCTTAGGCTCATTTTAATACATAGAGTTAACTTCTATACACTAAGAACAGTGAGCTGGGACACAGAGATCCCAGTAGGTGCTACTAAGCACGAGTGAGTGCTGCCACACTTGTGAGTACCGGTCTATTGCCATTGTATATTGTATACTGCTTGTACTATATCACACTAGGAGGCACCCTTCTGTGTTTTGTTTGCACTATCACAGATTTGTTTTCTGACTTCTTTCTGGGAAGGAGCAGCCCTCATCTGAGGACAAAGACACCAATGAATGCAAGTCAAAGTGGAGACCTTATCAACAGAGACTGACCACTCTATGGACTGATAAGTTATAGCATTATTTATGCATTGTAACTATCGATTAATATTGGCATAACTATATTGTTTTGTTTAGTGTTATTTGGACCAATTGGTTTGTTTGCGCCCCCTTGAGTGGTGACGAGGGATTGTCATCAAAATATAATATGTACTTTAATTACTTTACCTGCAAATTTATTAACCCTTTTTTTTTTAAGTGTCCGAATTGTACAGCTCTATCTCCCCCCACACAATTCCTTTTATAGCTGCATATGTATCCACCATTGATATGGTAGAATGCAAAACTTTAAGGGTGATTATCTGCTGGAGCATGCCTAGAAGCAAATAAGCTGCTGTGTTAAAATACAATGCCTGTGTTTCTGATGTTAAACCTTCATAAGGGGGGTGGATCTGACTTCTCCAGAAAGCACAGCTATGTATGTAATTTTGCTTATTTTTGAAAATTATTTAAATTACTAGCCAGCAATTTTTAAACAATTTTTTATGCAAACTATTTTTCTCTTGCAAGGTGTATCCAGTCCACGGATTCATCCTTGTGGGATATTCTCATTCCCTACAGGAAGTGGCAAAGAACACACAGCAGAGCTGTCCATATAGCTCCCCCTCTGGCTCCGCCCCCCAGTCATTCTCTTTGCCGCTCTAACAAGTAGCATCTCCACGGGAGGGTAAAGTGAATGTGGTGTTAGATTTGTAGTTTTTTATATCTTCAATCATAAGTTTATTTTTAAATAGTGCCGGTTTGTACTATTTACTCTCTAGAAGAAAGTGATGAAGAATTCTGCTGAGAGGAAAATTATTTTAGCATGTTGTAACTAAAATCCACTGCTGTTCCCACATAGGACTGAGGAGTACCAGACAACTTCAGTTGGGGGGAACAGTTTGTAGGCTTAACTGCTATAAGGTATGTTCAGTCATCTTTTTCTAGTCAAGACTTGGTAATGCTAGAAGACTGACAAGAATCCCCATGTGGGGAAGGTAAGCCATATTCTGAGACTCAGTATAGAAGGAAGGCTTAATTAAAAGGGCTCAATGACTGGTGGACACTGTTAAAGGGCAATCGATTATTTATGATGAAAATATAATCATTATCCAAGTTTTTATCACTTTTGGAGTGTTATTTGGGGTTTTATTCCACATGGCAGAATTTTAGACACCTATTCAGGGTTTTGAAGGCCCCACAACTCCGGAGTGGAGAGGGAGGGGGCCTAAATTTCGCGCCTCAGTTGCGCAGTTCATATTGCAGACAGCTTCATGCAGCTTCACGTGGAGGGTCCTAAGACTACTTGAGGACTTCATAGAGGCTTATTTCTCATCAAACTAATCCCCAGGGGCAAGGTAGGGCCACAGCAGATTGCTGTGACATGGTGCTGTAGTTTGCTAACCGGTTGTCAGCTTTAGGTTGCTCCGGTTCGGGCATTAAGGGGTTAATTGACTTGATATTTGCTGTGCAATCATTCCAAAGCATTAAGATAGTGTGGTGAAAATTTCAGAAAGATTGGCTAATTTTTGAAGATTTAGTAAAAAAGAGTGCGCTTTTATTATTTAAAGGCACAGTACCGTCAGACAGTCTTTGAGTGCTGTCTAAGTCTGTTTAACATGTCTGAGCCTACAGATAGATGTTGCTCTATGTGTTTAGTAGCCATGGTGGAACCCCCTTTACATTTGTGTTTTAAGTGTGCTAATGTATCTATGCATTTTAAAGATAACGCTGTTTCACTTAAAAATGTAGCCCAAGATGATTCTTTAACAGAAGGTAACGAGGATAGCCCACCTTCCTCTCCCCATGTGTCGACACCAGTTACGCCCGAGCAAGCGATGCCTAGCACCTCTAGCGCATTGGCCCCTATTACATTACAACAATTAGCAGCAGTCATGGATAATTCCCTTGCGGCATTTTTATCCAAACTGCCAGTTTTTCCTAAAAAGCGTGATAGCTCAGTTTTAAGAACAGAGTATGAGCAATCAGAAGCTTTGGAAGGTTTATCTGTGGTACCCTCACAACACTCCGAAGTTACGGTGAGGGATGTGCTGTCCGAGGGAGAAATTTCTGATACAGGAAAGGTTTCTCAGTGGGCAGAATCAAATTCCTTAGCGTTTAAATTTAAGCTGGAACACCTCCGCGTACTGCTTAAGGAGGTATTAGCTACGCTGGACGATTGTGACCCCATGGTGGTCCCAGAGAAATTGTGTAAAATGGACAAATTCCTAGAAGTCCCTGTATACACTGATGCGTTTCCGATCCCGAAGAGGGTGGCGGATATTGTGGACAGGGAATGGGAGAGACCAGGTGTACCCTTTGTCGCCCCCCTTATCTTTAAGAAAATGTTCCCTATAACTGATCCCAGGCGGGAGGCATGGCAGACGATCCCTAAGGTAGAGGGGGCAATTTCAACACTTGCCAAGCGCACAACCATACCAATTGAAGACAGTTGTGCTTTCAAAGATCCTATGGATAAAAAATTAGAAGGTTTACTAAAGAAAATATTTGTTCAACAAGGTTTCCTTCTCCAACCTATTGCCTGCATTATTCCTGTGACTACTGCAGCGGCTTTCTGGTTTGAGGCGCTGGATGAGTCGCTCCAGACGGAGACCTCATATGACGAAATTATGGATAGAATTAAGGCTCTAAAGCTGGCTAATTCTTTTATAACAGATGCCGCTTTGCAATTAGCTAAGTTAGCGGCGAAAAATTCTGGTTTTGCCATCATGACGCGCAGAGCGCTCTGGCTTAAATCATGGTCGCCGATGTGTCGTCTAAAACTAAGTTACTGAATATCCCTTTCAAGGGAAAGACCCTTTTCGGGCCCGAGTTGAGATTATTTCGGATATCACTGGGGAAAAGGGCCATGCCCTCCCGCAAGATAGGCCTTTTACGGCTAAAAACAAGGCTAATTTTCGTTCCTTTCGCAACTTCAGGAGCGGTCCTGCTTCAACCTCTGCGACCGCAAAGCAAGAGGGTAACTCTCCACAGCCCAAGGCAACCTGGAAGCCTTTGCAGGGCTGGAACAAGGGTAAACAGGCCAAGAAGCCTGCAGCTGCTACTAAGACAGCATGAAGGGGTAGCCCCTGATCCGGGACCGGATCTGGTAGGGGGCAGACTCTCTCTCTTTGCTCAGGCTTGGGCAAGAGATGTTCCCGATCCCTGGGCATTAGAGATAGTTGCTCAGGGATATCTTCTAGAATTCAAGGACTTTCCTCCAAGGGGAAGGTTTCACATTTCTCGTCTGTCTACAGACCAGACAAAGAAAGAGGCGTTTTTACGCTGTGTAGAAGATCTAATCAAGATGGGAGTGATATGTCCAGTTCCAATTACAGAACAAGGACTGGGTTTTTACTCAAACCTGTTTGTGGTTCCCAAAAAGGAAGGAACTTTCAGACCAATCCTGGATCTAAAAATTCTAAACAAATTCCTCAGAGTTCCATCCTTCAAGATGGAGACCATTCGGACAATCTTACTGATGATCCAGGAAGGTCAATACACAACTACCGTGGATCTAAAGGATGCGTACCTTCATATTCCTATCCAAAAAGATCACCATCAGTTCCTAAGGTTTGCTTTTCTGGACAAGCATTACCAGTTCGTGGCCCTTCCCTTCGGGTTGGCCACCGCTCCAAGAATTTTCACAAAGGTGCTAGGGTCCCTTCTAGCGTTACTAAGATTGCTGTAGCACCCTATCTGGACGACATCTTAATACAGGCGTCGTCTTTTCCCAGAGCCAAGGCTCATACGGATATTGTTCTGGCCTTCCTAAGGTCTCACGGGTGGAAGGTGAACACCGAAAAAAGTTCCCTGTTCCTGCTCACAAGGGTTCCCTTCTTGGGAACATTAATAGACTTGGTAGAAATGAAAATATTTCTGATGGAGGTCAGAAGGTTAAAGCTTCTAAGCACTTGCCGAGCTCTTCATTCCATTCCTCGGCCGTCTGTAGCTCAGTGCATGGAGGTAATCGTATTAATGGTAGCAGCAATGGATGTAGTCCCTTTCTTTCATGTAATTAGCAAGAGTCCATGAGCTAGTGACGTTTGGGATATACATTCCTACCAGGAGGGGCAAAGTTTCCCAAACCTCAAAATGCCTATAAATACACCCCTCACCACACCCACAAATCAGTTTTACAAACATTGCCTCCCATGGAGGTGGTGAAGTAAGTTTGTGCTAGATTCTTCGTTGATATGCGCTTCGCAGCAGGCTGGAGCCCGGTTTTCCTCTCAGTGTGCAGTGAATGTCAGAGGGATGTGAAGAGAGTATTGCCTATTTGAATTCAATGATCTCCTTCTACGGGGTCTATTTCATAGGTTCTCTGTTATCGGTCGTAGAGATTCATCTCTTACCTCCCTTTTCAGATCGATGATATACTCTTATATATACCATTACCTCTACTGATTCTCGTTTCAGTACTGGTTTTGCTTTCTACTACATGTAGATGAGTGTCCTGGGGTAAGTAAGTCTTATTTTTTGTGACACTCTAAGCTATGGTTGGGCACTTTTATATAAAAGTTCTAAATATGTGTTTAAACATTTATTTGCCTTGATTCAGGATGTTCGATATTCCTTATTTCAGACAGTCAGTTTCATTATTTGGGATAATGCAAATGAATAATCAATTTTTCTTACCTTAAAAATTTGACTTTTTTTCCTGTGGACTGTTAGGTTCGCGGGGGCTGAAAATGCTTCATTTTATTGCGTCATTCTTGGCGCAGATTTTTTTGGCGCAAAAAAAATTCTTTGTCATTTCCGGCATCATTCTTGTCGCCGGAAGTTGTGTCATTTTTTTGACATTTTTGCGCCAAAAATGTCGGCGTCACCGGATGTGGCATCATTTTTGGCGCCAAAAGCATTTAGGCGCCAAATAATGTGGGCGTCTTTTTTGGCGCTAAAAAATATGAGCGTCATTATTGTCTCCACATTATTTGTCTCGTTGTTTATTTGCTTCTGCTTGCTATAAGCTTGTTCATTGGCATTTTTCCCATTCCTGAAACTGTCATTTAAGGAATTTGATAAATTTTGCTTTATATGTTGTTTTTTTCTATTACATATTGCAAGATGTCTCAGATTGACCCTGAATCAGAAGCTACTTCTGGAAAATCGCTGCCTGATGCTGGATCTACCAAAGTTAAAGGGACAGTATACACTCATTTTCATATAACTGCATGTAATAGACACTACTATAAAGAATAATATGCACAGATACTGATATAAAAATTCAGTATAAAACTGTTTAAAAACTTACTTAGAAGCTGTCAGTTTACCTCTGTTGAAAAGGTAGCTGGAAAGCCCACTGCAAGTGGCAAATAAGACACTCCCCCCCCCTCCCCCTTCTTTTGCATATGAAAAGACCCTTTACACAAACAGGAGCAAGCTGGAGTAGGTAGTCGAGCGTATTCACATAAAACTTTGGGGCTTGGTTAGGAGTCTGAAAATCAGAGCAATGTTATTTAAAAATAAGCAAAACTATACATTAATTAAAAAAAAAACTTTATGGGCTATATAAATAGATTATCTACAAAACATTTATGCAAAGAAAAAATGAGTGTATAATGTCCCTTTAAGTGTATTTGTTATAAACTTGTGGTAACTGTTCCTCCGGCTGTTGTTTGTGATGAATGTCATGACAAACTTTCTAATGCAGATAATATTTCCTTTAGTAATGTTCCATTACCTGTTGCTGTTCCATCAACATCTAATACTCAGGGTGTTCCTGTTAACATAAGAGATTTTGTTTCTAAATCTATTAGGAAGGCTATGTCTGTTATTCCTCCTTCCAGTAAATGTAAAAAGTCTTTTAAAACTTCTCATTTTCCAGATGAATTTTTAAATGAAGATCATCATTCTGATTCTGTTTCTGAGAATGATTTTTCTGGTTCAGAGGATTCTGTTTCAGAGATTGATACTGATAAATCTTCATATTTATTTAAAATGGAATTTATTCGTTCTTTACTTAAAGAAGTCTTAATTGCATTAGAAATAGAGGAATCTGGTCTTCTTGATACTAAATCTAAACGTTTAAATACGGTTTTTAAACCTCCTGTAGTTATTCCGGAGGTTTTTCCCGTTCCTGATGCTATTTCTGAAGTAATTTCCAGGGAATGGAATAATTTGGGTAATTCATTTACTCCTTCTAAACGGTTTAAGAAACTATATCCTGTGCCATCTGACAGATTAGAATTTTGGGACAAAATCCCTAAAGTTGATGGGGCTATCTCTACTCTTGCTAGACGTACTACTATTCCTACGGCAGATAGTACTTCCTTTAAGGATCCTTTAGATAGGAAAATTGAATCCTTTCTAAGAAAAGCTTACTTATGTTCAGGTAATCTTCTTAGGCCTGCTATATCTTTGGCAGATGTTGCTGCAGCTTCAACTTTCTGGTTGGAGGCTTTAGCACAACAAGTAACAGATCATAATACTCATAGCATTGTTAATCTTCTTCAACATGCTAATAACTTTATTTGTGATGCCATCTTTGATATCATTAGGGTTGATGTCAGGTATATGTCTTTAGCTATTTTAGCTAGAAGAGCTTTATGGCTTAAAACTTGGAATGCTGATATGACTTCTAAGTCAACTTTGCTTTCCCTTTCTTTCCAAGGTAATAAATTGTTTGGTTCACAGTTGGATTCTATTATTTCAACTGTTACTGGGGGGAAAGGAACTTTTTTACCACAGGATAAAAAATCTAAAGGTAAATATAGGGCTGCTAATCGTTTTCGTTCCTTTCGTCACAATAAGGAACAAAAGCCTGATCCTTCCCCTACAGGAACGGTATCAGTTTGGAAACCATCTCCAGTCTGGAATAAATCCAAGCCTTTTAGAAAGCCAAAGCCAGCTCCCAAGTCCACATGAAGGTGCGGCCCTCATTCCAGCTCAGCTGGTAGGGGGCAGATTACGATTTTTCAAAGAAATTTGGATCAATTCGATTCACAATCTTTGGATTCAGAACATTGTTTCACAAGGGTACAGAATAGGCTTCAAGATGAGGCCTCCTGCAAGAAGATTTTTTCTTTCTCGTGTTCCAATAAATCCAGTGAAGGCTCAAGCGTTTCTGAAATGTGTTTCAGATCTAGAGTTGGCTGGAGTAATTGTACCAGTTCCAGTTCTGGAACAGGGTTTGGGGTTTTACTCAAATCTATTCATTGTTCCAAAGAAGGAGAATTTCTTCAGACCAGTTCTGGATTTAAAAATATTGAATCGTTATGTAAGAATACCAACATTCAAAATGGTAACTATAAGGACTATTCTGCCTTTTGTTCAGCAAGGGCATTATATGTCCACAATAGATTTACAAGATGCATATCTGCATATTCCGATTCATCCAGATCACTATCAGTTTCTGAGATTCTCTTTTCTAGACAAGCATTACCAGTTTGTGGCTCTGCTGTTTGGCCTAGCAACAGCTCCAAGGATTTTTACAAAAGTTCTCGGTGCCCTGCTATCTGTAATCAGAGAACAGGGTATTGTGGTATTTCCTTATTTGGACGATATCTTGGTACTTGCTCAGTCTTCACATTTAGCAGAATCTCATACGAATCGACTTGTATCGTTTCTTCGAGAACATGGTTGGAGGATCAATTTACCAAAGAGTTTGTTGATTCCTCAGACAAGGGTAACCTTTTTAGGTTTCCAGATAGATTCAGTGTCCATGACTCTGTCGTTTACGGACAAGAGACGTCTAAAATTGGTTTCAGCTTGTCGAAAACCTTCAGTCTCAATCATTCCCTTCGGTAGCCTTATGCATGGATATTCTAGGTGTTATGACTGCTGCATCGGACGCGATCCCCTTTGCTCGTTTTCACATGCGACCTCTTCAGCTCTGTATGCTGAACCAGTGGTGCAGGGATTATACAAAGATATCACAATTAATATCTTTAAAACCGAATGTACGACACTCTCTAAGGTGATGGACAGACCACCATCGTTTAGTTCAGGGGGCTTCTTTTGTTCTTCCAACCTGGACTGTGATCTCAACAGATGCAAGTCTGACAGGTTGGGGAGCGGTATGGGGGTCTCTGACAGCGCAGGGGGGTTGGGAATCTCAGGAGGCGAGATTACCAATCAACATTTTGGAACTCCGTGCGATTTTCAGAGCTCTTCAGTCGTGGCCTCTTCTGAAGAGAGATTCGTTCATTTGTTTTCAGACGGACAATGTCACAACCGTGGCATATGTCAATCATCAAGGAGGGACTCACAGTCCTCTGGCTATGAAAGAAGTATCTCGAATACTTGTATGGGCGGAATCCAGCTCCTGTCTAATTTCTGCGGTTCACATCCCAGGTATAGACAATTGGGAAGCGGATTATCTCAGTCGCCAAACATTACATCCGGGCGAATGGTCTCTTCACCCAGAGGTATTTCTTCAGATTGTTCAAATCTGGGGACTTCCAGAAATAGATCTGATGGCTTCTCATCTGAACAAGAAGCTTCCCAGGTATCTGTCCAGATCCAGGGATCCTCAGGCGGAAGCAGTGGATGCATTGTCACTTACTTGGAAGTATCATCCTGCCTATATCTTTCCGCCTCTAGTTCTTCTTCCAAGAGTGATTTCCAAGATTCTAAAGGAGCGTTCGTTTGTTCTGCTGGTGGCTCCAGCATGGCCTCAAAGGTTTTGGTATGCGGATCTTGTTCGTATGGCTACTTGCCAACCGTGGACTCTTCCGTTAATACCAGACCTTCTATCGCAAGGTCCTTTTTTCCATCAGGATCTCAAATCCTTAAATTTGAAGGTATGGAGATTGAACGCTTGATTCTCAGTCATAGAGGTTTCTCTGACTCGTAATTAATACTATGTTACAGGCTCGTAAATCTGTGTCTAGGAAGATATATTATCGAGTCTGGAAGACTTACATTTCTTGGTGTTCTCATCATTTTTCTTGGCATTCTTTTAGAATTCCTAGAATTTTACAGTTTCTTCAGGATGGTTTGGATAAAGGTTTGTCTGCAAGTTCCTTGAAAGGACAAATCTCTGCTCTTTCTGTTCTTTTTCACAGAAAGATTGCTAATCTTCCTGATATTCATTGTTTTGTTCAGGCTTTGGTTCGTATAAAACCTGTCATTAAGTCAATTTCTCCTCCTTGGAGTTTGATTTTGGTTCTGGGGGCTCTTCAAGCTCCTCCGTTTGAACCTATGCATTTACTGGATATTAAATTACTTTCTTGGAAAGTTTTGTTTCTTTTGGCCATCTCTTCTGCTAGAAGAATTTCTGAATTATCTGCTCTTTCTTGTGAGTCTCCTTTTCTGATTTTTCATCAGGATAAGGCGGTTTTGCGAACTTCATTTAAATTTTTACCTAAGGTTGTGAATTCTAACAACATTAGTAGAGAAATTGTGGTTCCTTCATTGTGTCCTAATCCTAAGAACTCTAAGGAAAGATCGTTGCATTCTTTGGATGTACTTAGAGTTTTGAAATATTATGTTGAAGCTACTAAAGATTTCAGAAAGACTTCTAGTCTGTTATCTTTTCTGGTTCTAGGAAAGGTCAGAAGGCCTCTGCCATTTCTTTGTTGTCTTGGTTAAAGTCTTTGATTCATCATGCTTATGTTGAGTCGGGTAGAACTCCGCCTCAAAGGATTACAGCTCATTCGACTAGGTCAGTTTCTACTTCCTGGGCATTTAGGAATGAAGCGTTGGTTGATCAGATTTGCAAAGCAGCAACTTGGTCTTCTTTGCATACTTTTACTAAATTCTACCATTTTGATGTGTTTTCTTCTTCTGAAGCAGTCTTTGGTAGAAAAGTACTTCAGGCAGCTGTTTGTTTGATTCTTCTGCTTATAATTTCAGTTTTTTTCATTTTAAGATTTAAACTTTGTTTGGGGTGTAGATTATTTCTCCAACATTGGTGTGTCCGGTCCACTGCGTCATCCATTACTTGTGGGAAATGTTCTCCCCCACAGGGAAAGGCAAGGAGAGCACACAGCAAGAGCTGTCCATATAGCTCCCCCTCTGGCTCCGCCCCCCAGTCATTCTCCTTGCCGCTCTGAACAAGTAGCATCTACCACGGGGATGGCGAGGAGTTTGTGGTGTTAGTTGTAGTTTTTTATTCTTCTATCAAGAGTTTGTTATTTTAAAATAGTGCTGGCTTGTACTATTTACTCTATAACAGAAAAGTGATGAAGATTTCTGTTTAAGAGGGCTATGATTTTAGCACAAGTAACTAAAATCCATTACTGTTACCACGCAGGACTGTTGAAACAAGAGAACTTCAGTTGGGGGTAACAGTTTGCAGACTCATCTGCTTCAGGTATGACTAGTCTCCTTCTAACAACACAGGCTAATGCTAGATGACAGTCATTTTTCCCCTCAGGGGAAACGGTAAGCCATTTTTCTTTCACCTCAGCAAAAAAGATAACAGGCTTCCCCTTTTTGTTTGTTATGCTGTTAGACACTGTTAGGGGCTAAATCGATTGGTTTTTATTACAATATTATACCATTTGAAATATTTTATAAGCTCACATACACTTGGGAACGTTTTTTATTGATCTGGCTTGTTTTAGACACCTAAATCTAGTCAGGAAGGCCCCTTCACTCTAGTGTGCTGAGGGAGGAAGCCTCATTTTGGCACTTCAGCTGTGCAGTTGAATTTCAAGGCAGTGCATGCAGATTCATGTGAGAGGGTCCTGTGGTTCAGAAAGTGACTCCAAAAGGATTTTTTCTGTGAATGGTGACCCCTAAGGAAGGTAAAAAGCTGCAGCAAGGCTGTAGCTGGGATTGTGGTGTATAAAAACGGTTAAATCCAACAATTAGCTCCGGTTTGCTTGTTTTAAGAGCTAGAGTCTCCATATTTGCTGTGCAATACTTTCTAAGCATTAAGACACTGGGGTCCAAATTTCAGAAAAATCGGATATTGCCTTCATAGTTTTTTGAACATTCAGAAATAAATGTGTCATTTTATTATTTAAAGAGACAGTAACGTTTTTGTTTAAAATCGTTTTTATTGCATTGTTTGCCTGCCTAAATCTGTTTAACATGTCTGTTCCATCAGATAACCTATGTTCTGTGTGTATAGAGACAAATGTGGTTCCCCCTTCGAGTGTTTGTGATAATTGCGCCATAGCGTCCAAACAAAATCAGGACAGCTCTGTTATTTTTCATAATGTTGCCCAAGATGATTTATCTAATGAAGGTAGTGGGGATAGCTCTTCATCCTCTCCTTCTGTGTCTACACCAGCTTTGCCCGCGCAGGCGACACCTAGCGCGCCAGTGCTTATTTCTATGCAACAATTATCAGCAGTAGTGGATAATTCTATAGCAAATCTTTTATCCAAACTGCCAGTTTTTCAGAGAAAGCGTGATTGTTCAGTTTTAAATACAGATAAAAAGGATGAACAATCAGACGCTGACGATGCCTTATCTATTTTACCCTCATATCAATCGGAATTGGCTGTGAGGGAAGGGCTGTCTGAGGGTGAAATTTCAGACTCAGGAAAAATTTCTCAACAGGCAGAACCTGATCTAGTGGCATTTAAGTTTAAGCTAGAACATCTCCGCGCTTTGCTTAAGGAGGTATTAGCTACTCTGGATGACTGTGATTCCATGGTAGTACCAGAGAAGTTGTGCAAATTGGACAAATATTTAGAGGTCCCAGTGCACGACGACGCTTTTCCAATACCTAAGAGGGTAGCGAACATAGTGGAAAAGGAGTGGGAGAAGCCAGGTGTACCCTTTGCCCCACCTCCTATATTTAAGAAAATGTTTCCCATAGTAGACCCTAGAAGGGACGCATGGCAAACGGTCCCGAAGGTTGAGGGAGCTGTTTCAACACTAGCGAAGCGCACAACTATTCCTATAGAGGACAGTTGCGCTTTCAAAGATCCTATGGATAAAAAATTGGAAGGATTGCTTAAAAAGATTTTTGTTCAGCAAGGGTTCATCCTTCAACCAGCTACGTGTGTTATTACTGTCACTTCAGCGGCGTCCTTTTGGTTCGAAGAACTAGAAAGGTCGCTCCAGAAAGAGACTTCCTATGAAGAAGTCATGGACAGAATTCACGCATTAAAGTTAGCTAATTCCTTTATATTGGATGCCGCCTTTCAAATAACGAAATTGGCGGCGAAAAACTCAGGTTTTGCTATAGTAGTGCGGAGGGCGCTTTGGCTAAAATCCTGGTCGGCAGACGTGTCGTCCAAGACTAAGTTACTGAATATTCCTTTCAAGGGTAAGACCCTTTTTGGGCCAGAATTGAAGGAAATTATTTCAGACATCACTGGGGGTAAGGGCCATGCCCTCCCACAGGATAGGCCTTTTAAGGCTAAGAACAAGTCTAATTTTCGTTCCTTTCGCAATTTCAGGAACGGACCGGCTAATAACTCCACTGCCGCTAGACAAGAAGGTAACCCGGCCCAGCCCAAACCCGCTTGGAAGCCCATGCAAGGCTGGAACAAGGGTAAACAAACCAAGAAACCTGCTGCTGCTACCAAGACAGCATGAAGGGGTAGCCCCCGATCCGGGACCGGATCTGGTAGGGGGCAGGCTATCTCTCTTCACTCAGGCTTGGGCAAGAGATGTTCTGGATCCCTGGGCACTAGAGATAGTTTCCAAGGGATACCTGTTAGAATTCAAGGGACTTAATCCAAAGGGACGGTTCCACCTGTCTCGCTTATCTTCAGACCAGATAAAGAAACAGGCATTCTTACATTGTGTAAGAGACCTATCAAAGATGGGAGTGATAAACCCAGTCCCCTCCGGGGAACAAGGTCTAGGGTTTTACTCAAACCTGTTTGTGGTTCCCAAAAAAGAGGGAACTTTCAGGCCAATTCTGGATTTAAAGATATTAAACAAGTTCCTCAGAGTTCCATCCTTCAAGATGGAAACCATTCGGACAATCTTACCAACAATCCAGCAGGGTCAATTTTTGACTACCGTGGATCTGAAGGATGCGTATCTGCATATCCCAATCCACAAATCTCATCATCAGTTCCTGAGGTTCGGCTTTCTGGACAAACATTACCAGTTTATGGCTCTTCCATTCGGTTTAGCCACCGCTCCCAGAATTTTCACAAAGGTGCTAGGGTCCCTTCTAGCGTTCCTAAGACCGAGGGGCATCGCTGTAGCACCTTATCTAGACGACATCCTAATCCAAGCGTCGTCTCTTTCCAAAGCGAGGGCTCATACAGACATTGTGTTGGCTTTTCTCAGATCTCACGGGTGGAAAGTGAACATAGAAAAAAGTTCACTGTCACCGTCCACAAGGGTTCCTTTTCTGGGAACAATAATAGATTCTGTGGAAATGAAGATCTTTCTCACAGACGTCAGAAAGACAAAGCTTCTAAAAGCTTGTCGAGTTCTTCACTCTATTCCTCAACCCTCCATAGCTCAATGCATGGAAGTAATAGGACTAATAGTCGCAGCAATTGATGTGGTTCCTTTTGCTCGAATTCATCTAAGACCATTACAGCTGTGCATGCTCAATCAGTGGAATGGGGACTATACAGACTTGTCTCCCCAAATTCAAGTAGACCAGGTAACCAGGGACTCACTTCTCTGGTGGTTGACCCAGGATCACCTGTCTCAGGGAATGAGTTTCCGCAGACCGGAGTGGGTCATCGTCACGACCGACGCCAGCCTCTTGGGGTGGGGCGCGGTCTGGGACTCTCTGAAAGCTCAGGGCCTATGGTCGCGGGAAGAGTCGCTTCTCCCGATAAACATTTTGGAACTAAGAGCTATATTCAATGCGCTCCTGGCTTGGCCTCAGCTAGCGGAAGCCAGGTTCATAAGATTTCAGTCGGACAACATAACGACTGTTGCGTACATCAATCATCAGGGGGGAACAAAGAGTTCCCTAGCGATGAAGGAAGTAACCAAGATAATCCAATGGGCAGAGAATCACTCCTGCCATCTATCTGCTATTCACATCCCAGGAGTAGACAACTGGGAGGCGGACTATTTGAGTTGTCAGACTTTCCATCCGGGGGAGTGGGAACTCCATCCGGAGGTCCTTGCTCAGTTAACCCAATTATGGGGCATTCCAGACATGGATCTAATGGCGTCCCGTCAGAACTTCAAGATTCCTTGCTACGGGTCCAGATCCAGGGATCCCAAGGCGACTCTAGTGGATGCATTAGTGGCGCCTTGGTCGTTCAACCTAGCATATGTGTTTCCACCGTTTCCTCTCCTCCCCAGGCTCATAGCCAGGATCAAACAGGAGAAGGCCTCTGTGATTCTGATAGCTCCTGCGTGGCCACGCAGGACTTGGTATGCAGACCTGGTGAATATGTCATCGGCTCCACCATGGAAGCTACCTTTGAGACAGGACCTTCTAGTACAAGGTCCATTCGAACATCCCAATCTAGTTTCTCTGCAGCTGACTGCTTGGAAATTGAACGCTTGATTTTATCCAAGCGTGGGTTTTCAAATTCTGTGATTGATACTCTGGTCCAAGCCAGAAAACCTGTGACTAGAAGGATTTACCATAAAATATGGAAAAAATATATCTGTTGGTGTGAATCCAAAGGATTCTCCTGGAGTAAGATTAAAATTCCAAAGATTCTCTCCTTTCTCCAAGAAGGTTTGGATAAAGGATTGTCAGCTAGTTCTCTAAAAGGACAGATTTCTGCATTATCCGTCTTGTTGCACAAACGACTGGCAGCTTTGCCAGATGTACAAGCTTTTGTTCAGGCTTTGGTTAGAATCAAGCCTGTTTACAGACCCATAACTCCTCCTTGGAGTCTAAATTTAGTTCTTTCAGTTCTTCAAGGGGTTCCGTTTGAACCTTTACATTCCATAGATATTAAGTTACTATCTTGGAAAGTTCTGTTTTTGGTTGCTATTTCTTCTGCTAGAAGAGTTTCTGAATTATCTGCTTTGCAGTGTGATCCACCCTATCTGGTGTTCCATTCAGATAAGGTTGTTTTGCGTACTAAGCCTGGTTTTCTTCCAAAAGTTGTTTCCAACGAGAACATCAACCAGGAAATAGTTGTTCCTTCTTTGTGTCCGAATCCAGTTTCAAAGAAGGAACGTTTATTACACAATTTAGATGTTGTTCGTGCTTTAAAGTTCTATTTAGAAGCAACAAAAGATTTTAGACAAACCTCATCCTTGTTTGTCGTTTACTCTGGTAAGAGGAGAGGTCAAAAAGCTACTGCTACCTCTCTCTCTTTCTCGCTGAAAAGCATTATTCGCTTGGCTTATGAGACTGCCGGACGGCAGCCTCCTGACCGTATCACAGCTCACTCTACTAGGGCTGTGGCTTCCACATGGGCCTATAAGAACGAGGCTTCTGTTGACCAGATATGTAAGGCAGCGACTTGGTCTTCTCTGCACATTTTTGCCAAATTCTACAAATTTGATATTTTTGCTTCTTCGGAGGCTGTTTTTGGGAGAAAGGTTTTGTAAGCCGTGGTGCCTTCTGTTTAGGTAACCTGATTTGCTCCCTCCCTTCATCCGTGTCCTAAAGCTTTGGTATTGGTTCCCACAAGTAATGTATGACGCCGTGGACCGGACACACCAATGTTGGAGAAAACAGAATTTATGCTTACCTGATAAATTACTTTCTCCAACGGCCCGCCCTGGTTTTTTTAATCAGGTTGAAAAAAAATTTCTTTATACACTACAGTCACCACGGCACCCTATAGTTTCTCCTTTTTCTCCTAACCGTCGGTCGAATGACTGGGGGGCAGAGCCAGAGGGGGAGCTATATGGACAGCTCTTGCTGTGTGCTCTCCTTGCCTTTCCCTGTGGGGGAGAACATTTCCCACAAGTAATGGATGACGCCGTGGACCAGACACACCGTTGGAGAAAGTAATTTATCAGGTAAGCATAAATTCTGTTTTTTCAGCGGAATTGGCTGTCTTTATTTTAACCCTCCCTCTCTAGTGACTCTTGCGTGGAAGATCCACATCTTGAGTATTCATTATTCCATACGTCACTAGCTCATGAACTCTTGCTAATTACATGAAAGAAAACATAATTTATGTAAGAACTTACCTGATAAATTCATTTCTTTCATATTAGCAAGAGTCCATGAGGCCCACCCTTTTTTTGTGGTGGTTATGATTTTTTTGTATAAAGCACAATTATTCCAATTCCTTATTTTTTATGCTTTCGCACTTTTTTCTTATCACCCCACTTCTTGGCTATTCGTTAAACTGATTTGTGGGTGTGGTGAGGGGTGTATTTATAGGCATTTTGAGGTTTGGGAAACTTTGCCCCTCCTGGTAGGAATGTATATCCCATACGTCACTAGCTCATGCTAATATGAAAGAAATGAATTTATCAGGTAAGTTCTTACATAAATTATGTTTTTGCTCAAATTCATCTCAGGCCACTGCAATTATGCAAGCTCAAACAGTGGAATGGGGATTATTCAGATTTGTCTCCTCAAATCCAACTGGACCAGAAAACCAGAGATTCTCTTCTCTGGTGGTTGTCTCAGGATCACCTGTCTCAGGGAATGTGCTTCCGCAGACCGGAATGGATCATCGTAACGACCAACGCCAGTCTGTTAGGCTGGGGCGCGGTCTGGGGTTCCCTGAAAGCTCAGGGCCTATGGTCTCGGGAAGAGTCTCTTCTCCCGATAAACATTTTGGAGCTGAGAGCGATATTCAATACACTCCAGGCTTGGCCTCAGCTAGCGGCGGCCAAGTTCATCAGATTTCAGTCGGACAACATCACGACTGTAGCATACATCAATCATCAGGGAGGTACAAAGAGTTCCTTAGCGATGAAGGAAGTAACCAAAATAATCAGGTGGGCGGAGGATCACTCTTGCCACCTATCTGCAATTCACATCCCAGGAGTAGACAACTGGGAAGCGGATTTCCTAAGTCATCAGACTTTTCACCCGGGGGAGATGGAACTCCACTCGGAGGTATTTGCTCAGCTGACTCAGCTTTGGGGCATTCCAGAGTTGGATCTGATGGTGTCCCATCAGAAAACCAAACTTCCTCTTTACGGATCCAGGTCCAGGGACCCCAAGGCGGCGTTGATAGATGCTCTAGTAGCACCTTGGTCCTTCAATCTGGCCTATGTCTTTCCACCGTTTCCCCTTCTCCCTCGGCTGATAGCCAGAATCAAACAGGAGAAGGCCTCGGTAATTCTGATAGCGCCTGCGTGGCCACGCAGGACTTGGTATGCAGACCTAGTGGACATGTCATCTGTTCCACCATGGACACTGCCAATGAGGCAGGATCTTCTAATACAGGGTCCATTCAAGCATCCAAACCTAGTTTTTCTGCAGCTGACTGCTTGGAGATTGAACGCTTAATTCTATCCAAGCGTGGGTCCTCTGAATCAGTCATAGATACTCTGATCCAGGCTAGAAAACTTGTCACCAGGAAAATTTACCATAAGATATGGCGGAAATATCTTTGCTGGTGTGAATCCAAGGGTTACTCGTGGAGTAAGATTAGGATTCCAAGGATATTGTCTTTTCTCCAAGAAGGATTGGAGAAAGGTTTATCAGCTAGTTCCTTAAAGGGGCAGATATCCGCTCTGTCTATCCTTTTACACAAGCGTCTGGCTGAAGTACCAGATGTTCAGGCGTTTGCACAGGCGTTAGTTAGAATCAAGCCTGTCTATAAACCTGTGGCTCCTCAATGGAGTCTAAATGTAGTTCTTTCAGTTCTTCAAGGGGTTCCGTTTGAACCTTTACATTCCATAGATATTAAGTTATTATCTTGGAAAGTTTTGTTTTTGGTAGCTATATCTTCTGCTCGAAGAGTTTCTGAATTGTCTGCTTTGCAGTGTAATTTCCCTTTCTGGTGTTCCATGCAGATAAGGTAGTTTTACGTACCAAACCTGGTTTTCTACCTAAAGTTGTTTCTAATAAGAACATTAACCAGGAAATCATTGTTCCTTCCCTGTGTCCTAATCCAGCTTCTAAGAAGGAACGGCTTTTACACAATCTGGATGTGGTTCGTGCTTTGAAATTCTATTTACAAGCAGCTACGGATTTCAGACAAACATCATCTTTGTTTGTTGTTTATTCTGGTAAGAGGAGAGGTCAGAAAGCGACTGCTACCTCTCTCTCCTTCTGGTTGAAAAGCATCATCCGATAGGCTTATGAGACTGCTGGGCAGCAGCCTCCTGAACGAATTACAGCTCATTCCACCAGAGCTGTGGCTTCCACTTAGGCCTTCAAGAATGAGGCTTCTGTTGAACAGATTTGTAAGGCAGCGACTTGCTCTTCACTGCATACTTTTGCCAAATTTTACAAATTCGATACTTTTGCTTCTTCGGAGGCTATTTTTGGGAGAAAGGTTTTGCAAGCAGTGGTGCCTTCCGTTTAGGTTACCTGTCTTGTTCCCTCCCTTCATCAGTGTCCTAAAGCTTTGGTATTGGTATTCCACAAGTAAGGATGAATCCGTGGACTGGATACACCTTGCAAGAGAAAACAGAATTTATGCTTACCTGCTAAATTACTTTCTTTTGCGGTGTATCCAGTCCACGGCCCGCCCTGGCAATTAAGTCAGGTTAAAAATTATTGTTTAAACTACAGTCACCACTGCACCCTATGGTTTCTCCTTTTTCTCCTAACCGTCGGTCGAATGACTGGGGGGCGGAGCCAGAGGGGGAGCTATATGGACAGCTCTGCTGTGTGTTCTATTTGCCACTTCCTGTAGGGAATGAGAATATCCCACAAGTAAGGATGAATCCGTGGACTGGATACACCGCAAGAGAAAGTAATTTATCAGGTAAGCATAAATTCTGTTTTACTTAATTAGCCCTTTTAGAATATGCACAGATCTCAACATGTTTTGTGGCACTTTAAAGGGACAAAAACACTATCGCCTAGATTACGAGTTTGGCGTTAGCCTTAAAAAGCAGCGTTAAGGGGTCCTAACGCTGCTTTTTAACGCCCGCTGGTATTACAAGTCTGGCAGTTACAGGTGTACCGCTCACTTTTTTTCCGTGATTTTAGCATACTGCAAATCCCCTTACGTCAATTGCGTATCCTATCTTTTTAATGGGATTTTCCTAACGCCGGTATTACGATCGCTTGAAAAAGTAAGCGGTACAGCCTCTACCTCCAAGACTCCTACCGCATTTTAAAGTCAGTAGTTAAGAGTTTTATGTTACGGCGTTAGCCCATAAAACTCTTAACTAAAGTGCTATAAAGTACACTAACACCCATAAACTACCTATTAACCCCTAAACCGAGCCCCCCCCCCAATCGCAAACACTAGTTAAATTTTATTAACCCCTAATCTGCCGCGCCAACGTCGCCGCTACTATATTATATGTATTAACCCCTAAACCTAAGTCTAACCCTAAACCCCCCCCCCCCAACTTAAAAACTGAATACTTACCTATAAAATAAACCATAAGATAGCTACAATATAACTAATAGTTGCATTGTATCTATCTTAGGGTTTATATTTATTTTACAGGCAAGTTTGTATTTATTTTAACTAGGTACAATAGTTATTAAATAGTTATTGACTATTTAAAAACTAGCTAAAATAAATACACATTTACTTATAAAATAAAACCTAACCTAAGTTACAATTACACCTAACACTACACTATCATTAAATTCATTACATAAAATACCTACAATTAATTACAATTAAATTAAATAAACTAAATTACGAAAAACAACAAACACTAAATTACAGAAAATAAAAAAGAAATTACAAATTTTTAAACTAATTACACCTAATCTAATCCCCTTAATAAAATAACGAAGCCCCCCAAAATAAAAAAATCCCTACCCTATACTAAATTACAAATAGCTCTTAAAAGGGCCTTTTGCGGGGCATTGCCCCTAAGTAATCAGCTCTTTTACCTGTAAAAAAAAAACAATACCCCCCAACATTAAAACCCACCACCCACACACCCAACCCTACTCTAAAACCCACCCAATCCCCCCTTAATAAAACCTAACACTAACCCCCTTGAAGATCACCCTACCTTGAGAGGTCTTCACCCAGCCGGGCACAAGTGGACCTCCAGAGGGGCAGAAGTCTTCTTCCGATCCGGCCAGAAGAGGACATCCAGACCGACAGAAGTCTTCATCCAGACGGCATCTTCTATCTTTATCCATCTGGAGCAGAGCGGATCCATCTTCAATCCAGCCGACGCAGAGCATCCTCTTCAAACGAAGTCCTAACCAAGAATGAAGGTTATCCAAGATGGCGTCCCTTCAATTTCGATTGGCTGATAGAATTCTATCAGCCAATCGGAATTAAAATAGGAAAAATCCTATTGGCTGATGCAATCAGCCAATAGAATTGAAATTCAATCCTATTGGCTGATCCAATCAGCTAATAGGATTGATCTTGCATTCTATTGGCTGTTCCAATCAGCCAATAGAATGCGAGCTCAAATCTATTGGCTGATTGCATCAGCCAATAGGATTTTTCCTACCTTAATTCCGATTGGCTGATAGAATTCTATCAGCCAATCGGAATTGAAGGGACGCCATCTTGGATGATGTCATTTAAAGGAAACTTCATTCTTCGTTAGGACTTCGTTTTAAGAGGATGCTCCGTGTCGGCTGGATTGAAGATGGACCCGCTCCACGCCGGAAGGATGAAGATAGAAGATGCCGCCTGGATGAAGACTTCTGCTGTCTGGAGGATCTCTTCTGCCTGAATCAGATGAAGACTTCTGCCGTATGGAGGACCACTTGTGCCCGGCTTCTTGGAGGACTTCGGCCCGGCTGGGTGAAGACGTCTCAAGGTAGGGTGATCTTCAAGGGGTTAGTGTTAGGTTTTATTAAGGGGGGATTGGGTGGGTTTTAGAGTAGGGTTGGGTGTGTGGTGGGTTGTAATGTTGGGGGGGGTATTTATTATTTTTTTTAGAGGTAAAAGAGCTGATTACTTTGGGGCAATGCCCCGCAAAAGGCCATTTTAAGGGCTATTTGTAATTTAGTATAGGGTAGGGAATTTTTTTATTTTGGGGGGCTTTTTTATTTTATTAGGGGGCTTAGATTAGGTGTAATTAGTTTAAAAATGTGTAATTTCTTTTTTATTTTCTGTAATTTAGTGTTTGTTGTTTTTCGTAATTTAGTTTATTTAATTGTAATTAATTGTAGTTTGTTTAGGGAATTAATTTAATTATAGTGTAGTGTTAGGTGTAATTGTAACTTAGGTTAGGGTTTATTTTACAGGTAAATTTGTATTTATTTTAGCTAGGTAGTTATTAAATAGTTAATAACTATTTAATAGCTATTGTACCTAGTTAAAATAAATACAAAGTTGTCTGTAAAATAAAAATAAACCCTGAGATAGCTACAATGTAACTATTAGTTATATTGTAGCTAGCTTAGGGTTTATTTTATAGGTAAGTATTTAGTTTTAAATAGGAATTATTTAGTTAATACTAGTAAATTTATTTAGATGTATTTACATTATATTTAAGTTAGGGGGTGTTAGGGTTAGGGTTAGGCTTAGGCTTAGGTTTAGGGGTTAATAACTTTATTATAGTGGCGGCAGATTAGGATTTAATATAGTTGCGGCTACGTTGGGGGCGGAAGATTAGGGGTTGATAACTATAATGTAGGTGTCGGCGATGTTGGGGGCAACAGATTAGGGGTTCATAGGTATAATGTAGGTGGCGGCCGTGTCCGGAGCGGCAGATTAGCGGTTAATAATATAATGCAGGTGGCGACGATGTCAGGGGCGGCAGATTAGGGGTTAATAAGTGTAATATTAGGGGTGTTTAGACTCTGGGTTCATGTTAGGGTTTTAGGTGTAGACATATTTTTTATTTTCCCATAGGAAACAATGGGGCTGCGTTAGGAGCTGAACGCTGCTTTTTTGCAGGTGTTAGGTTTTTTTCAGCCGATTCTGCCCCATTGTTTCCTATGGGGAAATCGTGCATGAGCACGTTAAGCCAGCTCACCGCTACCGTAAGCAACGCTGGTATTACAGTGAGATGTGGAGCTAAATTTTGCTCAACGCTCACTTTTCGGAGGCTAACGCCGGGTTGCAGAAAACTCGTAATACCTGCGTTGTCTTAAGTGAGCGGTGAGAAAAAAAGGCTCGTTGGCACCGCACACCATTACCGACAACAACTCGTAATCTAGCCGTTTATTAGGTGGGGGGGAGAGAACATTTATAAAAAGTTTTTTACTGTTTTTTTGTTTTTTAATGGATCAAAATGGGGGACATTTTTTGTTTTGATGCTTGTGAGGCATGGCAATTTCCACCAGTAGAGCAGTGGGAAATCCGTATATCAACAAGTGGATGTTCAGGCCTTCAATATGAAAATGCAGGTAGCCCTCAGTTTACGCCGGGGTTAGGTTCCAGAAGGAATGGTTGTAAATCGAAACCGTTGTAAATTGAAACCCAATTTATAATGTAAGTCAATGGGAAGTGAGGGAGTTAGGTTCCAGGCCCCTCTCAAAATTGTCATAAGTAACACCTAATACATTATTTTTAAAGCTTTGAAATGAAGACTTTGAATGCTCACCAGAGTGATTTCCAAGATTAAGTTTAGCAATGTCTTCAGTGATCCTGATTGCCCCAGCTTGGCCTTCCAGTATTTGGTATGCAGATCTAGTTCAGATGTCCAGTTTTTCTCCTTGCCTTGGCCATCTAAGGTCATACCTTATGTCTCAAAGTACATTTTTCCATCTAGATCTCAGGTCTTTGAAATTGATGGAATGGAAATTGAACGGTTAGTTCTTAGACACAGAGGTTTCTCTGGTTCTGTGATGGAAACCTTTTTTTATACAGGACCGAAAGTCTGTAACTAGAAAGATTTTTCATAAGGTCTGGAAGGCCTTAATTTCTTGGTGTCTGGATAATGGTTTTTCCTGGCATTTGTTTAAAATTCCTAGGATTCTGCAGTTTTTACAGGATGGTTTGGATAAGGGTTTATCTGAAATTTCTTTTACGAGATATTACCAATTTGATGTTTCTGCTTCATCTGAGGCAGCTTTTGGTAGAAAAATGCTTCAGGCAGTTGTCTGTTTGATTATTTTTTTTCCTGTTTAATTTAAGTGCAACATAATATTTTGGGGTTGTGGATTTGTTAAAAAAGATATTGTTCAATCCCTCCCTTCAAGTAATTACTAGTGGACTCCACAGCTTGGGTATTAGTTCCCAGGAGTAATGGATCATGGACTCTCACCACCTGTATGAAAGAAAACATAATTTATGCTTACTTGATAAATGCCTTTCTCCAACATTGGTGTGTCCGGTCCACGGCGTCATCCTTACTTGTGGGAATATCTCTTCCCCAACAGGAAATGGCAAAGAGTCCCAGCAAAGCTGGCCATATAGTTCCTCCTAGGCTCCGCCCACCCCAGTCATTCTCTTTGCCGTTGCACAGGCAACATCTCCACGGAGATGGTTAAGAGTTTTTTGGTGTTTAAATGTAGTTTTTTATTCTTCTATCAAGTGTTTGTTATTTTAAAATAGTGCTGGTATGTACTATTTACTCTGAAACAGAAAAGGATGAAGATTTCTGTTTGTGAGAGGAAGATGATTTTAGCAGACAGTAACTAAAATCGATTGCTGTTTCCACATAGGACTGTTGAGATGAAGTAACTTCAGTTGGGGGAAACAGTTAGCAGACTTTTCTGCTTAAGGTATGACTAGACATATTTCTAACAAGACCATGTAATGCTGGAAGGCTGTCATTTCCCCTCATGGGGACCGGTAAGCCATTTTCTTAGTCAAGCAAACAGAATAAAGGGCTTAATATGGGCTATAAAACTGGTAGACACTTTTATGGGCTAAATCGATTGCTTTATTTGGGCATTTTATACATGTTTATGCTGATAATTCACATTTATAAACTTGGGGAACGTTTTTTAACGGCAGGCACTATGTTAGACACCTTTTCCAGTCAGGGAGGGCCTTCCCAGTTGTAGGCTGAGCCTCATTTTCGCGCCATTACTGTGCAGTTGTTTTTTGAGAGCAAGACATGCAGATGCATGTGTGAGGATCTGAAAGTAGCTGGAAAAGTTTCTAGAAGGCGTCACTTGGTATCGTATTCCCCTCTGGGCTTGGTTAGGTCACAGCAAAGGCTATAGCTGGGACTGTATAGGGGTTAAATTTGTAAACGGCTCCGGTTCCGTTATTTTAAGGGTTAAAGCTCTGAAAATTAATGCTTTAAGACACTGTGGTGAAATTTTGGTAATTTTTGAACAATTCCTTCATACTTTTTCAC
The DNA here is from genome assembly GCF_027579735.1 of Bombina bombina. NCBI lineage: Eukaryota > Metazoa > Chordata > Amphibia > Anura > Bombinatoridae > Bombina > Bombina bombina. The sequence continues at coordinate 1,365,886,285 of NC_069499.1, forward strand.
ATATTCAGTAATAAAGTGTTTTCTGTTTAAAATTTAAAGAGACAGTAACGGTTTTGTTTTAAAACGTTTTTTGTGCTTTATTGACAAGTTTAAGCCTGTTTAACATGTCTGTGCCTTCGGATAAGCTATGTTCTATATGTATGAAAGCCAATGTGTCTCCCCATTTAAATTTGTGTGATAATTGTGCCATAGCGTCCAAACATTTATTTTAGATGCCGCTTTGCAATTAGCTAGATTATCGGTGAAAAATTCAGGGTTTGCAATCGTGGCGCGCAGAGCGCTTTGGCTAAAGTCTTGGTCAGCGGATGTGTCATCCAAGACAAAATTGCTTAACATCCCTTTCAAAGGTAAAACTCTATTTGGACCAGAATTGAAAGAGATTATCTCAGACATCACTGGGGGAAAGGGCCACGCCCTTCCACAAGATAGGCCTTTCAAGGCCAAGAATAAGTCTAATTTTCGTTCCTTTCGCAATTTCAGGAACGGACCGGCCTCTAATTCTGCATCCTCTAAGCAAGAGGGTAATGCCTCACAACCCAAACCAGCCTGGAAACCGATGCAAGGCTGGAACAAGGGTAAGCAGGCCAAGAAGCCTGCTGCTGCTAACAAAACAGCATGAAGGAGTAGCCCCCGATCCGGGACCGGATCTAGTAGGGGGCAGACTCTCTCTCTTTGCTCAGGCTTGGGCAAGAGATGTTCAGGATCCCTGGGCACTAGAAATAGTTTCTCAGGGTTATCTTCTGGAATTCAGGGAACTACCCCCAAGGGGAAGGTTCCACATGTCTCACTTATCCTTAAACCAAATAAAGAGACAGGCGTTCTTACATTGTGTAGAAGACCTGTTAAAGATGGGAGTGATACACCCAGTTCCAATAAAGGAACAAGGAATGGGATTTTATTCAAATCTGTTCGTAGTTCCCAAAAAAGAGGGAACTTTCAGACCAATTTTGGATTTGAAGATCCTAAACAAATTTCTCAGGGTACCATCGTTCAAGATGGAAACCATTCAAACGATTCTACCCACTATCCAGGAAGGTCAATTTATGACTACCGTGGATCTAAAGGATGCGTACCTACATATTCCTATCCACAAAGAACATCATCAGTTCCTAACGTTCGCCTTTCTGGACAAACATTACCAGTTTGTGGCCCTCCCATTCGGGTTAGCCACTGCTCCAAGGATTTTCACAAAGGTACTAGGGTCCCTTCTAGCGGTTCTAAGACCGAGGGGCATTGCAGTAGTACCTTACTTGGACGACATTCTAATACAAGCGTCGTCCCTGTCAAAAGCAAAGGCTCATACAGACATCGTCAGATCACACGGATGGAAGGTGAACATAGAAAAAAGTTCTCTGTCTCCGTCAACAAGAGTTCCCTTCTTGGGAACAATAATAGATTCCTTAGAAATGAGGATTTTTCTGACAGAGGTCAGAAAGTCAAAACTTCTAAGCACTTGTCAAGTTCTTCATTCTGTTCCACGTCCTTCCATAGCGCAGTGCATGGAAGTAGTAGGGTTGATGGTTGCAGCAATGGACATCGTTCCTTTTGCACGAATTCATCTAAGACCATTACAACTGTGCATGCTCAAACAGTGGAATGGGGACTATACAGACTTGTCTCCAATGATTCAAGTAGATCAGAAGACCAGAGATTCACTCCGTTGGTGGCTGACCCTGGACCATCTATCCCAGGGAATGAGCTTCCGCAGACCAGAGTGGGTCATTGTCACGACCGACGCCAGTCTAGTGGGCTGGGGCGCGGTCTGGGAATCCCTGAAAGCTCAGGGACTATGGTCTCGGGAAGAGTCTCTTCTCCCGATAAACATTCTGGAACTAAGAGCGATCTTCAATGCTCTCAGGGCTTGGCCTCAGCTAGCAAAGGCCAGATTCATAAGATTCCAATCAGACAACATGACGACCGTTGCGTATATCAATCATCAGGGGGGAACAAGGAGTTCCCTGGCGATGAAAGAAGTGACCAAAATAATTCAATGGGCGGAGGATCACTCCTGCCACCTATCTGCGATCCACATCCCAGGTGTGGAAAACTGGGAAGCGGATTATCTGAGTCGTCAGACATTCCATCTGGGGGAGTGGGAACTCCACCCGGAGATCTTTGCCCAACTAACTCAATTATGGGGCATTCCAGACATGGATCTGATGGCATCTCGTCAGAACTTCAAGGTTCCTTGCTACGGGTCCAGATCCAGGGATCCCAAGGCGACTCTAGTAGATGCACTAGTAGCACCTTGGACCTTCAACCTAGCTTATGTATTTCCACCGTTTCCTCTCATTCCCAGGCTGGTAGCCAGGATCAAACAGGAGAGGGCCTCGGTGATCTTGATAGCTCCTGCGTGGCCACGCAGGACTTGGTATGCAGACCTGGTGAATATGTCATCGGTTCCACCATGGAAGCTACCTTTGAGACAGGACCTTCTTGTTCAGGGTCCATTCGAACATCCAAATCTGGTCTCCCTCCAGCTGACGGCTTGGAGATTGAACGCTTGATTCTATCAAAGCGTGGGTTTTCAGATTCTGTGATAGATACTCTGGTTCAGGCCAGAAAACCGGTAACTAGAAAGATTTACCATAAAATATGGAAAAGATATATCTGTTGGTGTGAATCCAAAGGATTCCCATGGAATAAGATACAAATTCCTAAGATTCTCTCCTTTCTACAAGAAGGTTTGGAGAAAGGATTATCTGCAAGTTCTCTAAAGGGACAGATCTCTGATTTATCTGTCTTACTACACAAAAGACTGGCAGCTGTGCCAGATGTTCAAGCATTTGTGCAGGCTCTGGTTAGGATCAAGCCTGTTTACAGACCTTTGACTCCTCCCTGGAGTCTAAATCTAGTTCTTTCAGTTCTTCAAGGGGTTCCGTTTGAACCTTTACATTCCATAGATATTAAGTTACTATCTTGGAAAGTTTTGTTTTTGGTTGCTATTTCTTCTGCTAGAAGAGTTTCAGAGTTATCTGCTCTGCAGTGTTCTCCGCCCTATCTGGTGTTCCATGCAGATAAGGTGGTTTTGCGTACTAAGCCTGGTTTTCTTCCAAAGGTTGTTTCTAACAAGAATATTAACCAGGAGATAGTTGTACCTTGTTTATGTCCGAATCCAGTTTCAAAGAAGGAACGTTTGTTACACAATTTGGACGTAGTCCGTGCTCTAAAATTCTATTTAGAGGCTACAAAAGATTTCAGACAAACATCTTCTTTGTTTGTTGTCTATTCTGGTAAAAGGAGAGGTCAAAAAGCGACTTCTACCTCTCTTTCCTTTTGGCTTAAAAGCATCATCCGATTGGCTTATGAGACTGCCGGACGGCAGCCTCCTGAAAGAATCACAGCTCACTCCACTAGGGCTGTGGCTTCTACATGGGCCTTCAAGAACGAGGCTTCTGTTGACCAGATATGTAAGGCAGCGACTTTGTCTTCACTGCACACTTTTGCCAAATTTTACAAATTTGATACTTTTGCTTCTTCGGAGGCTATTTTTGGGAGAAAGGTTTTGCAAGCCGTGGTGCCTTCCGTTTAGGTAACCTGATTTGCTCCCTCCCTTCATCCATGTCCTAAAGCTTTGGTATTGGTTCCCACAAGTAAGGATGACGCCGTGGACCGGACACACCAATGTTGGAGAAAACAGAATTTATGCTTACCTGATAAATTACTTTCTCCAACGGTGTGTCCGGTCCACGGCCCGCCCTGGTTTTTTTAATCAGGTCTGATGAATTATTTTCTCTAACTACAGTCACCACGGTACCATATGGTTTCTCCTATATTTTTTCCTCCTGTCAATCGGTCGAATGACTGGGGTGGGCGGAGCCTAGGAGGGACTATATGGCCAGCTTTGCTGGGACTCTTTGCCATTTCCTGTTGGGGAAGAGATATTGCCACAAGTAAGGATGACGCCGTGGACCGGACACACCGTTGGAGAAAGTAATTTATCAGGTAAGCATAAATTCTGTTTTCTTTCATGGTGGTGAGAGTCCACGAGATCCTGCCCTATATTTTTTAGGGTTTATTTTTTTGAGCCATGATCAGGTCAAATTATCTGAGGCTGTAGTAGTGATCCAAATAATCTGCCAATTATCTGTTGTAGCAAAACTCACACAATTTGATGCAGTAGATGCTGTTTCCAATATTTCCAAGACCTTAACAAAGAAATCAATATGATCACCAAAATGGGCTATATTTCAACTCCTGAGTCCTTTTATTGAGGTAAAGTTTCCTTCAGCAGTTCCTCAAAAAGAAACAAAGAAAATTTCCATAGCGTAATACGCTATCAATGGACAACTTTGCAAAATTGTTAAGCAATACTTACATTTCTCAGTGCCACTATAGCTTTGAGTATAAGACACTTTAAAACAATCCCCACAGACAATACCACTAGGCCACTGGAAGCTTGTTTCTTCTTATAATTTATTACATTTACAATAAAATAATATAAAAACAAACCAAAGTAATATCAGGGATATTAAAGCCTTAGAGCAAACACTTTGGGGTTACATATAGTTCACAAACACATCCAGACCACTCAAGTCTTTGTATTATGGCTATTCCCCTGTTGTGTTGCTCCATCTCACTGGCTTTTTTTTCTTCATTGTAATTAACTTTAGGTAAGTTCCATCCAACGAAAAAGCTGCAGTTGGCAGTAAACGTGCATTGGATGGGATTTACCCTGGAGTTAATGGGATCGCCTGTAGGGATTGTTTTAAAGTGTCTTAGAATCAGAGCTATAGTGGCTCTGAGAAATGTGAGTATTGTTTCAACAATATTGCAACGTTGTCCATTGATACCGTGTTACGCTATGGAAATGTTCTTCTTTGTTTCATTTTGGAGGAAGTGTTGAAAGAAACTTAACCACAATAAAAAGACTCAGGGGGGGCAGAGCAAGCCGTCTATCTGGAGAGACGTGCATGGAGAGTGCTCTCTGATAACTTTTTAAAAAAACAGGCAAAAAGTGCAGGAAAAAGAGATTCAAACTTATAAATTAGACCCTACAACCTGCCCTTAAGGAACCTAGGTGACTGGGGACAAACAGGAGACTTGAACGATACACAGCGTTGCTGACACCAGCCGTTTCTAAGAGGCCCTGTGGCGATACCCAGCAACACAACTAAACAGTCCTTGCGACAACTTGGATCTACCCATCTGCTGTGTCTGCCCTGGAAGAGGACCAACTGCACAGATACCTCTACTAAACTGCTGACCGGAGGGTCGGGGCTCCGCTCCGGTACAGCAGCATTTTACCTAACGTGTCGCCTGGAAGACCTGAAGCTGCAGACATACTCTGAGGGACTGAGTTGCCGGCTGAACTTCCCCTCGTTGGCCCCTCTGCTGGAGATCGCGACCCGGCTCTGACCGGGAGTTGACACAGGCTTGCGGGTGGCGGAGGGAGTACAAGCTGCGCCACGGACTTTTTGGCGCGAACACCCGCCATCTTGTGGCCGGGTCCCTTCCCCTCGCTGGCCGCTCTGCACCACTCGCAAGGACTTGGCCTACGTCTGGAGAGGGTAAGATGTACTAAAACACAAGTAGTTAACCAACGGTACCTATTGCCTCTCAATTTTAACACCGCCACTGTAATTTCTGGCCTCCACACTTAGAAATACCACTTGCACTGTTTATAAGGACAGTTGAGCCTAACATACTAGCTATTCTGTTGCTGGATCCCCTGGTAACAAACTACAAGCTGAATGAACCACTCTTAACTTAGCCACGGATCCTTAGTGCTCCTGATTTAGAGATACTGGGAAGCTTTCTACTAAATACTTGCTGACTCACTGTGAGGGCTGTGCGAGGGCTGGAGGCCTGCTGGCAGACACGTAACTCTACTTTGCAGACTCTCACTCGCTGCTGCAGGTCACTTGTGTCACAAGCATACATCTGCACACCAGCACAGACAGCTTTGCCTTTAATATCCCACTATGCTGAGCACTTGCAGAGGGCCTTAAGCTATTTGGGCCACACATACAGGATATACCCCAACCGGAGAAGCAGCCCCAACCCACTGGGACTGATTACTGTCCCCATCCTGCCTGGGACCTTCAACAAACCCTGCAGAGAATATACACAGTAAATTAAGTAACTTCAGCACTAGAAAGGTCTACTTAACTTGCTTTACCTCCCTAACTGGAGCCCAAGTGTTTGAGACATACTCATACCCTAGACCCTGAGAACTGGGCACTACAGCCACATTTTACAGTGAAGTGTATGCAGAGTATCCTTTGTTGTTTAACACAGCCTTGTTCTCTTCCTGTGGAGTGAGACCTTTCACACCCCCTACTACTGAGACATTTTCACATTAATCTCTTTTTTATTTATGCTAGCTGCTGCGACAGCTTCATTGTCCTCAGGTTCACAGCCTGATGTGGAGTGTGATTTCATATTGCTGCCTTAATCATACATCTTTCTTCCACAGGTTTTTAAGTGTATCACGATAAGTGCTGATGTAACTCCTCATTGATATGATGTGCTGACAGTTAGGCTAAAAAATACTGGTCTTTCACTAAAGGTTCTAGTGCCCTAGCCTAACATATATATTTACCTAAAGCTACCAAATAGTCTAACCAACACTTACCCCCCGAGGCGCATACACATAGACACATATATTGACGCGCTCCCCTAGCCACACACACACTGACACGTAGCAGCAAGCACACTCACTACACATAGCCTGATCTTACCACACCGCACTCCCCCTACTGTAACATACCGTCTGAAAGCTTATATCCAGAAAGAACATCACCTTCACCTACACTCCTTAAACTAACAATTTAAGGACTTAATAGCAGGGTATCTTATCCACCCCTGCTCAATATTCCGCTGAGTTGCACTGTCTGTTAATTCTCTCTGGCACCTCTCCCTTTCCGGTCCAGCCAGTCTGGGCTGGTCACTTCCCTTCTCCTTTTTCCCTTCTATATAGTCGTATCCCACCACTCCCTGGGGTGCCAGTGACTCACATACTTGCATTTATATGTTGAGATCGAAGGGTTCGATTACTACCTATTATTTGATGCTGTAACAAAATGTCATAAATATAGAAAGTGTTATTGACCCCTGCTCCGCAGTCTAGCAATACATATCAGACCTAGTAAACTTTACTGTACGGTGCCTTATACTTTTCAGATTGTTTTCAGAGCGCTCTATAAGAGAAGGTTGGTGTTAATCTTTAACCTACAGACATACCTAACAGTCTTAACACAATGCCCCACGGGCCCAGACGTCAGGGGAAACCCTCCACTAACACTCAGAAGACTGTTTATGATCACTTTACTCAATCAGGAAAGGAATCTAACCCTATCACCAACGAGGAGATGAGCGACCCTGAGTCGATCGATGCTGAATCTCATTCCAGTGTGCGCTCAGAAGCGCCATCACATCATTACATTACTAAGGCTACCCTACAACATATGTTGGCCAGTCAAACACGCTCTATCACCCAGGAAATTCAACAGTCCTCTGCGGAACTGAAAAAGGAAATCTCAGAGATTGGAGAAAGAGTTGAAGCACTAGAGCGGAAACAGGATGATCTAGCAGTAGATCAATCAAACCTGCTCACTTACTCTGAAACCCTAGCAGATCAGATGACTCAACTTGAATTTAAAATGGCAGACATTGAAGACAGATCTCGCAGAAATAATATCCGGTTTAGGGGCATTCCAGAAACCGTAGAAAATACTCATCTCCAACCCTACCTAAAGGAGCTGTTTACAGTACTCGTGGGCACCCCAGATGGACACACTGATACAATGGAGAGAGCCCATAGAGCTTTAAGATCACGGCTTACTCCAGCCGACAAACCAAGAGATGTAATTGTCTGCTTTCACAGCTACATATATAAAGACAAACTTATGCAAGCAGCCTTCAAAAGACCGCCTATGCCAGAAAAATTCAAGGATGTTCAACTCCTGCCTGACCTTTCAACTCATACCCTACAGTACCGTAAAACCTTTCAACAAATTACTCTGACACTCAGGAAGGCCAATATTAAATACAGGTGGGGCCATCCTACAAACCTAGTGGTCACCAGAAACAACCAGAGCCACACAATTAACTCCATACCTCAAGGTATGGCTCTCCTGGCCACATAGGGCCTACACCAGGAACAACCTCCACCGTTACAGCCAACCTACCCAATGCTGAGAGCTTCGGCTCCCGAATGGACTATTAAAGAGCAAAGAGCCAAGAAACCTAAAACTAACCCACCGTAAAAACACGTCTGGTAGCCTTTAACGGAACTTACCTAGACTTTATTTAACCTGGAAGTTTGACCTGTCTCCAACAGATCATAACTGAGACTGAGTTAAAGTTTGAAAAGTTTACTATTAGATAGTACAATTAAGTTATGTGTTAGATTGTTGTTTTAAGGTTGTTGTCTTAATTTAAGTATTGCACATATGTAATAGCAAGTTAATTTACAATGATTACTGCGGAGCAGGGTCCATTCCAAAGACCCCTGTTTCTGTTAGCTTCTCGCCCCCCATCACAGGCAGCCCACACTAGGGCTCCACCATAGCGAACTATTTTCGCTAACTTTTCTTCACACTATCTGTTGCCTATTTCCCTCCCCCTATCCTCCCCACTTACACTAACTCTCAGTATTAAAAGACCTGACCTACTCCCCATACCTCTCTATGCCACCCCTCAAAATACTAACCCATAATGTACGTGGCCTAAACTCCCCACATAAGCGTAGCCTTTTTAGCTAGATCACTCAAATTCCATAACCCTGACGTAGCATTCCTTCAGGAGACACATTGGTCGTCAGACAATCCTCCTTGCACAATATCTAAAGACTACACTGTCCTCGAATACACCTCTTTTTAAAAAAAAGCCAGAGGTACGGCAATTTTAATCCATAAAAGAATAGCTTACGAACCAATCCAAGTTCTAAAAGACCCCCAATCTAGATTTCTCATTCTAACATGTAAGCTAGACCATACTGATCATACCTTAGTTTCTATCTATCTACCTAACTCACATCAGCCTAGATACCTCAAACGGATCCTACACACAGTTGACCGGATAAAAATAGGCAGAGTCTTGCTAGCGGGGGACTTCAACATGACTTGGGATCCAGCACTAGACAGAAAAAGAACTGCCCGGACAAAACACACCACCCCTCCTGCTCAACTTTCCCAAAAGTTCAGACAAATAATTACCCACTTCTGCTACTTCGATGTATGGCGTTCACTTCATGCTAGAGATAGAGACTACACTCACTTCTCATTCCCTCATAAAACATACTCCAGACTCGATTATGTTTTTTGCTCAGCAGAAACCCTTGACCAAGTCAAACATTCTAACATCTCCCTATGCCCATGGTCTGATCATGACCTAGTTTCAGTAACTCTCCGCTCAGCGGAGCGACATAATGTGAAGCCTTCATGGCGCCTCCCACATGACATCCTACAGGATGCTGCATTTAAGGAAACCTTGAGAAAAGACATAACCTTCTACTGCCAAACTAATGACAATAATCAGGTCAGAGACGACACACTATGGGGGGCGGCAAAGGCCACCTTTAGAGGTCTCATAATTAAAAAACAAGCTCATCTTAAAAAACTATCTGGCCTACCTCTTTCCAAATCTCATATTGAATTGCGTCGACTAGAACTCCTAAATAGAAGCACACCCTCAGATGAAACCACAGCTCAAATTATACAGATTAAAAACCATATTAACCAACTAGAGCTAAAACGCACCCAGGCTAACTTATTTAAACTGAAACAGATTACTTACCATAAGAGTAACAAAGCAGATACACTACTAGCAAATAAACTTAAAAACAGAGCGAGTACCTCAAGAATTCACCAGATCCAATTTGAGAACCAGACATACCGCAAACCCTCAGACATTGGTACTTGTTTTGAGAAATTCTACTCAACCCTGTACAATCTAGAAAAAAATGCAAGCGACAAACTAACTCCTGTTGACAAAATATGCTCCTTCCTTCGCAGCTTAAATCTCCCCTCATTGTCACCTGACGACCAAGAAACACTCTCATCCCCCTTCACCTCTAAGGAAATCAAACACGTAATAAAGCATCTAAAACCTTTTAAAACTCCGGGTCCAGATGGCTACTCAGCAGCCTTCTACAAAACATACACAAACGAACTAACCCCACTACTCTTAAGATTTTTTAATCACGCTAGAGAACAGGGTAGGTTTAGTCAGGAATTCTTGGAAGCAACGGTGATTACTATTCCTAAACCCCAAAAAGACCCATCCTTATGCTCCAATTACAGGCCAATCTCCTTGATTAATTTAGACATTAAAATTTATGCTAAATTATTTGCTACACGTATCTTATCGTAAATAGGCCATTCTCTGTCATCTCATTGGATGCAGAGAAGGCTTTTGACCGCGTTAGATGGTCCTACTTATGGGAAGCTCTTAAAATCTTTGGTTTCCCAGATCAAATTATCAAAGCGATACAGGCTCTTTACTCCACTCCCACAGCAGTAGTTAGAGGCCTAGGGTTTGCCTCACCCCCCTTCCCAATATCTAATGGCACCAGACAAGGGTGTCCACTCTCACCCCTTCTTTTTGCCCTGGCAATCGAGCCACTAGCAGAACGAATCAGACAAGATAAAAAAATTGATGGCATTCGCCTACATGGCACAATTCACAAAATTGCACTCTTTGCAGACGACATTACTATATTCTCGTCAGACCCCCTATCTTCATTCCCAAGACTGATAGAAATCTTAAACTCCTTTGGAGACATGTCACTCTACAAATTAAATCTAGATAAAACAGAAATCTTTACCTGGGGAATCCCACAGAACACAGTTGACACCCTCAAGATCCAATACAGAGTACACTGCGTCAACAACTTCATCTCCCACTTAGGTGTTAAGATATCGAACAATATCCCTCAGATGATCAAAGACAACTACCTGCCCCTCTTAACCGAACTGCGTACTCTGAAAGACAAATGGGACTATACTCACATTTCATGGATAGGTAGGTTAACAGCCCTTAAGATGTCCTTTCTACCTAAAATTACTTATTTATTTAGATGTCTCCCTCTCCGTATCCCGGGATATCTCCTTCACCAATTTCAGAGTGAATTTACAAAATATATATGGCAGCACAAACCCCCCAGAGTGGCGCACAAAATCCTTCAAAGCCCCCTTAGTAGAGGAGGTATAGCCTCCCCATCAATAACTAGGTATTATGAAGGAGCCATGCTCACCCACATCTCACAATGGGGTGCTAAAGACTCCCCTAGTAAATGGAAAACCATAGAACAAGCCTCCCTCCCAAATCATATATTTTTGCCCGACTTAATTTGGATTCCTGCCCACCTAAGACGTACCACAGACATTAGCAATAACATAATACGAGAATGCCTCGCCATGTGGGACAAGCTTAGACACTATCCACACATCGCCCCACATCCTTCACCTATTACTCCCTTGACAGGTCTCCTACGAGGCTTACCTGACTCTCATCCTTATGGCTGGACTAGAATTGGAATACAAACAGTAGCTGACCTTTGGGTTACTTCACCAACTCCGCGCTTCATGACACTCTCAGAAATAAAGGCTGGCCCCAACTTACCCAAGTACATGACATACGAATACACAAGACTAAAGAGCTTTCTTACTAGCTGGGGATTCCAACCTGAGTTACACCGACCCCGTACACTCTGGGAAACGACTTGGCAACAAGGTAACAAACTACACAGACCATTATCAATACATTACACTTTAATAGGAAACACAGACCCTGAGAATAAACTTCCTCACTTACTCACTTGGGAATCAGTTCTGAACCTGACTCTGCCCCCACATGTATGGCAACATGTAATTTCCCTCACTAAAAAAGCACTGCACTGTGTCACACTCTTTGAAACATATTACAAACTCTTAACGAACTGGTACCTCACCCCTGCGAGACTTAATAAAATGTTTGTCTCTACCTCTCCCCTATGTTGGCGCAATTGTGGCAAAAAAGGAGACTCTCTACACATATGGTGGGAATGCCCCAAGTTAAAACCCTTATGGAGTACATGCTTCCGTACGCTAGGGAGATTAGGCATAATACTTCCTATAACTCCTTCTAATGCCCTCTTACACATAGGCATCACTAAATTACCTAAACACCAAGCATACCTAGCAATCTATTTGCTAACAGCTACTAAAGCGACAATAGCCAAGGCATGGAAAACTGAGACGCCCCCAAAATGGTCATGCATCCTAAACTATATGGCATACATCTACAATATGGAGAAACCTATCTTTTACTCTCTAAATAATTCAGACCTATTTGAATTAGTGTGGGCAGATTGGCAATCTAACCACACCACTACTTGGGCCCCGAACACTAGAGTAAACACACACTAGGTAACCCTCTCCAAGTACCATCCGCATATGAACCAAATCCCTGCCTCTAACAATTACCCTCCCGTTCCTTTCTCCCCAATCCCTCCCCCCCACCCCAGTTAACCCACCCCATCTGACTTGAGCTATATTTCGTTCACTTTTTCATTTTAGGAACACATTCTAATCTGAAATATTTTTAATCTTCCAATTTTTCTGTTCATACTTTCTGTAGGAGCCTACGTGCTCCAAATCATTTAATATGTCACTGTTGTATTTGAGAAATCTTTACTAATAAAAATTTGAAATTTTAAAAAAAAAATAAAAAAAAAAATTAGGGTTTCATATCCCTTTAAGGGACATTAAACAAAACAAAACAAAACAAAACAAAAAAAGACTCAGGAGTTGAAATATAACCCATTTAAGTGCTGGATAACTCTCCTGGGAAAGTATCCAATTGTCTCTTACCTACCCTAAGGGCCCGATTTTCAAAAACTCACCGGCATTGAGAGAAATCATCCGCTTATTTACAGAGAATTATACTGTACAGTAAATGTCTCTCCTTCACATAAAGAATATTAGTGAACTCCGCTTAAAGGGACAGTAAAGTCAAAATTAAACTTTCATGATTCAAATAGCGCATGCAATTTTAAACAACTTTCCAATTTACTTCTGTCATCAAATTTGCTTTTTCTCCAGATCTTTTATTGAAGATACAGGAGTGTGCACGTGTCTTTAGTACTCTATAATATAATAGCATTGTTTTGCAACTCTGCCTAGTTTTACTCTTCAATAAAAGATACTGTTACATTAGGCATCAATAATTTATGAATATCAATTAATATGCAACAATCAAAGCACCGAATTACAACATTAATATTTTTTGGTTCTTGGTATTATGGTCAAATATGTGGAAGAGAAACACACGAAACAGTAAAATATCAATTGACAATTTACTTGGCAATCCATATTAACCTTTTAATGCCGTTATGCCGTTCTATTCCGTCATAATTACACTGGGCTTTAGAGCCGTTATGACGGAATAGAACGTCATAGCCAACCCTGTCCTGAAGCCTTCTGTGCTTTCAGAATTTGATCGCGGTCTGGAGGACGTTCCTAGGGTTGTAGGGTTGTAGGGACGCCCCCCCAGACACGATCCAATAACTGAAATCTCGCAATTGTGTGCACGATTGCATGGTTTCAATTTGTCTACATCGGAACAGTTGTTCGAAAGGGTTAAAAATTAAAACAATAAAACAATACTAGTACAATACTAGTACAAAAGACAGAAACAAAACTTGACACAGTGATAACACAAAACAATACAATAAACACAACTATGAATCAAAACAATGCTCGCAACAGTACACATTCTAACCTACAGGGCCCAGCCTGCCAGCCCAACATAAACTCCAGTCCTTAATCCTTGCTGGCTCATGGTGGAAGGTCTAAGCCTTTTCCAAATCCCTCAATTTACTCTAAAAATGGGAGGTACTATATCAGGTAGGCTAGTCTATGATGTCACTACCTGGAAATGAATTCTACACACTGCCCCCAGTGGACCCTCTAGCAAATTGCACAATAATTATTGATAATTATGCTTAATTTATGACATAAATCATTAGTGAATAATCAATAGAGATACCAAGAGAACAAAGCACATTTTATAATAGAAGTACACTTGAAAGTTTGTTTAAAATTGCATGCTCTATGTGAATCATGAAAGTTTAATTTTGACTTTACTGTCCCTTTAATGAAACACACAGCTCACAAGGTAAAAATTGTCTTTAAAACAATCCCTGAAGGGCTTCATCATATTGACGGGGTATCTTATAGCATCTCGCCAGACCAGAGAGCTTTAGAGAATTGGGCCTTAATACACAAGTATACTCTCATCAAAGGATACCAAGAGAAAGCAGTACAATTCATAATAAAGGTAAATTGCTTGTTCTAATTCAGGAATTCTTAAATATCTGATAAGGTAAACATTATAAAGAGGCTTTTCAAGAAGTCTAGCCGTAGACCGCTTAGAAACGGCAAAACCCTGCACTTTTATCTAAGAATGTTAAAAAGTACATTTATGTAGTGCAGGGAGAAAGCTGCAATGTGGAGGGTTAGATCGCAACTTAGTGTAGGAGCATTGAGGTGGCAATTAATAGGCTATACTGAGGAATATAAATTGCATTTTAAAAAGTAATGTTTATTGTCTCTTTTTAAGTATGTTGCAATTTGCCTGACCAAACTGCCTACTATACAGTGATTGCTTAGAGTGGTGCACAAACTTTTTTATAGCTCTAGTTGGTCACAATTAAAGGAAATAAAATACACATACTCGCCATGGATTTTTAGTGTTTTTATTGTTGATTTGCATAACCCTGCACATTGTGCTAACAAGACCATTTTCCGTACATTTAAATAATTTATTTTATATACAGATCACTTGCACAGCAGCGCTCAAATGGATATGAGCAATATTTATATATAAATAGATAAAAATGATCTCCCAACTGAACCACTGTAACCTTAAGCGATTTTGTTCCTCTTTAAAGGGATGTTCTAAAGTTATTTAAAAAGACAGTAAAGTCAAAATTAAACTTTCATGATTCACATAGAGCATGCAATTTTAAACAACTTTCCAATTTACTTCTGTCATCAAATTAGCTTTGTTCTCTTGGTATCTTTTTTTGAAGAGTAAAACTAGGTAGGCTCATAAGAGCTCAGGAGTGTGCACGTGTCTTCAGTGCTCTATGGCAGCAGTGTTTTGTAACATTGTATAACAGCTACAAATAATGTTGCAAAACACTGCTGCCATAGAGTACTAAAGACACGTGCACACTCCTGAGCCTACCTAGTTTTACTCTTAAATAAAAGATTCCAAGCTTATGCTGCATTCTGGTGGATTCCGAAAATGGCAGGGTGATGCCACTCTGCCATTTTCAGAATGCACCGGGATGCAGCGAAGGCAAACGGAGCATTACAAACCAAAACAAAAATGCCTGCACTAAGTATTAACATACACACCACAAACCCACACATCGCAAAATAATAAAGTAATTAACCCCTAACCGTCAACCACCCACATCGTAATAAACCTAATTACCCTATTAACCCCTAAACCGCAAAACCCCCACATCGCAATAAACCTAGTTAACCTATTAACCCCTTAAACCGCCAAAACCCACAACGCAAATAACTACGCAAATAACAACGCAAATTAAATTAGTAAAACACCCCCTAAATTAACCCAAATTACCTAAACTAAAAAATACTTGTTACAAAAAAAAAAAAGATTACAAAAAATAAAAAAGGCTAACATTACCAAACATAAAAAACCAAATTACCAAAGTTTACAACATTAAACCTAATCCCTATGAAAACAAAAAAGCCCCCCCAAAATAAAAACATCCCCTAATCTAATGCTAAATTACCAATAGCCCTTAAAAGGGCTTTTTGTAGGGCATTTCCCTAAAGAAATCAGCTCTTTCTTTTACAAGATACGATGAGTCCACGGATTTCATCCTTACTTGTGGGATATCGCTTCCTGGTCAGCAGGAGGAGGCAAAGAGCACCACGGCAGAGCTGTATATATAGCTCATCCCTTCCCTCCCACCCCAGTCATTCTCTTTGCCTGTGTTAGTGATAGGAAGAGGTAAAGTGAGTTGTTAGTTTAGAATCTTCAATCAAGAGTTTATTATTTTTAAAGTGGTGCCACAGTGTGCTACTTTGTTCTGCGGTGTAGCCTAGACCAGATCAGTCTCTTCAGTAAAAAGAGAAGCATTTGGTGGCTTTAAGGCAATGGGAACTTGTGGGACATAATTCTCACTGTGCCTCCCATCTACTGTTGCTGCCCTATCCGGGGGAAAAATCTGAGGGATATTACTCAGTATTTTCCTTGTCATCCTCAGGTCCATGTGAGCAGTAGGACTTCACACGCCTGGGAGCTGCCTTTGCTGTCGGCGGATGGAGAGGTAAGTGCCATTTTTTATTACTGGGCATGGAGAAGAACAGGACTCATGGGAAGCCCTTAGACAACATATGGGCTTTTTCCTCAGGTATGAGTTCTCCTTTCCTGGGAGACAATTATAGACCGCAAATTGTTCAAAGGGGTCAGAGTGTCATATCTATCAAAGGAACATCAATGCCACGTTTGAGCTTAAACTCTTTAGGAGACCTCTATAGAGAAACGTTCTCCCGGCGTTTATATTAAAACAACATGCCGCCCGGGAGATGAAAGAGGAACAATACTTGTTTTCCCTAGGCGGGTATGTTTTACCGGGAAATCAGACTTCTGACTTCACTCTTATGTGTTATGGCGGCAATCATCACATCTCCCGGCGGTTGCATAAGAAAGTATGCCGACCGGGAGAGGAGATGTCTGTGCGATGTGCAGGGGTACTTGAAGGTTGTTAGGTGTTTTCCCATGCTCTCACTTCTCCCGGCGGTGACACAAGCCATGCCGACCGGGAGCTACCTGTATGCTTTCATCCGTGAACGCCCACGAAGGGCGGTCCTTGACAAGCACCATTTTCTTTGTGCGCCCTTTTTTACTCCCGGCGGTGTATTAACTCTACAATACCACCAGGAGTTAACTGTTGTGTACCTGCCTATGCAGGGCGGTTCTTGGGGACACTATTTCCTTAGCTCTCTCCTGCAAAATCTCCCGGCGGTTCAATAACTATACATGCCGACTGGAAGATCTGTTATGTCACCATCCATGTGCGGTGGTCCTTAGGAAACGCATCCTGTTTCCCTTTCTATGTGGCCCAGTTTATGTTAGGTCCAAAGAGATATGTTTTCAGTTGTTATAAGCATATTTGGACTGTAGCCTATGCTTTCCCTGTTGCTGTTTACTGCATAGAGTGATACCTTAGCGGTTTCCTACTGAGGGGTAAAATGGACTAAAATTTGCTGCCTGGCAGGTTTATTTCCTGTGTTACCATAGTATGGGGGTCCTGTGGTGCAAGGGTATGGATTGTGGCAAGATACTCTGCCTCCCATCTCACAGGTCGGACCTGGCTACAGTTGCTAAGTTTTTAATATTTGTCTGCGGTTAATACACAGGAAAAATGTTCTCTTTTAAAATTTAAAGAGACAGTACCATATTTTCCTGTGCTAACATGCTCCTTCTAAAGTGGTAGCTGTTAAGATTCTGCCACAATTTAATAATTAAAGTGTCCAAAATAATTATGACCCACAGGCAGTGCTCTGCGGTTCTTTGCAGAGACTTTGCTTTTAATGTACATAGCAACGTCTAGTTACAGCCGTCTTTATATTGTTATTGGATTTTTCCGCACGGCAGAAATAAAACGCTCTTTTAACATTTAAAGAGACAGTAACATTTTTTTCTGGGTAAATTTTATTAAAGGAATTGCGGCTGTTTTTTGTTTGTTAACTCATCCTTGGTGACATAGGATGGTGCAAATTCCCACATGCATGAGTTGTTTCAGAATTAAGGAGACCGTAACGTCTTATTCTGTGTGCATTGTATTAAAAGTATTTCAGCTGTTCTTTGTTAGTTCATCATTTATGACTGAGGATGAAACAAACGCACTCAAGAATAGGGTTAATTTTCATATTTAAAAGAGCAGTATCATGTCCTATGTTTAAATTTGATTACGATTTGTTCAAATTTATTTTTTCTTTTGACCCTACTCCCTCTTCGGCGATTGCTGTTGGGAAGTCTGTTAACAATTGGCCACAAATTTCTCCTATGGGTTCTAATCAAAATTTTATGGCCCTCATGCAGTGCCCTGCGTGTCCTTCACACTCCCTTCGGGGTTAGGATGCCTTCTTTATTTTTCCATGAATTTGAAGCATTGCTGGAGGACTTGCTATTCTAACATTTTCTCCACTTTCAGTTTCAGATGGAAATGGAATTAGTGCCTTAGGCATTCCTTATATTTACAACACTGTTTTCAGTGTTCAGCTAAAAGGCTGGACGATATTCCTTTGGGGGGGAATGAGTAGTTTCCATCACTACGTGAACTTCTCTACCCTTAGAGGATAGTTCTAATGGACTAAACTTCATTATGGGCCTCACGACAGGGTTTCCTATGGCAACCATCTGTGTACTTTGCGGCATATTGACTAATTCTTTTATTTCATTTTCTCCCTTTCAGTTATCAAATTGGGAGCGTAGGTGGCTCTGTTCCAGCTCTTGGCAGTGGCGGCTGGTGACTTTTGAAGATGGGGGAGCACTAGCCCCGCCCCTCAGATGGCTCCGCCCATTTTATTGTGTTTATGTGTGTTTATATATTTAACAACATATCTAAGAAATCCCCAAGTTAGGTATAGCGCTGGCACACTTACAAATCAGTTTAGACATACATACTGACAGGAGACTGGTCTACACACAGACCAACATTAGCAAGGAGACTACTATGAGCAGAAGTAGTATCACAACACAATCAACCAGCCCTTATACACACACACACACACAATACTAGATTCACATAAATTGTTATGCATAGCATACAGCATGAAAAGTTTTATATTAGGAAAATTGAGGAAAACTATTATATATATATATATATATATATATATATATTCATAGAAAGCTATAATATGATTATTATGGGTATGCTGTAAAATTGCATCTGAAAGAATGAAGCCATAGCATACATATATGTCCATTTTGTAAATAAGTACATTTTACAATGAGTAGGAGATAGTTGCACTTGAACTACAATTCTGTAAGGATTTTAACTTTGCAATTAATCACTGTAGCACTGTGCCAGTGAAAGTGTGCTTTTCCAGCATGGATTATACATAATAATCATTAAAAAATAAAATGCAAACACGTAAGTATAATTAGGTAGGGGCACTTAAAAAGTAATGAATCCAATATACTAGCCCATAAAAAGTCATATAGTTTTATCTATAATACACACTGCACAGACAATAGTATAGTCTTAAAAACAATGGGCGTTTTATATTTTTTTAGTATATTATCATATTAGTTGTATATACAACTTTTTAGACAAATCAAATGTAGTTTTCTAAAGTATTTCACACACACACACACATATATATAAATTATGCGTGTGTGCAATGAATAACATTAACAGGGTAGAAAGGTGAAGGGGCAAGAAAAAACAAAAAAAAATGGTAGACATACTGTGTAACTTACTGTTGTCTTCCGCCTCTGTCTAGTTACAACATATTAAAATGTCAAGAAAGCTGAAATGAAAGGCTGATCTTTCCTCCCACAGTTCATTCATTGAAAATTCCAGCTTGGCTGTGGAAATTAAGATACGGTTTAGAAGGGATAAAAAAATTACAAAGAGGATAAATTTAAAGCAATTTCTTTAGCTCAGAGCCTCAGAGTGGATTATCAATAAAACAAAACTCATTAAATTGTAAAATGAACACCCCTTCATAATCAGAGGATAGAAGCCAAGTATTGTTGCAAATATTGTACGAATAGAATTTAATTTTCCTGTAGCCATGCTGATATTTTACCATGAGTTTCCTCTATGTTATTATCGGCTGCTGTACCCAGACCACTGTATATTTCACACGAGTGATTGATTACTTTTGAAAATATGTGTAGCATGCCCTTACTTTGCCTCCTTCCTTCACCTTGCCGGAACTGTCGCCATCCGTCATGCAGCAACTATCAGGACACTCACACACACATGTCCACACGCCGGCTGCTGTACCTGCCTGCTGCCGCGCCTGACCACCTCTTACTGTGCATTGCGCAGACAAAATTGCATCATGCCTGGGTGGGCAGGCAGGGCAGAGCTGGAGCTGGCTGGTGGTCTGTAATAGTGGACCGGAGTTATCCACAACCACATACAGTGTCAGTTCACATATTGCAGGAGCAGGGGCATCCGGCTATGCCAGGCCATGACTTACCGTTACCAGCTCCGTTACCGACTGTGACTCAATCCCACACTGACTCTCCACTGCACTGATACAGTCACTGTATGAGCAATTGCAAGATAAATTTAGTACATTTTTTATACCTGGCTGCCATGTGTGCTGTGACTGGGGCTTACACGGAGCACACAACCCCCTCCTGTAGAATACTGCCTCTGAGCGTCGCAGCTAACACAGGCAGCTAAATAAAAAGGAAGCATTAAAAAAAGTGCTCCCCCTGCTGCCCGCCCATAGCAATGAGCCAAATCGCACACTGAAGATTGTGCGATAATGAAAGGTATAGGCTCAGTTATGGGCGGAGCAGCAGGCACATTGAAAAAATCTGCTAAGGGCTAAGGCAGGCTATACCTCTCTTACCGCACGTGCGGTAGAGAGGTATAGAGATATATAAAAGGGATTTTTTTGTTAATTTTATTAAACTGTGCAGTAGACAGGAACATTTTTTGGCTAAATAAATATAATTTTTTCAAATAGGGGGGCTATTGGAAAAATTATATTTATTCAGCCAAAAAATTAATTTTCTTTCTTTTTTCTTTTTTCTCCAGGGGGGCACGTGCGATTGTGCACATATGGAGGAGCCTCCACTGGCTCTTGGTACCTTATGGTTAGAGCCTTGTTTTTGTGCCTATGTGTTCTATGACTAGACTTTTGATGAAGGCATAGCCTGCTGTTGCATCAAAGACAGCATGGGGAACATGCTCCGGTCCGGGATGGATTTTGTAGGGGGCTGCCTTCCGTTTTCGCTCTAGTTTTCGAGCTCGAATGTTTTCCTCTCAGAGGCTGTTTTCTGCTTCTAGGTTGTCTAAGGATCAGACAAAGGGAGAGACGTCCTTCAGCTGCTTTAGAGACATCTCAGACCTGAGGTGGTTGTTTCAGTTCTAATATTGAGCCTTCGGTCACACCACCCTGAATGTGCCTGATCTAGTATGATCTCGGAAGCTAAGCAGGGTCGGGCCTGATTAGTAGTTGTATTCAGGATCTGGTCAATTTTTCCCTTGATTCTAGAGGGTCAATTTATGTCAATGGTAAATTCAGGGTCAAGTACCTTTCTGTGCCGTTCACGAGATTCGTCTCGGGTTCTTGGGTTTGCCTTTATGGACAAACACTTCCCGTTCGTGGTCTTCCTTTCAATCTTGCCACAGTTCTGAGCTCTTATGGGGCATTGCATTGACGACCTCTCTGGCTAACATCCTAGTCCAGGCGTCATTCTTTCAGCAAGCAGGATTTCCACGGACTTGGTATTATTATTCCCGTGAGATCACGGGTGGAGAGTGACTTTGGAAAGGAGTTCCTTTGTCTCAAGCACAAGGGTTATTTTTTGGGAATCATAGCAGATTCTACATCCATTAGGATTTTTCTGACTGAGGTCAGGAACTAAAGGTCTATCATTGATGGTTCTCGGCCCTCAGTGGCTCAGTACATAGGAGTATTCGGGTTGCTGGTGAGGGCTGGACGTTAGCTGGACAGATAGCTCAGCATGCTATGGCACTGTGGCTGAGCTCTGTGAAGTCCCGAGGATTGCAGGTTCAATCCCCGGTGAGGTCCACTCCTCCTTTCATCCTTCAGAGGTTGATAACATGAGCGACGCCTTGCGACTCTTAACTTTCTGTTTATTCGTTCCACTTCAAACCTGTGCGGTTGATCATGCTCTGGCAATGGAACGGATTCTATGCAAGATTATCTCCTCAATTAACTTTGAAGCAGGAGACAAGGGATTCTTTTTTATGGTGGTTGTCTCTGGATCACCTGTCTCAGGGTGCATGATTAGCAGAGTGTGGACTCTAGCAGAGTCTGTTCTTCGATTTCCTACAACTGAGAGCGAGCTTCAAGTCTTTTCTGTTCTAGCCTCAGTGATCCATATCCCAGGGGTGGACACTTGGGAAGCGGATTTTCTGAGCAGCATTAGGGAGATTCTCCTACCTGACTTTCAAATGGGGTCGGCAGGAGTTGGATATCATGGCATCTTGTCTGACTGCCTAGTTTTCGGGATACGGGTCCAGGTTCGGGGGCCCCAGTCCGAGCTGATTACTGCCTGGGCAGTTCTTTGGTCTTTAGACTAGGATCTTATTTCCCCTGTTGCGTTTTTTTCCCGGGGGTTTGTTTTGATCATATAGGAGAAGGCATGGGTGCTTCTCCCCGCTTCTGCATGGTCTTGCGGACTTTTGTAGGCTAATCTGCTGACCGCGTCATCTCTGTAACATTGAACTCATCCGTTGAGTTGGACTTTCTTCTTCTCCCTCTAGTTTCTTTGAAGCTGATTGCTTGGGGGTTGGATGTTGAGCTATGCCAGCAAGTTTTCTTTGATTCGGTCATAGATACCTTCATTCAGGCATGTAAGCCTGTTACTTGGAGGATTTCACATAAGATATGGCGTGATTTCTTTTTTGGTGTGAATCCAAGGGTTCCTCATGAAGTAGGTTAAGGATTCCCAGAGTTTTGTCTTTTTTGTTACACAGACATCTGGCAACGGTTCCAGCTCTACAATCCTTTTGTCAGGATCTGACTAGTATAGGGTCTGTATTTAGACCTCTTACTCCTCCTTGGAGTTTGTCTTTGGTTCTTAGGGTTTTTCAAGGAGTTCCGTTTGAGCCTATGCCTTCCATAGATATTAAGTTATTATCTTGGAATGTTTTGTTTTTGGTTGCTTTTCTTCTGCTAGCAGAGTATCTGAGCTTTCGGCATTGCAATGTGATTCTCATCTTATTTTCTATTCGGATAAGGTGATGTTACGAACTGAACCTGGTTTTCTTCCTCAGGTTGTTTCATCTAAGAATGTTTGTCAGGAACTTGTTGTTCCTTCCTTGTGTCCTACTCCTTCTAAGATGGAGCGTCTGTTACGTAATTTGGACGTGGTCCGTGCTTTGCAGTTCTACTTAAGGGCGACTAAGGATTTTCTACAATCATCTTCCTTGTTTTTCATTTTTTCAGGCAAACGTAGGAGTCAGACAGCTATGGCTACCTCTCTTTCTTTTCAAATTTGATACCTTTGCCTCGTCTGAGGCTGTTTTTGGGAGGAAGGTTTTTCAAGCAGTGGTGCCTTCCATTTAGGTTACCTGTCTTGTCCCTCCCGTTTCATCCGTGTACTATAGCTTTGGTATTGTATCCCACAAGTAAGGATGAAATCCATGGACTCATCGTATCTTGTAAAAGAAAAGGAAATGTATTCTTACCTGATAAATTTGTTTCTTTTACGATACGTTAAGTCCACGGCCCACCCTGTTTTTATGAGACAGGTCTTTATTTTTGTTAAACTTCAGTCACCTCTGCACCTTGGCTTTTCCTTTCCCTTCCTAACTTCAGTCGAATGACTGGAGTTGGAGGGAAGGGAAGAGCTATATATACAGCTCTGTTGTGGTGCTCTTTGCCTCCTCCTGCTGACCAGGAGGCGATATCCCACAAGTAAGGATGAAATCCGTGGACTCATCGTATCGTAAAAGAAACAAATTTATCAGGTAAGAATAAATTTCCTTTTTACATTAAAAATAAACAAAGTCCCCCCTAACAGTAAACCCCCCAAAATAAAAGAACCTAACACTAAAAAAACCTAAAAACTACACATTGCCCTGAAAAGGGCATTTAGATCTTTTAGGAATTTCCCACCCTAATCTAAATTAAAAAAAAAAAACTAAGTCTAACACCCAGGTTGATACTCACCATTCCTGAAGTTCGGCAGAGAAGGTCTTCTTCCAAGCGGCGACCTCTTCTTTCTTCTTCCAGGAACAATCCGACGCGGAGCTGTAGATCGATGACTACGGAGCTGAAGACCGGCGACCCTGGAACTGAAGACCGGTGACCGCAGAGCCATGAAGCGTGGAAGATCCTCTTTGTACGATCGCCACCGTACACTGAATAGTGAATTCAAGGTATGCAATTAAAGATGGTGTCCCTTGAATTCCTATTGGCTGATTTGATTCTTCAAATTCAAATCAGCCAATAGGATGAGAGCTACTCAAATCCTATTGGCTGTTCAAATCAGTCAATAGGATGAGAGCTACTGAAATTCTATTGGCTATTCAAATCAGCTCATTGGGAACACATTAAAGGAGAGAAAACATTTGAGTGCACTGTCCCTTTAATTGTCTGCAATATTTGCGTTGCAGTGATTAAATGGAAATATTACATGTTGTAACAAATTAGATCACATTTTTTTCTTCCTATAGAATGTCCAGGTAAAGGGAAATATTGTTATATCTATAGTAATTGAATTTTACTGCAACCTGTATATCTGATACACATATACATACATGAATACATACAAACATGCATGAGCTATTGACACATATACAGCCATGTACACATTCAGAAATAATCTATTTAGAGCCAATCACCTAACAGTATATCTGCACATAAAAGGCCTTATCTCTATCTGTTTACATGGACAGCCTGTACTATAATGAGTCACTTACACGCACACTAGGATTTTTAATGTGTTATTTGAGCACACGCTCTAATCCTGGTATGTTAAAGTCTTTTCACACATTGGCTGGGCTTTGGTGACACAAGTCACAGTTAATGCCAGCAGTAAATCAATCTGTGTTCACCCAGCTCACATTTACAAAAGGATCCTGCGTCACCAATGCGTAGCACACCCAGCCCCAAACTGCTCTTCACAGCCAGTGAAGCGTGTCCAGCAAATACTTCCCATTTAGACATTATTATGTCTTAGGCTGGAATTCCCCCCCAGCAATAGGACAACAAATCTTAATGTTTGCAAGAGCATAAAGTGACCTGCGGAGCTGTCTTTAAAGGGACATACAACACTGTGTACTTACAAGACTTTACTGTTGTCTTGATTAACATATCAGCAGAGTGTGAACAGTGTCTGGATATATTTACTTCTTGTTTAGTGAAATATTTTTCAATGGCCACATCTTTAAATCACTTACCTTATTTGGAGGAGTAATTACTAGGGTTGCCAAATGTTTTTGTTTAACAATTCCCACTCTATTTGCAGTATTTTATGACCTCTGATAAAGCCTGTTAGGGACAGATATGTAATTAAACATGAATGTCCAGCATCTGTGCAACAAACAAATGATGGGTGCAACGCTCCCAAGGGCTCTGCACCATAGCCCAATAATGTTTCTTCAAGGATAAATACCAATAAGCAGCAGCACTCCAAATTATCCAGATAAAAGCTTTTTATTCAAGCTTTCGGGGGTTACCCCTTAATCAGGGACATGAATTAGCGGTAACTACCGAAATGTTGTCTGTTTATTCGATGGAGCTTAAATAAAAAGCTTTTATCTGGATAATTTGGAGCGTTGCTGTTATTGGTATATATCCTTGGAGGGACAGATATGTAGCCAAAGGTAAAATTGTAATGTCTGCAGCCAGTGTGCACTTCCAATTCTCAGAATTAGAAAGCAATTCCATAGTTAAATTACAGAAAAAGATCAGGGGGAATATATATTGCAAAGGTATATACTGTATATATATATATATATATATATATATATATATATTACTGGGCATAAGTAAACATTTTATCTATGCACTCTTAAGCTGTGCTGCACCCCTTTGTTATAATATGTTACAGTATGTGTTAGTGCACTATTTCTTCTATATAACTACATGTTAACCCCTGAATATGCTAAACTCCTAACTTCTGCAGTGTATACCATTAATGATTAACATCTAACTATCTGCTGGAGCAATTTGGCCAGGTGCATGCTGGGTAGACTCTTCCTTTATCTCCCACCAGGCTCCGCCCCACATGCTTATGGATAAATGCCACTGATATTTCTGTCCTGGAGATTGCCATATGAGGAATTTGTCCTCTCTCTCATTTAGTGACCCCTCCCCTTATGTTACTATATTAGTATTTCCAACAGTGGGTGCACCCTGGGCTAGATTAGAGGCATCTCCGCTTCCTGTGTTTATGTTCAATTCTACCTGTGTCACTAATATTATGGTATTAGCTGACTGCTTCCCATTTGTAATCTAGTGGGTGCGCAACTCCCATTGTTAACATGATCCTGTACTTAATTTGGCACAATTTGTCTAAATTCACTAGTGGTTTCATATTTTTATGAATTATTAGTTATTTCCATTACTCATTGTTTGTCACTATGCGGCTATTATTGCACGGATTTTAAATATTTACTCTATGGAACGCTGCAAATAGTATTTTCAAAAAATGACTTAATCATATAGAATAAGAATAGCATGCTTGCGCTGTCACCTTTGTCAAAGTGTCAAAATATAGACAATTTTAATAAATTATAGCTTTGTCGGTGTGTCAGTATTAAAAATGTCTAAAACTAAACTTATCTAAAAGGATGAGCTGGTATTGGAGAGTAATCATTAATATGTACGGATGAGTGTTGATTGGTCTCATGCTATGATATTTATAATATATAGATTCAGTTGCACTCAGACACAGTGGTGAAATCACAGACAGCCCCTGTACACTTTTTTGTGTATCAAATCTTGTAGTTGAGCTAAGGTGCATAACCCTGTAATACCAGAAACCAAAACCAGGTGTATTTGATCCTGCTAAATTGTGCTCACTGTTTATTCCCTAACCCAGTGTAATCCACTTTCCCCAAAATACATACAGCTAGAAAACCCTTTATCCAAACTGCTTGGGACCAGTAAAGGTTTAGATTTCGGAATAGTTTGGATTTTGGAATACTTGCATCTTTAAAATGGGACAGTTGAGAGATGGCATGGAACCAAGAGTAAACAAGAATATTGTATGTCATGTAGACCGTGGCCAGCGGCAGGAGGCAAAGAGCACCACAGCCAAGCTGTTAAAGGGACAGTCTAGTCAAAATTAAAGGGACAATGAACCCAATTTTTTTTATTTCGTGATTTAGATAGAGCATGCCATTTTAAGCAACTTTCTAATTTACTCCTATTATCAAATGTTCTTCATTCTCTTGGTATCTTTATTTGAAAAGCAAGAATGTAAGTTTAGATGCTGGCCCATTTTTTGTAAACAACCTGGGTTGTTCTTGCTGATTGGTGGAAAATTCACCCACCAATAAACAAATGCTGTCCAGGGTCTGAACGAAAAATTGGCTGGCTCCTTAGCTTAGATGCCATCTTTTTCAAATAAAGATAGCAAGAGAACAAAGAAAAATTGATAATAGGAGTAAATTAGAAAGTTGCTTAAAATTGCATGCTCTATCTGAATCACGAAAGAAAATGGGTTCAGTGTCCCTTTAAACTTTTATGATTCAGATAGGGCATGCAATTTTAAACAACTTTCCAATGTACTTTTATCATCAAATTTGCTTTGTTCCCTTGGTGGTATTTTTGAAAAGCTAAACCTAGGTAGGCTCAAACTGATTTCTAAACCGTTGAAAACCGCCTCTTAGCTCAGAGCATTTTAAAAGTTTTTCACAGTTAGACAGTTATATAGATAACATTGTGCTCACTCCCATGGAGTTATTTAGGAGTCTGCACTGACTGGCTAAACTGCATGTTAGTCACAAGCACTGAGATAAGGGGACAGGCTGCAGAGACTTAGGGGCCCATTTATCAAAGGGCTTGCGGACCTGATCCGACACTGCGGATCAGGTCCGCAAGACCTCGCTAAATGCGGAGAGCAATACGCTCTCCACATTTAACATTGCACCAGCAGCTCACAAGAGCTGCTGGTGCAACGCCGCCCCCTGCTGACTCGCGGCCAATCGGCCGCCAGCAGGGAGCTGTCAATCAACCCGATCGTATTCGATCGGGTTGATTTCCGGCGGTTCCTGTCCGCCTGCTCAGAGCAGGCGGACAGGGTTATGAAGCAGCGGTCTTTAGATCGCTGCTTCATAACTTGTGTTTCTGGCGAGTCTGAAGACTCGCCAGAAACACGGCCCTTCAAGCTCCATACGGAGCTTGATAAATGGGCCTGCTGGATACAAGGTAATCACAGAGGTAAAACATATTCGTCATTTTGGATCCGCGAAGAGGGCTTGCGACGGGCGGAGGAAGTGCTGCAGTGAGTCTCAGGAATAAATGTCAATTTTGATGAATTAAAGTGCCCTTGTTTTTAATAGGATTATTAAAAACCGGGCACTAATTTGTCAAAATTGACCTTCACTTTAAAGCAGTTGGGAACTTGTGAAGTGGGCTTCACTGCGTTTTCCTAACATGTCGCTGCCCTAGTATAGAAAGCCAGAGTAGGTTTACTCTGTCCTTTCTTTTTTCACAGGGTCTCTGTAAGGAGTGGCATTCTTCCATACCGTGTGAGCTGTCTTACTGCCGGACAGCTAGGTGTACAGGTAAGTGCCTTTTGTCTTCTGGGACTAGGAGGCTGGCACTGAAGGGGTTATCTTATAATTGGCATTTATTGGGGACTAATATCCTGAGTTCAAGGTTATCAGACAGTGGCAGGCACAGTATGTATGTGAATTAGAGACTGGGGTTAAATTTCCTTCCGGCAAGGAAATAGTTAACCCCATATCGTTAGTTTTGTTGAACTCAGTAAGCAGCTACATTTTCTTTATAAATGGAAAGAGTCCACAGCTGCAGTCATTACTTTTGGGAATTCAGAACCTGGCCACCAGGAGGAGGCAAAGACACCCCAGCCAAAGGCTTAAATACTCCTCCCACTCCCCTCATCCCCCAGTCATTCTTTGCCTTTCGTCCCAGGAGGTTGGCAGAGAAGTGTCAAAAGTTTTCACTAGTCTCTTATGGAGGGTAGTACTCTTCGGCATGGGACTGGAGTTTTAAGTAGTCCTGTCAGCCTCTCAGTGAGAGCATGGGTGAAAGTTAGAGTCCGGAGATGCAGGAAGAGTCTTTCTGCAAAACCATCCCGACTCATATTAACAGCTCCACAAGCAATCAGCGTTGACGAGTTTCAATGCCTGCTTTTTTCTCTCAAGTCCATGGCAGAAGCGACGCTACTATCTGTCACATTTGAAGGGCTGTGTTCCTGTTCCATGGCATAGATTCCGGTAAGATCATTTCATTTTACTTTCATCATGGATGTATTGTAATTACAACTGTTTATCCGAAAGGGGCTACAACCTTTCGGGGATAACTTTAACATAGGGTCTCAGTGATGCTCCTTTTAGTATCTAGGAATCAAGGGTTAATATCTCCCGAGGGGGGTTATTGAACAGGGGGGTTTATAATCATGTTTGTTATGTGATTCTGTCTGCTACTGTTTAGTGTTGCTTCGGCTCATGGCTATTTTGGAACATAACAGCCTATGTCTACTAGTGACGCGGCCTTTACGGTCGGGCGCACTTTTGTATGGACTGCACAGTTTACCTTGTGATTCCCTTTCTGCATTCCTTACCATGTGGCGACGGAGATATCCTGGTCCGCTGGTGTCTGGTTCTCTGGAGGTAGTGAGTTCCCCAGCCTTTGAGGGTGTAAGGTGCCGTTTAGATTTTTTTTATTGGTCTATTTTTTATTCAGTGTCCCAGTTATGGAGGATTCTGATTTTTTAGAGACGGGTGTCTCTGATTCAGACTCTACTTCTTGCGAAGAATATGAATTGGCCTGGGTGATACATGCCCATCAGTTATGCTCCGAATGCCGTTTTAGAGTGCTCTGTTCCTTGGGATCGGGAAATCCAGGTGCCCACTGAGCCATCCGCCTCTGGGGATTCTATTTCCCACGAGATGAGTTCCCTACCACCAACTCTTACTACGCATGCAGGTAACCCAAACGCTACTTATCCTTCTATGGAGTGTGGCCTGTTCCCACCGGAGGTTACGACACGGTTCCCCATGGCCATATCTTTGGCGCTGGTGCATCTGCACCTCATCTCCCGGGAGGGTGCGTTAACCCGGAGCTTGTCAGGCATGGGATCGCCTGGTTCAGTTCAGCCCTCTGGGGGAGCGACTGCCCCTGAGGCCTCAGGGGGTCAACCTTCAGGGCCAGTGTTTTCTTTGTCCCGGCAGAGGTATGTTGCACCTTTCGTTATAGAATGGGGCATTTTTGTGTTCTACTAAGGCACATTTTTGGCACTGCTGGATCCCACTCTTAATGGGTCTGGGGATTCTTAGTCTTAATCTTCGACTGGCTTGCATGCATAGACATAAGGGGATTAAGTAATCATCTTATAGTCTTTGTTATTTGTGTATCCTGTTCTAGTTCTGAGCTTGGAAGTCTCGGACCCCTGTTGGGCTGGTCCTGCGGAGATGTCCGTTCTTCCTGGGCGATAACCTATAGGTTGAGGTTGATTTTTATTTGGTCTAAAGCTCAGGTTGTGGTGTGATGTTTCCTTCAGGAACTTTCTTCTCTGAAATTGATACTGGCAATTTTGTGGTTGCACTGTTTACAAAAGTCTGTCTGACTGTTCTTTATCCCTCCATCTTGGGGGAGACTCTATGTGGCCTTGACAGTGCTGGGGCCCTTGGTTTCAGGCTGGTCCTGACTGGGTACAAATCCTTCTGTCTTTGAGGCCTAGTTCAGATACGTGGCACCTTTTATGTTTGGTTGGTCCGGTGAGGGCACCTAGTGATCACAATATGATTTGTGTTGTTTTATTGTTTTATTTTACAAGCTTCAACTAGCATCCTGAGAGGAATTGAGGGTCAGTGGTTGCTTAGTGGCATGGGGTATTGGTTCAGTCCTCATTTGCCTTTCAATCTAGTGGGCCGGGACTCCATTTAGATCCGTGGTGACATGCTCAGTCATTTCCAATTTTTACGGGAACTAGAGTGTTCCTTCCCATTGTGGGTCGGAGGCTTGGAAGATTTAGGTCCTTCATACCGTCGTTCTTACGGTTTTGCCTTTCATGCCGTCTCTTTGGAAGTGTCCTTTTAGGACTTGTTCCTTTTAGAGGTTCTATTCCTTTGGGTCGAGACTTTCTGGACTTCGTCCGGTTTTTCTGGCGGCTTTGGCCACTCCATTAGGAAGTGAAGGCAGTAAGGCTCTGTCTTCCTTCAGGAGTTAGTCGTCTCCATATCAGGGGCGATAGGAGGTGTTGTCTCTTTTTCCAAGTTTTTTGCTTAGGGTATGTTTTTCTGCCTGGGTTCGGGATGCTTTGCATTTTTCTCCCTTGGGTGTGGTCCTCTGGAACATTAATCTGAAAGGATTATGGAGACTAGCCTTTCTTCTACTCTCTTTCAGTTGACTCTGTTCTTGTTCTCATTTCCCTTAGTGTTGCCCTTGGGGCCTTTGGGCTCTAGAGAAATTGTGTGACTTTGTCGCGGCCTAGCACCTTGTTGGGGGGCTGTTGACCTCCGGCTAAGGGTGTTCTCTTCCCTTTGGGCTGGGAATTACGAGTGAGTCCTGTACCCGTTCTCCGGGTTTCCCGGTTCTCATCCCCTGTGAGGTCTGATTGCTTCAGACGGGGTATTTTGTGTTCCCCTGGGGGTGTCGTTCGTTCTAAGATGATACTGGGTCCCAGTTTTCTCTTCTTGGATATCTGGAGACTTATGATCCTGTGGACTGGTTCGGGACGACCCAGTTTTTTCAGGGACCCTATGTTGCGACATAGAGACTAGCTCATTGGGCTTGCAAGCAGGAAGGCCAGAGTTCAAATCTACCTTCGGGTACTGGTTATCGACTTTAAGGCCTGACTTGTCCTTTGGATGGAGTGTGCTCCTCTTCATGGGGAGTTTTTTCTCTGTTGGGTTAACAGTGGTGTCTGGATGATTTTTTCATTCGGTCCGTGTTTTGATCACACTATGGCTTCATGTGGACATGTACGCTGTTCTTATCTGTGCCTTTCCCTTTTGAGGGGATAGTTTGTCTTCCTTATGAGCTGGGGTTCCTCGCTCTGGCGGGTATTTGTCCTGCCCTGTGTGTAGGAAGTTGGATCAGGTGGCTTATCTCTGTAAGGGGCAGCATCTGCTGCTCTGTGGGCTCTGTTCCACCTGTTGGAATTTGATCCCTCTACATAGAGACTGTCTAAGAGAGTTGTGACTTGTCTTCCTACGGATCTATAGCACTTTTCTCTGTTCCAGGTCCCAGGGGGTTCTCCTTGGGAGTGCCTTATTTTGGAGGAGTGGATTGGGTTGGCACCCAAGCTCTGTTGACTATTCCTTGGGGGCTTGTGGTTGGGGGCTTTCTGTCCCCCCTGTCTATCAGACATGTCTGTCACTTGGGCTGGTCCGGTGTTGGAGCAGGATCTGAGATCTGTTGCTCTGCTAAATTCGTCCTCGGAGCATTCGAGGTACGATAAGCCTCTTGAGGTTTCTCCTTTCTCAATGTTCAGGATTTGTGGGAAGGACTGGCGGCTCTTAGATAGCCTGCAACGTTATCCGCTGGTTAGTGGATACTTAGCAATCTGAAGGATCCTATCTTCAGCTGCTTTCTGCTTGCCCTGCAAGTATTTAAGTTTCAGAATAATTTTTACATGACTGGAGCGTGCAATGTTTTTGCTTCAGGTGTTGTTCAACCCCCCGGCCTTATCAGGTGGTTTCTGTTTTTCTGGGGTCTGGGCATTGCCTCCCCTTGTTTCTATGAGACTGGTGGGTCTCTGTTAGTCTGGAGTTCCTTATGCTAGCTGGACAGCTAGCTCAGCATACTAATGCACTGTGGCTACTCTGCACTGTAGCAAACCGAGGGTTGCAAGTCAATTCCCGGTGAGGTCTACTCAGCCTTCCTCCTTTCGAGGTTGATATGAGGAGCAGCGCCTTGAGTCCCTTAAGGGGGCTTAGCCGCGCTTTACAAGTACACTCATGTTTTCTCTGTGTCTTTCCTTCTCTGTGGAAGATTACGGTAGCTTGTTCCCTTTCTTTAGTAAGGAGCATGTTGTTTGGAGACCGACTGTTTCCTGTGCCAGACTGTGCCACGGAGATTATAGCACAGGAATGGGAGAAGCCTTGGATTCCTTTTTCCCCGTCTCCTTTCTTTAAAAAGATGCTTCCTGTTGCTGACTCTATTAGGAGTCGTGGCAAACAGTGCCTAAGGTAGAAGGGGCCATTTCTACTCTAGCTAAGAGAACTACTATTCCTATTAAGGATCCAATGGACAAAAAGCTGGAAGCTTATTTGAAGAGAATGTATGTTCATCAGGGTCTTCAATGGCAACCTGCAGTGTGTATTGCCACTGTGACAAGAGCGGCAGCCTATTGGTTTGACGCCTTGTCTGAGTCTCTTCAGGTGGAGTCTCCCTTAGAGGAGATCCAAGACAGGATTAAGGCTCTTAAGCTAGCCAATTCCTTTATTACTGACGCTTCCATATAGGTTTTTAAATTGCGAGTCAAAATATCTGGTTTCGCTGTGCTATCGAGAAAGAGCTTTGAGGCTGAAATCTTGGTTAGCCAATGTTTCTTCTAAGTCTAAGCTTCTCGTGATTCCTTACAAGGGCAAGACCCTGTTTGAACCCGGTCTCACAGAAATCATTTCTGATATTACAGGAGGAAAAGTGTCTTTTCTTCCCCAAGACAAGAAGAATAGACCGAAAAGGACGTCAGAGTAATTTTCGTTCCTTTTGTAACTTCAGAGGAAGTCTTCCCTTTCATCTTCCAAGCAGGAACAGTCCAAGCCCTCTTGGAAACCCAGTCAGTCTTGGAACAAGGGGAAGCAATCAAGGAAACACACAGCTGAATCAGCATGAAGGGTTTGTCCCTGATCGGGTATCGGATCAAGTGGGGGCAGACTTTCTCATTTTTATCAAGCATGGATACGAGACATCCCAGATCCATGGGCTGTGGACATATTATCTCAGGGTTACAAATTGCAATTCAGGACCTTTCCTCCCAGGGGCAGGTTCCATCTCTCAAGGTTATCTGTAGACCAGATAAAAAGAGAGGCGTTCTTGAAATGTGTACAGGATCTTTCCACTATGGGAGTGATAGTTCCAGTCTCAGTACAGGAACAGGGTCTAGGTTTCTATTCCAATCTGTTCGTGGTTCCCAAAAAAGAGGGAACTTTCCGACCTATTCTAGATCTGAAGTGTCTAAACAGGTTTCTCAGAGTACCGTCCTTCAAGATGGAGACTATACGTTCCATTCTTCCTTTAGTGCAAGAGGGTCAGTTCATGACGACCATAGACCTGAAGGATGAGTACCTTCATGTTCCCATTCATAGGGATCATCACAAATTTCTGAGATTTGCCTTTCTGGACTCACAATTTCAGTTTATGGCCCTTCCATTTGGCCTTGCCACAGCTCCCAGAATTTTCTCAAAGGTTTTGGGGGCTTTTTTGGCAGTGATTCGGTCTCAGGCAATTGCTGTAGCGCTCTATCTGGACGACATTCTGGTTCAGGCGCCATCTTTTTAACAAGCAAAATCTCGCACAGAGATCTTTTTGTCTTTTCTACGTTCCCACGGATGGAAAGTGAATCTGGAAAAAGAGTTCCCTTGTTCCAGCTACAAGAGTAGTTTTCCTAGGGACCATAATAGATCCCTATCGATGAAAATATTTCTGACAGAGATCAGAAAAGCCAAGATTCTTTCCTCTTGCCTCTCTCTACAGTCTACTGTTCGGCCATCAGTGGCTCAATGTATGGAGGTAATTGGTCTGATGGTTGCTTCAATGCACATCATTCCCTTTGCTCAATTCCATTTGAGCGCTCTGCAGCTATACATGCTCATTCAATGGAACGGGGACCATGCGGATCTGTCTCAGAAGATAGATCTGGATCAGTCGACAAGAGACTTTCTCCCGTGGTGGCTTTCTCAGGAACATCTGTCTCAGGGAGCATGCTTTCGGAGACCTTCCTGGGTGATTGTGACCACGGACGCCAGCCTGCGGGGCTGGGGAGCAGTCTGTGACTCATTAAAGGCACAGGAACTTTGGACTCAGGAGGAGTCTGCTCTCCCCATAAATATCCTGGAGTTGAGAGCGATTTCCAATGCTCTGATGGCTTGGTCTCAGCTGTCTTTAGCCCGGTTTATCAGATTTCAGTCAGACAACATAACCTCAGTGGGGTACATCAACCACCAGGGAGGAACTCAGAGTTCCTTAGCCATGAAGGAGGTGGCTCGGTTTGTTCAGTGGGCAGAAGCTCACAATTGCTGTCTATCTGCCATCCACATTCTAGGAGTGGACAACTGGGAAGCGGATTTCCTGAGCAGACAGACTTTTCATCCTGGGGAGTGGGAACTCCATCTGGAAGTGTTCTCCAGCTTAACCCTCAAATGGGGGTGCCGGAGTTGGATCTGATGGTGTCTCGGCAAAATGCCAAGCTTCCAAGGTATAATTCAAGGTCAAGGGATCCACAGGCTGCTCTGATAGATGCGCTGGCGGTCCCTTGGGATTTCAGGCTAGCATACCTGTTTCCTCCGTTTGTTCTCCTTCCACGAGTCATTGCTCTTATCAAACAGGAGAGAGCGTCTGTGATTCTAATAGCCCCTGCATGGCCTTGCAGGATCTGGTATGCAGACCTAGTGGAGATGTCGTCTTTCCCACCTTGGAGGCTGCCTCTAAGAAAGGACATTCTTATTCAGGGTCTCTTCCTTCATCCAAATCTTGTTTCTCTGAAGCTGACTGCTTGGAGATTAAATGCTTAGTTCTGTCTAAGCGTGGTTTTTCAGAATCAGTCATTGAGATCATGATTCAGGCTTGCAAGCCTGTTACTAGAAGGATTTATCATAAGATATGGCGTAAATATCTTTATTGGTGTGAATCCAAGGGTTACTCTTGGAGTAGATTCAGAATTCCTAGAATGTTGTCCTTTCTCCATTATGGTCTGGAAAAGGGTTTGTCAGTCAGAACCCTGAAGGGTCAGATTTCTGCATTGTCTATTTGCTACATAAGCGTCTGGCGGACGTTCCAGATGTGCAATCTTTTTGTCAGGCTCTGCTCAGAATCAGGCCTGTGTTTAAGTCGGTTGCTCTCCCTTGGAGCCTTAACCTTGTTCTTGAAGTTTTGCAGCAGGCTCCGTTTGAGCCTTTACATTCCATAAATATTAAGTCGTTATCTTGGAAGGTTTTGTTTCTTATTGCTATCTCTCCTGCTCGGAGTGTCTCAGAACTCTCAGCTTTGTGATTCGACTTATCTTATTTTTCATTCTGATAAGGCGCTTCTTTGTACTAAGTTAGGTTTTCTTCCTAAAGTTGTTTCGGAAAGAAATATTAATCAGGAAATTGTTGTTCCTTCTCTATGTCCTAATCCTTCTTCTCAAAAGGAACGTTTGTTACACAACTTAAATGTTGTGCGTGCTCTTAAATTCTATCTACAGGCGACTAAGGAATTTCGCCAGTCTTCTGCCCTGTTTGTTTGTTTCTCTGGGAAACGTAAAGGTCAGAAAGCTACCGCTACTTCTCTTTCTCTCTGGTTGATAAGTATAATTTGTTTGGCTTTTGAGACTGCTGGACAGCAGTCTCCTGAGAGAATTACAGCTTATTCCACGAGGGCTGTCTCCTCTTCTTGGGCTTTCAAAAATGAAGCTTCTGTGGAACAGATTTGGAAGGCTGCAACTTGGTCTTCCTTACATACTTTTTTCCAAATTTTATATATTTGATACTTTTGCCTCGGCTGAGGCTTCTTTTGCGAGAAAGGTTCTTCAAGCGGTGGTGCCTTCTGTTTAGGTCTACCTGTCTTGTCCTTCCCTAGTCATCTGTGTCCTCTAGCTTGGGTATTGGTTCCCAGTGATGACGCCGTGGACTCACCATATCTTAGGAAAGAAAACAAAATTTATGCTTACCTGATCAAGTTATTTATTTATGAATATGGTGAGTCCACGGCTCCGCCCTTTATTTCAATAGTTATTTTTAACTAAATCTCAGGCACCTCTACGCCATGTGTTTCTCCTTTTGTCTCCATTTACCTTCGGTCGAATGACTGGGGTTTGTGGGAAGGGGAGTGATACTTAACAGCTTGGCTGTGGTGCTCTTTGCCTCCTCCTGCTGGCCAGGAGAGATATTCCCAATAGTAAATGATGATGCCGTGGCCTCACCATATCCAGAAATAAATTGATCAGGTAAGCATAAATTTTGTTTTTAAACACTACAGAAAATAGGGGTTTATATTTTTTTTAGGAAAAAAAGGGCAAATTTGTTAGTAAACTTGGCGGCCAATAGATCGAGGGGGGGTGCTTAGAGAGCTGTTTGGGGGGGATCAGGGAGGTTGGTGGGTAATGTGGGATCCTACACTTCATATAAAATATATATATATATATATATATATATATATATATATATATATATATATATATATATATATATATATATATATATATATATATATATAAAAACACCTTTATTTTATACTGGCAGACTTTCTGCCAGTACTTAAGATGGCGGTGACAATTGTGAAGTGGGGGAGGGAAGAGAGCTGTTTGACAGGGGTCAGAGAGGGACCTTCTTTGTCTTCCACCCTCACTCCAGTTCTTACTCACATATTCAATCTATCTATTTTTAGCGGTTCATTCCCATCTTCTTTCAAACATTCAAAGGTCACCCCATCCTCAAAAAAAACAAATTCTAGCTTCAAAACTCCTGGAAAAACTAGTTTTCGACCACCTAACCCGCTTCCAACTCCTTGCTTGATCCCCTGCAATTTGGCTTCCGTCCCCAACACTCAACTGAGACTGCCCTCACCAAGGTTTCTAGCGATCTTCTTTCTGCTAAAAACTATGGCAACTATTCCATACTTATCTTACTTGACCTCTCTTTTACCTTTGACACCGTTGACCATCCCCTCCACCTACAGACTCTCAGATCTCTTGGTCTCTGTGACACTGCCCTCTCTTTGATCCACCCTTATCTCTCTAACAGGTCCTTATCTGTCTCATTTGCTGTTGGAGATTCACTCATGGGTCCTCTACTCTTCTCTATTTATACTTCTTCACTGGGTAAACGTATTAACAGCTATGGCTTCAAATATCGCCTCTAGCTGATGATACTCAGATCTACCTCTCCTCCCCTGCTTTCTCTCCTTCTGCCGGCAATGGCTTATCTGGCATTTCTTCCTGGATGGCCTCTCACCACCTAAAAATTAAGATGTCCAAGACTGAGCTCCTTCTAATGCCCCCCCCCCCCTTAACTCTACTCTGGTTTCTAACTATTCTATAACTGTTGGTGGCACCACTATCTACCCATCACCCCAAGTCTGCTGCCTTGGAGGGTATAAAATGTATGAGAATTTGCTTTTTAAGGTTTATTTGTGTATATGAATTGATTAATTTTGTGTTTTGAAGCCACAACCTAATAAAAATGAGTTGAGCTTGTGGGTAAAATCAGATCCCATTACTTTATCACATTGTGTACATATATATATTATTATTATTATTATTATCGTTTATTTGTAGAGCGCCAACAGATTCCGCAGCGCTAACATACTTCTTTATCTTATATCTGTCCGTAAACCAAAGACGAGAGAACAATGGAAAATTAATATTTTATTACCTTATCTCTTCTATACCCCACTGGGAGTGTAATTTCTTCTGCTGACTGTTTACACAGCTTATCTATAGCTTGGACCTAAGGACAGAAACTTTCAGAATAGGTAGGGATACTACAGGCTAAATCAACTATTTCAAAATGCCAATATAAGGGTAAAGGAAATACTTGTAAACAATTTAATACACTCCAGCAGGTAAAGTGGATCATTGGGAACAAATTAAAGGGAAGACATTTTTTGAGTAAACTGTCCCTTTAGCCTGCATTAAAGGGCTATAATAGTTCATAAAGAAAATACTCTAATATGTTAGAGCAATTTCATTATTGCACTACTGCTTACATGTAACCATGTGTTTGCAAAGTCAATGCTCTGCAATGCACTGCTGGGAGCTAGCTTAACAGATCTGGTGAGCCAATGACAAAAGACAAGTGTGTAGCCACCAATCAACCGCTAAATCGCAGTAGTGCATTGCTGCTGCTGCTGGGAATGTACATATATTTTTTAATAAAGTACCCAAGAGAACAAAGTAAAAATGAATCTTAAAAATTGCATGCTCTGTCTGAATCATGAAAGAAAAAAGTTGGGTTCAGTTTCCCTTTAAACAATCAGTGTGGCTAAATTATACTACAGGTACAAATTCCCAAATCTGGACATTTCAAAATCCAAACTTATTCTGAAATTCAAACTTTTTAATTAATATTAAAAAAAAAATCTATCTTTGCCTTTGGTTTGATTTTGTGTTGTAAAAAGCAAATAATAGTCTGTATTTATTTAAAACAAATATTACCTTTGTGATTGTGATTACAGTAATGTACTATCTTTCTGAGGACACTTTGTATACAAATAGGGTTGCCAGGTGTCCGGTATTTTAGATTACTGCCCGGTAATATGTGTTAAAAAAACGGACATAGGCTCTAAGATGATTGAATTGTTTTAAAAAATGTTTTATCTCCACGGAATCCAGGCCGCATCCGGCTGTGTGTACCCAACTTCCCAGACCCAGCCCGTGTTCCAAGCTCCACCCCAACCAGAACCCTTCTAGTTCTAGTATTAGTAGGCAGTGAGCACGCACAGCTTGTTCCTAATGTGCCGTGTTAGACTGTCGGACGTCACGTGATCACGCGCGTGACGTCACGACAGAGAGGAGACCCGCGGGCCGCGCTGTCAGTGTGCAACAGGTAGTGTGAGATTAGATCAGATTTAGCTGACTGACAAAAGACCCAGGGGGGAGATAAGGCGACATGCTAGTATTGTCTAGCAGTATCGAGTGGGCTTCCTGAGGAGAAATTATTGCAGAGTTGCTAAGCAATCAGCGTCCAGAGTGTTCAATTATAACAGGTAGGGATTGTTGTCACTTGCAACTTGTTGGCAGGATTTATTTAGCAGTACCCCATTCACAATGCCTGCTTGATTCCTTCTAGTTAATTTGCAAACTGCTAACTCCTTGTGAAAAATCTATGGAATTTCAGAGTTTAATACTTTACCCATTTGAAATATCACATCATTAGTCTCAGACAAATTATGGGATATTTCAAAAAGGTAAAGTATTGTCTCCCCCTTTTGTTCCTAAAGTTTGGTAGTTTTCTATTATAATTTATAAAGACATAAAATATCAATTCAATTAAAAACCCTCTTGTATTATAGATTTTTTTTAAATTTTGTTATTTAGAAACTGCCATAAGCTTTACATAGGCAATAGGGGAAACACCAATTTGTGCCATTTTTGGGACTTAATCTGATTAATCTGACAATTAAAACTGATGCATAATTAAAATATATTGGGGAGCACGGAATGCCTGGCTAAGCCTATTAACCATCCTTGGGAGTTTCATGCTCCATTGAAATTAAACCATCCAAAAAGTGAGCATAGATTTACTTTGACAGCTTTTTACTGTTGAGAGTGAAAATCTTAGATCTTTAGGACAGAAAAGCTCAGATCTTTAGGATATGACTGGAATAAAAGTAATAAACGTGTATTAAATACTTGTTTTAAAAAAGTTGATTTACCATGGATATACAGGTATACCTCACTTTACAGCGCTTCACTTTACAGCGATTCGCTAATAAAGCGCCTTGTGGAGCTGAAGTTCAACCTCCAAGGATTTTGAAACAGTGCTGTAAATCATTGTGAGATTGCGAGAAAAGTGACTGGCACCATTTTGCTATGCTTAGTTCAATGTTAACTGCATTGCAGTGCAATCTGTTTCTCAGTGCTATAGTCAGGCAAATTTTACTACAGTAATTGTCACTATTTTACAGGTACAGTATTTATTGAATACTGTGCTTTGCTAGTGTTAAACTAAACGTAGCACTATTGCACCCCTAATATATGTTAGTTCAAACATGTTTTTAAGATTTTAAACACTGAAAAGAAAGCTAAAACTGCCTTGTTTCACTTTAAGGCGGTTTTCACTTTACAGCGGGGCTCCGGTCCCTAACCCGCTGTATGAGCGGGGTATACCTGTATATATATATATAAACAGCAGACAGACCAGCACTCACAGTTAACATTTCATCCACCCAGGGTGCTTCCAAAGTATTGATAGTAGTCAGGGACGCCATCAGGGGGTGACTCCTGTCAGGGGCCCAATGGGCAGTCACCAGTGGGTACTACAGCAGAGTGCTAATTGAGCATGGGAAATGTTATTACAAGGAGTCAAGTATTAGCATTTGAGAGGATTTCTGAGTGTGCACTAAACCACTATGCACAGTGTGAGACAGACATGGCACTTTATTTGTACAGTGTGTGCCTGAGTCAGACAGCAGATCACTTTCATTTGCAGAGGAGGTAGGACTTACTTAGCAAATGTTTTTTTATTTCTTTGTGCAATTTCAGATTGTAACTTCAGTGTGGTAGTAGTTGTATGGTGGGGCAAGTACTTTTCTTCATCTAGCCATCTACCCAGATTATTAATGTACAATTTTGAATTCACAGAATTGTTTTTGTTTGCACATTTACAAATATGATTCTTTAAAAAGTGATCTCTTAATTTCTGCAATTTTAATTTTATCATGCATGTCACACACAGTTGATTTAGGGGATGTAAGGTGCATAAATGTTTCCTCCTGTGAGTGTTTCTGTGGGTGTCTGTGTTTGTCTTTGTGCTTTGGTTTGTGTCTCTATGAGTGTGTATGTATTTTTTTCTGTGGGTCTCTCTGTGAGGGTGGGTGTGTATGTCTTTGTGCATTTTCTGTGGATGTCTGTGAGGGTGTGTGCATATGTCTTTGAGCTTTTTCTATGGGTGTCTCTGTGAGGGTGTGTGTATGTTTGTCTTTGTGTATTTTCTCTGGATGCCTCTGTGAGGGTGGGTGTGTATGTCTGTGTTTTCTGTGGATGTCTCTGTGAGTGTGTGTGTGTTTGTATGTATGTAGGTATGTCTGTGTTTTCTGTGGATGTCTTTGTGAGGGTGTGTGTTTTCTGTGGGTGTCTCTGTGAGGGTGTGTGTATGTCTTTGTGTGTTTTCTGTGGATGTCTCAGTGAGGGTGTGTGTATGTATTTCTTTTTGTGTTTTATGTGGTTGTCTGTGTGTGTGTATGTCTTTGTATGTTTTCTGTGGGTGTCTCTGTGTCTTTGTGAGTTTTCTGAGGCTATCTCTGTCAGTGTTTCCTTGGGTGCATGTGCAAGTTTGAGTTTGTGTGTGTGTGTGTCCATTGTCTGTTCCTTTTTAGGACATTTTGACCTTACTACTGATTATTCACATCTTTCTACAGACTTTGAGACTAATGAGACCTTTCCGGAAGTCACTAATCCACCATTTAACCTTTAAATTATTGTTTAGGCAGTTCAGGGCCCTTCCTTTCAGCCACTGCATGCTGTTGTCATCATTTAGTTGGCATTTTCCTTTACAAAAAGATAATCAGAACTCCATATTTTGTTTTCTAAATCTCCTTTTTTTTTTTACAAAACTGTATTTTAACTCATTACTTGTCAGGTCAATGTAAACAAGTGCTGAGTGTCTGTTTGGGTGTCTGTGTCTGAGTGTGTTTCTTTGCGTGTCTGCTAGAGTGTCTATATGTGAATCCTTATGTGTGAGTATTTCAGTGTATGAGTGTGTCTGTGTGTTTGTATGTTACTACCTTTACAACATTTCCAAGTTTAAATAGACACTTAAGAATAATGTGCGATCTTTTATTGCCCTCCCTACGGTCTCAGAGCGGGCCGGTTAGCCGTTCAGGATTGGCTGTCCCAAGACACGTGTCGGCGCCCCAGCTCTGCTGCAGTTAGAGTACGGAGTCCGCAGGACAGAGTGTGAGCCCCGAGATAGCGAGGCCACTAAATAGTGCGGCGTCCCAGATGTGCTAGTCTTGTAACGGGTTTGTCTCCTCTCACCTGGGTAGAATGTCTGCTAAAGCCACCATTAGTAAAGAAGTGTTTACCCCGCAGGATGAGCGGATGCTTGGGGCTGTCCTGCTGAAGAGGAGGACTAAAAAAGATTCCATTCTTAGCAACAGGGGGTCAGGGAGAATATCGCACCTACATCTGCCTATCAGTTTCA
The DNA here is from genome assembly GCF_027579735.1 of Bombina bombina. Taxonomy (NCBI): domain Eukaryota; kingdom Metazoa; phylum Chordata; class Amphibia; order Anura; family Bombinatoridae; genus Bombina; species Bombina bombina. The sequence goes on from NC_069499.1 coordinate 1,365,929,189, forward strand.
AACAAGAGGCCTCCCCAGGTGTTCATCACCAAGGTCAAACAATTTGAGGGCTCTTCCAATTTTGTAAGGAGGTCTCAATGGTCTCTCGAGCAGCTGAGACAAGTCAACGGGATAGATCCAAATCAGGAGACACCAGAGTTTGATTTACAGTTTGATAATGCATTAGATCAATGGGTGGCAAGTTTGGGCTCTGAGAAATTCACCTTTTTCCAGATCCTAAATCATACATGTCAGAGGTACCTCCCTGATGGAAAGCCTGAATTTGTCAATTCTCAATCCCGGCTCTTTTCAGGAAACAGTATTCTTCATTCTGCAGCTGACAGTGTGACAAGTGCCGTACAGAAAGCCAGCCAAGCTTTAAATGAGCGTGGGGAGAGGTTAGGAAGAACTGAGGAAAAAACTGCTGATATGATGAACAGCGCCCAGCAGTTTGCCGATACTGCACACAAGCTTGCAATGAAACATAAATGCTGACCCAATAAAATGAAAAGGGATTACTCCTTCTATGGACTGTTTACCAAAAACACAGCACAAAGTTATTACAAATATAACTTTTTATTCTAAATAAGATTCTTAAAAATGCCTCATGGCTTAGGTGCTGAACCACTCAACATTTCAAGGGGAGCCAATTTCCAGTCAATGTGAAGTTACCTCTCCTTGGGCTAAAGGAAATTTCTGGCTGAGAATGGATGTAATTTGCCTTTTGTGGGGAGCATCACAGATACTGTAGACACTGTGTGCAAAACTGAAGCCAACATTGATTTGACATTTTTTCTTCAGATGGATCTTGGACTAATATGTGTTACCCAAACACTATGTGCTGGCTTAAGAGGGAAACTTACATTGTCAGTTGAAAGAGCCCTAGATGATGAATGGAAACCTGATATTATATTATTATAGAACTTTAGTGACAATTTAATAATGGGGACTGAGGCACCAGCTGATGGGATAGGTTAGGTATCTGTTGTGCCTGAGCCCTAGCTTATCTGATGACATCATACTCTTTATAACTTATCATTTCCAGCATAATGGTATAAACAAAGGTGAATGAAAGCTGGATCTTTTCTGCATCAATCTTTATTTATATACTTTTGACTTCAGCTCTAATGCTTTATTGGTTTCCCACTAGAGAGATTTATGCTTTTCACTTCTACCACAAAAAAAACACTCACTTGCTCTCCTGATCACTCTACCATACAGAGCTGTTACTTGCGTGCTAAAGCCTTATTTTATCATTGTTTTTTTGTTGTTGTTTTTTTTATTGTCAACTTAATTAAACCCAATTCCATTGTTCATTTTTATTTTGTAAATGATCCGTGTTAACACCACTTGTAATAAAAGAGTTAATCTTATTTCAGAAGATGTGAAAGATTGTTTGTATGTTTAATTACTTTTAAATAAATGCAAAAAAAAAAAAGAATAATGTGCATATACGTTTTAGTTACTTGGTCAAAAATTGCACATGTCAAAGAACACCCCCAACATTTCTAGTGGCGGCCCTATAAGTAGTGAAGAAAAGGGATGCATTCGCCAGGATTTTCAAAGTTACCATTTATTGTAACGTTGTTATTTTGTATTGTCTGATGAAGGGGGTAACACCCCGAAACGTTACATTAAATGGTAACTTTGAAAATCCTGGCAAGTGCATCCCTTTTCTTCACTAATATTTATGTCAGTATATTTATGAAAATCTTAGCAGTGCTATCCAAATAATATATATAAGTTTATGGCAGGGTTATAAACACAATACAAAGAAATAGAAACCCTTATCAACCATGCACCTACTAGACCATACAATTAATATAAATATCTGAATTCTTTTATTTAGTTAATATCCATAAACATATTGAAGTATATTTGCAATAAAAGGAAATGAAACAAAATTTATATGCGTTAAAACCAACTCTTAAGATATGCTATCCTTCTTACAAAACCCAGAAAAATATACCTTCACAATTCAGCCTTATTTATTTAACACAATGGGACTAAAAACCTTTAACATCCAAGCAATACAATTCTAAACAGTGTTTATAAAACAATAGGATAATATATATATTCTGCTATTTAACTGCAATTTATCCTAATACAAAATTAACTGACAATATCAGAACTTGTATAGATGAGTTACTTAGCCAATTCAGACACAGATTTGAACAATACCTAGGCTTATAACTACCAATTTAAAATACAATATACTTCACCAATTTTGAACCAATTCGTAGCGGTCTTTAGGTCATCTCATTTGAAAGAAGGTTTTTGCACAAATCAAGGATAAGTTTTAAGCTCCTTGCTGAAGTGAACTTTTTTTTTTTTTTCAGGTATATCGCAGCCAAAATCAGATCACTAATTTTCAACAAGTTACAGACAACTCTCCCTTGTGCATTCAACACTCCCATTATATAATCATTGATGACATCATGTGGGTGGCACTACGGGAGCTGACCTTCCCATTGGTTATCTGGGAAGTCTAAATCGGATTGGCCCTTGGAAATTTCATTTTTAACAGCCAGAAAGAACCTTCTGGCTGTAGTTCTCGCAACATAACACCAGGTGGCAGCATACAGTACAACATAGCAATACAATACAGCATTTCTGACATTTTTAAGCAAGTTAATTTTTTTTTTTTCATAAAATGGTTATTTAATCAGATTACACTCTCTGCATTAATCATATATAACCCCAATTACAGATGGTTAATATTAGGTTATTTTTTTTTGATTATTCTGATACCAAATATGTTATATTATTAACATTTTATTATATCAAGGCAATTTAATACTGCTAATTAGTAGCTTAAAATGCATTACAATTTTATCGGTATCCTGGCATTTATATGTGAATAATAGCTTATTTTTAATTCAGTATTGTACTGTATTCCAAGTGAATCCTGTCTATGTAGATCTGAAATAAGAAAATAAATGTTAATAATCACTTCTCTTCAGGTCCATAAACATCTATTCATGTTTTTAAACACACAGAGGCTAAGTAAGATCTTTTATGTTTTCAAAACATATAAATATATATACATATATATATATATACATACACATATATATATATATATATATATATATATATATATACACACATACATGCACATTCACTTCCATGTAGATTTGAGATTATCTGTCTGAAAAATATAAACAAAACAGAGGTTATTACACATTTTTGACTGATTAAAACAGTTACCTCCCAAGCTTAGCAAATACCCATGTAATAATAATATAGAATTAGACAATTTCCCAAATTTCTATATTTAATACATTCTGGGGCATGTATTTAAACAGAGAGAGAAAAAAAAATGTTTATTTGCTGTCTGCTTACGTGAACTTCCAGAGTCACACCTCAGCATCTGTCTTTGTTTTCTCTGTGTTATTTTAATCACCACATCTGGTATTATCAGCCACATAGCCTGAGTCATTCAAAACAAATTTGTGCTAATTATCAGTTCCCCTTGAAAAATGTTTGCAGTTCTCACATTTCTTCAGACGGATCGGCATTTCTCTTGGAGGAAATCCATATATATGGGCCTGTGTCCTGTTCTATGTATCAAAATGCTGCCTTTTACACAGCAGGAGGGGGCTTCAAAGGTTATGCTCAAGCCTTTGGAGACATCCTGTCTGCATACTAAATGGGGGAAGAGCTGAACATGATTGAAGTCAGTTTGTCTGAGAGGAATGAATCATTTTTTCTTTTTCTGATCAGTGAAATGTCTGATCAAAAATACAGATTTATTAATCTGGAGATATATGATTAAAATATATATATTTATTAACCTCACACATACCATGACATAATCCCCCTTCCAATTTTAAATAGATGTAGGACACATGTATTTAAATTGGTCTAAAGTCAATGGTATTTGATGAGGATCAACCGTATACCTCATAGACAGTCTCTTATGAAGAAAGTTTGTTATTTTGAGCTTTCATGTTTATCAGTTAGGCATCTTTAAATTACAGTATGTCTTTAGTGCATTTGGGGATATGACACTTCATTCTCCCTCTATGACTTGTAGTTGGGATCTGGGATGACATGCCCGCAATTGATTGATATGTACCCATTTATCTATGAAACCTTCATTTTTGGGGATCCGTATTTTATAGGCCACTGGAGATATTTTGTCAGTAATGACGAAAGGACCTTTCCATGAGGGAAGAAATTTCTTCTCCCTAACCTGATCTCTTCCAAAGTTATAAAGATAAACTTTATCATTTATTTCATATTCCTTTTTGGATGTTTTGAGATCATAATAGGTTTTAGTGGCAGTTGCGGCTCTTTCTAAATTCCTTTGAGCAAATGCAAAGGCATATTGCAGGTGCTTTCTTAAGTTTTCCACATATTGATGTGTATTGGCAGCGTTTATCAAATTTTGGTCTGATGTACGGTACAGCAGATGCTGAGGTAGAACCATTCTTCTACCAGTCATCAGCTCAAAAGGTGACATCTTGGTAGCACTACTTGGAGTTGCTCTTAATGCCATTAAGACTAGAGGTAGTTTTATATCCCAGTCTTTACCTGTTTCACTCACAAACTTTTTGAGGATTTTAACAATGGATTGGTTGTAACGCTCTACACCACCACTTGAGGCAGCTCTATAAGCAATATGGAGCTTTCTTTTAACCCCTAGTATTTTCCACATTTGTGTCATCACTTCGCTAGTGAAGTGGGTCCCCCGATCTGATTCGATTCTTTGGGGCAAACCAAATCTGGAAAATACATGGTTGATGAGCAATGCTGCACATGTTTCAGCACTATTGTTAGGTGCACTAATGCACTCTACCCATTTAGTGAACAGGCATGTCACTGTTAACATGTACTTGTTACCTCTTGATGATCTTGTTACCGGACCGATAAAATCAATTTGTATTTCTGACCATGGCATTACCATCCCCCTCTTCTGCAATGGCGCTCTATGCGTTGGTGCAGTGGGTTGGAACTGTGGACAGATTAAACACCCTTGACAGTAGGTTTGAACATCTTTCAACATGTGTGGCCAAAAAGCATAATCACGTAATATTTCATACGTGAGTTTGGCACCACGATGACCAGATGTGGGAGCATCATGGGCATGTTGAAGCAGTAGACCTCTGAACTTGATGTGTACTACCCACTGCTGGATGCCAGTTTTGGAGGTTCTAATTAACAAACCATCCTGTAACTTGAATTGTGATCGGGATTTCATTAAGATTCTAAGATCTTCTTTGCCAATGCAATCATCTTTTGAGATGGGTTTGCTTTCAGGATCTTCTATGTGTTTATAGAAGATGCCTACAATGGGGTCTTCTTTTTGACTAGTGATCAGGTCCTCACTAGGAGAATCCTGACTCCATTGTACCAAATTAGGCTCACTCTGTTGTTTTGTCTGGTTTCTGGTAATGGCTTCTACCTGAATTGCACCCATTAAGTGGTCAATATTAAGGAGTTCTCCAGTTATGGCTCCTTGTTTGGCTAATGAATCCGCAAGGTCATTGCTTTCCTTATCAGGACCTAGAACTCTGGAATGACCCTTGGTCTTTTTCCAGTGTATGGTTAAATCATTGGATACTACCAGATTATCAATCTCGCAGAACAACTTGCCATGCTTGACTGGTTTGTTATTGCTTTTCTGCATGCCATTTCTTTTCCAAGTTGGCAGGTATTCAACAAAACTGTCACGCACATAATTTGAGTCAGTTATGATCACAAATTCATGAATACCATGTTCAATAGCCATTTCAATGGTTTTGAAAATAGCAGTTAGTTCTGCAACTTGACTGGATCTTGGCCCAATGTTGAAACCTACAGATATATTTGAGACTCCATTTGTCCAAGTTATACCAATGCCAGCGACTAATCTGCGCTCACTATCAATAGTGGCGTGGTAAGAACAACCATCAACATACACCCAAGGTAATGTTTGACAATGGTCCTCATTGTATATTTTATATGGGGAAAGCAATTGTTCCTCCAGAAAATCATCTTCTGATAATTCTTCCCCAGGATCTCTAGCAGTACAGTCGTGGAGCTCAGCAAGCCCTTGTGCGACTGGATTCTTTTTATTCTGTTTGTAGCGAATTTCTAAGGGCCAGCCTTGTAAGGAAAGAGTCCACGCTGTTATGCGGCTATTAGACAGATTCCCATCTCTTATTCTCTCACTTTGTAAATATAGCAAAGGCTGGTGGGCCGTTTCTACAATAATTTTCTCGCCCTGTATATAGCTGCGGAAATTTTGTAGAGCCCATACAGTAGATAAGAGGGCTTTTTCGCAATCGCTAAATTTTATTTCTACTGGGGATAGATTTTTGCTCGCATAAGCAATGGCTTTGTTCAAATTATCATGCTTTTGGTATAACACAGCACTCATGCTTATATCTGTGTAACCTGTCTCTAAGAAGAAAGGTTTACCACCTTCAGGGTACGCTAAGCAAGGTGCTTGAGTGAGTTTTCTCTTCAGCTCTCTGATGGCTGTCTCTTGAGACTCACCCCAGTGCCATTTCACATCTTTCTTTAGAAGAAGTAGTAGTGGTTTAGCTAATTCCGCATAATTATCAATGAATTTGCGAGAATAATTCGTCATACCCAGGAATGATCTCAATTCCTTTAAGTTAGTTGGGTTTTTAGAATTCACTATAGCTTCCACCTTTTTCTTTTGGGGATTTAATCCGTCAGAAGTAACTTCATGTCCCAAGAAGTTTACACGAGTGCGGCACCATTGAGCTTTCTGCAGGGATAATTTGACACCTGCCCTTTTAAGTTGGCTGAGGACGTGTTTAAGCTCTGCAATGTGTTTTTCAAAGTCTGTGCTTTTGATTAAAACATCATCAACATAAGATAAGGTCCCCCTTTCCAGTGCGTCAGGCATAGCCTTATGCATGAATACAGCAAATTCATGTCCAGAATTTATGTATCCAAATGGAAGTCTCTGGAATGCATACTGAATCTTTTGGAAGGAGAATGCTAGCTTATATTGGTCCTCTTCATGTACCTTTATGGTCCAATATCCCTGTGCACAATCAATGGCAGTGAATATTTTGGATCCCTGCATTTGTGCTAGGCACTGGTCAATGTATGGTACAGGCCAGCCAGACATGTATACTCGTTTGTTTAGCTGTCTTAAGTCAGCACACAAACGCCATTGTCCATTGGGCTTAAGGACAACTAGAATAGGATTATTATAAGAGCTGTGCACCTGTCTGATAATACCTCTTTCTTCCAAATTCCTTATGATCTCTGCAAGAGAATCATATGAGGCTAAGGGAAGTCTGTATTGTTTGACAAATACAGGTGGCGCATTAGGATCTGTTTGTATCCTTGCAATGTGCAAGTCTGTAGTACCACAGTCATAAGAATCCTTAGCGAAAATATCCTTGTACTCCATCAGGAGTTCTCGCAGCTGTTGGCGTTCATCATCGCTAGAACAGCCATTGGCTAAGGATATTTGCTCTTCGACTATTTGCTGAAATCCTGGAAAGATTTCAGGCTGTCCTATTTCATAGGCTTCTTCCAACCTAGAGGTGAGGTCCCCTTGATTATAATTTACATTGCTCCCATGATTCTGGGTATTGGGGTAATCTTGCTGTTTGATTGGCTGATCAAACACTAGAGAGGCTTCTTCAATTTTACAGATGCCTTCCTCTGAGCTGAAGGGATAAATGGACTGAATATTAAATAGACCCTCTGGCATAGATGCAAAGGATTGTTCTATTAATTGTTCTTCAGTTAAGTATCCTTCAGGTATTAGCCCAATTACATTATTCTGGAATCCAAAAGTGTAATAACTTGATTCCAGTGCATATCCTATGGTAGTTCCCCTGGATAATGTTATATCCTGTGGGGTCATGTTATGCACAATAATATGTATTGGAACAGTTCCAATATTCACCATAGGAGTGTAGGTTACTGTGACACCCAGATTTTGTATTCTATGGGAGAGGCAAATCAGTGTTTCAGAAGTTTTTAATTTCTGACCTCTCTTTACCTGTAAGGGTAAAAGAAATTTATCAGCCCCAGCAGGAATTATAACATCGCTAGATACCTGCATATTCACAGCATATGGCAATTGCTGGTTTGATTTTAGGGCTGCATTTTCATCCTGAAATACTTCAGGGTCCCCCTTTAACCTGCTCCAAAGGCAAGAGTTAATCAAATCTATTTGTATGGCATATCTATGTAAGATATCATTGCCAATGTATATTTGATTATGGGGAGTATTTAAAACTAAAAACAGGTGCTTCACTGACTTATTTCCTATAGAGATAGATAATAAGCACTTAGCTGTGATGTTATAGCTTTCAGACCTGTTATCCAGGTTGTGGACACAGTGGTCTTGGGGAGAAAGATATTTAATCACTTTAGGTTCAGCTATTTGCGCTAATAAACCTTCGCTTATATAGCTAGCTTCCTGTTTTAAGTTTATTTTAGCATACTTGGTTTTACCAAGGTCATGTACTTGTATAGGGATAAATAGATCCTCTTTAACTCTCTCAATCCCTGTGAGGTATTGAGTGTGGCCTCCCCCCTTAGGGATTTTATGATCCCCCTTGTGGAGTGATATGGTTAATACATCGCTATCTAGGGAAATATTCGCTATCTTTCCAGGCGATATTTTAAAAGTATTACCATCAGAGCCACTAAAAGGAGTCTGATCATCTATTTGTAGAATAGTGATTTCAGGTGTAGAGTTATTCCTGAAATGAATCTCCACAGCATCTGGTTTCTCTTCCACCACGTGACAGCTGTGTCGGGTGCGAGATATACCAGATTTTTCATAATTGATAGGCCGTTTAACTTGCGACCAAATTACATTATTTATGCAATCAATTATGGTGCTTAATCGTTTCAGGAGATCACTACCAATAATTAAACGATCAGTTGGCAGATCCACTATAATGACAGGGTGTCTTATGACCCTGTTCCCCAATTTAAATTTTAACCAGGCAGTACTGTAGACTTTTAGGGAGTCACCCCCAACACCTATTAGAGAACCGTCAAATTCTCTTATTTTGGGTTTGTGGGGTGTTAGCTCATTTAGCTGTGTGTAGTACCTGTGGAATAAGATAGTTGCCTGTGACCCAGTGTCAATTAATCCCCTGATAGGGTTGGAGACTGAATCTTGCAGCTCAACTAGTACATAATATCTTCCTGCAGTTTCTATCATTTCACACATAAAATTTGCATTCTTGTACATCTGTGGGCTTCGCCACGTTTTACCTGGATCCGCTGTGTCATTCGATGCAGAGGAAATTTCATACCTACCTGTTTCCCCTATGACAAGGTCAGTTGGGTTCTTGTGTACTGCATCTGTGGAAATAATGTTAAGAGAACACTGCAGAGGAAAAGTTTGGTTAATTTTTCCCGGCTGACGTCGCTCATTGTCACAGCTAATTTGTCCATTTCCGGTCTGTGGGGAGATAACATGATTAGTATCATTGATATTTATTACTACATTTTGTATATCTCTCCCCTCCCCTTCAGGTGATACTGCAGTATTTATGACTGTGCCTGTGGTCCACTGCTGACCACTGGCTGTACCCCTAAAAAAGTATTGTTCGGTTGCTGAGCCGTAGATTTTTGACTCATATTAGCGATTTGTTCGCTCAACCGATTTAATTGGGTAAACAGCATATCTACCTGATTGTACAAGTTACCTCTACCCCTGGGCCTATCTCTTGGTGCCCCATTGTACTGATTCCTGGACCATTGGGTTCCCTCAGAATCAGGGCCACTATTTCTATTCTGGCGTGGTTGCCCCTGGGGTTCAGCTTGTTCAGCATTAGTACTTTGGGGAGCATTATATACCTGGGGTGTCTGGTTACCCTGAGAATATCTTCGCCGTTTATTGTATCTACCCTTGCGCGGATACCAATTATTTGGTGAGTATTCTCTTTGTGAGTAATTGTTCACCTGATTATGTCCCCCACTTTGGTTATAGTCTCCCTGCGCCTCAACCTGTGTAGGGGGAGGGGCAGAATTAAACCTCTGTGGAGATGGCCTGTTTTGACTGGCCACCTCTGCATAAGTTCTGTTTTTAGACTCCAAATTGAGGGGTTTAGGTGACACCCTAGTTTCTGCTACAATTTTGGGTTTTGATTCCTTTTTAACCCCCTGCTCACTGGACTGCTGAATAGAGTATAACTTCGTACTCTCTTTGATCAGCCATTCCAATGAGCAGTCCTCATCAAAATCTCTAGCTAAGTTGATTTTGATGGGTGTAGGCAATGCTTCAAAAAATAAATTTACAAATTCTGAGCCATCAAATCTGGGATTATCTTCAGCCATACTGTACGCATTTTTCAATACAGAAAGGAATTCGATTGGACTCTGATTTGCACGACACTTTAAACCATATACCGCTATTTTCGCGGCAGTTTTAGTGCGATATTGCCCGAATTCTTTTCTGCATTGTTGTTTTACCCCATTCCAGGAATGAATATTCATATCCTTTAGTGAAACAAAGAATTTGTGATGCTTACTGTCAAATACCCAAGGCAGAAATTCAATTTTCAATTTCTCACTTGTAACATTCATTATAGCTAACGCATTTTCAAAAGCCTGTAAATGATCAATTACAGATGTTGTTCCCTTATTGGAGAATATAGGTACTGCGCGTTGTACGAAGGTGATTATTTTATGGGAATCATAGACTTTATCAGACTTATTTTGGGACTCTCTGTTAGAGTTTCCCTCCCCCGCATCAGCTGCGCTACAGCTGTCCTCTGGATTTACATCCTGAGGGGATTGTCTATTTGGGAAATCTACTTCTGACCCGTTAGGGGTCATTTGTCTATGTTGTTCTATATATTTTCGTACCTCGTCCCTGACGCGTTCGCTAAAGGAGTTAGCATTATCTGTATTATTCTCATTGCTAATATAGGGGTTTTCATTATGGCGATATGACCTTTTTAAATCGCTTAATTCTCTCTGGCTTTGCGCAAGCTGTTTATTTAAATCTTGTATCTGCGCGATTAAGTCCATATTGTGCTTATCTAAGGTGGCTAGGTTTTGGGCAAATTCATCCATTTTATTTTTGGCTGTTTTTAAACCCTCTTCGCGTCTGCGCGAGGAACGAATACTATTTTCTAGCTCCTGTATTTGCAATCGTTTGTCTGTGACACAAAACGACATTTCGTCAATTATGCATATTAAAAGGGGCCAAGATTTTAGTATTAGTTCTTCTCGCTTTTTGGGATCTTTGCATTGATTAATCATTAATAATTCCTGGAAGAATTCATTCTCTTCATTCCACATATTATTATTAACGGTAATATTTTTAGCCCTAGTTTCAAGCATATCCATAAAATCATTTAATTCACCCGCAATATTAAACTTCCCTTTAAGGTAACTTAAGATATCTTTCTTAAGGACCTGACCTTTAGTAATAGGTATGGTTATGGGACCAATTTCATTGCTATGTATAGAATTAAATGAGTCACTTCTGGCTACAGACATTATTGTATTGGTTTAGTATTTATTTAACTAAAACGCTAATACAATTTTTGCCAATAAAAAGAGAGAAGAAAAAAAATTTATATTTAAAAAAAAAAAAAAAAAAAATATTATTAATTTTGAAATATGAAAAATTAATATTTCGAAATATTCATTCAAAACAAATTTGTGCTAATTATCAGTTCCCCTTGAAAAATGTTTGCAGTTCTCACATTTCTTCAGACGGATCGGCATTTCTCTTGGAGGAAATCCATATATATGGGCCTGTGTCCTGTTCTATGTATCAAAATGCTGCCTTTTACACAGCAGGAGGGGGCTTCAAAGGTTATGCTCAAGCCTTTGGAGACATCCTGTCTGCATACTAAATGGGGGAAGAGCTGAACATGATTGAAGTCAGTTTGTCTGAGAGGAATGAATCATTTTTTCTTTTTCTGATCAGTGAAATGTCTGATCAAAAATACAGATTTATTAATCTGGAGATATATGATTAAAATATATATATTTATTAACCTCACACATACCATGACATATATATACATATATATATATATATATATATATATATATATATATATATATACACACACACACACACACACACATACACTATGCATTTTTTACTGCCATAAGACTGCCTACCAAGCTTCAGTACAGCGCCACCCCCCACCCCGATTATCTGCTGACTGTCCAGTATTTTTTTGAAGAAGAGCTGGCAGCCCTATATACAAAAGTATTAAAATTATATAAAACTACCTTTAGGTTGCATGCATGAGTTGTATGAAATGTAAATATTGCCTCAGAAGACATAAGATATGTTTGTTTACATTTGGTCCCATGCCCTCTCCAAAGTGTCCTATTTTACAGAGGCAACTATTCAGAAATCCAATTTATTCTGAAATCCAGACCTTTTCCAGCCCCAAGCAGTTTGGATAAAGGGTTTACTACCTGTATACTATCATTTTTTTGTGTTTATTTTGGGGTGGATTGGAGTGGGCGGAGCTATGCAAAGCATACATTGGCATGGCTCCTCTGCAATGACCCTGAAATTAATTTTTTTCAAATGTTGGCAACTATGCAATTATGGACAGCTGTAAATAAGTCACTAGAGTGTGCAACCAATTAGTGTATAAAATATAGCAATGTTAAAGGGACATGAAACCCAAACTTTTTCGAGCATTACATTTTATGCATTTATCAAATTTACTTCTATTATCTAATTGGCTTAATTCCCTTGGTATCCTTTGTTGAAGGAACAGTATTATGCACTACTGGGAGCTAGCTAAAAGCCAATGAGATGAGGCAAATATGTGCAGCCAGTGCCACTAATCAGCAGCTTCTAAGCCTAACTACTAGGGGCGCGATCCGATATAGATCGTAGTTTGCGGTGCAAGCGAGGGAACCCGCGTCGCCCGCAGTTTCAGCTCGCAACTCGAGCTATCACATATACTGCGCCATCAGATGCTAACGTGCCGTAAGTCTGATAAACCAGCGATGTCCAGAAATCTGCGCAAGTACAAATTTCTGGCGTCGCCAGTGACTTACGGCACGTTAGAAACTGCCGGCGCCTACAAAACCTGACTAAAGTCTAAATCACCCGCACTGTCTAACACGCCTCCCTAACATAGCCCGACACGTCTAACCCTCTATCCGCTATCCCCCCTCACTAGCCTAACAATAAAATATGTATTAACCCCTAAACCGCCGCTCCCAAACCCAGCCGCAACCTAATAAAATTATTAACCCCTAAACCGCCGCCAGCTATATTAAATCTATAACCCCCCTAAAGTGAGCCCCTAACTCCCGCCCCATCTACCTTACCTACCCCCTAAAGTGAGCCCCTACCCCGCCGCTATCTATTGTAAAATTATTAACCCCTAATCTAATCCCCTATACCGCCGCCAGCTATATTAAATTATTTAACCCCTGAAATACTAAACTATCCCTACCACTAAACCTAAGTCTAACCCTACAAATAGCCCTGAAAAGGGCTTTTTGCGTGGCATTGCCCCAAAGTAACAGCTCTTTTGCCAGCCCTTAAAAGGGCTTTTTGCGGGGCATGCCCCAAAGAATTCAGCTCTTTTGCCAGCCCTTAAAAGGGCTTTTGGCGTGGCTTTGTCACAAAGTAAACTGCTCTTTTGCCTACAATCTACATCCCCCTACACCGCGGCCACCTATAATAAATGTATTAACCCCTAATCTAATCCCCCCTACACCGCCGCCAGCTATATTAACTATATTAACCCTAATTATATTAGGGTTAATATAGTTAATATCGTTATTATATTATATATATTAACTATATTAACCCTAATTATATTAGGGTTAATATAGTTAATATCGTTATTATATTATATATATATATATATATATATATATATATATATATATATATATATAAAGTATAATAACCCTATCTAACTCTAACATCCCTAACTAAACTCTTATTAAAATAAATCTAATATTAATATTATTAATTAAAATATTCCTATTTAAATCTAAATACTTACCTATAAAATAAACCCTAAGATAGCTACAATATAATTAATAATTACATTATAGCTATGTTAGGGTTTATATTTATTTTACAGGTAAATTGTTAATTATTTTAACTAGGTATAATAGCTATTAAATAGTTATGAACTATTTAATAGCTACCTAGTTAAAATAATTACCCAATTACCTGTAAAATAAATCCTAACCTAAGTTACAAATACACCTACACTATCAATAAATTAAATAAACTACAAATATCTATCTAAAAATACAATTAAATAAACTAAACTAAATCGGATTGAACTTGAATCTGATTGGCTGATTCAATCAGCCAATCAGATTTTTCTACCTTAATTCCGATTGGCTGATAGAATCCTATCAGCCAATCGGAATTCGGCGGACGCCATCTTGGATGACGTCATTTAAAGGAACCTCATTCGTCGGGAAGTCGTCGTGCCGGAAGGATGCTCCGCGGCGGAGGAGCGAAGAAAGAAGATTGAAGATGCCGATTTGCTTCAAGACATCGCCGATGGAAGAAGACTCTCTGCCGCTTGCTTCAAGACATCGCCCGGATGGAAGAAGACTTCACTGCCGCTTGCTGGAACACATCGCCTGGATCGGATGAGGAGTTCGGCCCGGCTGGGTGAATACAAGGTAGGGTGATCTTCAGAGGGGTAGTGTTAGGTTTATTTAAGGGGGGTTTGGGTTAGATTAGGGGTATGTGGGTGGTGGGTTGTAATGTTGGGGGGTGGTATTGTGGGGTTTTTTGCAGGCAAAAGAGCAGTTTTCTTTGGGGCATGCCCCCACAAAAGGCCCTTTTAAGGGCTGGTAAGGTAAAAGAGCTTTGAACTTTTTTTAATTTAGAATAGGGTAGGGAATTTTTTTATTTTGGGGGGCTTTATTATTTTATTAGGGGGCTTAGAATAGGTGTAATTATCTTAAAAATCTTGTAATCTTTTTTTTATTTTTTGTAATTTAGTGTTTGTTTTTTTTTGTAATTTAGGTTAGTTTATTTAATTGTATTTTTAGATAGATATTTGTAGTTTATTTAATTTATTGATAGTGTAGGTGTATTTGTAACTTAGGTTAGGATTTATTTTACAGGTAATTGGGTAATTATTTTAACTAGGTAGCTATTAAATAGTTCATAACTATTTAATAGCTATTATACCTAGTTAAAATAATTAACAATTTACCTGTAAAATAAATATAAACCCTAACATAGCTATAATGTAATTATTAATTATATTGTAGCTATCTTAGGGTTTATTTTATAGGTAAGTATTTAGATTTAAATAGGAATATTTTAGTTTATAATATGAATTAGATTTATTTAATAAGAATTTAGTTAGGGGTGTTAGGGTTAGATAGAGTTAATATAGTTAATATAAATACTATAGTAACTATATTAACCCTAATATAATTAGGGTTAATATAGTTAATATATATAATGTAATAACTATATTAACTATAATATACTTAGGGTTAATATAGTTAATATAGCTGGTGGCGGGGTAGGTAGATTAAATTAGGGGTTAATAATTTTAATATAGATGGCGGCGGTGTAAGGGGTTCACATTAGGGGATAGATCAGTTAGATGGTGGCGGTTTTAGGGGCTCACAGTAGGGGGTTAGTTTATGTAGATGGCGGCGGTTTAGGGGTTAAATACTTTATTAGGGATTGCGGCGGAGGATTGCGGTTGACAGGGAGATAGACATTGCGCATGCGTTAGGTGTTAGGTTTATTTTAGCAGATCGCGGTTGACAGGGAGATAGACATTGCGCATGCGTTAGGTGTTAGGTTTATTTTAGAAGATCGCGGTTGACAGGGAGATAGACATTGCGCATGCGTTAGGTGTTAGGTTTATTTTAGCAGCCAGTTTAGGGAGTTACGGGGCTCCAATAGTCAGCGTAAGGCTTCTTACGACTGCTTTTTGTGGCGAGGTGAAAATGGAGTAAGATTTCTCCATTTTCGCCACGTAAGTCCTTACGCTGTATATTGGATACCAAATTGCGCGGGTTTGGTATACCTGCCTATGGCCCAAAAAACTACGGGCGACGGCAGAAATATACGTGCGTAACTTCTAGGTTACGCCGTATATAGGATACCAAACCCGCGCAAATATTGGCGTCGCCGACTTTTGCGGGCGACGATTTTTATCGGATCGACCCCTGTGTATTCATTTCAACAAATTATATAAAGAGAACTAAACAAATTAGATATCCCTAATACATAGGAAACTTGTTTAAAATTGCAAGCTTTATCTGAATATCCATGTCCCTTTATGTTTGGAGTCTACACTTCAACTTCTAACAGCAATTGAAAAGCCCACAATTGTAAAGTTAAATGACAGGAAATGGGATTAAAATAATAATAATGATTGTATGCTGCAATTTAATAACCTTTCATATATATTACACTCTTCACTGTAGGGTTGCCACCTTTCTTAGAAAAAAAACCTTGTCCTTGTCAATTAGCACACATTTGCATACATAATTATGAAGAATAATCCAGAAATTAAATCAATAGTACTGATTTTAAGCAATAATATATTTCTAATTTAACACCCACACACTTCTTGATTTGCTACAGTGAGATGAACCTGGCTGGGTGACAACTGACAAACCCTACGGTAGGCTGAGAGGAAGTTCCATGATATATATACCCAAATCGAGGCCTGGTGAGGGAAAGTTTGAAGCTCAGGGGATCAGTGATTTGGTGCAGGATGTGAGTTCTCAGCAGTATTAGTTCTAAACAACAGATTGTGAATTTGTGAGCATATCTCTAATCTGGGAAGAGGTCTGTTGAATGAACAGTGATGATGAGATCATGTAGTATCAGTATGCTGTAGCTGCAGACCTTCTTCGGGCAGAGGGCGAGGTTTGTGATGCTACTGTCACATTCCTATTCCCTGATCTCAGCTCTGTGGTGCCTGGCAGTCCTAGGAAATAACACACTGGGATTGAGGAGGAGGGATATTGTGCTCTGGCAAGGACAAGGTTAACTGGAAGACTGGTTTTCTTACTTACACAGTCACTGAACTCTAACAACACAAACATGGAACTCTAAATAATATAACAAACTTGAAATTAAGTGGAAAAAGAGGACAGTATATCTGAAAATGCAATTTACAAATTAATTCAAAAGATCATTCATTTCATTAAGTAGAGAAAGAAAATCTCTGTAAAAGAAAAGCATTGTTGGCCTTTCTAAGAATTTTTTTTTTTTTTTGGGATGTCCGTGATTTATAATGAGAATAAAAAAGAAGTGTCTAAAGGGAACAAGAGGTGTTTTATAGAAGGCACACAAAGGGAACAATGAATGCCTTGCTATGTATTAGGAATAATTTGTCTTGTGAATTATCTGCTGTACAAGTTGATTCTGATATCTGTCCAGAACACTAAATAGAAAAAAAAAAAAAGACTGAGTTCATATAACAAAACTTTGTAACAAACAAATAACTCGGATTCTATATTGTTATTTGCATCTATTTGTTTAGCCTGGTCCTGACCTAAATTACAATATTTTTGTTTGTCATGTGGAAATATTGATTCCCTCAACTGGGGTATTGTTTTTACTTAATTATTGCATTAGAAGAGTGTCTTTGTGAATGTGTTAGCCCCCAAGAACTGCAATAATTCCAGAATATCTGAATACCTCCCATTATTTACCAGCAAGTTAAAGGTACAGGGAACCCCAAAATGTTCTTTTTATGATTCAGATAGAACATACATTTTAAACGACTTTTCCAATTTACTTCTGTTATCAAATTTGATTCATTCACTTGTTATCCTTTGCTGAAGGAACAGCATTGCACTACTGGTAGGTGGCTGAACACATCTAGTTAGCCAATCACAAGAGACAAATGTGTGCAGGCACAAATCAGCAGCCAGATCCCACTAATGTAGGGTATGTGCAAATTATTTTGCAACAAGGGATGCCAAGAGAACAAAGCACATTTGAAAATAGAAGTGAATTTAAAAGTGTCTTAAAATTAAATGTGGACTTTTATTTTAATATGTTCCGGCTCCAAGGCTTTTCTCTTTTTTTTATTAAAATTAAATGCTCTTTCTGAATCATGCAAATTTAATTTTGACTTTCCTATCACTTTAAATGGACCAGGAGGCTAGAGGCAGAATCAGGACCACAAGTTGGTAAAGTTGGAGTAGGCAGCAGCAGCGCATGTGAGGTTGGGCAGCTCAGTACATTTATTTGCCTTGAGATATTCTGCAAATTCAGTATGTGGCCCCTCATTCAAATCAGATTCCCCTATTTAAAATTAGGTTCTCATGTAAGTAAAGCAGAGAGGAAGATAAGGAATGTAATACCATCTTCCACTCCTAAGAAAATATCCCTGGTGGTGCGCACATTCTAACAATTTTCTAACCTCCCAACCCGTGACAATTACAAGAACGTCTGCTGGTGTCTGAAGCACAGCAGGGAGATCAGCATTCTGTGAGGGGATCACTTGCATCAGGGGCAGAACTACTGTTGGTGCACCTGGGCCCAAGTGCCTCAAAATCATTATACAGAGCAGTATGTATATTATTACAATTGTTTACTACTGAGTTAAAGGGACAGTTTATTTGATTTGTTCAAAATGATCCATTTTACCTGCCAGAGTGTATTAAATTATTTACAAGCAGTTTGTTTACCCTGATTTCGGCATTTGACATAGCTGTTTTAGCCTGTGGTATCCCCACCTATACTGAAAATATCTGGCAATTAACAGGCTATGTAAACAGCCGGCAGAAGTAATTATACTCCTGGTGGGATGTAGAAGAGATAACTAATAAAATGATCATTTTCCATTGTTCTCTCTATTCTCTCTATTGGGCTTTGGTTTACAAACAGATATAAGATAAAGAAGCAAGTGTGTGTACACAAAGGGATAACATAATGAGATCTCATTTTACCTGCAAGTTCAACCCATTTCAATAGGCCGTGGATTCAAAGCACAAAACCAGCAATTTCATATACACAAATAAACCTGAAAATTAAATTATACTTTGTAGCTGGTATAACAAGTCATTGGAAATATATCAAGGGAAAAACAATTTTACAGTATACTTACTGTCCCTTTAACATTGGGGGGAGGCAAAAAATAATAATTTGCACCATGGCCCTCTGCTAAGTAGGATCTGAAACTGACTTGCATCCCAGAGCTCCTCTGCTTTAAACACTTCCTCATTGTGAGTGACATTTAATGCACAACATGAGGGAAGGATATTAAAAATGTATGGTCCCTCCTCATTTGTCCACTAGATAACAAGGAATATGGCTGCTCCAGACCACAGTGCAGTATTGTCTTTTGCACACATGAAGAGTTACATTGCGATGTCAATCTCACTTAAAGGTATAAGTTTATAAAGAGCAGCGCCAGGTATTATTCCCCAAAGCTCCCTCACAAGTAATTTTCCCTATAATTACCGTTAAATAATACACAATAACAAAAAATCAATAGTAGTTTGGGAGCGCTAAAAGCTAAATGAGAAAATTCTGGAAACTGATATATATTTTATCAAAAATATATTTATTAAAATAATATAAAACATGTATATAACATTTAGAATAGATTGTGGGACGTCTCCCTTTGTAGTTTAAGAACAAGTAAAATTTACTGCATCAAAAAAACACTTTTGTATATTTCTCTAAAAGATTCCACCTAGGTTTTTCTTTTTCACCTTGAATCAATTATCTTTTAATTTCCACCTTAATTCTGATGCTAAGTAGTCGTAAGAAATTTCTCAGATATTATATCGTTTCCTACTTTTGTATTGTTACTTTGTATCAGATGGAAACAATTTACATTTCATAGTCCAATAGATTGTTATTTCAGTTGTTATCTTTTTGTAGCAATGTCTTTTGGTGTATAGTGTATAAACAGAGTTGTCTGTACTTAGTAAAAATTTGATATTTTTTGATGGGGCTTACCGGTTCTTCTGACACGTCTGTGTCTGATGGTATCTCGGTCTCTCTTACCGGTTTTTTCTTTTGTGTCTCTCCTCCCTGTATACTGTAGGTATCTCCGATATCGAGAATAGAAACCTAGACCACGCTCCTGCGTGTATGGGTTTCCTTCTCTGCCGGTTTGTAGCGAGTTTGGCCTCTATATTCAGGATCTCGTTTTTTCCCCCCGGCTGCTTCTTGATACAGGTGTGCACGTCTCAGCTTGTAGAGGTAATCTTGGACTTGTAGTACAAACGGCCGTTTGTTTTTTGAACTTTCTTTTCCTCTACTTCCTTCGATAGGGGATAGGTAAAGTTGTTAGTCCAATTTTTTGAAGGCAGGTAATAGCAGGTAACGTCTACGCGGATCCGTCTTGACAAAGCCTGCTGGCGAAACGCGTAGACGTTACCTGCTATTACCTGCCTTCAAAAAATTGGACTAACAACTTTACCTATCCCCTATCGAAGGAAGTAGAGGAAAAGAAAGTTCAAAAAACAAACGGCCGTTTGTACTACAAGTCCAAGATTACCTCTACAAGCTGAGACGTGCACACCTGTATCAAGAAGCAGCCGGGGGGAAAAAACGAGATCCTGAATATAGAGGCCAAACTCGCTACAAACCGGCAGAGAAGGAAACCCATACACGCAGGAGCGTGGTCTAGGTTTCTATTCTCGATATCGGAGATACCTACAGTATACAGGGAGGAGAGACACAAAAGAAAAAACCGGTAAGAGAGACCGAGATACCATCAGACACAGACGTGTCAGAAGAACCGGTAAGCCCCATCAAAAAATATCAAATTTTTACTAAGTACAGACAACTCTGTTTATACACTATACACCAAAAGACATTGCTACAAAAAGATAACAACTGAAATAACAATCTATTGGACTATGAAATGTAAATTGTTTCCATCTGATACAAAGTAACAATACAAAAGTAGGAAACGACATAATATCTGAGAAATTTCTTACGACTACTTAGCATCAGAATTAAGGTGGAAATTAAAAGATAATTGATTCAAGGTGAAAAAGAAAAACCTAGGTGGAATCTTTTAGAGAAATATACAAAAGTGTTTTTTTGATGCAGTAAATTTTACTTGTTCTTAAACTACAAAGGGAGACGTCCCACAATCTATTCTAAATGTTATATACATGTTTTATATTATTTTAATAAATATATTTTTGATAAAATATATATCAGTTTCCAGAATTTTCTCATTTAGCTTTTAGCAATCTCACTTAAAGGGACATGAAACACACCTTTTGTCTTTCCTGATTTAGAAAGAGCATGCAATTTTAAACAACTTTCCAATTTACTTCTATTTAATTTACTTCATTCTCTTGATATCCTGTTGTTGAAAAGCATATCTAAATAGGCCCAGTAGCTGCTGATTGGTGGTTGCATATAGCTATCTTGTGTGATTGGCTCCCCTGTGTACATTGATATTTCTTTAACAAATGATACCTAAAGAATGAAGCAAATTAGATAAAATAAGTAAATTGGAATGTTGTTTAAAATTGTATTCCCTATCTGAATCATGAAAAAAAATGTTGGGTTTCCTGTCCCTTTAAAGGTCACTATACATAATTATATTCTGCTATATTTTGAGAAAATTAAAGTTATCCTAGGTACTCAGAGCTTATCTATATGTTTAATGTGAGTGTATGCAGCATATCTGCATAGTCTAGGGAGGAATATCACAGCCTGTGATAACTTTTCTCAGAGGCATTATTTCAAATGTGCAGTGTAATAAATGTTTTTCCTATGTACCTTTCTGCATTCTGAGTATGATACAGGTGGTTACATTGGCAAACACGCCAGAGTATCTTATTCTGGCACAGTGTATGCCTAATGGAGCTTTCCGGCACCTTGCCCTGTGATAATCATTTTCTAAGTGCCAGAAGCAGAGAAGGACCCAGCATCTTCAGCTTTTCATTATTAGGACATGCTGTTCTCTTGTAACTGACGTCACCTGGATACAGCACCTGGGAAAATGATTCACTCCCAGACCTCTCACAGCTCTGCTTCTTCATCTGCCACTTGGTTCATCGAAACTGTCTGAGAATAAGAAAAAAAATAAAAAATGGGCGGGTCACCAACATGGATAAAAGCTTTCAGAACAGGTTTATAGCAAACAAATGAAAATAAAAAGCTTATGTCATGCATCAGATATATACACTGTGTGACGCTTGTGCTTCATCCTTACAGATCAGATCTTCATCAGATATACACACTGTGTGACGCTTGTGCTTCATCCTTACTGATCAGATCTTCATCAGATATACACACTGTGTGACGCTTGTGCCTCAGTCCTTACTGATCAGATCTTCATCAGATATACACACTGTGTGACGCTTGTGCTTCAGTCCTTACTGATCAGATCTTCATCAGATATACACACTGTGTGACGCTTGTGCCTCAGTCCTTACTGATCAGATCTTCATCAGATATACACACTGTGTGACGCTTGTGCTTCATCCTTACAGATCAGATCTTCATCAGATATACACAATGTGTGACGCTTGTGCTTCAGTCCTTACTGATCAGATCTTCATCAGATACCTGTACTCTTCCCATGTCAGGCACCCAATATAAAACAGCTTCTTCTAGTTAGTAACTTTCTTCATATGTTAAGTGAACCTTACTTTATAAAGAGATATCCTCCACTGCTGCTATTCAATATTACTTACCATAGTACTTTATTGTATACTGTACTATTGATGCTTAAAGGGACATTATACACTAATTTTTTCTTTGCATAAATGTTTTGTAGATGATCTATTTATATAGCCCATACAGGTTTTTTTTTTTTTAAATGTATAGTTTTGCTTATTTTTAAATAACATTGCTCTGATTTTCAGACTCCTAACCAAGCCCCAAAGTTTTATGTGAATACCGTCAGCTACCTTCTCCAGCTTGCTCCTGTTTGTGTAAAGGGTCTTTTCATATGCAAAAGAGGGGGAGGAGGGGAGTGTCTTATTTGCCACTTGCAGTGGGCTTTCCAGCCACCTTTTCAACAGAGCTAAACATAGAACTTCTAAGTAAGTTTTTAAACAGTTTTATACTGGATTTTTATATCAGTATCTGTGCATCTTATTCTTTATAGTAGCGTCTATTACATGCAGTTATATGAAAATGAGTGTATACTGTCCCTTTAACCCCTTAACGACCGAGGACGTGCAGGGTACGTCCTCAAAAAAAAGGCAGTTAACGCCTGAGGACGTACCCTGCACGTCCTCGGTGTGGAAAGCAGCTGGAAGCGATCCTGCTCGCTTCCAGCTGCTTTCCGGTTATTGCAGTGATGCCTCGATATGGAGGCATCCTGCAATAACCTTAAATGGCCATCCGATGCAGAGAGAGCCACTCTGTGGCCCTCTCTGCACCGGACATCGATGGCCGGTATCGGTGGGTGGGAGCTGACTTGGGAGGCGGGTGGGCGGCCATCGATGCGCCGTGTAATGTGCAGGGGGGCGGGATCGGGGGCGGGACCGACGGGCGCGTGCACGGTTGGCGGCGGGCGGGCACGGGCACGTGCACGTGCACGGGGCGGGAGCGGGAGGGAACCGCTACACTACAGAAAAAAAAATCACAAAAAAGCTATAATAAATAAGAAAATTAAATATGTTATATAAAGTTTCTAAGTGATCTGGTGAGAGGTTGGTGGTGGGGGGGGGGGGGGGAAGCTACACTACAGAAAAGGGGATTTTTAAAAAAAAAAAGATTCCTTTTTTTACTAAACTGGGTACTGGCAGACAGCTGCCAGTACCCAAGATGGCGCCCGCTAAGGCAGAGGGGGAGGGTTAGAGAGCTGTTTGGTGTGGGATCAGTGAGGTTGGGGGCTAAGGGGGATACTACAAAGCAGCATATGTAAATATGCTAAAAAAACAAAACAAATATACCTTTTATTTTAGTACTGGCAGAGTTTCTGCCAGTACTTAAGATGGCGGGGACAATTGTGGGGTGGGGGAGGGAAGGGAGCTGTTTGGGAGGGATCAGGGGATCTGATGTTTCAGGTGGGAGGCTGAGATCTACACTAAAGCTAAAATTAACCCTGCAAGCTCCCTACAAGCTACATAATTAACCCCTTCACTGCTAGCCATAATACACGTGTGATGTGCATCGGCATTTAGTGGCCTTCTAATTAACAAAAAGCAACGCCAAAGCCATATATATCTGCTATTTCTGAACAAAGGGGATCCCAGAGAAGCATTTACAACCATTGGTGCCATAATTGCACAAGCTGTTTGTAAATGATTTCAGTGAGAAACCTAAAATTGTGAAAAATTTAACGGTTTTTTTTTATTTAATCGCATTTACGGTGAAATGGTGGCATGAAATATACCAAAATGGGCCTAGATCAATACTTTGGGTTGTCTACTACACTACACTAAAGCTACAATTATCCCAAAAAGCTCCCTACATGCTCCCTAATTAACCCCTTCACTGCTGGGCATAATACACGTGTGGTGCGCAGTGGCATTTAGCGGCCTTCTAATTACCAAAAAGCAACGCCAAAGCCAGATGTGTCTGCTATTTCTGAACAAAGGGGATCCCAGAGAAGAATTTACAACCATTTATGCCATAATTGCACAAGCTGTTTGTAAATAATTTCAGTGAGAAACCAAAGGTTTGTGAAAAAATTTGTGAAAAAGTGAACGATTTTTTGTATTTGATCGCATTTGACGGTGAAATGGTGGCATGAAATATACCAAAATGGGCCTAGATCAATACTTTGGGATGTCTTCTAAAAAAAAATATTTACATGTTAATGGATATTCAGAGATTCCTAAAGATATTAGTGTTCTAATGTAACTAGCGCTAGTTTTGAAAAAATAATGGTTTGGAAATAGCAAAGTGCTACTTGTATTTATGGCCCTATAACTTACAAAAAAAGCAAAGAACATGTAAACATTGGGTATTTCTAAACTCAGGACAAAATTTAGAAACTTTTTAGCATGGGTGTTTTTTGGTGGTTGTAGATGTGTAACAGATTTTGGGGGTCAAAGTTAGAAAAAGTGTGTTTTTTTCCATTTTTTCCTCATATTTTATAAATTATTTTATAGTAAATTATAAGATATGATGAAAATAATCGTATCTTTAGAAAGTCCATTTAATGGCGAGAAAAACGGTATATAATATGTGTGGGTACATTAAATGTGTAAGAGGAAAATTACAGCTAAACACAAACACAGCAAAAATTTAAAAATAGCCTTGGTCCCAAATGGTCAGAAAATGGAAAAGTGCTCTGGTCATTAAAGGGTTAAAGGGACATGAAACCCAAATTTTTTTCTTTCATGATTTAGGAAGAACATGCAATTTTAAACAACTTTTCAATTTACTTATTTTATCTTATTTGCTTCATTTTCTTGATATCCTTTGTTTAAAAGCATATCTAGATCTGCTCAATAGCTCCTGATTGGTGACTGCACATAGATGCCTCGTGTGATTGGCTCACACATGTGCATTGCTATTTCTTCAACAAAGGATATCTAAACAATGAAGCAAATTAGATAATAGAAGTAAATTGGAATGTTGTTTAAAATTATATTCTCTATCTGAATCATGAAAGAAACATTTAGGGTTTCATGTCCCTTTAAGGTATATGATACTAATATCTTTATGTTTGGTACATTTTATTTAAATGGATTAATCGCACCACATATGACCAGACTCAAACAAAGGGTAAGTCATTTCCTGAAATTATAGGGGCATAAAACCCAAACTTTTTCTTTCATGATTCAGATAGAATATACAAATTTTCAATGTACTTATAGTATCATATTTTCTTTGTTTTCTTGTTATCCTCTGTTGAAAAGCAGGAAAGTAAATTCAGGAGCGTGCATCAATGTTATACACTAGCAAGAGCACTAGATGGCAGCACTATTTTCTGTCATGTAGTGCTCCAGACGTGCATGCTATATATCTAGATATCTCTTCAACAAAGAATAACATAAGAACAAAGCAAATTTGATAATAGGAGTACATTGGAAACTTTTTAAAAATTGTATTATCTGAATCCTGAAAGAAAAAATTGGGGATTTATGTCCCCTACAAGCCTATGTTATATCCAAGTATGAAAACTGGGCAAAGGAACTGGTATTACCCTGGTAATCCCGCTGTGAACGCTCCCTGTACACACAGAAGCTGAATAATTAGGCTGAGTCATTGTAGGCAGGGTGTTGTCTTCTGATATTCCAGTTCAACTGAAAGCTCAGCAGAAGAAACTTCTAAATCTAAACATACAGCCTCTCTGCCACTAGTAACTTATGTGATCTCACAACAAGGAAGTGCTGATGTAATACTAGAGTATGGTGTCAGTGTAAGGAACAGACAAGGAAGGAGTACGCTTTATTTATTCAAAAGTAAGTGCACAGTATAGTGATGTTTGTGAGACACAATTCAAATACAAAACCATCGCTGCTTCTCCTCCCTTTTGTCAAATATCAGGAAAACAAAAATATTTGTTGTCTATGTTTACACCTCTGCCGCCTTAATAAATATGTTCAAACACAAACATGTGACCTTTTTAAAATTTGTTAAAAATAGTAATAATATCAATAATAAAAACAGTGCCAAATATAGATAATAAAGTTCCTGGTAAGGTGCGGTGCAATGATTTTTTTAACCCCATTCGAACATTAACAGTTTTAGATGATTTGCCTTATATACTGTATTTTTTTCCAACCTCAAGGCAATAGATGATGCCACTACACAATCAGGAATCTTTGGTTTGCATAAAAATGAATAAATACAACATTTGCATAGGAGTGGGAAGGTATCATTCCATTGATCTACTCCTCAAAGTTCGCTGCCCCTACATTCTGCTGCTCTAGACCCAGCTAACCAGAACCTTAGACACAGCCCCTCTGACAGGCACACACCTTCTTCAGACTTCAGATCAGTCCCTTTGCACTGAAGCCCCTTTGTTAGCTATATGCCTTATTAGACCACATGGCCTTGCCGCATGTAGCCCATCTATCTGTCAGACCCTTGTATCTACGGAACCTCTGTCAGACACATACCCATGTCAGATCTCTTGTCCCTGCAGAAACTCTGTTAGACACTTACCCACATCAGATCTCTTGTCCCTGCAGAAACTCTGTTAGACACTTACCCACATCAGTTCTCTTATCCCTGTAGAAGCTATGTTAGACACCCACATCAGATCTCTTGTCCCTGCAGGCCCTCTGTCAGTCACTTACCCACATCAGATCTCTTGTCTCTGCAGGCCCTCTGTCAGTCACTTACCCACATCAGATCTCTTGTCTCTGCAGGCCCTCTGTCAGTCACTTACCCACATCAGATCTCTTGTCCCTGCAGACCCAATGCCTGTCACTTACCCATAGCAGATCCTCGTCCCTGCAGACCCTCTGTCAGTCACTTACCCACATCAGATCTCATAGCAGATCCCTTTCCCTACAGACCCTCTGTCAGTCACTTACCCACATCAGTTCTCTTGACGCAGCAGACACTTTGTTAGTCACTTACCCACATCAGATCTCTTGTCCCTGCAGACCCTCTGTCAGTCACTTACCCACATCAGATCTCTTGTCCCTGCAGAAACTCTGTCAGTCACTTACCCACATCAGATCTCTTGTCCCTGCAGAAACTTTGTCAGTCACTTACCCACATCAGATCTCTTGTCCCTGCAGACCCTCTATCAGACACTTACCCACATCAGTTCTCTTGACCCTGCAGACCCTCTGTCAGACACTTACCCACATCAGATCTCTTGTCCTTGCAGACCCTCTGTCAGACACTTACCCACATCAGATCTCTTGTCCCTGCAGAAACTCTGTCAGACACTTACCCACATCAGATCTCTTGTCCCTGCAGACCCTCTCTCAGTCACTTACCCACATCAGTTCTCTTGTCCCTGCATTCCCTCTGTCAGACACTTACCCCCATCAGATCTCTTGTCCCTGCATTCCCTCTGTCAGACACTTACCCACATCAGATCACTTGTCCCTGCAGGCCCTCTGTCAGACACTTACCCCCATCAGATCTCTTGTCCCTGCAGACCCTCTGTCAGACACTTACCCACATCAGATCTCTTGTCCCTGCAGACCCTCTGTCAGACACTTACCCACATCAGATCTCTTGTCCCTGCAGACCCTCTGTCAGACATTTACTCACATCAGATCACTTGTCCCTGCAGACCCTCTGTCAGACACTTACCCACATCAGTTCTCTTGTCTCTGCAGGCCCTCTGTCAGACACTTACCCACATCAGATCTCTTGTCCCTGCAGACCCTCTGTCAGACACAAACCCACATCAGATCACTTGTCCCTGCAGACCCTCTGTCAGACACCCACATCAGATCACTTGTCCCTGCAGACCCTCTGTCAGACACAAACCCACATCAGATCACTTGTCCCTGCAGACCCTCTGTCAGACACCCACATCAGATCACTTGTCCCTGCAGACCCTCTGTCAGACACAAACCCACATCAGATCTTTTCTCCCTGCAGGCCCTCTGTCAGACACCCACATCAGATCACTTGTCCCTGCAGACCCTCTGTCAGACACAAACCCACATCAGATCACTTGTCCCTGCAGACCCTCTGTCAGACACTTACCCACATCAGTTCTCTTGTCCCTGCAGACCCTCTGTCAGACACTTACCCACATCAGATCACTTGTCCCTGCAGGCCCTCTGTCAGACACTTACCCACATCAGTTCTCTTGTCCCTGCAGACCCTCTGTCAGTCACTTACCCACATCAGATCACTTGTCCCTGCAGACCCTCTGTCAGACACTTACCCACATCAGTTCTCTTGTCCCTGCAGACCCTCTGTCAGACACTTACCCACATCAGTTCTCTTGTCCCTGCAGACCCTCTGTCAGTCACTTACCCACATCAGATCACTTGTCCCTGCAGACCCTCTGTCAGACACTTACCCACATCAGATCTCTTGTCCCTGCAGACCCTCTATCAGACACTTATCCACATCAGATCTCTGTCCCTGCAGGCCCTCTGTCAGTCACTTACCCACTTCAGATCTCTTGACCCTGCAGACCCTCTGTCAGACACTTACCCACATCAGATCACTTGTCCCTGCAGACCCTCTGTCAGTCACTTACCCACATCAGATCTCTTGTCCCTGCATACCCTCTGTCAGACACTTACCCACATCAGATCTCTTGTCCCTGCAGAAACTCTGTCAGACACTTACCCCCATCAGATCTCTTGTCCCTGCAGACCCTCTGTCAGTCACTTACCCACATCAGATCACTTGTCCCTGCAGGCCCTCTGTCAGACACTTACCCACATCAGATCACTTGTCCCTGCAGGCCCTCTGTCAGACACTTACCCACATCAGTTCTCTTGTCCCTGCAGACCCTCTGTCAGTCACTTACCCACATCAGATCACTTGTCCCTGCAGACCCTCTGTCAGACACTTACCCACATCAGATCTCTTGTCCCTGCAGACCCTCTGTCAGACACTAACCCACATCAGATCTCTTGTCCCTGCAGGCCCTCTCTCAGTCACTTACCCACATCAGATCTCTTGTCCCTGCAGACCCTCTATCAGACACTTACCCACATCAGATCTCTGTCCCTGCAGGCCCTCTGTCAGTCACTTACCCACTTCAGATCTCTTGACCCTGCAGACCCTCTGTCAGACACTTACCCACATCAGATCACTTGTCCCTGCAGACCCTCTGTCAGACACTTACCCACATCAGATCTCTTGTCCCTGCAGACCCTCTTTCAGACACTTACCCACATCAGTTCTCTTGTCCCTGCAGACCCTCTGTCAGACACTTACCCACATCAGTTCTCTTGTCCCTGCAGACCCTCTTTCAGACACTTACCGACGTCATATCTCTTGTCCCTGCAGACCCTCTGTCAGACACTTACCGACGTCATATCTCTTGTCCCTGCAGACCCTCTGTCAGTCACTTACCCACATCAGAACTCTTGTCCCTGCAGACCCTCTGTCAGACACTTACCCACATCAGATCTCTTGTCCCTGCAGACCCTCTGTCAGATGCTTACCCACATCAGAACTCTTGTCCCTGCAGACCCTCTGTCAGACACTTACCCACATCAGTTCTCTTGTCCCTGCATACCCTCTGTCAGACACTTACCCACATCAGATCTCTTGTCCCTGCAGACCCTCTGTCAGACACTTACCCACATCAGATCTCTTGTCCCTGCAGACCCTCTGTCAGACACTTACCCACATCAGATCTCTTGTCCCTGCAGAAACTCTTTTAGACACTTACCCACATCAGTTCTCTTATCCCTGTAGAAGCTATGTTAGACACCCACATCAGATCACTTGTCCCTGCAGACCCTCTGTCAGTCACTTACCCACATCAGATCTCTTGTCCCTGCAGACCCTCTGTCAGTAACTTAGCCACATCAGATCTCTTGTCCCTGCATACCCTCTGTCAGACACTTACCCACATCAGATCACTTGTCCCTGCAGGCCCTCTCTCAGTCACTTACCCACATCAGATCTCTTGTCCCTGCATACCCTCTGTCAGACACTTACCCACATCAGATCTCTTGTCCCTGCAGGCCCTCTGTCAGACACTTGCCCACATCAGATCTCTTGTCCCTGCAGGCCCTCTGTCAGACACTTACCCACATCAGATCACTTGTCCCTGCAGGCCCTCTGTCAGACACTTACCCACATCAGATCTCTTGTCCCTGCATACCCTCTGTCAGACACTTACCCACATCAGATCACTTGTCCCTGCAGGCCCTCTGTCAGACACTTACCCACATCAGATCTCTTCTCCCTGCAGGCCCTCTGTCAGACACTTACCCACATCAGATCACTTGTCCCTGCAGGCCCTCTGTCAGACACTTACCCACATCAGATCACTTGTCCCTGCAGACCCTCTGTCAGACACTTACCCACATCAGTTCTCTTGTCCCTGCAGACCCTCTGTCAGACACTTACCCACATCAGATCTCTTGTCCCTGCAGGCCCTCTGTCAGTCACTTACCCACATCAGATCACTTGTCCCTGCAGACCCTCTGTCAGACACTCTGTCAGACACTGTCAGGGAACATCACTTATTTGTGTTGCACACTTTACCTATGTACTTATTTTACATTATCTATAATGTTATGCACTGATGTATTTTCATTGCACTCCATTCGTAATATCATTTTCACTGCACTCCATTCGTAATATCATTTCTTCTAAGACACTTGTAATATCAGTTACATTTGCAAATTTCAGTTGCTGATCTGTCTGTGTCTCAACAGGAAACAAGGTACTTTTTTTTTTCAAAGCCAAAGAAACCCAGGTGCTTCTTGTAAGCTAAAACCGCAAATGTCACAGAGTAGTACCCACCTACATTATTTCCTGTAGCTGCAAAATATACATGTTTCTGTCTGTACTTTTTTCATATATTATTTTCTATTATGATATGTTATGCTGTATGCCAAATAAGGCCATTAGGAAATATATTACTGTATTTTGCTTATCCAATAAGATGATGTTACGCACCAGAGATGCCTACGTGTATCCATG
This sequence comes from Bombina bombina, assembly GCF_027579735.1. Lineage (NCBI taxonomy): Eukaryota > Metazoa > Chordata > Amphibia > Anura > Bombinatoridae > Bombina > Bombina bombina. The sequence continues at coordinate 1,365,960,561 of NC_069499.1, forward strand.
TCTATATATTGTGCTTTTTGGTCCCAGAATAAACGGAACATTTGCTAATGATAACCTGCCTGTGTGTGTTATTTTGGTAATTGTTTCCCGGACGTCCGAGAAGGTCACTGCTTTCCTCCAAGACTCATCTTCCAATATTGCCCCGGGATAATTCCTAACAGTCTGGTGTCAGAAGTGGGATCGATCAATCAATCGGGAGCCTTCAACAGGGTGAGTAATTTTGTCTATATATTGTGACTTGATTTCTGTGCCCTGTGGAAGGCCCATTAAGATCGATATCCAGTTATTTGGGGAATTTTTTTGTCTTTGGTAGAACCCGGGTGGGTAAAAAGTGTCTAGGGAGACCTCCGCGGAATTTAAGGTTTAGGTTTAAGGTTTAATTTGGCCCTCTGTAGTCTTGGTTGAGACCAGTACCTTATTGCTGCTATTTATGTTTTGTCTTGTCATTGCAACTCTATTATAAGTACATATACGCAGGTGTAAGACGCACCGTTTACCGTGTCGAAAGTCACCACCTAATGATACGCGGATAAACGATAGCACGGTGACACCTGTATAGAATGTGCACTTTTGCTTCATATTGTAATTGTTCTGTTATTTGAGTCATATGTATCATGAAATTATTTGTCTTATATGTTGTGTATTACTCATATTGTATACTGTTTGTATTTTAATATTGCGATTCTATTATGAGGACATAGACACAACTCGTGTCCTGTGTTTACTATCGCTCACCATTTCTTATTGTATTTTCATTGTATATTTCATTGCTGCTATTTTATTATAAGGACATAAGGTTCATCTTGTGTCTACTATTGCATGAGTTAGTGGAGACAACAACTGACTTTAAGTACTAAGATACTCCGTCCTGGCTAGCAGTTTTGAAGACTACATGTAACAGTGTATGAAACAGCTGTTGTTGGTGATGGACTAGTCGGAACTTGCCTCCATTAAACGCTAAATCCCTTTGATTGTGTGTGTGTAAAGCTATTACTGGTCAGGGGTCATGGGGACCGGTCAAAGTAAACAAAGTCAAACTGAGGGAGAAACATGTAAACAATTTGTGGCTAGACAGGAGGATGTAGGGTGGGCAATGGTCATCCCATTTTTAGATGACGTCAGCGGCTGGACAGAGTATATAGACCCAAGAAATGCATTTCCTAGGGGCGGTTGTAATTGTAAATTTCATAAAGACATGTTAAGAGGTTTATGTTTGGGAAATGAAAAAGCATTTGATTTGTATTCAGGAGATCCCGATTGGGACATGCAATACATGAGACAAGCTGCTGAGTATTGGTTAAAATATTGTGACGGATATAAATCCAGTGGTAATAATAGACACAGTAAAATAGATAAATCTAAACTTTCTAGAATTATTTTACGTCCTCCTCCAATAGTCTATTCGAAAAATGTCCCAGATACAATAGCCACTGCCCCTATGGCTGCGCCACCGCCATATGCGGGAATATATCCAAGTGTTACTAATTATAATGACGATGATTTAATTGTGGCTTACAATACAATTAGAACACGTCCACCCCCTCCACTTCATGGAGATGTACAGGGGGCTGAGGCACCTGATGACGTAAGTGTCCAGGAGCCTCATAGAATTGAGCCTATAAGAGAAGCACCAAATTTTGTAGTTACATCTAGTGGCCGTGTTAGTACTCGCCCAAGGAGATATAGTGACTCCGACTACCGCCCACGTCCGAATGTAACTTTGCCAGTCCATGGAATTCACACTCCCGAGTCTCCGGACGTCTCTGTCCGCAATGAGACCAAACAACAATTAATGCCTTGGGCACCACAACCTATTCAAAAACATGAAGATGCAAATTGGGCAGACCCCCGCTGCATCTCCGGCACCAGTGCCATAAGTACTATGCCATATTTAATTGCTGGGGACCAAATGATTATCAAACCCCTCACGGCAGGTGAATTAAGTGATATTACCAGGGACTGCCCCGACCCTTTAAGACAACCCGCTGCCTGTATCCTTCACCTTAAACGATATTTACAGGGAGCCATGTATACACAAACTGACATTAAAATGATAATTGATAAATTGTATAATTATCACGAAAATGATGAATGGGATTGGACTAAAGTTCCTACAATACATACCAATGACACAAGTACCTCAGTCACTTCATATGGTTTAGCAAACCCAGTGACTAGGGCAACCATGTGGACAGAATTAGAAACTGAAATAAAACGCTGTAGTAAGACACAGCAATCTATGAGTGCAGTTTTAGCATGCAAGCAGAAACCTGGCGAGGCAATTTTAAACTTTGCTAAAAGATTTTTTAAATGTTGGGCAGAGGAAGGAGGCTTATCCTCCGGGGATGGAATGGCTGTACTAAAGAATCAGACAGTCTTTTGTTAAAACAACTCATACCCGATTGGCCCAAAATGACCTCAAAGGAATTATTATCAGCTATTGAGTCCCGTCATGCTGCAGGATGTTTTGATAAAAGTGTTAAGGGTGCATATGTTCAGGTTCATGATAACACACTTCCACGCCATAGGCAAAGGGGGGGTAGAGCTAACCAAGAACATAGACGCAACATGTGTTTTAATTGTGGGGAAACAGGGCACTGGAAAAATGAATGTCCCCATCCACCCCGTAAGGGCAGGGATAACTTTTATCCTAGGGACAACCGCCGATCACATTCATACTCACCACCCAGACGTGACAACCGACCACCACAACACAGAATACAATGGCCATAGGGCTGCCCGGAGGGAGGCACCCTACTCTTACCCAAGGTTACATCGTATTATAATCATGAGCCCTTCGTTACTCTTAACATAGAGGGTTCCGAATTACAATTCCTCGTAGATACGGGAGCTACTTGCTCCACTATCTCGGGCAAATTATACGATGGACCCTTGCGAGAGTCTAATCCCTCTGTGGGAATCACAGGTGTGCCAATTCCTACCTTCCGCACTCCACTCCTCACAGTTCAAATACCCGACTCTCCCAAAACTTTGTCCCACTCGTTCCACATTATCCGGGGTTGCCCCTTTAGTCTCCTTGGTCGAGACTTGATGGGTAAACTGGGAATAATGATGACAATATCACGGAACGGTGGCATGACGGTCGACTTTGACCTCAGTGAATCAGGCGAATCGCCCGAGGAATCACTGTCGTCGGAGACGGCCATGTTGAGCAATCAGATATATCGGGTTGCTGACCATGTCCGTAACCTGCCTCCAACCACAGATTTTGACACTCTTTTTGACAGCGTTCCCCCTACCCTATGGTCAACGGGACCATATGATACGGGGACCATCGACTGCACCCCATATAGGGCAACGTTGCGTGAAGACTGCTCCCCAGTTTTCATCAAACAATACCCTATTAGTGACGACAAGCTGGAGGGCATAGGCCCCATGATTAAGGTATTTCTGGAGAAAGGTATTCTGAAACATACCATCTCCCCGTATAACACGCCCATTAACCCCTTGCCTAAGCCGGTGGGCGGTTACCGTTTTATTCAAGACCTAAGGGCCGTGAATAAATTAATTATACCTCTCCCTCCCTTAGTCCCGGATGTGACCGCACTACTTACGGCCATTCCACACAATGCAGAAATTTTTTCTACCATTTATTTGGCTAATGCTTTCTTCTCTGTACCCGTTGATGTGGACACTCAGCAGTTGTTCGCTTTTGTGTACAGAGGGATTCAAATGACGTGGTCAAAGATGCCCCAAGGATTTACGGACAGTCCGGCCGCATTCGGCCTAGTCCTCAATACCATGCTCAAGAGCTGGACCAGCCCCTGTGGTTCCGTCCTTTTGCAATATGTTGATGACCTGTTATTGTGTAGTACTTCATACGAGGCAGGGGAAAAGGACCTAGTGGACCTTTTGTTGTTCCTCGCCCATGAAGGGCTCAAGGTGTCTAAACAGAAACTGCAAATCTGCCAGCCACAAGTTGAGTACTTAGGCTTTGTCCTGTCCAAAGGCAAACGAGAACTCAGTGCAAAAAGAGTAAAAGCCCTCTCTAAACTGCCAAAGCCTGCCACTCCCAAAGAAATGCTGACCTTTCTTGGGATAATAAACTATTGTCGACAGTGGATACCAGACTGCTCCCACTACGACTCAATCCTCCGCACTGTTTGCCACAGTGACTCTCCACCCACAATTCACTGGACAGAGACTCTGACCCATGCATACAATGAACTTGCCAGGTCCATCACCACTTCCCCTGCCCTCGGCCTACCTGACTACACAAAGCCTTTTCATTTGTACGCAAGGGAAAATTGTAAAACCATGGCGGCTGTCTGTGCCCAAGAGCATGGTAGTAACTCTTTCCGTCCTGTAGCCTTTTTATCTAAAAAGCTGCCCATCCCTGTGCAGGGTATGCCTTCATGCCTGCGATCCCTCGCAGTGTGTGCCATGGCCGTTGAGATGTGCGAACCTATCACACTGGGACATTCACTTGTTTTACATACCTCCCATCAGGTTTTGCACCTCCTTAACAATCTGCAAACACAACACATGACTGCCCAGAGACTTAGTGGTTATGAAATACTGCTTACCAGTACTTCTGAGTTAACCATTAAGTACTGTGCAACTAACTCAGGCCCTGCGTCTATTCTCAAGGCCTTGTTATCCTCTGACGTACCACAATCTGACCTCCCCCTTCACGACTGCATTGCACTCATTCACTCCAGCACAACACCACGCCCTGACCTCCGGGACACCCCTATTCCGGGGGTCCCTGACGTCTTTGTGGATGGCTCATGTCGCCGCCCAGATGACCACACGTACCTTGCAGGATATGCAGTGGTCCAGCTTCCCGACATTGTTATTGAATCTTCCTGTGTCATGCATAATTCGGCTCAGGCAGCTGAATTAAAGGCACAGTATACTGTAAAATAGTTTTTCCCTTAATGTGTTTACAATTGGTTTTTTTACCAACTGCAGAGTAAAAAATGTATGAAAATTAGCTTTTTGAGGTTTATTTCTGTATATTAAAGCTCTGAGTTTGTGTTTTGAAGCCACAGCCTAATAAAATAGGTTGAGCTTGTAGATATAATCAGATCTTATTACTGTATCACATTGTGCACATATACCTGCTTCTTTATCTTACATCTGTCCATAAAACAACCACCAGTACTTTGAGAGAACAATGGAAAATCAACATTTTATTACCTTATCTCTGCTTTATCACACTGGGAGTGTAATTTCTTCTGCTGGCTGTGTTTACAAAGCTTATCTATAGCTGGTACGCGCGGCCACAAACTTTCAGAATAGGTGGGGATACCACATGCTAAATTAACAATTTCAAATGCCAATATAAGGGTAAAGGAGTTACTTGTAAACAATTTAATACACTCCAGCAGGTAAAGTGGATCATTGGGAACAAATTAAAGTGAAGAAAATTTTTGAGTAAACTGTCCCTTTAATAGCTCTCACTCGAGCCTGTGAACTTTTTGCTGATGCCTCCGTAAATATCTATACCGACTCCAGATATGCCTTTGGAGTGGTACATGATTTCGGCATGATTTGGAAGCAAAGAGGTTTCAAGTTTGCCGACGGTAAAAGCATCAGTCATACCACACTTATCACAGAACTCTTACAAGCCATCCTGCTCCCAAAAGAAATAGCTATCATACACTGCCGAGCACATACTAACCTTAACAATCCTATTGCTAGGGGTAATGCATTAGCTGACACAGTAGCCAAACAAGCAGCAAGACAGTGTTTATCCCATGCTTGTGGCACCCTCTCTGGTCGACGATGTACTCACATCGTCACTACAGCAGTTTGCCACTGTCACTGATATCAAATACTGGGTCTCTCAGAAGCTCGAATTAAACCCTCAAGGGTTTTATTCGAAAGAGGGGAAAGGTGGGACAATCATTGGTATCCCTGAAACTAGTGCACCCATTTTTATTTCACAAGCCCATGGTGTCAGTCACCTGAGTATCCATAACACTCTACAGTTAATCAAACCTTACTTCTGCATACAAAATCTACAGTTACATGTACAATATTACATTAACCGTTGCATCACTTGTCTGCAAACCAAACACAACAATAAACCTGCAAAACATGACCACCTAACACCACCATCCGCACCTTTCACTCACCTGCAGATAGATTTCACACACATACCTAAAACAGGAACCAAACAGTTTTACCTGCTGGTCATAGTTGACCAATTTTCTCGCTGGCCTGAGGCCTTTCCTACCACTAGGGAAGACGCAAAAACAGTAGTGAAACACCTTTGCACTGATGTCATTCCCAGATTTGGTTTCCCCCTGCAGATTAACTCAGACAATGGCCCAGCTTTTGTTAGTAAGGTATTGCAGGAATTGGTAGCTCACTTACAGATAAAATGGAAGTTTCACATACCATATCACCCCCAGAGCTCAGGGGTGGTAGAAAGGATGAACCGGACCATTAAGGAAAAACTCCTTAAGGCCACGGGAGGGAATTGGGTCAAATGGCAGGATCATTTACCTGCAGTCTTAGCTGAGGTACGGATGTCCCCCAGCAAATCCACTCAGTTGTCTCCTTTTGAGATTTTGATGGGTAGACCGTTCCCCAGCCCTTGGGTCAGGAACCCACACATAGTCACTGGTGATTTAGATTTAATCAGGGAACGATATGTACATGAACTGATCTCTGTTTTGAACGGCAACTATGGTGATGTGGCTTCTCGTTTTCCTCTTCCCTCACAGGAACCAACCCACAGCTTCAAGGTCGGAGACACAGTGTGCATCAGACAGCTGAATAAAGCAAAGAAGGGAGGCTTCCCATACGGTCCACCTACCGAAGTTGTGGCCATCACTCGTACTGCCATCCTCACAGCCCAGGAGCCCATCTGGATCCACGCATCTAGGGTAAAGCTCTGTCCAAAGAGGGGTGAAGCTGGCTGTCTAGTCCCTTCTGAAACATCTGTACCACCAGTCCAGGACGTCTCAGAAAACAGTTGTACCTAAAGAGGGGTGAAGTGTTCATAAAGTCCCTTCTGTAACACCTGTAGCATTCTCGACTGCCAGTCCAAAGAGGGGTGAAGTTGGTCGCACAGTCCCTTCTGTAACATCTATATCCACAGCACGTACCTGCAACAATATGATCGCCACTCAAGGGTCCCACTACTTGGTGTACTGCTACCTTCTCTCCTTCTTGCTATTGATTGCAATACCCGGATGGATAATAGCCTCCTGCTATTATGAGACACCGGACGAACAATATGGTACTGCCCCTGCTTGTAATTACTTCATCACTCCCCCTGACTCACCCCAGAAACAAAACACAACCAAGAACTCAACAACCCTGCCAACACCACATGTTCCAGCCCTCCGTAGAGCCCGAAGGTCAGCAGACCGGACCCCTTTCAGGGTGATCGAGCACTTACCCTCAAAAATGGCCATTACACAAACCACATCACCACGCTATACGACCTTTTGGTACAATTCTTCAAATCTCCATGTTGCCACTTATGCCTTTGACTATTGTGACATTATTCCATGCCCCGGGGATGTATCAACACAGTGTACCATTTACCACGATATCCCTTCCAGGTCAGTCTATATGTGTATAGGGGAGAATGATGATAGGAGTAAGGATTGTAAATACTGGAATGCTGATGGGTGGGATGCAGATGCAGGCCTTAGATGGGGAACTATTATATTAACCGAGAAAGATAGAAATAGGAGATCCTTAATGGAAAGAATGACCCTTTCTAAGTCCGGAATTTGCCTTTCGGCAGGTAAACCTGGACAGAGTATGAAACTTACCTTGACTATTGAAAACCCCAGTCCAATTGATAGTGGCCCTTATATGCTCTCTTTTTGGGAAAGAGGGGCCTTATCCGAAGATAAGGGTAGTTTCCAGCTTCAAGATATGGTTAATTCCTCTGAATGGAACAAAATTGTCACTAAAATTTATCAAAACCTTGGTCAAAACCTAATTAATACCCAGTCCCCATCTCAGGGCATGATTGCTATAGCTGATCCCTCACCAAGAGATACTATGGCCTTAGAAACAGGTTATTCAGACAAAAACCTTTGGTTAGAATGGATGGCCTTTTCGGCCAAACAATATAATAGATCAAATTGTTATGTTTGTGGTAATGCCCGCCCCCATTTAGGTACTGTCCCCCTTAACATCCCTAGTAACGCTGAGTCCTGCTTTCTCAGCCTGTATACTAATACCATTGTTAATCAGTCAACCTGTATTGCCTGGAAGGAAAAATACCCCATTATTACTAAAACCCCACACCTCAGTGAGGGAATTACTATATATCCTGGTAACTACACTTGTTATAGGGGCACAGGAAAAGGTAGATTCTTAGGTAACTTTACATCTGGGTACTGTTATAAGTATAGTAACCTCAACACCCATAACCACATTCAGTCGTTAGGTGACATATATTGGATTTGCGGGGATATGAAAATCCGCATTAGGCTAGAGGGACAATGGTCTGGGGAATGTGCTCTAGCAAAAGTTATCATGCCTCTCCACATTTTAGGTGTAGATGACATACACATAGGTGTAGATGACATACACATACACACTCACCGCACCTCCTCTCATCGTACACGGAGACAGACTAAGGCTATCCCAGGTAGTTTTGACCCCCATGTATACATAGATGCTATAGGGGTCCCAAGGGGGGTTCCAGATGAATTTAAGGCCCGTGACCAGGTCAAAGCTGGATTTGAATCCATCTTCCCCATCATAACTGCCAATAAAAATGTAGACTGGATAAACTATATATTTTATAATCAACAACGTTTTGTTAATTATACCAGAGATGCCCTTAAAGGCATTGCTGAACAACTCGGCCCAACCTCTTACATGACATTCCAAAACCGCATGGCCTTAGACATGCTTTTAGCAGAGAAAGGAGGGGTGTGTAAAGTCATTGATGATCAGACTGGTGGGTCGTGCTGTACATTTATACCAGATAATACAGGTCCCACTGGAAAAGTAACGCTTGCTATTAAGAAATTGGAAGAATTATCCATTGAATTAAAGAAAAACTCAGGCATTGATAACCCCTGGGATAAATTCTTCACTGGCTTAGGCTTCCTAGAGTGGCTAAAAAATATTGGTACCTTTATTGTTTTCATTGCTTTGTTTATACTATTCTGTTATTGTTGTTTTAAGATAGTTGTTTTCTGCATTGCTAAACATACACGCCTGCCACCCCCAACCCCTATCTCCCAGTGTGCAGAATACCTACAGGTTCTACCACACCAACCTAATCGAAATCGACAACATCGTCGATACCATCCTGCTAATACCACATACCTTAATGTCCCATTCCACTCCAGACGTTAGTCCAGTAGTAGTCATTGTTATGACTAAAGAGGGGAATTGTCAGGGAACATCACTTATTTGTGTTGCACACTTTACCTATGTACTTATTTTACATTATCTATAATGTTATGCACTGATGTATTTTCATTGCACTCCATTCGTAATATCATTTTCACTGCACTCCATTTGTAATATCATTTCTTCTAAGACACTTGTAATATCAGTTACATTTGCAAATTTCAGTTGCTGATCTGTCTGTGTCTCAACAGGAAACAAGGTACTTTTTTTTTTTTAAAGCCAAACAAACCCAGGTGCTCCTTGTAAGCTAAAACCGCAAATGTCACAGAGCAGTACCCACCTACATTATTTCCTGTAGCTGCAAAATATACATGTTTCTGTCTGTACTTTTTTCATATATTATTTTCTATTATGATATGTTATGCTGTATGCCAAATAAGGCCATTAGGAAATATATTACTGTATTTTGCTTAGCCAATAAGATGATGTTACGCACCAGAGATGCCTACGTGTATCCATGTCTATATATTGTGCTTTTTGGTCCCAGAATAAACGGAACATTTGCTAATGATAACCTGCCTGTGTGTGTTATTTTGGTAATTGTTTCCCGGACGTCCGAGAAGGTCACTGCTTTCCTCCAAGACTCATCTTCCAATATTGCCCCTGGATAATTCCTAACAGAAACTTACCCACATCAGATCACTTGTCCCTGCAGACCCTCTGTCAGACACTTACCCACATCAGATCTCTTGTCCCTGCAGGCCCTCTGTCAGTCACTTACCCACGTCAGATCTCTTGTCCCTGCAGACCCTCTGTCAGACACTTACCCACATCAGATCTCTTGTCCCTGCATACCCTCTGTCAGACACTTACCCACATCAGATCTCTTGTCCCTGCAGACCCTCTGTCAGACACTTACCCACATCAGATCTCTTGTCCCTGCAGACCCTCTGTCAGACACTTACCCACATCAGATCTCTTGACCCTGCAGACCCTCTGTCAGACACTTACCCACATCAGATCACTTGTCCCTGCATACCCTCTGTCAGACACTTACCCACATAAGATCAATTGTCCCTGCAGGCCCTCTGTCAGACACTTACCCACATCAGATCTCTTCTCCCTGCAGGCCCTCTGTCAGACACTTAACCACTTCAGATCTCTTGTCCCTGCAGGCCCTCTGTCAGTCACTTACCCACTTCAGATCTCTTGTCCCTGCAGACCCTCTGTCAGACACTTACCCACATCAGATCTCTTGTCCCTGCAGACCCTCTGTCAGACACTTACCCACATCAGATCTCTTGACCCTGCAGACCCTCTGTCAGACACTTACCCACATCAGATCACTTGTCCCTGCATACCCTCTGTCAGACACTTACCCACATCAGATCACTTGTCCCTGCAGGCCCTCTGTCAGACACTTACCCACATCAGATCTCTTCTCCCTGCAGGCCCTCTGTCAGACACTTACCCACATCAGATCTCTTGTCCCTGCAGACCCTCTGTCAGTCACTTACCCACATCAGTTCTCTTGTCCCTGCAGACCCTCTGTCAGACACTTACCCACATCAGATCTCTTGTCCCTGCAGACCCTCTGTCAGACACTTACCCACATCAGATCTCTTGTCCCTGCAGGCCCTCTGTCAGTCACAAACCCACGTCAGATCTCTTGTCCCTGCAGACCCTCTGTCAGACACTTACCCACATCAGTTCTCTTGTCCCTGCAGGCCCTCTGTCAGTCACAAACCCACGTCAGATCTCTTGTCCCTGCAGACCCTCTGTCAGACACTTACCCACATCAGATCTCTTGTCCCTGCAGGCCCTCTGTCAGACACTTACCCACATCAGATCACTTGTCCCTGCAGGCCCTCTGTCAGACACTTACCCACATCAGATCACTTGTCCCTGCAGGCCCTCTGTCAGACACTTACTCACATTAGATCTCTTGTCCCTGCAGGCCCTCTGTCAGACACTTACCCACATCAGATCACTTGTCCCTGCAGGCCCTCTGTCAGACACTTACCCACATCAGATCACTTGTCCCTGCAGACCCTCTGTCAGACACTTACCCACATCAGATCACTTGTCCCTGCAGGCCCTCTGTCAGACACTTACCCACATCAGATCACTTGTCCCTGCAGACCCTCTTTCAGACACTTACCCACATCAGATCACTTGTCCCTGCAGGCCCTCTGTCAGACACTTACCCACATCAGATCACTTGTCCCTGCAGACCCTCTTTCAGACACTTACCCACATCAGTTCTCTTGACCCTGCAGAAACTCTGTCAGTCACCCACATCAGTTCTCTTATCCCTGTAGAAGCTATGTTAGACACCCACATCAGATCACTTGTCCCTGCAGACCCTCTGTCAGTCACTTACCCACATCAGATCTCTTGTCCCTGCAGGCCCTCTGTCAGACACTTACCCACATTAGATCACTTGTCCCTGCAGGCCCTCTGTCAGACACTTACCCACATCAGATCACTTGTCCCTGCAGGCCCTCTGTCAGACACTTACCCACATCAGATCACTTGTCCCTGCAGACCCTCTGTCAGACACTTACCCACATCAGATCTCTTGACCCTGCAGACCCTCTGTCAGACACTTACCCACATCAGATCTCTTGTCCCTGCAGGCCCTCTGTCAGTCACTTACCCACTTCAGATCTCTTGTCCCTGCAGACCCTCTGTCAGACACTTACCCACATCAGATCTCTTGTCCCTGCATACCCTCTGTCAGACACTTACCCACATCAGATCACTTGTCCCTGCATACCCTCTGTCAGACACTTACCCACATCAGATCACTTGTCCCTGCAGGCCCTCTGTCAGACACTTACCCACATCAGATCTCTTCTCCCTGCAGGCCCTCTGTCAGACACTTACCCACATCAGATCTCTTGTCCCTGCAGACCCTCTGTCAGACACTTACCCACATCAGATCTCTTGTCCCTGCAGACCCTCTGTCAGACACTTACCCACATCAGATCTCTTGTCCCTGCAGGCCCTCTGTCAGTCACAAACCCACGTCAGATCTCTTGTCCCTGCAGACCCTCTGTCAGACACTTACCCACATCAGTTCTCTTGTCCCTGCAGGCCCTCTGTCAGTCACAAACCCACGTCAGATCTCTTGTCCCTGCAGACCCTCTGTCAGACACTTACCCACATCAGATCTCTTGTCCCTGCAGGCCCTCTGTCAGACACTTACCCACATCAGATCACTTGTCCCTGCAGGCCCTCTGTCAGACACTTACCCACATCAGATCACTTGTCCCTGCAGGCCCTCTGTCAGACACTTACTCACATTAGATCTCTTGTCCCTGCAGGCCCTCTGTCAGACACTTACCCACATCAGATCACTTGTCCCTGCAGGCCCTCTGTCAGACACTTACCCACATCAGATCACTTGTCCCTGCAGACCCTCTGTCAGACACTTACCCACATCAGATCACTTGTCCCTGCAGGCCCTCTGTCAGACACTTACCCACATCAGATCACTTGTCCCTGCAGACCCTCTTTCAGACACTTACCCACATCAGATCACTTGTCCCTGCAGGCCCTCTGTCAGACACTTACCCACATCAGATCACTTGTCCCTGCAGACCCTCTTTCAGACACTTACCCACATCAGTTCTCTTGACCCTGCAGAAACTCTGTCAGTCACCCACATCAGTTCTCTTATCCCTGTAGAAGCTATGTTAGACACCCACATCAGATCACTTGTCCCTGCAGACCCTCTGTCAGTCACTTACCCACATTAGATCACTTGTCCCTGCAGGCCCTCTGTCAGACACTTACCCACATCAGATCACTTGTCCCTGCAGGCCCTCTGTCAGACACTTACCCACATCAGACCACTTGTCCCTGCAGACCCTCTTTCAGACACTTACACACATCAGATCACTTGTCCCTGCAGGCCCTCTGTCAGACACTTACCCACATCAGATCACTTGTCCCTGCAGACCCTCTTTCAGACACTTACCCACATCAGTTCTCTTGTCCCTGCAGATCCTCTGTCAGACACTTACCCACATCAGATCACTTGTCCCTGCAGGCCCTCTGTCAGACACTTACCCACATCAGATCTCTTGTCCCTACAGACCCTCTGTCATACACTTACCCACATCAGTTCTCTTGTCCCTGCAGATCCTCTGTCAGACACTTACCCACATCAGATCACTTGTCCCTGCAGGCCCTCTGTCAGACACTTACCCACATCAGATCTCTTGTCCCTGCAGACCCTCTGTCATACACTTACCCACATCAGATCACTTGTCCCTGCAGGCCCTCTGTCAGACACTTACCCACATCAGATCACTTGTCCCTGCAGACCCTCTTTCAGACACTTACCCACATCAGATCACTTGTCCCTGCAGACCCTCTGTCAGTCACTTACCCACATCAGAACTCTTGTCCCTGCAGACCCTCTGTCAGATGCTTACCCACATCAGATCTCTTGACCCTGCAGAAACTCTGTCAGTCACCCACATCAGTCCTCTTGTCCCTGCAGATGCTTTGTCAGACACTTACCCACATCAGTTCTCTTGACCCTGCAGAAACTCTGTCAGTCACCCACATCAGTCCTCTTGTCCCTGCAGAAACTCTGTTAGACACTTACCCACATCAGTTCTCTTATCCCTGTAGAAGCTATGTTAGACACCCACATCAGATCACTTGTCCCTGCAGACCCTCTGTCAGTCACTTACCCACATCAGATCTCTTGTCCCTGCAGACCCTCTGTCAGTCACTTAGCCACATCAGATCACTTGTCCCTGCAGGCCCTCTGTCAGACACTTACCCACATCAGATCTCTTGTCCCTGCATACCCTCTGTCAGACACTTACCCACATCAGATCACTTGTCCCTGCATACCCTCTGTCAGACACTTACCCACATCAGATCTCTTGTCCCTGCAGGCCCTCTGTCAGTCACTTACCCACTTCAGATCTCTTGTCCCTGCAGACCCTCTGTCAGACACTTACCCACATCAGATCTCTTGTCCCTGCATACCCTCTGTCAGACACTTACCCACATCAGATCACTTGTCCCTGCATACCCTCTCTCAGACACTTACCCACATCAGATCACTTGTCCCTGCAGGCCCTCTGTCAGACACTTACCCACATCAGATCTCTTCTCCCTGCAGGCCCTCTGTCAGACACTTACCCACATCAGATCTCTTGTCCCTGCAGACCCTCTGTCAGACACTTACCCACATCAGATCTCTTGTCCCTGCAGACCCTCTGTCAGACACTTACCCACATCAGATCTCTTGTCCCTGCAGGCCCTCTGTCAGTCACAAACCCACGTCAGATCTCTTGTCCCTGCAGACCCTCTGTCAGACACTTACCCACATCAGTTCTCTTGTCCCTGCAGGCCCTCTGTCAGTCACAAACCCACGTCAGATCTCTTGTCCCTGCAGACCCTCTGTCAGACACTTACCCACATCAGATCTCTTGTCCCTGCAGGCCCTCTGTCAGACACTTACCCACATCAGATCACTTGTCCCTGCAGGCCCTCTGTCAGACACTTACCCACATCAGATCACGTGTCCCTGCAGGCCCTCTGTCAGACACTTACTCACATTAGATCTCTTGTCCCTGCAGGCCCTCTGTCAGACACTTACCCACATCAGATCACTTGTCCCTGCAGGCCCTCTGTCAGACACTTACCCACATCAGATCACTTGTCCCTGCAGACCCTCTGTCAGACACTTACCCACATCAGATCACTTGTCCCTGCAGGCCCTCTGTCAGACACTTACCCACATCAGATCACTTGTCCCTGCAGACCCTCTTTCAGACACTTACCCACATCAGATCACTTGTCCCTGCAGGCCCTCTGTCAGACACTTACCCACATCAGATCACTTGTCCCTGCAGACCCTCTTTCAGACACTTACCCACATCAGTTCTCTTGACCCTGCAGAAACTCTGTCAGTCACCCACATCAGTTCTCTTATCCCTGTAGAAGCTATGTTAGACACCCACATCAGATCACTTGTCCCTGCAGACCCTCTGTCAGTCACTTACCCACATCAGATCTCTTGTCCCTGCAGGCCCTCTGTCAGACACTTACCCACATTAGATCACTTGTCCCTGCAGGCCCTCTGTCAGACACTTACCCACATCAGATCACTTGTCCCTGCAGGCCCTCTGTCAGACACTTACCCACATCAGATCACTTGTCCCTGCAGATCCTCTGTCAGACACTTACCCACATCAGATCACTTGTCCCTGCAGGCCCTCTGTCAGACACTTACCCACATCAGATCTCTTGTCCCTGCAGACCCTCTGTCATACACTTACCCACATCAGTTCTCTTGTCCCTGCAGATCCTCTGTCAGACACTTACCCACATCAGATCACTTGTCCCTGCAGGCCCTCTGTCAGACACTTACCCACATCAGATCTCTTGTCCCTGCAGACCCTCTGTCATACACTTACCCACATCAGATCACTTGTCCCTGCAGGCCCTCTGTCAGACACTTACCCACATCAGATCACTTGTCCCTGCAGACCCTCTTTCAGACACTTACCCACATCAGATCACTTGTCCCTGCAGACCCTCTGTCAGTCACTTACCCACATCAGAACTCTTGTCCCTGCAGACCCTCTGTCAGATGCTTACCCACATCAGATCTCTTGACCCTGCAGAAACTCTGTCAGTCACCCACATCAGTCCTCTTGTCCCTGCAGATGCTTTGTCAGACACTTACCCACATCAGTTCTCTTGACCCTGCAGAAACTCTGTCAGTCACCCACATCAGTCCTCTTGTCCCTGCAGAAACTCTGTTAGACACTTACCCACATCAGTTCTCTTATCCCTGTAGAAGCTATGTTAGACACCCACATCAGATCACTTGTCCCTGCAGACTCTCTGTCAGTCACTTACCCACATCAGATCTCTTGTCCCTGCAGACCCTCTGTCAGTCACTTACCCACATCAGATCTCTTGTCCCTGCAGACCCTCTGTCAGTCACTTAGCCACATCAGATCTCTTGTCCCTGCAGACCCTCTGTCAGTCACTTAGCCACATCAGATCACTTGTCCCTGCAGGCCCTCTGTCAGACACTTACCCACATCAGATCTCTTGTCCCTGCAGACCCTCTGTCAGTCACTTACCCACATCAGATCTCTTGTCCCTGCAGACCCTCTGTCAGTCACTTAGCCACATCAGATCACTTGTCCCTGCAGGCCCTCTGTCAGACACTTACCCACATCAGATCTCTTGTCCCTGCATACCCTCTGTCAGACACTTACCCACATCAGATCACTTGTCCCTGCATACCCTCTGTCAGACACTTACCCACATCAGATCTCTTGTCCCTGCAGGCCCTCTGTCAGTCACTTACCCACTTCAGATCTCTTGTCCCTGCAGACCCTCTGTCAGACACTTACCCACATCAGATCTCTTGTCCCTGCATACCCTCTGTCAGACACTTACCCACATCAGATCACTTGTCCCTGCAGGCCCTCTGTCAGACACTTACCCACATCAGATCTCTTGTCCCTGCAGGCCCTCTGTCAGACACTTACCCACATCAGATCACTTGTCCCTGCAGGCCCTCTGTCAGACACTTACAAACATCAGATCACTTGTCCCTGCAGACCCTCTGTCAGACACTTACCCACATCAGATCACTTGTCCCTGCAGACCCTCTGTCAGACACTTACCCACATCAGATCTCTTGTCTCTGCAGGCCCTCTGTCAGTCACTTACCCACATCAGATCTCTTGTCCCTGCAGACCCTCTGTCAGACACTTACCCACATCAGATCTCTTGTCCCTGCAGACCCTCTGTCAGACACTTATCCACATCAGATCTCTTGACCCTGCAGACCCTCTGTCAGACACTTACCCACATCAGATCTCTTGTCCCTGCAGACCCTCTGTCAGACACTTATCCACATCAGATCTCTTGACCCTGCAGAACCTCTGTCAGACACTTACCCACATCAGATCTCTTGTCCCTGCAGACCCTCTGTCAGTCACTTACCCACATCAGATCTCTTGTCCCTGCAGACCCTCTGTCAGACACTTACCCACATCAGATCTCTTGTCCCTGCAGACCCTCTGTCAGACACTTACCCACATCAGATCACTTGTCCCTGCAGACCCTCTGTCAGACACTTACCCACATCAGTTCTCTTGTCCCTGCAGGCCCTCTGTCAGACACTTACCCACATCAGATCTCTTGTCCCTGCAGACCCTCTGTCAGACACTTGCCCACATCAGATCACTTGTCCCTGCAGGCCCTCTGTCAGACACTTACCCACATCAGATCACTTGTCCCTGCAGGCCCTCTGTCAGACACTTACCCACATCAGATCTCTTCTCCCTGCAGGCCCTCTGTCAGACACTTACCCACATCAGATCTCTTCTCCCTGCAGGCCCTCTGTCAGACACTTACCCACATCAGATCTCTTGTCCCTGCAGACCCTCTGTCAGACACTTAGCCACATCAGATCTCATAGCAGATCCTCGTCCCTGCAGACCCTCTGTCAGTCACTTACCCACATCAGATCTCATAGCAGATCCTCGTCCCTGCAGACCCTCTGTCAGTCACTTACCCACATTAGATCACTTGTCCCTGCAGGCCCTCTGTCAGACACTTACCCACATCAGATCTCTTGTCCCTGCAGAAACTCTGTCAGACACTTACCCACTTCAGATCTCTTGTCCCTGCAGACCCTCTGTCAGACACTTACCCACATCAGATCACTTGTCCCTGCAGACCCTCTGTCAGACACTTCCCCACATCAGTTCTCTTGTCCCTGCAGACCCTCTGTCAGACACTTACCCACATCAGATCACTTGTCCCTGCAGACCCTCTGTCAGACACTTACCCACATCAGATCTCTTGTCCCTGCAGACCCTCTGTCAGTCACTTACCCACATCAGATCTCTTGTCCCTGCAGGCCCTCTGTCAGACACTTACCCCCATCAGATCACTTGTCCCTGCAGACCCTCTGTCAGACACTTACCCACATCAGATCTCTTGACCCTGCAGACCCTCTGTCAGACACTTACCCACATCAGATCTCTGTCCCTGCAGGCCCTCTGTCAGACACTTACCCACATCAGATCTCTGTCCCTGCAGGCCCTCTGTCAGACACTTACCCACATCAGATCTCTTGTCCCTGCAGAACCTTTGTCAGACACTTACCCACATCAGATCACTTGTCCCTGCAGACCCTCTGTCAGACACTTACCCACATCAGATCACTTGTCCCTGCAGACCCTCTGTCAGACACTTACCCACATCAGATCACTTGTCCCTGCAGACCCTCTGTCAGACACTTACCCACATCAGATCACTTGTCCCTGCAGACCCTCTGTCAGACACTTACCCACATCAGATCACTTGTCCCTGCAGGCCCTCTGTCAGTCACTTACCCACATCAGATCTCTTGTCCCTGCATACCCTCTGTCAGACACTTACCCACATCAGTTCTCTTGTCCCTGCAGACCCTCTGTCAGTCACTTACCCACATCAGATCACTTGTCCCTGCAGGCCCTCTGTCAGACACTTGCCCACATCAGATCACTTGTCCCTGCAGACCCTCTGTCAGACACTTACCCACATCAGTTCTCTTGTCCCTGCAGACCCTCTGTCAGACACTTACCCACATCAGATCACTTGTCCCTGCAGACCCTCTGTCAGACACTTACCCCCATCAGATCACTTGTCCCTGCAGACCCTCTGTCAGACACTTACCCACATCAGATCTCTTGACCCTGCAGACCCTCTGTGAGACACTTACCCACATCAGATCTCTGTCCCTGCAGGCCCTCTGTCAGACACTTACCCACATCAGATCTCTGTCCTTGCAGGCCCTCTGTCAGACACTTACCCACATCAGATCTCTTGTCCCTGCAGAACCTTTGTCAGACACTTACCCACATCAGATCACTTGTCCCTGCAGACCCTCTGTCAGACACTTACCCACATCAGATCACTTGTCCCTGCAGACCCTCTGTCAGACACTTACCCACATCAGATCACTTGTCCCTGCAGACCCTCTGTCAGACACTTACCCACATCAGATCACTTGTCCCTGCAGACCCTCTGTCAGACACTTACCCACATCAGATCACTTGTCCCTGCAGGCCCTCTGTCAGTCACTTACCCACATCAGATCTCTTGTCCCTGCATACCCTCTGTCAGACACTTACCCACATCAGATCTCTTGTCCCTGCAGACCCTCTGTCAGACACTTACCCACATCAGATCACTTGTCCCTGCATACCCTCTGTCAGACACTTACCCACATCAGTTCTCTTGTCCCTGCAGACCCTCTGTCAGTCACTTACCCACATCAGATCTCTTGTCCCTGCATACCCTCTGTCAGACACTTACCCACATCAGATCACTTGTCCCTGCAGACCCTCTGTCAGACACTTACTCACATCAGATCACTTGTCCCTGCAGACCCTCTGTCAGTCACTTACCCACATCAGATCTCTTGTCCCTGCATACCCTCTGTCAGACACTTACCCACATCAGTTCTCTTGTCCCTGCAGACCCTCTGTCAGTCACTTACCCACATCAGATCACTTGTCCCTGCAGGCCCTCTGTCAGACACTTGCCCACATCAGATCACTTGTCCCTGCAGACCCTCTGTCAGACACTTACCCACATCAGTTCTCTTGTCCCTGCAGACCCTCTGTCAGACACTTACCCACATCAGATCACTTGTCCCTGCAGACCCTCTGTCAGACACTTACCCACATCAGATCACTTGTCCCTGCAGACCCTCTGTCAGACACTTACCCACATCAGATCACTTGTCCCTGCAGGCCCTCTGTCAGTCACTTACCCACATCAGATCTCTTGTCCCTGCATACCCTCTGTCAGACACTTACCCACATCAGATCACTTGTCCCTGCAGACCCTCTGTCAGACACTTACTCACATCAGATCACTTGTCCCTGCAGACCCTCTGTCAGACACTTACCCACATCAGTTCTCTTGTCCCTGCAGACCCTCTGTCAGTCACTTACCCACATCAGATCACTTGTCCCTGCAGGCCCTCTGTCAGACACTTGCCCACATCAGATCACTTGTCCCTGCAGACCCTCTGTCAGACACTTACCCACATCAGTTCTCTTGTCCCTGCAGACCCTCTGTCAGACACTTACCCACATCAGATCACTTGTCCCTGCATGCCCTCTGTCAGACACTTACCCACATCAGATCACTTGTCCCTGCAGACCCTCTGTCAGACACTTACCCACATCAGATCACTTGTCCCTGCATACCCTCTGTCAGACACTTACCCACATCAGATCACTTGTCCCTGCAGACCCTCTGTCAGACACTTACCCACATCAGTTCTCTTGTCCCTGCAGACCCTCTGTCAGACACTTACCCACATCAGATCACTTGTCCCTGCAGGCCCTCTGTCAGACACTTACCCACATCAGATCACTTGTCCCTGCATACCCTCTGTCAGACACTTACCCACATCAGATCTCTTGTCCCTGCATGCCCTCTGTCAGACACTTACCCACATCAGATCTCTTGTTCCTGCAGGCCCTCTGTCAGACACTTACCCACATCAGATCTCTTGTCCCTGCATACCCTCTGTCAGACACTTACCCACATCAGATCTCTCTCCCTGCAGTGCAGACCCTCTGTCAGACACTTACCCACATCAGATCTCTCTCCCTGCAGTGCAGACCCTCTGTCAGACACTTACCCACATCAGATCTCTTGTCCCTGCAGGCCCTCTGTCAGACACTTACCCACATCAGATCAATTCAAGTCAAGAATGCTTTATTAGCATGACATTATTACATGTGTTGCCAAAGTAATATGTTACAATAAAACAGATCAATAACAATTTATAAAGTAGGAGTATAGTGGGTAAATATGATAGTTCATTTAATCTGATTGGGGGTTCTGGTCATGTGACACTGCTACATATTTTGCTACTATCCTTGTAGCTTTGTTTTTTTCTCCTAAGAGTACACATAGTCTTTCTTGTTCCGACATCTGTGGGAAGGCTATTCCATACAATTATCGCAAACTCAGGGCCGGAACTACCATTGGTGCAGCAGGTGCAGTGGCACTGGTGCCCAAGGGGGCCCCATAACAGTCAATCTATAAATTGGTTTGTGTACAATCCTAATAATAAGTGAACCTATTATTAGTGCAGGTTTATTTATTTATCTATTTATTTATCCTCAAAATCATTAAACAGAGTTACCTTTTGGGGGGGGCCCCCAATAAAATGTTGCACCAGGGGCCCCTTTTGAGTAGGTCAGCTACTGAACTAATGATCTAGCAACATTCTGATATCTCTGAATTGTTGCACATTCCATTCTGTGCCTTTTACATCATATTGTGAAATATAAAATAGTGTAGTTACTTTAAACTTATCTGAATCAAGAATTATTACACTTGTATATTATTATTACTACTACTATGACTATTACTCTTAACATTACAAGAGGTTTACAAGAATTACCTATACTTAGTTGTGTAATTATAGTTGTTTCTCATATACTAATGACATCACTGGCAGTGAACAGTCTGCATTTTAGTAATATGTGCAATTAACATGTAATGGACTCTCTTCTCTTGTTCCAAACCAACTAAGGAAAATACATAAATGCAGAAAAACATTGCTTAGCCATCACTGCTTGGTGTGAAAGTGAGATTTTCTATTAAAAGATGACAACTTCTTAAAGGTACATGAAACCCCAAAAAATATTTCATGATTCAGATAGAGCTTGTGATTTTAAACAACTTTACAATTTACTTCTATTATAAACTTTGCTTTATTCTCTGTGTATTGTTTGCTGAAACCGCACCAATGCACTACTGGGAGCTAGCCTAGCTAGACACATCTTGTGAACCAATGGCAAGAGTCATTTGTGTGCAGCTACCAATCAGCAGGCAGCTCCCAGTAGTGCATTGCTGCTCCTGAGCCTAGCTAGGTATGCAACTAAGGATACCAAAAGAATGAAGCAAATTAGATAGAAGTAAATTAGTTATTTAAAATCACATATTATGTCATCAATCATGAGAGGGAAACAAAATGGTTTCATGTCCCTTTAAAAAAAAGGTGGAAATTAATGGCACAACAAAGGTCCACTGTCCCTCTATAAAGGAACCAATATGAGCCATGTGATAACACTCTCCTTGCTCAGTCCACTCTTTAAAGGGGCATAAAACACTTTGATATTGTAATATAAAATGTTTTATTATACTTTCATTTCTTATTTTGCCCCGTTTTACTGTAATTTAATGCGGAAAATTGTGTTTTTCAAATCAGTGCAGACTTACAAGCCAAATCCTGCTATATTATACACAGCTATGGTTTGATCAGTCTCATAACTAATTTACAGTATATCTTTCCCTAAATTATCTCAGTATTAGACTATTTTCTTAAAGAGAAAATTAATGACCCATCACTTTATGGAAACTAAAACTCTGCTAATGTTTCTTTAATATTTAAACAAATATAAATTTGACAAAATACGATACCTGAAACAAAAGGCAAAAAAATCCTACATTTTAAATATCAAAGATGACCAAGATAAAGAAAACTTCTCCACTAAGGCCATATCAAATGTCTTTAGAAAGTACTACAAACAGTTATACAACTTGAATGACCAATCCACACTGTCGTCTCTGGAAAAGGGAAAAGAAGTCGCTACAATAAACTCATATCTAACTTCCCTCTCCCAAATCTCTACTTCCCAAAAAGATCAATTAGAGGAACCCATAACTTCTGTAGAAATTAAAATTGCCTTAAAAGACCTCCCAAAAGGTAAAGCCCCAGGCCCAGATGGTTTTGGCAACGGGTACTATAAACAATTTCAAGAAGACCTACTACCCCATCTTACCCATTTTCTTAACTATATAGATAAATCTAAATCCTTATCCCCTAGGTCTTTAGAAGCGCATATTATATTGTTGCCTAAGCCAAATAAACCACTGGATCATCCATCTCACTACAGACCAATCTCACTGATAAATTCAGACATAAAAGTATTCGCAAAAGTATCGGCAAAAAGAATGAATTGCATACTCCCCAAGCTAATTCATCGGGACCAAGTGGGATTTATCCCCAAATGGGAATCTAAAGACAACATGGTCAGGGCCTTAAACCTTATTCACTATGCGCAAGACAGAGGAATCCCAGGACTTCTTCTGTCTATACACGCAGAAAAGACCTTTTGACTGTTTTGATTGGGAATTCCTTCGCCTAACACATATGGGACTGGGACCCCAGATGCTAAATAGATCTTTTCCCCTATACTCCTGCCCCAACGCTAAACTACTTATCAATGGCACACTTCACTATAACCAATGGAACTCGCCAAGGTTGTCCCTCTCCCCCCTCCTATTTGCCTGCTTTATCGAAACTATAGCGATGAAGATTAGACATAACCCACATATAAAAGGCATCCAAATTGGCCAGCAATCATACGTAATGTCTCTTTTCGCGGATGATATTCTTTTTTCACTCACCGAGCCAGAAACTTCTTTCCCCCCTTGTTAATAGAATTCCAAAGGTTCCACTTGCTCTCCAACTTTTTTTTTTTACTTTTTTTCCAAATAAGTTTTTATTGAAATTATCAACAAATAAGAGAAAGAGAGTAGCTGTGAAATAAGTATTTAACTGACATGACTTAAGGAATGACAAGTCATGTCAAAGTGTTCTGGGGTGTAAAAAAAAAAAAGCAAGATAATCTTAAATTGAAGGTATTTGAGACATCTGTCTGTTCAATGTTCCCGGCTTCGTTTAGGAATATGTAAATGGACCTAGGCATAAGAAATCTCATTTTTAATAGGGGAATAGATAGATAACAAAATGGAATGGAAAACTTTGAGGGGTAGTCAGCGGGCAAGAGCCGCTCTAATAATAAGGGGAGGGGATGGAGGCGTGTCTAGGGTATAATGATATTAAAAGGGTATGTGGATTAAATAGGTTGAGAGAGAGAGTATATACTCCTGTGATCTGGGGAGAGAAACCTTAAAAGTCTACAGATGAAGTTTGAGGGTCAGATTGTAAGCGGATAATGAAAGGTGGTCTTATAAACAGTAACCCATGAAGGTATTTATGCGACCATGTAGAGTCTTAATACATACCACAGTTTGCTAAAACATGCCTCAAGTGCTGGCAGGTGGGATGGTGCTCTCCAACTTTAATCAGAAATACTAAGTATTAACCTTGACGAACAGACTATATTTAGAGGCCTACTTATCAAGCCGTCAACTGTGCTGCATTCGCCGGCACCAATACGCTCGCCTAACATCGCTGCCGCGTACCTGAATACGTTCTCCATATTTAACAAAAAAGCTGTCAAAAAGCCGCACACAAAGTACAGGGCGAGGAGCAGCTAAACACCCACACTATACTAAACTGTTTAACCCTGCTCCCGGACCCTGCCGCAACTAAATAAAGTTATTAACTCCTAAACCGCCGCTTCCAGAGCCCGCCACCACTCTAATAAACTTATTAACCCCTATTCCTCCGCTCCCGGAGCCCACCGCCACCTACATTATACTTATTAACCCCTAATCTGCTGCCCCCTACACCGCCGCCATTTACATAAAATTATTAAGAGGATTGGATCAGCCAATAGGATGAAAGCTCAATCCTATTGGCTGATTGCAACAGCCAATAGGATTTTTTCAACCTTAATTCCGAATGGCTGATCGGTCAATCGGAATGTAAGGGACGCCATCTTGGATAACGTCATTTAAAGGAACCTTCATTCGTCGGTAGTCGTCGTCAGAAGAGGATGCTCCGAGTCGGATGTCTTAAAGATGGAGCCGCTCCACGCCGGATGGATGAAGATAGAAGATGCCGCCTGGATGAAGACTTCTGCGGGCTTGGATGAAGACTTCAGCCGCTTCTTTGAGGACTTCTCCCGGCTTCTTGGAGGATGGATGTCGGATCTTCAAAACTGTAAGTAAATCTTCTGGGGTTAGCGTTAGGATTTTTTAAGGGTTTATTGGGTGGGTTTTAGATTAGGGCTTTGGGCAGCAATAGAGCCAAATGCCCTTTTAAGGGCAATATCCATCCAAATGCCCTTTTCAGGGCAATGGGGAGCTTAGGTTTTTTTAGTTAGGATTTTATTTGGGGTTTGGTTGTGTGGGTGGTGGGTTTTACTGTTGTGGGAGTATTTGTATTTTTTTACAGGTAAAAGAGCTGATTACTTTGGGGCAATGCCCCGCAAAATGCCCTTTTAAGGGCTATTTGTAGTTTATTGTAGGCTAGGGTTTTTTTTATTTTGGGGGGCTTTTTTATTTTCATAGGGCCCTTAGAATAGGTGTAATTAGTTTAAAGCTTTGATAATTTATTTTTTATTTTTTGTAACTTAGTGTTTATTTTTTTGTGTAACTTAGTGTTTGTTATTTTTTGTAACTTAGTTAGTTTTTTTGTAACTTAGTTAGTTTTTTTGTAACTTTGTAATTTTTTAGTGTAGATTTAAATTATTTGAGTAGGGTTAGGTGTTAAAATATATAATATAGTTAAATTAATTTGTAGTTTATTGTAATTTTAGTTTAAAAGTTAGGGTAGGTTAATTAATAGTTTAATATAGTTTAATTTAAATCTAAAGGTAAGTTTAAATTTATTATAAGATAGGGATGAGTTAATATTTAATGTAAGGTTAGCGGATCGTTAGGTTTAGGGGTTAATAACTTAATTTAGTTTATGGCGATGTGGGGGGCTGGCGGTTTAGGGGTTAATAGGTTTAGTAAGTGCTAGTGATGTTGGAGGCCAGGGGTTTAGGGGTTAATAACTTTATTTAGTTGCGGTGGGCTCCGGGAGGGGCGGGATAGGGGTTAATAACTTTTATTTAGGTGGCGGCGGTGTCGGGGCAGCAGATTAGGGGTTAATAAGTATAATGTAGGTGGCGGCGGTGTAGGTGGAGGCAGATTAGGGGTGTTTAGACTTGGGGCTTATGTTAGGGTGTTAAGTGTAAACATAACTTTTATTATACCATAGAAATTAATGGGATATCAGGCAGCAGTGAACATAAGCTTTCGCTGCTTTCAGACTCCCATTGATTCCTATGGCATCTGCCTCCTCCAGGGTGGCGGATTGAAAACCAGGTACGCTGGGCCGGAATAGTGGCAAGCGTACCTGGTAGATTTTTGATAACTAGCAAAATCACTCAGATAGTGCCGAATTTGCATTCAGAACATCTGTAGTGACGTAACCATCGATCTGTGTCGGACTGAGACCGGCGGATCGTATGTTACGTCACAAAATTCTACTTTTGCCGGTCTGTAGCCTTTGATAAATAAGGCGAATCAAGCTCTCCACGATTACGCTGCGGAATTCCAGCGTATTTGCGGTTGACGGCTTGTTAAATAGGCCCCATAGAGTCCAAATATTGACCCCCTTCACTTGGTGCAAACACTCACTCCGCTACCTAGGCATTGAGCTAGCAAACACAATAAAAGACACATTTAACAGAAATTATGAACCAATTAGAAAATCCATTGTTAGAGATCTTTCCTCGTGGGTGTCAAAAAAATTAATGTGGATGGGCAGAATAAATGTTGTCAAAATGAATATCTTCCCCCGATTACTTTAATCCTTCAAACCATACCGATCCTGCTACCCAAAAACTTTATCCCATGCATACAAAAAGCATTTAGTGATTTTGTCTGGAACAGAAGACCCCCTAGAATCAACAATAAAATCATGCAAACTCCCAGGTTCCAAGGTGGGCTAAGATTACCTAACATAGTATTCTATAGACAAGCCATCTACTTGCAAAGATTAGTTGACTGGCACATACACTATGATCACAAGAGATGGGTCCAGATAGAACATCTAATAACTGATAACCTCCATTTGGGGAGACTATGTTGGAGCATGGAAAAGCCCAACAACACATTGCTACACAAAGCCCCACTGGTAAAGGAAACCTTCTTAATTCGGAAGCGCATCCTAACTACACACACTAATATTTTGTCTATACCATCACCTCTAACTTCATTTATAGAAAACGGGCAATTTACAATAGGATGTAATGCTTTCCTAGACGCGCCGGACAATCCCCCTCGCGACATTTCAATCCACATGATAACAGCTGGGGAAAGAGTTGGCCAACAAACAGAACTTATATGACCAGACCGCTAACAAATTTTAAAATTTTATGTGTTAGAGAACCACCAATCACACACACCCTGTCAGCGATCTATATAATACTAACCACAAATGCTCCCGGTTACATACCACCTTATCTCGAAAGGTGGGAAGATGACCTGGGAATAATTATTCTACCACAAACGGGTGTATTAATATTTACAACATAACAAAACCACCTCTATCTTAATCTCTGATAAAGATTAATCTAAAACTTTTACATAGATGGTACCTCACCCCCAAAAAACTACACCGCTTGTTCCGCACTAAATCGGACCTCTGCTGGAGATGTGGCCACAGAGGTAGCAACATGGCACATGGTGGTGGTGCAACGTGATTCAAATCTTCTGGAGAACGATCATATCAGAAATTGAAACAATACTGGAAACTCAATTCAGCCTGGACCCTTTGATGTGTGTGTGGTTACTAAACAATCCTCCAAAAATTAAACACAAACCCCACATAAAATTATTTTACGTAATGATAAATAGTGTTAAATATTTGATAGCTAAGAACTGGAGAAGCAGAGATGCCCCTAATTTGAATATGTGGAAACACAGGGTATCAGAATTTTTAGACCTAGAGGAATATGACTATATGATAAATACCAAAATGGATGTCTATGCTGAAGTGAGGGGCTCATGGGAACATTACCTTAAACACAAAGCCAACAACCTAGAGAATCAGATATGACAACTCCAATTGTGAATACTACTCAATCCTATGCAATCAACCAACAAACCTAGTTAACAACTATAGAAAAACTTAATGCTTTCATGTAGTCAACTAGTATATTCATAAAGTCGGGAATCTGCAATACCTTATACTAGCTACAATACAACTTATTGATCAGCTATTCAAGCAGCAATTCTTTATTCTCCTTCTTTCCTTTCCTATTTTTTCCTCTCCTTTTCCTCCTCTCTTCCTCTACCTTCACCTTGCTCCCTGGGCTATACTTTGTGGATATGTGAAAGAAGGTTCCTTTGTTTCTTTGAATTTCCACTACCTTGATATAACCCAACTGGTCAACTATGTAGACATTAGGGAGCTGTGCCTCCCAAAACTGTAATATTTTATACTCTAAATAAAGTCAGTTTAAAAAAAATATGAAATTGACAAAATACATCTGTATATCATTCCCAACCTAATTTTAGCTTTGCAAACATTATGATGTCCAGTATTTTTTAGTGTTTAGAGTCTCTTTATTATTTAATTTGCTAGATCCAATTGATCTAGCAAACAGATAATTGAGGGGAAACCTCCTAGAGCACTTCAACTAATTTAATCCACTTTCCTATTTTGATATTATTAGGCTACTAATGTTTTACTTCCTTGGCAAATTCCCCTTATTCATAAATACACCCTGATGATCATAATTATGAAGCATTAAATATACATGCTATTTTGATGTCTTATAGCCTATGCATATTTGGATGACTAATACAACTTTAAGTTCTTGCACTACAATAAGAGACAGGGTGCTACAATAAGAGACATGAAACACTTTAAGATTGGAATATTAACTTTTGAATTATACAACAACAATTTTTTTTTTTTAAATATACTTTAATTATTTATTGTGTTGCCTTTTCCTGTAATTAACTCTAAAAAGTATGGGTTTTCTAATTCTGACAACTGGAAGTGCACACTGAAAACTTCACAAGCCTAACACTGCCACACTCCTGTCTATAATTGGTTTTTAGTAGAGATGAAAAGACACTGAAAAACAATGGAAATATTGCTAACAAAATGTCTGCTCAAGTAACTGGTCTACTCTGTATTGGCTCCTAATAGCGCAAGTATTGTGATGAGTTTTGCCAAATAAAAATAATTGAAGGTGTTAATTTATGCACATACTACAGACATATCTTGTTTTATACACGCTGAAAAAGAAGGTATGCCTAGTAAGCTGGGGACACTGTATACTGATTTAAGAACTTTGGATATCAACATAAAAGCAGAAGTTGCATTCCAAATCGCATGAGCAGTCATATTTAGAACGCTGCACTTTAATCAGTCACATTGTAACATTACAGAGAGGTACTAGGTGAATACGTTCTTTCTTTCACTGAATGAGGTGGTGCTTGGATCTTTAAAAAGGTTAGAAAAATCAAAATTAAACTTGCAAGGATCAGATAGAGCATGGAATTTTAAGACACTTTTAAAATCACTTCTATTTTCAAATGTGCTTCGTTCTCTTGGTATTCATTGTTTAAAATAAATAAAAACATATCATACACTATTGGGAGATAGTTGGTGATTGGTGCCTGCATACATTTGTCTCTTGTGATTGGCTAACTAGATGTGTTCAGTTATCTGCCAGCAGCACAATGCTGTTCCTTCAGCAAAGGATAACAAGAGAATGAAGCATATTTTATAATAAAATTAAAACATAAAGTTGTTTTAAATCGTATGCTTTATCTGAATCATGAATAACATTTTTGTGATTTCCTGTCCCTTTAAGCAAACTGATATTGTGACTATTTCGTTGACAACATTTATGGGACTGTTTGTTTGATTGGACTTAAATGGACAGTCAAGTTCAATTTTTTTTTCATGATTGAAATTGTGATTTTAAACAACTTTCCAACTTACTTTTATCACCAATTTTGCTTTGTTAATCTTGGTATTCTTAGTTGAAAGCTAAACCTAGGAGGTTCATATGCTAATTTCTTGACCTTGAAGGCAGCCTTTAATCTAAATGCATTTTGACAGTTTTTTCACCATTAGAGGGCATTAGTTCATGTGTTTCATATAGATAACATTGAGCTCATGCACATGAATTTACAGAGGAGTGAGCACTGATTGGCTAAAATGCAAGTCTGTCAAAAGAACTGAAATAAGGGGGCAGTCTGCAGAGGCTTAGATACAAGGTAATTACAGAGGTAAAACGAGTATTAATATAACTGTGTTGGTTATGCAAAACTGGGGAATATGTAATTAAGGGATTATCTATCTTTTAAAACAACAAACATTCTGGTGTTGACTGTCCCTTTAAATACTGTCAACAACAGAACTTTCATTTTTTTTCTTATATCTTGTTTTATATTCCTTTAACATATATTTATATTTTTTTCTAGCCTATATAATTTTTCATTTAATAATTTATAGCAGAAACAGCAGCTAGAAAGGATAACATTTAGTCCTTTAAATGACACGTCACCTGTCACTTTTTTCCTCCCCGTCTCAATTTTCTTGCATCTCTTCATGACCACACCCTGTCCTTTATTTCTTTTTTCACCCTCTCCCCCTTTTCCTAGGAAAAAAAGTTAAACTGACTTGGCATTGTTGGCGTGATCCATACAGCAATATAATATGCTATTCAGTTTAGTACAATGTTATCTGTTTGGCACAGATGCTGTATTGCTCTGCTGATTGTGTCACTTACTGTCACCACTGCTATGACTTATAGCACATTATTTTCCCAGACATGCAAAGTACTTCTTTCAAAAACAAAAGGAAGATTTGACAAAATAAGGAGCTCAAGGAGCTTACAATCAAAAGTTATGACATAAGACTATAAATGGACATTGCAGTCCAAATATTACATAAAATCATTTGCTAGAGCATGTAATTTTAGCACTAATTACACTGCACAGCTATGTGTTTAACCCTACAAAGGAGTTCAACATATAATTAAAGGAATAGTCTAGTCAAAATTAAACTTTCGTGATTCAGATAGAGCATGCAATTTTAAGCAACTTTCTAATTTACTCCTATTATCAATTGTTTTTCGTTCTCTTGGTATCTTTATTTGAATGTAAGCTTAGGAGCTGTCCCATTTTTGGTTTAGCATCTGGGTAGAGCTTGCTGAATGGTGGCTACATTTAGACACCAATCAGAAAGCGCTTCCCATGTGCTGAACGAAAAATGGGCCGGCTCCTATGCTTACATTCTTGCTTTTTCAAAAAAGATACAGAGAGAATGAAGAAAAATTATAATAGAAGTAAATTAGGAAGTTGCTTAAAATTGCATGCTCTATCTGAATCATACAAGTTTAATTTTGACTTGACTATTCCTTTAAAGGATGCTTGTGCAAAGCCGACACCACCTGCTCTTGTGCAACTAATTGTGCAAGAGTAGCGCTTGTCAATCAACCCTGTCGAATCAGTCTGGGGTGATTTTCATCCACCATATAAGTTGGCTCAGAGAGGGTTTAGGAAGCAGTGGTGTTTGTGCCTGGAATCAATAAGTGCATTTGCTTCTTAATAATCCTACCCCTTTGTAAACACATCAACTTTCAATTGCAATTATATATATATTGAGTGAGAGAGTGACTCACCTGACTGTGCCCACAGCATATTCTGCCTCAATCCCCTACCCAGCATCCAGACTCTGGCTGTGGGCTCCTGAGGCTGACAACATTTCTCAATATCTATCCTCAGCCAGTAAATGTTGTGAGGTATGCAGGCAACTTCAAATCTAGCAGTCAAGTCAAGATGCATACAATTAACACTTTCCTATAATTTTGTGTTAGTATTTAATTGCCGTGTTGACAGCATCCAAACATTAAACTCAAAGCTTAATTCTTCACAAAAAATGACATTTTTCCATAATTAAAAAAACTTTGCAGAGCATTTTATTTATTTGACCTGCTTTTCCTGTAATGTATCTCTGAAATGGGTA
Organism: Bombina bombina; assembly: GCF_027579735.1. Classification (NCBI taxonomy): domain Eukaryota; kingdom Metazoa; phylum Chordata; class Amphibia; order Anura; family Bombinatoridae; genus Bombina; species Bombina bombina. The sequence continues at coordinate 1,365,992,623 of NC_069499.1, forward strand.
GTGTTTCCAATCCCCACACAAAGGATACATTGTATTATTTGGAATGCAGAACTCTGCACTCCTATATTCTGCTCAGTCTATGGTAGAAATGTGCATTAACTTCTCTATATATGTTTCTAATTGGCCAACAGAAATGCAAGCAAAATAAACAAATTTAAGGAGTTGTTCTAGACTGGCAAGACAATACATATGTTTCTAAATGCTGGAAGAATTGATTTATGATTATTGAATTACCCTTAGTGATGGGCTTTTAATGGTATTTTATGAGATAATAAGATAAACAAGTCATTTGAAAAACACCAGTTTTATGGATTGTAATTGCCCCATGTTTGTAAATAGCTTATTGTACCAAATCTGTCTATGCAAAATTATTTTAAACAGATCCTGTGTACACTCTCAGGTTAAGTAATAGTAGAGTATTTTCTAGGTTAGAACATTCTGCGCAAATACAATTATAATGAACCTTTTATGTTGAGAATTTATTTAAAAAAAACATCATGGCAATAAAACGATATTGCATTGTTGCTATGACTGGGAGTCTGATCTGCTACACGAGATCATTTATTGAAATCATTTGTAGCACATTACACTACTCAGAACAATCTTTCCGCCCCTGCTTCCTGTTTACACCTCCCGGGCCTGCAAAGAGCAAATCACAGGAAAAGAGGGCGGGACAAATTAGCTGGCCCCGACTTACGTTTAAAACTCAAAGTCCCCTCCTCGTCAGTCGTGTCGTGTGTGTTTATGGGGACTGATCAAACTGCGGAAAGAGGAACTGCAGTGAGAATGAACAATCTGTGCACCATACAGCAACTAAACGCGGAGCCGGAGCCGGTCAGTTATATCTCTGTATATATGCGATAGGAAACGTACGTTTGTGTATATATATATATATATATATATATATATATATATATATATATATATATATATATATATATATACTTACACACACAAACATCTGAGCTTAGCGTAATGTGTCTGTCTACACAATATTAATGTGTATTATGACAGGTTGCTGTTGTTTCTCCTATAGGGACATCGTTTCTCTAGGTCAAAGCTGCCCACTTTTCACTTAGTTTTGTGTTCTAGTCAGAGGTGGATTTGTCATTATGCACAAACCTGGTTTACCATTGTCAGATACTGCTGTGTGGTATCTATTGCGTGTTATTAATCAAATGTTTGTTATAAAAGCAAATTTTACTACAAATGTACATGAGCGACGTATGCTGAAAAAAATATAGTGCGTATAGGTGATGGAAATTAGCCTTGGTCCCAACCCTCAGTGGAATATATCAGTCAATTTACTATTTTTTGAGTTTCATTTAAGTGTATTATATGGCCATTCTCTCCTTCTAGTTTTGTATGTACTAAGTCTCTAACCCTCCTGGAATGATCTGCAGCAGTGTGTAAGTGACATTCTCAGATGTGACCAGTCTGATGCAAGGTGACACTGGAATTGTTTTGAAATGTTTGTCTATATACAGTGTGTTTGTTTATATACTGTGTGTATGTGAGATGCTAAAGCAGGATGGGACTTCCAAATGTTGAAGCACTTGAAAGTGATGCAGCATTGCTGTAAAAATCTGACTAGAAAATATCAATTGAACATCTCTATGTAAAAAAAAAAAAAAGGAACATATTTTACCTCAAAATTTCCTAAGTATTCACACCCCACTGTAAAGAGACTTTAAGCAGCCAATCAGGATGCTAGTCCCAGGTCTTGCAAAGGAGTGTGCATCTGGCATGTACAGGCACTGTCATGTTATTTTCCTTTTCAGTTTAAGGAAGTTTACAATGAAGGTTTAAAAGATTTCAGTGAAATCTCATGAGATCAAAGTAATGCATGACATCAGTCCTAATGCTAATTGGCAATTTTGAAGTGTAATGTTCACAGAGCACTTAATTTGGTGAGCTGAGTAAATTGTGAGGTAAAATATCTTCTATTTTTACATAGAGATGCTTAGGTGATATTTTCATGTCCACTTTTTACAGTTCTGCTGCATCACTTTCAGGTGATTTAGCATATGAGTATTATGTCCCTTTAAGGTATCTCCCTTGTATTCTCACACACAGTAAATGCGTGAGAGCACTGTTCCACGGGGGTTGCAATTTACACACAGAAACCCGCAGCATTGAAAGATCCTGGAATTAATTGTGCTTTATAGAATATGTCTGAGTATCCCATTAGTTTTTTACTTGTTGTTGTGTTTTTTTTTTTTTTTTTTTTTTTTTTTTTTTTTTTTTTTTATGGTTTGTGTAGCTCTGCAAGGTGTGGTGTATTCCCAGGATAAACCACAGTTTTATATCCCAGTTTTACAGTATAATTAAATGCATAACACTTTTTTACTACAGGAACCTTTTTATAGGGAGATTGCAAGAGAGTGACTAGCACAGACAAAGACCTGACTCTATGCAGCTCCAGAGGGATAGGAATGTCTGGATTCCTGTGGGGAATGAGGCATTTAACTCCTTACTCCCCTTCTGCATGCATGTGCATTCTTGCTATTGTGTACTGTGAGGCAGCATGTTTCATGTGCTGTTATTTCCTATATAGATCCTGCCACATTACACAAATATAGAATAAACATAGCCACAATTGTGGCTTAATCTGATAAGTTTAACCACAGCCATAATGTTAGTATAAAGTGCATTGATTAGCAGTTGTTATCTGCTAAAGTGAATTAGAGGATGATTTGTATCAGTGTTCGCTCAGAGAAGTCTGCAGTGTACATCATGCCCAGCTCTGAGTAGCCTCCATTTTCAGAGCAAAATTACATGAAAGGGACAAAATAAATAATGAGCGTATATTGCAAAGTTGTGTTAGCTGCAAATAACTAAAACATTTATATTTAAAAATCTCAATGTGTTTATTGTCCTTTTAAACCTGAAACAAATTGTCAGCTACTATTAGTCAGGAGCTGTTTATAATGGGTTCTACCTCTTACTGGAGCCACACAAAAAAATGACAGCTAAATAGTCACTCACATTTGTTTAAAGGGACACTGAACCCAAATTTTTTTCTTTTGTGATTCAGATAGAGCGTGCAATTTTAAGCAACTTTCTAATGTACTCCTATTATCAATTTTTCTTTGTTCTCTTGCTATCTTTATGTGAAAAATAAGGCATCTAAGCTTTTTTTTTGGGGGGGGTTCAGAACTCTGGACAGCACTTTTTTATTGGTGGATGAATTTATCCACCAATTAGCAAGGACAACCTAGGTTGTTCACCAAAAATGGGCCGGCATCCAAACTTACATTCTTGCATTTCAAATAAAGATATCAAGAGAATGAAGAAAATTTGATAATAGGAGTAAATTAGAAAGTTGCTTAAAATTGCATGCTCTATCTGAATCATGAAAGAGAAAAAATTTGGGTTCAGTGTCCCTTTAATTTGTAAGCTCCCTAGGGAGCAGGGCCCTCAAAAATAAAGGGCTACCCAGACTAGGATCAGTAGGCCACATCCTACCTTCCAGGGGGCTTTGTGTGACACAGTTAATTAAAACGCAAAGTTGATTAAAAGTTACTAACTTTCTATGTAACTGAACAAAAAATGTGAATATCGTGTAATTTTATTATGTAATGTTATCTTTAGAATTAGTGTAGTGCTCTACCAGTCCCACAGTTAGTGAAACCTAAAATAAAACCACTTGTGCACCCCGCTCTAGTCCTTCTGTCTGAGGGCCTGATATTCAAAACCTTGTCGCATTGAGAGAATTGCACAAAACTCTTTGAATTTTGTTTAGACCTTGTATTGTAATGTAGGAGACTCTGTTTCACATAAAGAAGAGTACATAGCAACTTAAACATTTCCCAAGATAAAATTTGTGTTTCTACATTTTTATTTTTTTCTACAGGGCCTCGTCGCACCTGAGCAGCGAGGTTTTCAATATCAGGCCCTCAGACTACCTATTCCTGTCTTGTCTTTATTTCTCTGTTTAAACTGCTGCGAAATCTGTGCATTACAAAAAAACACTGTAATAATAACAACAATATGGGACTTATTAAACTAGTTTACCAGCGTAGATATGCTTGGAATAATCATTCTGGATTTATTGCAATATGTAACATAAATAATCTAAACCTCCAGCAGATAAAATGTTAAAGAATATTTATTAAATTATCATGTACAGGGTCCAACAAAGAAAAAGCAATGTTTCAGGCTTAATTCTAGCCCTTATTCATGCTTCTAGGCTAGTATTAAGCCCAAAGCATTGCTTTTTCTTTGTTGGACCCTGTGCATGATAATCTAATAAAGGTCCTTTTACATTTTATCCACTGGAGGTTTGGATCATATGTGGATTAGCAGGCTTGGTTGGTAAACCTTCTGTGTGTTAGAAATGTGGTGCTGTTTCCTACCTCCTATTCAATATCGAATCTGTAACATGATTCAGGGTTGTGGAGGAGGATATTTTTCCTGCTGATTTTGCAACTCTGTATAATTTTGGACCTTTTTTATTGATTTCCTTATTGATTCTGGATCTGTTAGTGCTGATGATATTGATAGTTTGTGTGGTTTATGATTTTTGTTATGTTGCAACTTCTAAGGAGTTTACTGGATACTGTACATTTTTTAAAGTAAACTCACTGATTGTCTCATATGTGTCAGAGTTCACTTTATTAAGTAACTAGTCCATAAACTGAACTATCTGTTTGGTCCAAAGGTAAAAGGTGCTTGGGGCTAACAATAGAAATATTTTTGTATGATAACCATAAAATATTACACAGAATGGCAGTATAGTTAATTGCAGACTGGCATGTTAATGTTTTCAGAACACTATGTTTACTTAGTAAACAAAAGTGCTATTAAAATGCTATTGTTTACTATAATTTGAGAGTTTTTTTTTTTATGTATTACTCTATGCAGCATTTATTCTGGGCCAGATTACGAGTGGAGCACAAACGTGTGCGCAACCAATAAGGGGTTTATCGCGGGTGTTCGCACTTGTCGAGTTTACCACCGGTATTATGAGTTGAAAGTAAATGCAATTTGCGCTAGAATGATTACCGTGACTTCAGAGTTCTGGTTAACTGTTTTGCAAGACTAAAAAGTTGCACACGACACATCAAAAATACTTTACAAAAGTAAAGTTACACTCATAATAACACTATCTAATAATAAAAAATATTCACTAAAATGAAAACTTTTTATAAAGGCAGGCAAAGGCTTTAACATGGTTACATACATATACATGTCTAAAGGTGTGTGTATGTGTGTTGAAAAAGTTGCTTGCCCAAGAGTTAGTGGTCCCATGACCACACACACACTCTCACACAAGCTCTCTCTTACACACTCTTAAACATTGTCACACAGTCTCTCTCACATATATTCTCACACTTGCATCCTATTGCTCACTCTCTCATATTCTCACTAACACACACAAACTCTCTTACACACAATTGTTTTGCAGTTACTATGGAGGTGGCACATTTATTACTGTAGCACCCCTACTTCCTAAAGGCACTAACAGCCATACCTTTACACGGTAGTGTTTTTTTTTTACATATCCTATGCTTCAGCAGGACAAGGAGAATGATAAATAAGAAAAGTAGGAATAAGTAAATATGATACCTTCTGCCATCTCCACTGTGCAGCTATTGATAGAGTACAAGCTAAGGTTGCTAAAAAAAGCTAAGACATTAAAGTGTAGAAACACCTTTACTATAGACAAACTTTTAACAATCATCTTTTTCAGGCAAGGCATATTTTATACTGACCAGAATATGGGGATTAATTCTTCATGTATTATAGATACCTTGTTTTCTGTTATATATCCCCCTATCATTTGAGAATATTGACCTGAGAAGTGCAGTGTTACTTTGAGTATACTGCAAAAGCCCATACAATTACTTTATTTGTTATTTTGAAAACTGTGTGGGGCAGTATTAGAAATAGTAGTAATAACCTAATATCAGAAAAAAAAAAAAATAAATATATATATATATATATATATATATATATATATATATATATATATATATATATATATATATATATATATATATATATTAAAATTATGGGGGGGGGAGATAAAAAACTGAAATTAAAATCCTCCATGTCTCAAAATTAAATCAATGTAAATATTTGCATAGGAAATTAGTACATCTAAGCAAGTATCCCCGCTTGCCCCCAGAAATTCTTAATATGCAATGTTTCCAATGCACACGAGAATTGTGGGTAAGATATGCAAATTAGGTATGCAAATTCTCAGTTTTTTTGCTTCAAAATACTGTTTTAACACAGCGATCCTTTTAAACAGGAATATGACAGCAAACCAGAAATCACTCACTATACAAGCCTGTTTCGTTCTTTTTAGAACTCATCAGTAGGAGATAGATTTCTGATTGCTGCATTGGAAAAGCTATTTTCATGGCATACCTAATTTGCATATCTTACCCACAATTCTCGTGTGCATTGGAAACATTGCATATTAAGAATTTCTGGGGGCAAGCGGGGATACTTGCTTAGATGTACTAATTTCCTATGCAAATATTTACATTGATTTTTTATATATATATATATATATATATATATATATATATATATATAATCACACACATATACATGCATTGGAGCCCTTTACAGTTAGATGAAATATGAAAAATCATAATTTTTATGCAATATGTACTGTAAATATTTCACATTCCAATGTTCTGCACAAAGCAGAATATGTATTTGTAAATAGATATTCCCGTGTGTGTAAAAACCATCAGATGTATGTAGAATGATGTGTTTATTAATAAATAGAACATATCCTTTAATGTGAAATATTAATATTTTCATGTCAGGTTTGCGTGAGGGCGGGGTGTTTAGTCTTTTGGGATTTTTTCCCCACTTTTTTTTTGCTCAGTTGACTTCTATGGGGGAATACGTGAACGCACACATGATATTCTAAGTTTGGCTTTTTGCGATTGTCGGGTTAGCGCAAGCGAAAACAGTTTACATTTAACTCCTAATATGAGTGCAACCCGACAAGCACAAAAAGCTTACTTCTAGCGCAAATAACGCTCGAGCCCGGAGCGTTATACCACTTGTAATTTGGGACTTGATGTTTAATGTCCCTTTTAATACTACTTTATTTGGAATGCAACATTTACTAAGAATATTTCATACATAAGTACATATTGTAAGCCAGGGCTGGCCAACTTCCTAACACATGGGGGATCTAGGTCAATATTTCAGATTAAGGGTCACATATATACATTTATGGTTATTTAACAAATAATATACTTCACAAAAATGTTCAGTGGCATAGGGGATTTAGGTAAGGCTGCTGGGTACCCTCAAAATTCTGTTCTCCCCTTTAAGGGGTTCTTTTGAGCTTTTTCCCACCCAAAACTCAAATTTTTATATCTGCCTTTACCTGAGGCCACAAACTATGGCACACATTCTTAGTTCTGCTTTTTCCCTGGGGCTCAATCACTAGTACAGATGGCTGAAGAAACGATTACAGAAAGATATGAGGTCCTGATCTAATGGTAACCAGCTCTCCTGTCTCCAGCACAGATCCAGGTATATGAGTACCCTGCAGTTGTTTATCACTGTGACTTCAAGGCTGCTCTAAAATGTGTGCACTGTGTAATATGATAGTCTCTCCCTTTAAGAAAGCTGAGAACATAAATTATGTGACTAGTAGCAAACACTGCATTACCCTGACCTTTCTGAATTTGAATGTTTTTGTTTCTCCTTTAAACACCCTTGGCATTTATTTAGAAATACACAACACCCAAAAATTGTAATACGAGATAAAAATGCAAATTCAGTAGAATAACCAATGAGGTAAAGATACAAGTACTGTGGAATAAACAATGAGGTAAAGACGTAAATACTGTAAACTAACATGTATGTATGTGCGGTAGTATACAATGCACATCACTAAATCCCATAAAATTAAAAGGGACATTCATGCATAAGAAAGAGGTTTGTTTAAACATGTTAAATATTTAGTTGTGGTTTATATCTGGGTAATTATATACCACGTCTATCGTGTTATTTTATTACACTACAACATGGCAAAGAACAGAAGATTAAATGCATTTCACTATTGTATTTATTTATAGGTGCTTGGTGGTTACTAGCTCATTACAAGAATTATGTTTTATGAGTGTTATCACAGTGACGTAATGACTTCATAAGCGTTTAGCTGTGAATAGTGTCACAGTTATGTTTATTTGCAGTAAAGGAGGTGACGGTACAGCACTAAATACAGTAGAATTGACTAACTGACAAACAAAAAAAAAAAAGACAATACAATAGCACTTACTTTGAATTTGAAATGAGTAGTAGAATATTTTCTGGCAAATTTCAAAGTTAATCATGTGACAGCCATCAGCCAATCACAAAATACATATACATATATACTGTGCACTGCTGCACATGCTCAGTAGGAGCGGGAACATTCAGAAAGTTTGTGTTTAAAAAGATTGTGCATATTTTTATAAAGGAAGTATATTGGAAAAGTTGTTTTATCTGAATCGTAAAACTTTGACTTTTTAGTCCCTTTAATGACTTTAATTTACTTCCTGGGCTATGCGTTAAGTAGAAGGGACCCTTTCTTTATTAAGGGAAAACTTTCAGTCTTTGCCATTGACAGGAGAGTTATTGCGTGCCCCCCACATTTCCATTTTTTTGTGGACCCCAAAAGTCAGACCTAGTGTGTACTTATTTACATATTTGATGACATCACAAAAAGGTTCCACAGAAGAAAGAAAGCAACACCAACAAAACAACCATTCCCTACATATACTTTAGCCTTTTGTTAAAGATAAGTTAAAATATTTTCTAATATCTATTTACTAGTTAGTAAGCCTGCCCAGAGGGCAATCTATATGTTGTAAATACAACCCCCCAAGCTACAAAAAATAGAAATACAGAAAAAAATTAAACACATTATCCAAAAATAAACATGAATCCCTATGAAAATTAAAAAAGCCCCCTAAACTAATGCTAAACTACCAATAGCCCTTAAAAGGGCTTTTTGTGGGGCATTGCCCTAAGTTAAACAGCTCTTTTTTACATTAAAAATAAACCCCAAAGTCCCCCACCCACCAAACCCCTCCAAAATAAAAATGACAATCTACCCATTGCCCTGAAAAGGGCATTTGTATGGGCATTGCCCTTAAAAGGGCATTCAGCTCTTTTTCAAAGTGCCAAAAAAAAAAAAACCTAACACTAAAACTCCAAATAGGTACTCACGGTTTCAGAAGTCCGGCAGAGAAGGTCTTCTTCCAGGCTGGTCCATCATCTTCATCCACAGTGAAGGCGGCGCTGAGCAGAGGTCCGGATCGGTTTTCCCAGATGTAGTGATCCTCGACGGCGGCGGCGATCCTCGGCGTCATGGAGGCTCCTGTTCATCCGATCGTCCGTGGTATACTGAGGAAAGAATGTAAGGTACCGCAATCAATTTGGGGTACTTTGCATTCCTATTGGCTGAATTTTTCAAAACAGCCAATAGGATTAGAGCTACTTAAATCCTATTGGCTGTTCAAATCAGCCAATAAGATTTCAATAGCTCTCATCCTATTGGCTGATTTAGAAAATTTCAGCAAATAGGAATTCAAGGTGCCCCAATAAATATGGGGTACCTTGAATGCTTTCTTCAGTGCGCAGCGGACTATCGTATTAAGAGGAACCTCCACGCCTTCGCCAAGGACCACCGCCGCAGAGGAGCGCCACATCTGGGAAGACCACTCCGGACCTCCGCGCCGCCTTCGCTGTGGATGAAGATAATGGACCGCCTGGAAGAAGACCTCTGCCGGACTTCAGGAACCGTAAGTATCTATTTGGGGCTTTAGTGTTAGTTTTTATTTTATTTTTTTAACTTAGGTTTTTTTTGAAAAAGAGCTGAATGCCCTTTTAAGGGCAATGCCCATACAAATGCCCTTTTCAGGGCAATGGGTAGTTTAGGTTTTTTTGGTGTTAATTTTTTTTGGGGGGGTTTGATGGGTGGGGGGTTTTACTGTTTGGGGGGGACTTTGTTTATTTTTAATGTTAAAGAGCTGTTTAACTTAGGGCAATGCCCTACAAAAAGCCCTTTTAAGGGCAATTGGTAGTTTAGCATTAGATTAGGGGGTGTTTTTATTTTGGGGGGGCTTTTTTATTTTCATAGGCATTGTTTAATTTTTTTATTTTGGATGTGTATTTTTTGTAATTAGATTAATGTAATTTTTTATTGTAATTAAGGGGTTAATTTAGGGGGTGTTAGGTTAGGGGGCTTAATCATTTAAATTAGTTTTTTGCGGTGTAGGTAAATTAGGTTTAATGTGTTTAGGGGTTAATATATGTATTAGGTAGTTTGCGATGTTGCGGTTTGCGGATTTAGGGGCTAATAATTTTCGGAATCCACCTGGACGCAGCTTCGCTGCATCAAGGTGAATTATTTTGGCTGCGCGCGCAGACAACATTTTGTTGGCTGCCTCGCACTGCCAACATTCCTTTTGAGGATGCGTGTGCAACTGCTGACGGCGACAGACATTACAATCGCAATTATAGTAAATATTTAGATAAATATCACATAACAAAATCAGATATAACCATTCTTACTGGTTATAATTGATTTTAATAAGTGATATATACTGATTTTAATAAGTTTTACTTAAAGAGGGTGTTGGTATTTCATGCTTGTAATGTTGCAGGGTGAGATGGGGTTATTACTAGGGGTGTCACCTTTTTTGGGAAACAATACTGCCTGTACTAATTGGCATAAATAATTATGCATCATAACTTTTAAACTAAATCTGATATGACTGATTTTAAATTCTAATCTATTTCAAATTAGATTCTCACATACTTTGTTTCACCCTAGATTCATCCTTCATTATGTACATTTTTCTGAACCTTAGTAATTTACTAGATTGGTCTGAATTTTTAAGTGGCTGGTGGCAGCTTTAGTTAGGACCCTAACAGAGACCTGTACAGTTTGATATTTGACCTCCCTTTCACTGTTTTAAATGGTTGCCCATAGTTTGATATAGAGAAGAGAATCAAAATTTTTTTTTTTTTAAATGGTTCCCAATGATCCATTTTTACCTGCTGAAGTGTATTGAATTGCTTACAAGTAGCTAGTTTACCCTTATTTCGTCATTTGAAATAGCTGATTTTAGCCTGTGGAATCCCAACTTACACTGAAAGTTTCTATACTGGAGTCAAGGCTTTTGACAATCCTAAGTAAACACAGCCAGCAGGAGATATTACACTCCCAGTGGGGTGCAGGATAGTTGAGTAATAAACTGTTAAATGTCCATTCCATTGTTCTCTTTAAGTATTGAGCTTATAACACATATAAGATAAGGAAGCACATGTGTGTACATAAAGTGATAACGTAATTAGATCTGATATAACCTGCAAGCTCAACACATATAGAAACATAGAATTTGACGGTAGATAAGAACCAAAAAGGCCCATCAAGTCTACCCATATTGCATGTTACTTTTTTTCTTTGGATAGCTTATGCATGTCCCAGGCATATTTTAATTCCTTTATAGTCTTTGTGTTTACCACCTCAATTGGAAGTTTATTCCATGAATCCACCACCCTTTCTGTAAAAAAAAAAAAAAAAATGCTTCCTCACATTTCTCCTGAATATGTTAGCCTCTAACTTAAGATTGTGACCCCTTGTTTTGGCATTTGTTTTTTGTGGAAATTACTTTAAGCTTTCGCTTTATTAAGTACCTTCATATATTTGAAGGTTTCTATCATGTCGCCTACTTCCATTCTCTCCTCTAAACCTATTTAGGCCATAGTGTCTTTCTTTGTACGTTTTTAAATTTTAGACTATGTACCTATTTAGTAGCCCTCCTTTGGTCAGTTTCTAGTTTATTTATGTCTTTCTGAAGATATGGTCTCCAGATTTGGCCTAACTAATGATCTGTAAAGTGGCATAAGAACCTTTCTATTTCTGCTACTAATACGTCTCTCAATGCAACCAAGTATTTGACTGGCCTTATTGGCTGCATTGTGTACCAAATTTTGAAATCATCTGAAATAATAATAATTTCTAAGTCCCGTTCCTCTTTAGTTACAGGCCTTTGAGTTTTTGGATCCTATATGCATAATTTTGCTTGTGGTAATATTAAATATCACTGTTCATTTGATCAACCTCTCCTGGAACATCAGCTCTTTTACAAATCTTTGTATCATCGGCAAACAAGCAAACCTTCCCCTGAAAGCCCACTTCCAATATCGCTTATGAAACAAAACAGGCCCAAGAACTGACCAGTGCAGGACACCACTAGTAACTGACCCCTCATTTCAATACGCTGTGGTTTAAAAGCACAACACCAGCTAATTCATTGAAAATGCAATTTTTGATAAATTTTATACTCTGCAGCTGATATAACAAGCCATAGAAAATACATTAAGGTTAAAACAATTTTACAGTATACTGTCCCTTTAAGTGTTACACTATCTTGCAGAATGACTTGACATCTGTTGCCTCACAATCTTATTGGAAGACATCTCATTATTTGATTTTTTTTTTTATTTATTTTTTCCCCCTTTGGTTCCAAAAATTTTGCGTGTGCTACAAAAAGTGTCAGTTAATGACCAAGGACTTGCCTGACACGTCCTCTGGGGTTTCAAGCGCTGGAAGCGATCTTGATCGCTTTCAGGGTATTGCAGTGATGCCTTTTTTTTTTTTTTTTTTTTTTTACTCACCGATGCAGAGAGATCCACTCTGTGGCCCTCTCTGCATCTGCCAGCGTTGGTGGGTGGGAGCCATAGCAGGGAGGCGGGTGGGCAGCCCATCGCTGGAGTAGTTCCGGCCACTGTTCTGGGAGTGCGTCAAGGTAGGCTACACATTGCAGTGTGCAAACAATCGCAAGGGAAGGAGGGAGGGGGGAATAATTGTTGGGAAAGGGATCTTGGAGGGGGTAGGATATTGAGGTGGGCAGCTACACTATTGAAAATGGGTTTATAAAAAATTAAGTTAAAAAATGAGCAAATTTGATCAGAAACTAGGCACTGGCCGACAGCTGCCAGTACCTAAGATGGCAACAAATAGGAAGAGGGGGGAGCTTAAGAGAGCTGTTTTTTGTGGGGGAGGTTGGGGGGAACCTACCCTGCAGAAACTGTATGTGTGTGTGTGTATATATATATATATATATATATATATATATATATATATATATATATATATATATATATATATATATATATATATATATATATATATATATATATATATAAGCAGACTTTCTGCCAGTACTTAAGATGGCGGTGTCAATTGTGGGGGAGGGAAGAGAGCTGTTTGAGAGGGGTCAGGGAGGGATCAGGGGTAGGATGTGTCAGGTGGTAGGCTGATTTCTACACTTAAGCTAAAATTAACCCTACAAGCTGCCTAAATAATTAACCCCTTCACTGCTGGGCATAATACAAGTGTGGTGCGCAGCGGCATTTAGCTGCCTTCTAGTTACCAAAAAGCAATGCCAAAGCCATATATGTCTGCTATTTCTGAACAAAGGGGATCCCAGAGAAGCATTTGCAACAATTTGTGCCATAATTGCACAAGCTGTTTGTAAATAATTTCAGTGAGAATCCTAAAGTTAGTTGGGGAATAAAGTGAATGATTTTTTTTTTTTTATTTGATCGCATTTGGCAATGAAATGGTGGCATGAAATATACCACAATGGGCCTAGATCAATACTTTGGGCTGTCTACTAAAAAAAATAAAAATAAACATGTGAAGGCTTATTCAGGGATTCCTGACAGATATCAGTGTTAAACTGTAACTATCGCTAATTTTGGGGGGGAAAAATGTGCTACTTGTACTTATTGCCCTATAGCTTGCAAAGAACATGTAAACATTTGGTATTTCTAAACTCAGGAAAACATTTAGAAACTATTTATCATGGGTGTTTTTGGTGGTTGTAGATGTGTAACAGTTTTTGGGGGTCAAAGTTAGAAAAAGTGTTCTATTTTTTACATCCTATTTTATAAAAAAAAATATAGTAAATTATATGATATGATGAAAATAATGGTATCTTTAGAAACTCCATTTAATTGCGAGAAAAACAGTATATAATTTGTATGGGTACAGTAAATGAGTAAGAGGAAAATTACAGCTAAACACAAACACCACAAAAATGTAAAAATAGCCCTGGTCCTTAACGGTAAGAAAATGGAAAAGTGCTGTGATCACTAAGGGGTTAAAGGGACAAAAAAATGTTTTTCTCTTTATTGTGTCTAAAAGAGGGCATTTTAAAATGTTTCACAGTGTTTTTTTTATTATTATAAAAATGTATTGAGGGGAAAAACATGTTTTGTTTGTATACCTGTGATACCGGTCACTGTTCACCAGTAAAGCAGTAGGAGATTGTCTCAAAAAAAAAAAATGAGCATTAAGGCCTTAAAGGGACATTATACACTAGATTGTTCTTTGCATAAATGTTTTGTAGATAATCCATTTATATAGCCCATCTGGCGTGTTTTTATAAAAATGTATAGTTTTGCTTATTTTTAATAACCAAGCCCCACAGTGCCAGATGTATACACGTGTTTGCAGGCTCCTGTTTATGTTATCTGCCTTTTCATATAGGGTAGGGGGGGAGTGTCTGCTCTTTTTGTTTACCTACGTTTTTTAAAAAGGTTTTTAGATCAGTATTTGTATATATTCTTCTTTATAGTAGTGTCTATTACATGCAGTTATATGGAAATTGCTGTATAATGTCCCTTTAAAGTGAAGGTCAACTTCACTCAACTGCCTCACGGCATCGGATAAACTTTGAGGGTGGGTTTAATTAATCAATCTTTATAGATATAATTATTATTTTTTTTTCTTTTTAAATCTTTACCTTTTGAGCGCTCCGACGATAAGCGCATCTCTCCTGACCGGCATTTTGTCAAATTGATTGACGGATGAAGATTTTTAAAAGAACAATGATTCGTTCTTTTAAGAATATTCATATGTCAATCAATTTGACAAAGTGCCGGGTGGGAGAGATGCGCTTATCGTCGGAGCGCTCAAAAGGTAAAGATTTAAAAAAAATAATGAAATCTAAAAAATTTGAACAATTAAACCCACCCTCATTTTGCAAAGTTTATCCGATACCGTGGGGCAGTTGAGTGAATTTGACCTAAACTTTAAAGGGACAGTGTACCATAGAACTGTTATTGTTTTAAAAGATAAATAATTTCTTTATTACTCATTCCCCAGTTTTGTATAACCAACACAGTTATATTAATATACTTTTTACCTCTGTGATTACCTTGTATCTAGGAACCTTCTTCCAGCCCCCTGATCACATGACTGTGACTGTTTATTATCTATTGTCTTAAATTTAACATTGTTTGTGCTAGATCTTAAATAACCCCCTGTGCCTGAACATAGTGTTATCTATATAGCCCACATGTACTTTCTGTCTCTTTGTGTTGAAAAGAGATTTAAAAAGCATGTGATAAGAGGCAGCCCTCAAAGGCTTAGAAATTAGCATATGAGCCTACCTATGTTTAGTTTAAACTAAGAATACCAAGAGAAAAAAGCAAATTTGATGATAAAAGTAAATTGGAAAGTTGATTAAAATTAGAAGTCCTATCTGAATAATGAAAGTTTCATTTATACTAGACTGTCCCTTTATGGCCCAGTTTTACTGACATGCACTTCCTGTTAGCTGCACATTTAAAAGATACATATTTTTTTTTAACACAATATTTTTTTTTTCTTTCATAATTCAGAAAGAGCTTGCAATTTTTAAACAACTCTCCAATTTGCTTCATTCTCTAGATATCCTTTGTTGAAAAGTATATCTAAATAGGCTCAGGAGCTGCTGATTGGTGGCTGTGCATAGATGCCTCATGTTATTGGCTTACCCATGTGCATTGCTGTTTCTTCAAATGATACCTAAAGAAATAAAGTGACTGTTAACCCAAAAATGTTCTCCCCTTTAAATTGTTCACAGTGATCCATTTTACCTGCTGGGGTGTATTTAATTGTTTACAAGTAGCTCCTTTACCCCTTTTTGGCATTTAAAATAGCTGATTTAGCCTGTGGTATCCCCACCTATAGTAAAAGTTTGTATACTGGAGTCTCAGCTATTGAATAGCCTAAGTAAACACAGCCAGCTGATAAATTATAATTTTCCATTGCATTGTTCTGTCTTGAGCGTTGGTTTTCCAGACAGATATAAGATAAGGAAGCAACTGTGTGTACACAAAGTGATATGAGATCTGATAACACCTGAAACTCAACCCATTGTAATAGGCTGTGGTTTAAAAGCACAAAACCAGCTACTTCATATACACAAACCTGAAAATGCAATTTCTCATAAATCTTATACTCTGCAGCTTGTATAACAAATCATTGAAAATTCATTAATATAAAAAATGTTTTACAGTGTACTATCCCTTTAGGCAAATTAGAGAAAATAAATCAATTGGAATTTTGTTTTAAAATTCTATTCTTTATCTGATTCATGAAAGAAAATGTTTGGGTTTCATATTATTGGGAGAAAGGCCCTGGGTTGGTATTTCACATAAGTGATAATGCAGTTCTGCTTATTATTTAGGGAGTTTTCCTATGTAAGTATGGGATTTAGGGCTGCTCTGTTTTTGTGGAGGGCTCATGTTCCTCTCTGTGTTTGTTTTTTACTTGTTTGTCATCTTCCTATTTGTAAGGGAGGTGCTTATCAGTATTTGGTGTGAGATGCCTGGGAAAGGTGACCGGTTAGTGTACACAGGGAAAGTCTTTGTTTTGGTTCACCTTAAATGGAGCAGAACTCTAAGATGTGGGGATAGAGACGTCTATCTGGAGCAGCTGTGTTTATTGAAGTGTTGAAACTTTGGTAAACAACTTTTAGTAGTTGTTATTATTATTATTATTATTATTATTATTATTATTTTGTGTGTGTAATATTTCTATTAATTTTATAACAGAGCAATACATTTAAACGTTCACGTGTGTGTGATATACATACGAATGATACCTTCCAGAATAAACAAATCAATAACAACAAGGAGGAGAAGGAAAATTAAAGGGACAGTCTACTCTAAAATGTTTATTGTTTAAAAAGATAGATAATGCGTTTACTACCCGTTCTCCAGCTTTGCATAATCAACATTATTATATTAATATACTTTATAACATCTAAACACCTGCCTTTTTTTAAGCCCCTGCAGGCTGCCTTTATCTGAGTCCATTTTATAAGCTTTTTATAACAAGACAGGGCTAGTTAATGTGTCATATAGATAACACTGTGCTCACTCCTGTGGAGTTACAAATGAGACTGCACTGATTGGCTGAAATGCAAGTCTTAAACAGCCCTGAGATAAGGGAGCAGTCTGCAGATGCTTAGATACAATATAATCACAGAGGTCAAGTGTATTAATATAACTGTGCTGGTTATACAAAACTGGGGAATGTATAATAAAGGGATTGTCTATCTTTTTAAACAATCACAATTTTGGAGTAAACTGTCCCTTTAATCTTTTAATGCCGTTGTATTCCGTCACAACAGCACTGGGCTTTAAAGCCGTTATGACGGAATACAACGTCATCGCAAACGGCTGTCCTGAAGACTACTATGCTTGCAGGATTTGATCGCAGTCTGGAGGGCATTGCTAGCGTCTTAGGGACACCCCCCAGACCCGATCCCATAAATGAAATCTCGCTGTCTTTTGCACAATCGCGTGATTTCAATTTGTCTATTTGTCGATGTTCTTTCTTAACCCTTTCATGACTGGGTTAAAAAGTCTACATCAAAACATTTCAGGATTGTGATATATAGTAAAACCTCTAGAGGAGTTCAATGAAAACAGTCCACAAATGTTAAAGGGATATGAAACCCAAATTGTTTTCTTTTGTGATTCAGACAGAACATACCATTTATTTTTATTATTATTTTTTTTTTTTTTTAAGTTTCCTGTTATCAAATTTGCTTTATTCCCATGGTATTCTTTGTTGAAGTTGTACTTAGGTAGGTGTCTGTAGACCTACATGGCAGGAAATAGTGCTGCCATATAGGGCTCCAGACTCATGCACGCTCCTGAGCTTACGTCTCTGCTTTTCAACAAAAGAGAGAAAATTTGATAGAAGTAAATTAGAAAGTTGTTTAAGTGTTTCTAAGCCACCTCAGACAACCTCTTATCACATGCTTTTTATTTGCTTTTCACAGCAGGAGACTGCTAGTTCATGTGGGCCATATAGTTAACATTGTACTCACGCTCGTGGAGTTATTTAAGAGCACGCACAACACAGTACTACATGCAACTCAATAGATAATAAATAAAAAGTAATGTGATCAGGGGGCTGTCAGAAGATAATTAGATTAATGGTAATCACAGCGGTAAAAAGTATATTAATTGTTGGTTATGCAAAACTGGGGAATGGGTAATAAAAGGATTATCTTTCTTTTAAATCTAAATAGAAAGTAGTCAACAAGCTAAACATATTATAAAATATTCTGTAATAAAAGGGAAATAGGGGAAGAGGAAATTCAATGAAACAACAATTTGATAACACTTTATACCAGGAAAGGTTGCCCCCTAACTCCACCAGGGAATGTATATATGTGTGTATATATGAGTGTTATCTGCACTCTCACTGCTGCAAAGTCATCAACCAGGGTGCTTAGTCAAAGTTAAATTTCAATAGTATGCAAATAGACTGCACTCACTGGATTTGTGATAAATAATACAAGTTTATTGTTTAAAACGTCACTATGATTTAAACAATAAATTTGTATTTATCACAAATCCAGTGAGTGCAGTCTATTTGCATTATATATATATATATATATATATATATATATATATATATATATATATATATATATATATATATATATATATATATATATATATATATATATATATAAATATAAATGTGGTATTTGTATATCAATATTCATAGCAGTCAATGCACTATTAAGAGTCTCATCCACAGATCACACAGTAGAAAGGCATTTTTCATTATGAAAGGAAGGTAAAATACGAATGCATGCCACATCATGTGTAATCACTGAAATGCAGAAATGAATAATTTTGCATTACGTTATATGTTAGTAGGCTTGGGGTGTGCCTATACTTAAACAAAATAAAGTGTGCAGTTTACTTTTTAAAAACCCTTAATGGCACATGTAGAGTTTATATCCTAAGAATTTAGAAAAAATTTAAATCGGACACGATTGTAATTGTTGTCTAAAACAATAAATAAGAACACTCTCTTTTTAATATATAGTCACTTCTAATATAAGATTAGGTAGTAAGCTTTAAAAAATAGATATAGATATATATATATATATATATATATATATATATATAAATTATTTTTTAAAGAATAAATCAAAGTATTTTATATTCGCTACTCTTGATTATATCATTGTTTGAGAGGCAGCTATAAATATCTAGGAAATGGGCATATCTATCTATGTATATGTATATATATATGTATGTATATGTATATGTATATGTATACATAGATAGATATGCCCATTTCCTAGATATTTATAGCTGCCTCTCAAACAATGATATAATCAAGAGTAGCGAATATAAAATACTTTGATTTATTCTTTAAAAAATAATTATATATATATATATATATATATATATATATATATATATATATATATATATATATATAAATTTTTTTTTTTTTTTTTTTTTTTTTTTTTTTTTGTTGTTGTTTCTTTGTATTAGGACCATATAAAGACTCTGCGTCTGACTCTTCGTGAGGATCACTCTCCAGAGAGGGGGGATTCCACCAAAGTAAAGGTAAGGATTAACAAACAACTGAAAGAGGTCTATCTCTGGAAGTGAACTATTCATTTTAATTATTATATCCCTGTAAGTCACAGATTGCAAACATGTGTTAGACTGAATGGTTTAGTCATGCAGACGGTCACCAACTTTTCTTCTGTTAAGTGTGATCAGTCCACGGGTCATCATTACTTCTGGGATATTACTCCTCCCCAACAGGAAGTGCAAGAGGATTCACCCAGCAGAGCTGCATATAGCTCCTCCCCTCTACGTCACTCCCAGTCATTCTCTTGCACCCAACGACTAGATAGGATGTGTGAGAGGACTATGGTGATTATACTTAGTTTTATATCTTCAATCAAAAGTTTGTTATTTTAAAATAGCACCGGAGTGTGTTATTATCTCTCTGGCAGAGTTTGAAGAATAATCTACCAGAGTTTTTGTTATGATTTTAGCCGGAGTAGTTAAGATCATATTGCTGTTTCTCGGCCATCTGAGGAGAGGTAAACTTCAGATCAGGGGACAGCGGGCAGATGAATCTGCATAGAGGTATGTAGCAGTTTTTATTTTCTGACAATGGAATTGATGAGAAAATCCTGCCATACCGATATAATGTCATGTATGTATACTTTACACTTCAGTATTCTGGGGAATGGTACTTCACTAGAATTACACTGTAAGAAATACATAAAGCTGTTTAATAACTAGAGATTATGTTTAACGTTTTTGCTGGAATGTAAAATCGTTTTCATTTGCTGAGGTACTGAGTGAATAAATGTTTGGGCACTATTTTTCCACTTGGCAGTTGCTTAATCTGTTTTCTGACAGTTTCTGTTCTCCCTCACTGCTGTGTGTGAGGGGGAGGGGCCGTTTTTGGCGCTTTTACTACGCATCAAATATTTCAGTCAGCAACTCATTGTATTCCCTGCATGATCCGGTTCATCTCTACAGAGCTCAGGGGTCTTCAAAACTTATTTTGAGGGAGGTAATTTCTCTCAGCAGAGCTGTGAGAATTATAGTTTGACTGAGATAAAAAACGTTTATTCTGTAATTTGTTTCCTGCTTTCAGAATTTGTTATCTTTGCTAATGGGATTAAACCTTTGCTAAAGTTGTGTTGTTTACAAGGATTGAGGCTATAACTGTTTCAATTTATTAATTTTCAACTGTCATAGATCTTCTGTGCTTCTTAAAGGCACAGTACGTTTTAATATTATTCTAATTGAATTGTATTTCCAAGTTGCAAGTTTATTTGCTAGTGTGTTAAACATGTCTGATTCAGAGGATGATACCTGTGTCATTTGTTGCAATGCCAAAGTGGAGCCCAATAGAAATTTATGTACTAACTGTATTGATGCTACTTTAAATAAAAGTCAATCTGTACAAATTGAACAAATTTCACCAAACAACGAGGGGAGAGTTATGCCGACTAACTCGCCTCACGTGTCAGTACCTACATCTCCCGCTCAGAGGGAGGTGCGTGATATTGTAGCGCCGAGTACATCTGGGCGGCCATTACAAATCACATTACAGGATATGGCTACTGTTATGACTGAGGTTTTGGCTAAATTACCAGAACTAAGAGGTAAGCGTGATCACTCTGGGGTGAGAACAGAGTGCGCTGATAATATTAGGGCCATGTCAGACACTGCGTCACAGGTGGCAGAACATGAGGACGGAGAACTTCATTCTGTGGGTGACGGTTCTGATCCAAACAGACTGGATTCAGATATTTTAAATTTAAACTGGAAAACCTCCGTGTATTACTAGGGGAGGTGTTAGCGGCTCTGAATGATTGTAACACAGTTGCAATACCAGAGAAAATGTGTAGGTTGGATAAATATTTTGCGGTACCGGCGAGTACTGAGGTTTTTCCTTTACCTAAGAGACTTACTGAAATTGTTACTAAGGAGTGGGATAGACCCGGTGTGCCGTTCTCACCCCCTCCGATATTTAGAAAAATGTTTCCAATAGACGCCACCACAAGGGACTTATGGCAAACGGTCCCTAAGGTGGAGGGAGCAGTTTCTACCTTAGCTAAGCGTACCACTATCCCGGTGGAGGATAGCTGTGCTTTTTCAGATCCAATGGATAAAAAGTTAGAGGGTTACCTTAAGAAAATGTTTGTTCAACAAGGTTTTATATTGCAACCCCTTGCATGCATTGCGCCGATCACGGCTGCAGCGGCATTCTGGATTGAGTCTCTGGAAGAGAACATTGGTTCAGCTACTCTGGACGACATTACGGACAGGCTTAGAGTCCTTAAACTAGCTAATTCATTCATTTCGGAGGCCGTAGTACATCTTACTAAACTTACGGCGAAGAATTCAGGATTCGCCATTCAGGCACGCAGGGCGCTGTGGCTAAAATCCTGGTCAGCTGATGTTACTTCTAAGTCTAAATTGCTTAATATACCTTTCAAAGGGCAGACCTTTTTCGGGCCCGGGTTGAAAGAGATTATCGCTGACATTACAGGAGGTAAAGGCCATGCCCTGCCTCAGGACAAAGCCAAAGCCAAGACTAGACAGTCTAATTTTCGTTCCTTTCGTAATTTCAAAGCAGGAGCAGCATCAACTTCCTCTGCACCAAAACAGGAAGGAGCTGTTGCTCGCTACAGACAAGGCTGGAAACCTAACCAGTCCTGGAACAAGGGCAAGCAGACTAGGAAACCTGCTGCTGCCCCTAAAACAGCATGAATTGAGGGCCCCCGATCCGGGATCGGATCTAGTGGGGGGCAGACTTTCTCTCTTCGCCCAGACTTGGGCAAGAGATGTTCAGGATCCCTGGGCGCTAGAGATAATATCTCAGGGATACCTTCTGGACTTCAAATACTCTCCTCCAAGAGAGAGATTTCATCTGTCAAGATTGTCAACAATCCAGACAAAGAAAGAGGCGTTTCTACGCTGCGTACAAGAGCTCTTGTTAATGGGAGTAATCCATCCAGTTCCACGATCAGAACAGGGACAGGGGTTTTACTCAAATCTGTTTGTGGTTCCCAAAAAAGAGGGAACTTTCAGACCAATCCTGGACTTAAAGATCCTAAACAAATTCCTAAGAGTTCCATCGTTCAAGATGGAGACTATTCGGACAATTTTACCTATGATCCAAGAAGGTCAGTACATGACCACTGTAGATTTAAAAGAGGCTTACCTTCACATACCGATTCACAAAGATCATTATCGGTACCTAAGGTTTGCCTTCCTAGACAGGCATTACCAGTTTGTGGCTCTTCCATTCGGATTGGCTACAGCTCCAAGAATCTTCACAAAGGTTCTGGGTGCTCTTCTGGCGGTACTAAGACCGCGGGGAATCTCGGTAGCTCCATACCTAGACGACATTCTGATACAAGCTTCAAGCTTTCAAACTGCCAAGTCTCATACAGAGTTAGTGCTGGCATTTCTAAGGTCACATGGATGGAAGGTGAACGAAAAGAAAAGTTCACTCGTTCCACTCACAAGAGTTCCCTTCCTGGGGACTCTTATAGATTCTGTAGAAATGAAGATTTACCTGACAGAGGACAGGCTAACAAGACTTCAAAGTGCTTGCCGCACCCTTCATTCCATTCAACACCCGTCAGTGGCTCAATGCATGGAGGTAATCGGCTTAATGGTAGCGGCAATGGACATAGTACCCTTTGCACGCTTACACCTCAGACCACTGCAACTGTGCATGCTAAGTCAGTGGAATGGGGATTACTCAGACTTATCCCCTTCTCTGAATCTGGATCAAGAGACCAGAAATTCTCTTCTATGGTGGCTTTCTCGGCCACATCTGTCCAGGGGGATGCCGTTCAGCAGACCAGACTGGACAATTGTAACAACAGACGCCAGCCTTCTAGGTTGGGGTGCCGTCTGGAATTCTCTGAAGGCTCAGGGACAATGGAGTCAGGAGGAGAGTCTCCTGCCAATAAACATTCTGGAATTGAGAGCAGTTCTCAATGCCCTCCTGGCTTGGCCCCAGTTGACAACTCGGGGGTTCATCAGGTTTCAGTCGGACAACATCACGACTGTAGCTTACATCAACCATCAGGGAGGGACAAGAAGCTCCCTAGCTATGATGGAAGTATCAAAGATAATTCGCTGGGCAGAGTCTCACTCTTGCCACCTGTCAGCAATCCACATCCCGGGAGTGGAGAACTGGGAGGCGGATTTCTTAAGTCGTCAGACTTTTCATCCGGGGGAGTGGGAACTTCATCCGGAGGTCTTTGCCCAAATACTTCGACGTTGGGGCAAACCAGAGATAGATCTCATGGCGTCTCGACAGAACGCCAAGCTTCCTCGTTACGGGTCCAGATCCAGGGATCCAGGAGCAGTCCTGATAGATGCTCTGACAGCACCTTGGGACTTCAGGATGGCTTACATGTTTCCACCCTTCCCGTTGCTTCCTCGATTGATTGCCAGAATCAAACAAGAGAGAGCATCAGTGATTCTAATAGCACCTGCGTGGCCACGCAGGACTTGGTATGCAGACCTGGTGGACATGTCATCCTGTCCACCTTGGTCTCTACCTCTGAAACAGGACCTTCTGATACAGGGTCCCTTCAAACATCAAAATCTAACTTCTCTGAAGCTGACTGCTTGGAAATTGAACGCTTGATTTTATCAAGACGTGGGTTTTCTGAGTCAGTTATTGATACCTTAATACAGGCTAGGAAACCTGTTACCAGAAAGATTTACCATAAGATATGGCGTAAATACCTATATTGGTGTGAATCCAAAGGTTACTCTTGGAGTAAGGTTAAGATTCCTAGGATATTGTCTTTTCTACAAGAAGGTTTAGAAAAGGGTTTATCTGCTAGTTCTTTAAAGGGACAGATCTCAGCTCTGTCCATTCTGTTACACAAACGTCTGTCAGAAGTTCCTGACGTCCAGGCTTTTTGTCAGGCTTTGGCCAGGATTAAGCCTGTGTTTAAAACTGTTGCTCCACCATGGAGTTTAAACCTTGTTCTTAATGTTTTACAGGGCGTTCCGTTTGAACCCCTTCATTCCATTGATATAAAGTTGTTATCTTGGAAAGTTCTATTTTTAATGGCTATTTCCTCGGCTCGAAGAGTCTCTGAATTATCAGCCTTACATTGTGATTCTCCTTATTTGATTTTTCATTCGGATAAGGTAGTCCTGCGTACTAAACCTGGGTTCTTACCTAAGGTAGTTACTAACAGGAATATCAATCAAGAGATTGTTGTTCCTTCTTTATGCCCAAATCCTTCTTCAAAGAAGGAACGTCTACTGCACAACCTGGATGTAGTCCGTGCTCTAAAATTTTACTTACAGGCAACTAAGGAATTTCGACAAACGTCTTCTCTGTTTGTCATTTACTCTGGGCAGAGGAGAGGTCAAAAAGCTTCCGCTACCTCTCTTTCTTTTTGGCTTCGTAGCATAATTCGTTTAGCTTATGAGACTGCTGGACAGCAGCCTCCTGAAAGAATTACAGCTCATTCTACTAGAGCTGTGGCTTCCACTTGGGCCTTCAAGAATGAGGCCTCTGTTGAACAGATTTGCAAGGCTGCAACTTGGTCTTCGCTTCATACTTTTTCCAAATTTTACAAATTTGACACTTTTGCTTCATCGGAGGCTATTTTTGGGAGAAAGGTTCTTCAGGCAGTGGTTCCTTCTGTATAAAGAGCCTGCCTATCCCTCCCGTCATCCGTGTACTTTTTTTTTTTATTATAGTCTTTATTAGGTATTAGTTCAGGATAACAGTAATTAAACCAGCTACAATTGATACATCACTCAAACTACAAATGAATAACATAGTAAATTTGAAATGTAACAGAAAACATCTTACTGCTCCTTTGTCAAAACAAAGCTTTGCTCATTTTTTGTTGTTAATGAAGTTCATATATCCCTATATCAGAGATCACATGACTTCATAAGAGTGGAGAAAAAAAAAAAAAGGAAAGATTGAGAGAGAGGAAAGAAGAAAAAAAAAAAAAAAAAAAAAAGGGGGGGGGGGGGTGAGGGTAGGGAAAAGGTAATTGAGGTTGAAGGTAAGTAGTGGCAGGGGTAGGGTCACATGTCGAGACGCCGGCGAGGCAAGGCAGCACGCTCATAGGTTCAAATAGTTTTGTTCCATATAGCGTTCATCATTTCATAAGTGTCCAGCTTATGTGTTTTGAGATAGTGGTATCTCTCAAGGCATAACAGATCCGCTACCACGAGTCTCCACTCGTCTATTGTAGGTATAGTTTGGGATTTCCAATATTTAGGAATGAGTTTTTTGGCTGCTGTGATCATAATGAGCAGCAGTGGTAGTTTGCCTAGTCCTGTCAGTTTGGGCAAAGAGAGGAATAGGATGGCATTTGGACTTGGGGAGACATGAGTTGACAGTATGTCAGAGATAGCTAGGAAGATATCTCTCCAATAATCCTCCAATCTGGAGCAAGACCACCAGACGTGGAGGAGGGTGCCCTCCTCTCCGCACCCTCTCCAGCACGTGTTGTTTAGTGTGGGGAATATTTTACGAAGGCGGGAGGGGGTCAGATACCAACGGCAGGAAAGTTTCAGGTGAATCTCCTGTACTATGGCTGACGCCGAGGCCCTTTTGGTCAAACAAAAGGCTCTAGACCATGTCTCTGTATCAATGTCCTGGCCAAGTTCCCGGCTCCAAGAGTATGTGTATGATGGAAGGGCTAAGGTGTCTGGACTGTTTAGTGTTTTGTAGAGCTTTGAGATTAGATGCCTCGGGGGAGTCAGTTGAGTGCATAGTTTTTCAAAGATTGTGGTGGCTCTGCCGAATTCCTCCCTTTGTTTATGGTGAGAGATAAAGTGTCTAAGTTGATGGTAGTGCATCCAAGAGGAGAAAATCTCCCCATGGACTTCCGCCAGTGCAGTCTGTGTCTTGAAGAGGCCATTTTCTGTAGCAAATTGGATAGAACCCACTCTAAGGTTATATGGTTGCGTGATATGTGCATTCCGGTACCTGAAGGGGAGGTCTATATGTTCAGTGAGTGGGGATAGTGGTGAAGGGATTGACGAGATATGAGTGGTAGAGGTCAATATCCTATCCCAGTCAGACAGTATGTCCGCTGCAATATGATATTGCTGTAGTGTTTTAGGTCTCTTTTGGGGTATGGTCCAGGCCAGAGAAGCGATATTATTCAATTTAAAAATTTGCCTGTCCATCTGTATCCAAGCTTTATCACATGTGTTGTGTGACCACTCGGCAACATGCTGTAGGGTTATAGCTTGTTTGTAAGCCATTAGGTTTGGGACTCCCATTCCCCCCCGATCCCTTGGCAAGTACATGGTTTTTTTTGGGTAGTCTCGGCCTAGACCCCCCCCAGATATATTGTGTAAAGATTCCCTGGAGGTGTTTGATGTACCCTGTTGGGAGAGAGATAGGTAGTGTCTGCAGTAGGTACAAGATCCTCGGGAGTATATTCATCTTTAAGACCCCCACTCTGCCAAGCCATGAGATGTGTTTGTTTTTCCAGACCGATAGGTCTCTTGTTATTTCATCTTTTAGCGTATTATAATTGTATCTGAACAAGTCTTGCGGACTGGGGGTCAGATAGATACCTAGGTATTTCAATTTTTTCTGCGCGATGGGGATTGTGTAAGAATGGTTTAAGCGTTGTATAGTCTCAGAGGGAGTATTTATGTTCATGAGTTCTGACTTGGTGATGTTTAATTTAAAATTTGAAACCTTGCCATAACGCTCTAATTCAGCTAGAAGTTCTGGTACAGAGTTTTCAGCTTCTGACAGGGAGAACAGGGCATCATCTGCAAATAGGGCTTGCTTGTACTCCTCACCCCCTACCGTTATTCCCTTGATTTTTTTATTGTTACGTATTTTTTGCGCAAGTACCTCCATGGATATAACAAAAAGCAGTGGAGACAAGGGGCAACCTTGCCTGGTTCCATTGCTGATAGTAAAGAAGTCGGAGAGGGTGCCATTGATTCTGATTCTAGCGTTCGGGAAAGAATACAGGGCCATAGTCATATTTAGGAACTGCTCTGGGATCCCCATCGCCAACATTGCACTTCGCAGGAAGGCCCAACTAACCCTGTCAAAGGCCTTTTCCGCGTCTGTTGCCAGTAAGACCATTGGGGTGTTTGTGATCTTTGCATGATCAATTAATTGAAGGATTTTGATAGTGTTATCCCTAGCTTCGCGTCTGGGTACGAAACCCACTTGATCTTTATCAATGAGTTCGGGAAGAAACTTATTTAATCTGTTGGCCAGAATCTTGGCCAGCAGTTTCATATCATTATTTATAAGGGAGATAGGTCGGTAATTCTCGGGTTTGGTAGGTGATTTCCCAGGTTTGGGGATGACTGAAATATGGGCCTCTAGGAGTGGCCTGGACAGGGAGGGCTTATTCCTTAGATCATTAAAGATTTTAAGAAGGGGGGGAGAAAGGAGGTCTTTGAATTTTTTGTAATATCTGGAGGAGAATCCATCTGGGCCTGGACTCTTTCCAGAAGGGGTATCTTTTATTGCCTGAAGTATCTCCTCCATGGTAATGTGGGAATCAAGGTACTTTTTAGCTTCATCATTGAGAGTGGGAAGATTAATGTCTTTAAGGTAGTCTTCAGTGGTATTTCTCATTTGGGGTGATGTGTTTGAGGGGCAGTGAGGTGTTTCAGGAATGTCTATGTTGTACAGAGTGTTATAATACTCTCTGAAAGTGGAGGCTATTAGTTTGCTGTCATAAACCGTTTGCCCATCTTTCGTTTGAAGGGAGTGGGTGTATGCTGAGAAATGTTTTCTACGAAGGCTCCTCGCTAAGATCTTACCAGGTTTGTTACCCCCCTCATAATAATATTGCCTAAGATGAAGAGCGTTACGTTGGTATGTCTTGGTCAAGTATTGCTTAAGTTCAGATCTAGCTTGGATGAGGTTCTGTCTGACTATACAGTCATTGAGGTTTGTTTTATGTTGTGTTTCTAAAGTAGCAATTCTTGTTAGTAGATTTGAATATAGTTCTCTAGACTGTTTATTTAGTTTTGCCTTAAGTTTAATTAGTGTCCCCCGTATTACCGATTTATGGGCTTCCCATTCTATAATAGATGAGGAGGTAGTATTTTCGTTAAGGGAGAAATATTCAGTTAGACCCTTTCCTAATTCTTCTATTATTTGGGGATTGTCGAGAAGTGTATCGTCTATCCTCCATGTTCTAGACACTATGGGGAGATCTGGCCAAATGATAGAGCAGGTGATAGGAGCATGGTCAGACCATGTAATGTTTCCTATATCGCATCGGTCTATGAGAGAGAGGCCAGTAGAGTCTGAAAATATGTAGTCAATTCGCGTGTAGCAGTCATGGGGGGAAGAGTAGAAGGTGTAGTCTTTCGCATTGGGGTTCAATGTTCTCCAAATATCATGGAGTGACACTGCAGTCAAGGAGTTTCTGACTGATTTAAGGGTGGCTTTGGGAACATTGGTGACACGCCGGGAGGCATCCAACAGTGGATCAAGTGAGACATTATAATCTCCAGCCAGGAGTATCACTCCTTTAGAGTGGTCAAGAAGCAAATTTGCAATTTTTTTGAAGAAGATACCCTGGTTTTGATTTGGTGCATAGATATTGAGAAGTGTAATGTGTTGTCCGAAAAGTGTGCCAACTATTAAAGCATATCTACCTTCTGGATCTTTGAGTGTAAGTGAGATTTGGAGTGGTAGTGACTTATGAATTAATATACCCCCACCCCCCTTCTTGCATGTTCCTGAGGCAAAGCATGTCAATGGATAGGATTGAGGAATCCATCTGGGCTCCCTACCTTTTCGAAAGTGAGTTTCCTGAATCATCAGGATCTGGCTGTTAAGTTTGCTCAATTCTTTGAGCGCTATAGATCGTTTGCCCGGACTGTTGAGTCCCTTTGCATTAATTGAAGTTAATCTAAATGAGTGTTCCTGAAATCTACTGCACCTCGCCGACATCTCGATGGTTGTAGGTGGGGGGAGTCAGGGAGGGGAAAGGGGAAGAGAAAAAAAAAAAAAAAAAAGAGAGAAAAAGGAGAGTGAGATTAGTAAAGGGCAGAGAGAACTCTGGGAATGAGGGCTGAAAAGAGAATTAGAGTAGAAAAGGGGTGTTATTCTTCTAACAAATATATCTGAAAGATAAAACTGGTCGTGAGAAGAAATTCAATTAGGGGAAGTATCCCCAGCAACGACATATAATATTTTTATTATAAAACAGATCAATATGTCTTCCGAGAGCAGGAGGGGGGAGGGAAGGGGAGGAGAGGTAGAGGTAAAAGATGGGGGTTTAAGGGGGGGGTAGGAGGCTAAGGGGGAGAGGTGGGAGGGAAGGACGGGGGTTCTGGAGAGAGGAGATCATCCTGATAGATACTATATGTAGATATGAGACTTGAAACTCAAGATGACATATGTAGATTATTCACAGAGAAAAAACAGGAAAGAATCTCTTTGAACCTTTATAATACATATGATCACATTTTAAGGGCTAATGATAGACCTGTAAGAAAGCACATATATATAGCACATAATGATTTGTTATAACCACTGGTTTTATACATCTATAATCGGTTATCACCAATATAAGTTCAGGGTTCATCTGATGGGAGAACTATACAATTACAGTTCAGAAGAAGGATATGATGTATGAAGTCCGGTAGCAAATTCAACATTCCAAACTGATTAGTACATAAAATTAACACAACTATTGTCAAACGCAATTTAAACTATAATAAACCTTAGTGAGTAACAGGGTATAAACGTTATTAAAGGATACATCTTTTGTGTGGATAGGGTCCAGCAGTCTCTAGTTGGGACCAAACTGAGCACCTAATATCTGGTCTCATGATACTGTAGACTTGTGAGTCCAGGATGTGGCTGGATGAGGTTCAATGGTGAACCAGGTCATTAGAGAAAAAAGTTCCTCCCAAAAAGGGGAAATGATGGAAAGACGAGGAGGAGGGTTGATCAGGGTTGAGTAACGCCAGGCAGAGGAGCCCCTCTGCTGTGTGTCCCCACTGAATGGTCCTGAGAGGAGGAGGCGCTGTCTTCTGTCCACTGTAAGGAGAGTTCTTTGAAGAAGATGTTAGGATCCGAGCCCGGACGGAAAACTGCTGACTTGTTATTGTGTGTTGCAATTAGGGAGACTGGGAATCCCCATCTATATTGCACTCTGTTGATTTTCAGATTAGATGTGATGTGGGAGAGGTCTTTCCTCTTCTGCAAGGTGATAGGAGATAAATCTGAAAATAATTGGATTTCCTCTCCCGCATGTAGTATAGTATTCTTTTCTCTTGCACAACGTAAAAGATCTTCTCTATCTTTAAATCTAAGAAATTTGACAATAATGTCACGTGGAGGAGCCTTAGGAGGCGGTTTGGCTCTTAGAGCTCTGTGGGCTCTTTCTATTTGAATTTCCTCCGCTGTGGGGCTATCTTTTATCACCCTAAAGAGGGCTTGGAGGTACCCTTCGATTGCAGGGGGGTGTATAGTTTCGGAAACACCTCTAACTCTCAGGTTGTTTCGGCGGCACCGATTTTCCAGATCCTCCATTTTATCAGACAGCTCTTGTATCTTTCTTTCTTGGTTTTGAGTGGTAGAGGAACTGGATTGGATCGCTGCTTGAATGGTTTTTTGATTTGCTTCAAGGGAAGAAACTCTCTTGTCCATCACTCCCAAATCTTTCTTAAGGTCCCCAAATAATGTTCTCATTTCGTGTAGCACTACCTTGATATCATCTTTTGATGATAGGTGCATGATATCATTCTTGGTAACAAAGGGGTTTGTAATGGGGTCTTTGGCTTGAACTGTAGTAGACATTTCTGGATGAGTAGTAATAGGATCTGCAACAACCACTGTGTCTGGTGTTTCACGAGGTTTAAGAAACTGGTTTAGTGTCTTTGAGGTTAATGCTTTTTCGCTCTTGTTTTGTCTCTTGCAAGGCATCCCCTACAAGTTTATTATAGGAATATGACCACAGTGGAGTGAGAATAAAAGCAATATCCAATTGGAGTGTGTTTCTTTCCCTATCAACTTGTAATGAAATCACCCTGTAAAGTGCTTCTAATTGATAAGTCAGTGCAAGCTATTGTGAGCTAGCAGTCTTGTTTTGTCCCTTTCACTATCTTAAACACTCTATTTCTTGTCAGCTTTGTTTTTTATTTTTTTTTTTTGGCTGATAGAATTCACCTCTCTTCTGTCTTTTCTGCTACCTTTTAGTCTGAGTGTTTTTACTGTAGTCAGTGACTGAGATAGTGAGTTACTAAACGGAGGGGTGCTGTGTACTGCTGCCTCAGAATTTCCCAGTCTGGCAGCTTATCAAAAATGGCGCATATTTTTAGAAGGGGAAGCCAAGGAAGATTATATGCAGGAGCATAGGCTATATATGTCTATAAACAGACGTAACAAGTACCTGAATGTGAAGCCGGTGAGTCGGCTGATGATGCCTAAGAAATTCCTCTTGCACCCACGTGGTATGTCCGCCGGCCGGTGCCTTTCCAACCTGCAATCCCAGCGTTGGCGTGATGATGCGGGGTAAGCCGGGTGCGTCCGAGCGCTGCTGAGTGAGCTGAGGGATCGCAGGCTATATCGGCAATTAGGTTTAGTGAGTGGCGGGTGTTTACTGGTTTCTCTGATCCAGTCGTCCGATGTGTAAGCTTTTCAGGGCCTCACCTCCTCACTCGTGTAGGCTCCCGTTCCTCTATAAGTTCATAAGTAGTTTGCGGTTGTTAAAGGATTACCGCTTGGGTCTTGGCATTGTTGGGGACTAATAGGAGGTAGTGGGGAAAGAAATTAGGTATTCCTGCTTTCAGAATTGGCAATTAGTCGACGCTGGGGATGGGAGCCCTTCTAACTAGCGGCCATCTTCCAGCGTGGCCTGACTCCGCCCTCATCCGTGTACTTTTGCTTTGGTATTGGTATCCCAGAAGTAATGATGACCCGTGGACTGATCACACTTAACAGAAGAAAACATAATTTATGCTTACCTGATAAATTCCTTTCTTCTGTAGTGTGATCAGTCCACGGCCCGCCCTGTTTTTAAGGCAGGTAAATATTTTTTAATTTATACTCCAGTCACCACTTCACCCTTGGCTTTTCCTTTCTCGTTGGTCCTTGGTCGAATGACTGGGAGTGACGTAGAGGGGAGGAGCTATATGCAGCTCTGCTGGGTGAATCCTCTTGCACTTCCTGTTGGGGAGGAGTAATATCCCAGAAGTAATGATGACCCGTGGACTGATCACACTACAGAAGAAAGGAATTTATCAGGTAAGCATAAATTATGTTTTTTTAACATTTGACCAAACCAAATATTAACTTAATCGGAAATTTGAGACTACACGTACATTCTTATGCTAATAGTCCTATATAAATACATACCTGTTACACCGGTCCAACGTCTTCTGTTTAAAGCTTAGTATCTCTAGATAATTATGGGTGTTAGAGTGATGATATAATTATAGATTTCATAAAATCTCATGATGTTCTCTGTCTGTTACAGAATAACATGTTTGTAATTACACTCCTAAATCCTGCTTTTGTAATTGGTATATATTGCCCTGTGATATGTAGTTGTTCCCCAAAGGTGGCTGTCATAATTCTAATGTTCCACAAGGAAAGTTTCTACTTTTGAAGTCATTCACATTATTTGTCATTCTTCCAATACATTAAAAATAGGGCTTCCTGTCACAACCATTCTGCATTTTTAACATGTGCCCAGTGTTCTGTACAAATGTAGCACAAGCAAACACACTCTCATAGTCTGAGAATGGGATTTCCTTTTTAAAGCTGGCAAAATTAATTACTTTTATGGGACTTGGAAGGACCTGTGGATTTGCATTTAAAAGAGGGTCTGTTGTCACAATATACAATTGTAAAGCATCCCAGCAGTAAAAGGTGAGGAGTGTGTAAGCCTTTCCCTCTCTCTAAGAAAAAATGAAATGCATTAAACCTGATTCACTGGGAGATGTTAAAATTGTAGCTTGTTTATGGCAATTTAGACGCATCCTATGCCAATGACCAATCACAGTTCTTTTTTTTTTTTTTTTTTTCTGTTTCATTTTAGCCAGTAGGACGAGCTTTTGCCCTTATTTCTTCCCGACCTTTCCGTGGTACCCAGCCCCTAAACTCTGAGCTCATCAAGTCCAAAGATGGAGATGAAGAGATAATAAAGGTACAGGAACTACAATCAGTTTAATTTTTAACATAATATAAGGTGTTGCAACTTGCAAGTTTGTCGTTTGTCTAAGGAATGTGGTAACACCCATGGTCTCTCCATAAATAATGGTTGCTTATCTACAAAGTACAATAAAGTGTCCACTAGGTGTGTAACAAAAAGCAACAAGACTTGTGATTTTTCATATTTAGAAACCTTGAACTGCAATATCATAATATTCTATAGGTCTCTATGAGCCATGTGGCACTATATTTATTATCACACTATTGTTGTTTAAGGTCTATTTGAAAGCTAAAGCTGAAAACAAAGCCAACCATGAGTGGAGTGTCAACCAATTAAAAAATGAAGTGCGGCAGATCCAGGAGGTAAGTATGACAGGGAGGTGGGATAGTAGGGAAAGAGTGTTCAATACATCAAGCAAATTAAATGAGTGTGTGAAATGGCAAGGGCAGAAGCCTCGTGTGAATTAGACGTTAGTATTTGGGGCAGGTTGGATTAAATGGGAAGTAAAAGGGGTGCTCCTAAAATATCAAGAAAGGGGCTAATATCTCGGATGCCAGTAAGAGCTACAAGACATAGATGCTTGGAATATTAAACAGGAATAAAGTGCACTGGAACTGCGAACTTGCAGTTCTCCACCAATAGTCTCATTGAGATCTGTTCTCTCAGGCTCGTACTTCAATCAAAATTCTCAGAGAAGATTTTGCTTCTGTATCTTCTAAATATAGAGAAAATGATCTGCAGTCGAACAAGGTAATTGGCTTTATAAAATCTAGGTTTCCTGTATTCTAATGATAGTGACATAATTGCAGGCTTTTATAATCAGTCTCTGCTAAGTATAACAATGGCAGTGATAAAGGTAAAACATCTGTGGGATAATAGCAGAGGAAAATGATTTTGACAATAATTTTGTATTTGGACTAGTAAGTAAACTCAATAAAATAAATTAGTCCTGTGACTAACATGATTTATGTTGCGTAGAGAGCCAGATAGTCATTTGGTTTTCTTCTTGTCTAGAAATTTTGCTGTACTGAATCTCATCCCATCTGATTTCTTAGTTTGACAAATCCCAAAATATTCTTTAACTCTAAATACGGACTGATTGTTGGATGGTAGAGTATGTCCTCTGTGCTTGAATTCCTGGAAAAGAGGAGGAGAATGCTGGCGTCCAGGAATCCTGTGCACAAGGTGTCTGTATCACCTAGAATAAAACAATCTTTCAATATTTCACATGATCATGTTTCTCATCATGACTTTTTAATTTGTCAATGAAGAGATGTGTAGAGACTGCTGGGTGTGGTGGGGTTATTTGTTGTCTTATAGTATGACGTGTTTTGGTTGGACCAGCAGGTGGAGTTGCTGAATGGGGACAGACACTATGGAGACAGCTGGAGGGAAGCTCCATCGACAGAAGAGGTGAGAGCTGACACAGGGCATGATGGGAAGTGACCTAATTAAATATTAACACTTTATACATGTTATGTGCCTTGGAGTGTGATGCAACATCTTAAGGATGAATGTTGTTGCAGATTGAAGACTTCCCATTAGACAATGGGAAGAACCTGCGAGAAACAGCTCAGAAGTTGTTTTACAAGCTTCAGGAGGCAGAGAGAAGACAGCAGGATGAAAGGAGGCTATATGAGGTCAGTGTGCATAGCATTAGTGGGAAGTGGATACTATCACTATAATATATTAAAATGGCACCATCATCACAGGGTTTAAAAGATTATTGGAAATTGTCTTCATGTTGTACCAGTTTTGTTATATACTAATTTATTCTTGAGAAATACATTTTTCCCTCAAAGTACTATTTATTGACACTGTATGCTTGTTTGTTTGTGTCAAAAAATATCTTCCTGCGTGTCATTTGTTAGGTCAATACATCAATCAAGCATACAATGTCACTAAAGTGCATAATGTGTAATAATTTCAACAATGGTAGTACACAATGCCTTTACACAAAGTGTAGTAGAGCTTACTATAGAAAGCACAGTAGTTTGTATTGAGGGAAGTAAAGTCAAAATAATAATGCAAATAAAGTCAGAGGGGCCGATTTTATCACAGCCCGAATGGGGCCATATACCCCCGTTTCCACGCGAGCCTTCAGGCTCGCCGAAAACAGGAGTTAAGAAGCAGCGATCATAAGACCGCTGCTCCTTAACTCGTACGCCTCCTCTGAGGCTGTGGACATCAATCTGCCCAATCTCATAAATGCCGATAGCGTATTTATATTTGTGAAACAGGTTTGATGGAGATTCCCCCCCCCTTTTTTTAAGACTGTGGATCTTTAACTTTTTGATATTTGAATAAACCTTTTTTGAGATCTGTATTCCCTGACTTTCCCTTGGTATGATGAAATTTAAAACATTCCACTCTTTCTTTGTATTTTTCATATAAAGTTATTTGTGGGTCTGCACCATTAGCCTTATACAGGTTCTGAGGTGTGTGTGTATATAGATATATAATGTACACCTACTTGTTACAGCTCTAGTAAGAAAAACCTAGCATTTCTTTCCCACTATACTTTTTCTTGAGATATATATATCTATATCTCTATATCTATCTATCATCTCTTGCTCTTTTGCTTCCTTTGCTAATGCTTGGTTTTTTTTCCTCTTCAATTATCTCGCCACTGTCTCACTGCATCTGTTCTGACTGATGAGCAATATGTTCGCTCTCAGGGCATATTGATTGCTTCCTATTGCTTGGCTCAGCCGTAGCCTGGGTTTGCCAGGAAAGAGAAAAAAGCCATGCAGAGTCAGGAGGGATATTTTATTCATAAGACTACAAAGTACAGTAGCGCTTACTGCATGACTAAAAAAAGGCTGCTTATGACCAACACTGCAGTATTTATCTGTTTACAAAAATAAATATATACATAGGTGTTTTAATAAGACTGCACAAGCAGCAATACTCTTTGTATGCACATTGGGAATGGCTTTTTACACAGGCCCAGTCATGCAGGGAAAACCTTAAACAGTTTCATTTGTCAGAATGATGAGGATAGCCTAAGCAAATGGTATTGCTGTGAAGTCGCTGGCGTACGGTATCTGGCATAATAGCCAAATTTCTCTTCTTACACTCACTATTGCAGCTATCTACAAACTTATCGTAAGCAACTTAATTTTGTTGCTGCTAGCTGAAGCCACATGAACATTCCTGAATGTATCTGTGTATTGCAAAACTCTACTGTTATTTATTCTTATACATATTGCCATTTACAGTATTTTATTATTATTCTTTTATAAAGCGCCAGCGCTTCCCTTAACAAAAATGTATTTAGGGAGCGTTTTAAGAGGGCAGATTAGGGGAAAGTCTGACAGCACGAGGTAGAGCATTCCAGAGGGTAAGTGCCACATGAGAGAAGTCCTGCAGTCTAGCATGGGAAGAAGTGATAATCGAAGAAGCAAGGAGCAGGTCATTGTTTGATCCTAGGGGGGTGGGATGAAGTATATTTGTTTAGTGAGGATAGGTACTTCGGAGTGGCGTTGGTGAGGGCTTTGTAGGTTAGTGTGAGAATTTTGATTTTAATTAAGATGTGAATGGGTAGCCAATGAAGGGACTTGCAGAGAGGTGCGGCAGACAGAGTGAATGGAAATGTGGATTAGCCTGGTAGAGGCATTTAGGATAGATTGGAGAGAGGAAAGCCAGTGAGTAGGTTATTGCAGTGGTAAAGTCTGGAAATTACAAGGAAGTGGATTTGCTTAGTGGTGTCAGTGCTCAGAAAAGGGTACATTTTGGAAATATTGTGTAGGTGATTGCGGCAGGATGAAGAAAGCGATTGGATGTTGGGTTATGAAGGACAGATTGGAGTCAAGTATAACTCTAATGCATCGGACTTGTGGTGATGGAGATAGTGATGCCATCGACGGGGATAGAAAAGTCAGAAATTGGAGTAGAGCTAGAGGAAGGAATTAGTAGGAGCTCAGTCTTGGACATGTTAATCTTTAGGTGGTGAGAGGCCACCCAGGAAGAAATGCCAGATAAGCAGTTGCTGACGTGAGAAAGGACAGAGGGAGAGAGAGCAGTGGTGAAGAGAGACCTGAGTGTCATCAGCATAGAGGTGGTATTTAAAGCCATAGCTGTTAAGTTTACCCAGTGAAGTATAAATGGAGAATGGTAGAGGACCCCGAACAGATCCTTGAGGTACTCCAACAGACAGAGGCATTGGAGAGCAGGAGTCGCCAGCAAATGACACAGAAAGGGACCTGTGAGAAAGATAAGAATAGATACAAGAGAGAGCAGTGTCACAAAGACCAAGAGAGCCGAGGGTCTGTAGAAGGAGGGGGTGGTCAACTGTGTCATAGGCAGCTGAGAGGTCAAGTAAGATAAGTATAGAGTATTTTCTTTCTAATGACACAAGTCCACGGATCATCTCTAATTACTATTGGGAATATCGCTCCTGCCCAGCAGGAGGAGGCAAAGAGCACCACAGCAAAGCTGTTAAATATCACCTCCCTTCCCTCCAACCCCAGTCATTCTCTTTGCCTATGTTAAGAGCAAGGAGGTGGTAAAGTTTTAGGTATCTGGAAGATGATTCTTCAATCAAGTTTTTATTATTTTTCAGCAGTGCAAGTTTGTTCTGCTTTCTCCTGGGGTATAGCCGTAGCCCATGTCAGTCTCTTCAGTAGAGCAGTGTTGGCTTTTAAGCAATTGGGAACTTGTGGGGTATAATCCTCACTGTGCCTCCCAAGTAGTTATTGCTGCCCTAACTTGAAAGCCTGAGTAAGATTACTCAGTCTGTCTTTTTCCACAGGTCCATGTGAGGGAGCATGCCTCTCAAACCTAGTGAGCTGTCCTGCTGCCTGGCAGATTACATTGAGGTAAGTGCTAATTTTATTTTTCTGAGCAGTATATGGAAAAAATATGGCACTTTAACACTTCACTTGGATAGGACACGAGATACATTGCTCCTATTGAGTTAAGGGGATAATGTAAGGCAGTGTTTGCAGGCACTGGGGACGAAGAGACATAGGCTCAGTTAGTATGTTCCGGTCTAGAAGTGGTGTGTTTTCACTTGCTCCCGGCAGCTTTACTTCAGAGTACAATTATTCCGGCCGGGAGGTTTGTTTTGTTACTCCCAGGATGGATGGGGCTAGCTGAGGCAGCAAGGTTTCTGTTGCGCGCCTTTTTACTTCCTGTGCTCCAGAGGGGAGACATTCTTGTTGTGGCCTTGCAGTTTTGTGTACTACGGTCACCAGACATTGGTTGCAGCACTCTGGATTGAGTCCGGAATTCATCTAGCAATATTGTCTCCGGTATCCAGCAGGGCAGGTAGGCACCTCAGCTAACTTTTTTTTTTTTCTTTTTTTTTTTTTTTTTCTTTTATGTTAATTTCAGATTAAAATATAAGTATATTTCTTATTTGTTCAATTCTGGGTAAGGATGGACCAAGAGGTCCTGCAATTCATTTCTTTATGTTTTGATGCGAACGTGGAACCACCAATCCCTTTCTGTTCCTCATGTATTGAGAGAACATTGAATTACAGGGATAGACTTTTTGATTCTGAGCCATCATTGTCTAAGGCGGTTGCTGTTCAGTGGTCTCCTGACGATGTTCAAGATATGCCACAGCTTTCTCCTCAAGTGTCCCAAATTTTATCGTCCACACAAGCAGTGCCCTGCGCTTCCTCTCAAACTCCGCCTGGACTTAAGTTGCAAAACATCACTACCCTCATGTCTTCTGCGGTATCTGATGCACTGTCTGCTTTTCCCATGCTGCAGGGAAAGCGCAAGAGGAAATCTATGGAGTCAGTGAGTAAGGTTTCTGACACAGTAGTAGCTATTCCGAAAGTTCCTTCACAGAAATCTGAGGAGGAGGATACTTCGGTAGCATCTGAGGGGGAAATCTCAGACAGTGTAATTCATTCTTCTGATGCTAAAGTGGTATCATTAAAGGGACAGTACACTGTAAAATTGTTTTTTCATAAATGTATTTTAAATGACTTGTTATACCAACTGCAGAGTATAAAATATTTGAGAAATTGCATTTTCGGGTTTATTTGTGTATATGAAGTAGCTGGTTTTGTGCTTTGAAACCACAGCCTATTACAATGGGTTGGGCTTCAGGTAATATCAGATCTCATTATGTTATCACTTTCATGTACACAGACTTGCTTCCTTATCTTATATTTGTCTGGAACACCAAAGCTCAATACATAGAGAGAACAATGGAAAATTATCATTTTATTACTTAACTATCATGCCCCCCACTGAGGGTGTAATCTCTTCTGCTGGCTGTGTTTACTTAGGCTTGTCAATAGCTTATACGCCAGTATCAAAACTTTCAGTATAGGTTGGAAAACCACAAGCTAAATCAGCTATTTCAAATGCTGAAATATGAGTAAAGGAGCTACTTGCAACCAGTTTAATACACTCTAGCAGGTAAAAAGGATAATTGGGAATAATTTAAAGGGGAGAAAGTTTTTGGGTGAACTGTCCCTTTAAGATTTAAGCTGTTTGTTACTTAAGGAGGTTTTGGCTACTTTGGACGACTCCGACACTACTGTCGTAGTCAATCCTAAGAAGTCTAGTAAGCTAAACAAGTATTTTGATCATATTCCATGGTGGTTTTCCCTGTACCAGATCCAGCTACAGAGATTATTGCTAGGGAATGGGAGAGACCTGGTATCCCTTTTTCTCCATCCCCTATTTTTAAGATGTTTCCTATTGCTGACTCTATCAGGGAGTCTTGGCAGACGTTTCCCAAGGTGGAAGGGGCAATTTACACTTTGGCTAAGAAAACCACTATTCCCATAGAGGACAGTTGTTCCTTTAAGGATCCTATGTATAAGAAGTTGGAGGGGTTGCTCAAAAAATGTATGTACACCAGGGTTTACAGTAGCAACCAGCGGTGTGTATTGCTACCGTCACTTGTGCGGTGACGTACTGGTTTGATGAGTTGTCTGATTCTATTCAGACAGACATTCCCCTTGAAGAAATCGAGGACAGGATCAAGGCCCCTAAGTTGGCCAATTCTTTTATTACCGATGCCTCCCTACAGGTTATCAAGCTGGGAGCAAAGATTTCTGGTTTTGACGTTCTGGTCCGCAGAGCCTTATGGTTGAAATCCGGTTCTGCGGATGTTTAGTCTAAGCTTTTGGTGATTTTCCCTACAAGGGTAAGACCTTGTTTCTGCCGGCTTGGCTGAAATAATTTCTGACATTACAGGGGGAAAGGGTGATTTCCTCCCTCAGGATAAGGGGAATAAACAAAAGGGACGTCAGAGTAATTTTCGTTCCATTCGAAACTTCAAAGGTAAGCCTTCCTCTGCCAAGCAAGATAATTCCAAACCTCCCTGGAGGACCAACCAGTCTTGGAACAAGGGGATGCAATCTAAGAAGCCCGTTAATGACTCAGTCAGCATGAAGGGTCTGCCCCTGATCTGGGACCAGATCTTGTGGGGGGCAGACTCTGCATTTTTGCTCAGGCCTGGGTTTGGGATATTCCGGATCCCTGGGTGGTGGACATCGTGTCCCAAGGATACAAACTGGAGTTCAAGACTTTTCCTCTGAGGGGCAGGTTTCTGCTCTCAAGTTTATCTGTAAACCAGATAAAAAGATAGGCGTTCTTACACTGTGTTCGAGACCTTTCCGCTCTTTGAGTGATAGTTCCTGTTCCAATGCTGGAACAGGGTCTGAGTTTTTACTTCAATCTGTTCGTGGTTCCCAAAAAAAGAGGGAACTTTCAGACCAATTTTAGATCTCAAAAGTTTAAACAAGTTCCTCAGATGGAAACCATTCTTCCCTTGGTTCAAGAGGGTCAATTCATGACAACTTTAGATTTAAAGGATGCATACCTGCATGTTCCTATCGACAGGGATCATCACAAGTTTCTGAGGTTTGCTTTTCTAGACAAACACTTCCAGTTCATGGCTCTTCCATTCGGCCTTGCCACAGCTCCCAGAATTTTTTCAAAGGTTCTGGGATCCCTGTTGACAGTGTTCCGGTTGCGGGGCATTGCATTGGCGCCTTATCTGGGTGACATTCTGGTTCAGGCGCCATCCTTTCAACAAGCAAACTCCCACACAGAGATGTTATCTTTTCTGCGTTCTCACGGATGGAAGGTGAATTTGGGAAAGAGTTCCTTAATTCCAGCTACAAGGCTCAGGGGACATGGACTCGGGAGGAGTCTATTCTCCCCATAAACATCCTAGAGCTGAGGGCAATTTTCAATGCTCTTCTGACCTGGCCTCAATTGGCGTCAGCCCGGTTTATCAGGTTCCAGTCGGACAACACAACTTCAGTGGCTTACATCAACCATCAGGGAGTAATTAGGAGTTCATTGGCCATGACAGAGGTAGCCAAGATTATTCAGTGGGCAGAGACCCACAACTGCTGTCTATCTGCGATCCACATTCCAGGAGTGGACAATTGGGAAGCGGATTTTCTGAGCAGACAGACTTTTCACCCGGGGGAGTGGGAACTCCATCCGGAGGTGTTTTC
This sequence comes from Bombina bombina, assembly GCF_027579735.1. Lineage (NCBI taxonomy): Eukaryota > Metazoa > Chordata > Amphibia > Anura > Bombinatoridae > Bombina > Bombina bombina. Next base: position 1,366,034,846 of record NC_069499.1, read on the forward strand.
CATCTTGATTCTCAAATGGGGACATCCGGATCTGGCTCTCATGGCATCTCGGCAGAATGCCAAGCTCCCGACGTACAGATCGAGAGATCCTCAGGCTGTACTGACAGATGCTCTGGCGGTCCGTTGGAATTTTAGTCTAGCATACCTATTTCCTCCGTTCGCTCTCCTTCCTCGGGTCATTGCTCGAATCAAACAGGGGAGGGCGTCGGTGATCCTCATTGCACCGGCATGGCCGTGCAGGATCTGGTATGCAGACCTAGTGGAGATGTCATCTCTCTCACCTTGGAGACTTCCACTGAGGAAGGACTTTCTACTTCAAGGGCCCTTCCTTCATCCAAATCTCATTTCTTTGAAGCTGACTGCTTGGAGATTGAACGCTTAATTTTAACTAAGCAGAGATTTTCTGAGTCGGTCATTGAGACCATGATTCAGGCTTGTAAGCCTGTTACCAGAAAGATTTACTATAAGATATGGTGTAAATATCTGTATTGGTGTGAATCCAGAGGCTACTCTTGGAGTAGAGTTCGGATTCCTAGAATTCTGTTTTTTCTCCAGGAGGGTTTGGAGAAGGGTTCATTGGCAAGTACCTTGAAGGGTCAAATATCTGCTTTGTCTATTTTGTTACATAAACGTCTGGCGGATGTACCAGACGTACAATCGTTCTGTCAAGCCTTGGTCAGAATCAGGCCTGTGTTCAAACCTGTTACTCCTCCTTGGAGTCTTAACTTTGTTCTTAAAGTTCTTCAGCAGGCTCTGTTTGAGCCTATGCATTCCTTGGATATTAAGTTGTTATCTTGGAAAGTTTTTTGTTTCTTATTGCAATTTCTTCTGCTCATAGAGTCTCAGAGCTCTCGGCGTTGCAGTTTGAATCTCCTTACCTTATTTTTCATTCGGATAAGGTAGTTTTGCGTACTAAGTTAGGGTTTCTCCCTGAAGTGGTTTCGGATAGGAACATTAATCAGGAGATTGTTGTTCCTCCTTTATGTCCTAACCCATCTTCTCATAAGGAACGTCTGCAACACAACCTAGATGTGGTGCGTGCGTTGAAATTCTATCTACAGGCGACTAATGATTTTCGCCAGTCTTCTGCTCTGTTTGTAGTTTTCTCTGGGAAACGTAAGGGGCAGAAAGCTACGGCTTCTTCTTTCTTTGTGGCTGAAGAGTATAATTCGCTTGGCCTATGAAACTGCTAGACAGCAGCCTCCTGAGAGAGTCACGGCTCATTCTACGAGGGCTGTTTCCTCTTCCTGGGCATTCAAAAATTAAGCTTCTGTGGAACATATTTGCAAGGCTGCAACTTGGTCCTCTCTACACACTTTTTCAGAATTCTATAAATTTGATACTTTTGCCTCGTCTGAGGTTTCTTTAGGGAGAAAGGTTGTTCAAGCAGTGGTGCCTTCCCTTTCGGTTCCCTGTCTTGTCCTTCCCTTATCTGTGTCCTCTAGCTTGGTTATTGATTCCCATTAGTAATTAGAGATGATCCGTGGACTTGTCGTGTCATTAGAAAACTAAATTTATGCTTACCTGATAAATTTGTTTCTTGACACAGTGAGTCCACGTCCCGCCCTGTGTATTTAGGCAGTTTTTTCATATTATAAACCTCAGGCACCTCTGCACCTTGTTACTTCCTTTCTCTCCTTTTACTTAGGTCGAATGACTGGGGTTGGAGGGAAGGGAGGTGATATTTAACTGCTTTGCTGTGGTGCTCTTTGCCTCGTCCTGCTGGGCAGGAGTGATATTCCCAATAGTAATTTAGAGATGATCCGTGGACTCACAGTGTCAAGAAATAACTACATTTATCAGGTAAGCATAAATTTTGTTTTCCGTTACTTTTAGCAGAAAGAAGATTGTTAGTAACCTTGGTGAGGGCAGTTTCAGTTAAATGTTTGGGGCAGAATGCAGATTGTAGGGGTCAAGCAAGGAGTTAGAGGACAGCAAGTGGGTTAGACGGTTGTAAACTATATATAGTTTTTTTTCAGGAGATTTGAGTAAGTAGCGATATTGTCCCTGACGAAAAATTACATGTTCAAAAAAAAAAAAAAAAAAGACTAGGGAACAGAGCTAGATCACAGTGACATTATTGTATATAGTGAGTCTTGATTTGGTATTCACTTTATATACTTGTATTTCTTTACTGCTAATTGTTTTGTCTGTGCCTGTTTTATCAGCAGTACAAACGTAGAACATACGGAAAATAAAATAAACAGCGCTTGGCCTATATTAAAATACGGGATAGCTAGGGATGTGGAACAACTAAGTTAAAAATTAATGTGATGAGTGAACTAAATATAATGCTAAAGATAAAATATGGTTAAATTATAATAAATTTATTACACAAATGAAAACGGACAAATTATCTGGGAATGCATACGTTTAAAATAAACTAAAATTAGCAAATATTAAAAGGTCAATAAAAAGTCAGAGAGGGGAGGACGTCTCCTCAGCCTCTAATATTGAATTACTACCACTTCAGCTTTTTCAATTAAACCACCTTTAGGTATGATACTAGTATATCCAACACAGTACGAGTGTCATGGGTTGGAACTTCTTTAGTAATGTAAATCTGAATAATATCAGAGTGTTGCAATTCACCTTTCACTCTAGAGTTTGATAAATTGTTGCAATTAGTAGGTTTGTATGAGATATTTCAGCAACAAAGTCCCATAACAATAATAAAGCAACAACAATATCCTTTTCAATGAAAAAACTCCTGCGATAATTATACAGTCTGTTTGGGTGTCAAAGGTTGGAATAATTCGATCAATAGCGGGTTTAACCTTATTCATCATATACATTCAGGAGCCGTTCGGCATTTGGAAGCAATCGGACACAATTTTACAATAAAAGTTCAGTGTTACTTCAGTGTGGGATTGATGCGACAAGCTGGTATACTTTACCAGTCCCCTGGCTGTTTGGATTACAGCGTTGGTCGTGTTGCGTCTCCGCGGTCTATCATGGACCTGTCGGCATTCGCTCTGACCCTGTTGGTATGGTGACGTAACGGTTATCGTTAGTGTAGATCACCACCGCTTTGGTCCCTTCAGGCGTCTGATTTGCTTTGGGGGTTAACCGGTATCCTCTCCGCTTACACCAATAACAATCCACTCCAGGCTCATGCGGTCCAAAATATCCGTGATACACTCTGCGCAGAGTATTGTAACTAGCTGACTTAGGCTGCCAGCAGGGATAATCGCAATAGTTGATAACCTTCTTTTTTGCTCCTTGAATAAACGTCTACGCGTTTCTCCTCAGTGTAGGCTTTGAGCTAATTTTAGTTTATTTTAAACGTATGCATTCCCAGATAATTTGTCTGTTTTCTTTTGTGTAATAAATTTATTATATTTAACCATATTTTATCTTTAGTATTATATTTAGTTCACTCATCACATTAATTTTTAGCTTGGTTGTTCCACATCCCTAGCTATCACGTATTTTAATATAGGCTAAGCGCTGTTTATTTTCTTTTCCGTATGTTAATTCTAGAATAATTGTGAGACTATTCTGTCAAAACACACAGGGTTGTAAGTGAGGCGCTTCTTATCTTTTTCTATTTTTCAAAAACAAACGTAGAAGAAAACTTTTTTTTTTTTTTTTTATGAAACATAAACATTTGAATTGACACACCATGTCCCCTAATATCTATCTCATGATATTTTTTATATTTAATGACCATGTAATATATTATCATAATGAGGCTTTGTAACATTATACTGATGCCTCCCTCCCAGGACAAGCTGAGCCGATGTCAGCAGGAGGCTGAACAGAGCAATAGAGCTCGCAAGGAGGCTGAAGAGACTGCAACAGAACGGCAGAGAGAGGTGGAGGAGCTCAGGAGATTAATGGGAAATATGGAGAAGGTAAGGCAGGAAAAGGGCTACAGCGTAAACTGGTATGGATGTAGGGATACATGATCAGTATAAGTGATATATTTATGTACAAATAAACCCAGCTTCTGAGACCTATATTCAGTCCATGTGCTATCCCCCAAGGCAGACCATGCTTTGATCTGGGATGTCATTGCAGAAAATGCAGCATGTCTGAGCAAGGCACCTTTATTACTACATTTTTACTGTACTGTACCTCTACAATTATGAGATGTTAGACCAAGAGCAAAGGAAACAAATTGTATTTAAGAGACATTTTAAAAACCTTAAAGGAATACTAAACCCAAATTGTTTCTTTCCTGATTCATATAGAGCATGCAATTTTATAATGTACTCCTATTATCAAAGTTTCTTCTTTATCTTGGTATCTTTTTATTTGAAAAGCAGGAATAAAAGCTTAGGAGCCGGCCCATTTTAGGTTCAGCACTTGGGTAGCGCTTGCTGATTGGTGGTTAAATGTATCCAAGCAATTCAGCCACCAGAAGAAATCTTTGTTTAAAAGACCTTTATTCTCATTTAGTTGGGTGCAATAGTTTACAGGAACAACGTTTCGAACGTACAATAGGCGGGGTCATGTACACTAATTGCATACAGGTTTGTGCCTTTTTATACCCTCATCTGAATAATACAAAATTATAGGTAACATTATAGGGACATCTACTGGTAACATATTGGTATTACATCTTTCAACTCCAATATTAACCCTTAATGTACCAAACTCCAAAAGTTAAAAACATAGGTAAAGTAAAACCATTCTATACAATTTTTTTTTAAATTAACCCAGAATATAACACAACAAATATGTTATTTTACAAAAATAGATTCCAATCAAAGTCTTTATTAAGACCTTTAGGTATCATAGTGTCCAATTTATTTATCCAATACAACTCCCTTATTTTTAGAAGGTGTTCCCTGTCACCTCCTCTCCTGGGGACACCCACTTGTTCAATAACCTGAAACTGAAGTTGGCTGATGTTATGTCCCCTGGAGAGGAAGTGAGAGGAAACAGGCGCTTCTTTTGTGTCTAATGTTTGACTTATGTTCTGTAAGTCTAGCTCTGGCCTCGCCAATATCTATCTAATCAAATGTCCATGTGGTTTTATTTATAACAAATGTTGATAGATAACAAATGTTGATCTGCAAGTGAGATACTATCTAATCTTGAATTTACCATTGGTTGGATGGTAAAAGAATTCTCCTCTGATCATTGATCCACAGTGGCTACAATTCAGGCATGGGTAACAACCAGTTTTGGTACTCACTATTGTTGTTTGTATAATTTTCTTATTACTTCCAATATCTGAATAGACCAATTGGTCTTTGAGACTTTTGTTACTCTTAAATGCTGTCATATGCATATTTGTAAAGGCTTCTATTTGTGGATTGCATTCCCTAAATATATGCCAATACTTTCTCACAATCTGATTAATTTTGCGACTAAGTCTATTATACTGAGTAATACAAATTAGCCTCTCTTGTTAATCAACTTTATTTCTTTTGTTATTTTTTTTTATCATGTTATAATTTCAGTTTAAATTGCATTTTGTAATTGTTCCTCTATTAATTTGGATGGATATCCTCTTTCTTTAAATTTATCAGACATTTCTTTTAATCTCAATTTGCATTTAGTCTCGTCAGTCACTATGCGCTTAACCCTCATAAATTGGCTTTTAGGTATAGCTTTTAAGGTGTTAATGGGATGAAAGCTTCCAAACTCTAATAAGTGTTTTTTTTTTTTTTTATCTGTGGGTTTAACATATAAGTCTGAATATAAAAAAACATTCTCCATATATACATAAGTATCTAAAAAATGAATTCCTGTTTCACTCATTTCCAGAGTGAATTTAAGGCCTTGTACTGTGTTATTCAGATCCTTAACAAACTCTACCAGTGTTCCAACGTCACCCAACCATACACCAAAAATATCATCTATGTACCTCCACTAGGAGGAGCCATAGAGCAAGAACAACTTATTGGAGTAAACAAAGTGCTCCTCAAAGTTGCTCATGAAAATATTGGCGTATGTGGGGGCAACGTTGGAATCCATGGCAGTTCTCTGTTTCTGCAAATAAAAAGTATCCATAAAAAGAAAATAATTGCAGTGTAATATAATAGTTAACAAATCTACCAAAAATTGGATCTCTCCCGATGTATATTCACCTTCTGATTTTAAAAGATTCTCTACTGAAGAGATACCACTTGTGTGTTTTATTGAGGCATAAAGGCTACATACATCAAGAGAGAATAATATGCATTTATTACCAATATGGCCCAGTTCTTTAATCTTTGCTAGAAAATCATTAGTGTCTCTTATATAAGAAGTAGTTTTTTACCACCAAAGGTTGTAATACTTTGTCTAAAAAGATAGCAATTTATGCAAAAATGGACCCCATGCATGCCACTAAAGGGCATCCTGGAGGCTTATTGGGATTTGTATGTATTTTAGGAAGTACATAAAATACTGGTCTAAATGGATGTTTTACTAGCAATGCATTTTTAAAAATTTCCGTAATTATACCCATTTTAATCACTTGATTTGAAAAGATTTGGCAAATCTTACTTTGTGCCCCACAAACAGGTGTGCTGTTCTCCTTCTTCCTTGATTCCCTGGTGGTTAAATGTAGCCACCAATCGACAAGCGCTATCCAAGGTGCTGAACCATATATGGGAAGGCTTCTAAGCTTTTATTCCCGCTTTTTCAAATAAAGATACCAAGAGAACGAATAAAAATTGATAATAGGAGTAAATTGGAAAGTTGCTTAAAATTTCATGCTTTATACGAAACAGGAAAGAAACAATTTGAGTTTAGTATCCCTATAATATATATTTTTTTCAACTGCTGCAATATATTGTAAACCTTTAAAAAAATTGTTATTCTCTAGTTAGTCAACACATTGCAATTGAGCTGCTGCTTTAGTATAATTGCCTAATTTAAAAATGTAATTTAATTTCAAAATGACCTGCACCAAAATTTTCACTAAATAAAATAGGATCTTCCGCTGGGGTGTTATTTAAAAAAGGAAGTTTAATGGAACAGTTTTCTAGCAGAGGTGGTGCAAGCAAACAGTCAAGAGATTTTTTTAAAGATATTAAGATATCAGAATTTCGATAATGAAAATCAAATATTATATAATTTACAGCGGGGAGAAGAGTACATTGGAGAAAAAAGGTAGGCCTAATATGGATGCAGGTATACCGTGCGTGTCCTCTACAGAATGAACACACATGAAAGTATTATTTCACATATGGAGATCCAGACAGGTCTTTGTTAGGGACCTGGCATAAACCTGACTAGGTTTATCATTTAAGCTGAAGGGGAGGGGGCCAGCAGATCTGATCAAGATGGGCAGACATGAAGGATCTAATCTGGGTGCAGGTTGCTCAGCTATGCAGTAAAACACCATGTCTCTCTGGAAGGGCCTTGAGGAGGTTGACAAACCTCAGCAGCATGTTCTTGCAGACTCAGCAGCTAGGGTGTGGTGCAGCCTCCAGCAAATGCTGCTTCCTGTCTCACACTTTGATCTTTTTTGTGCAGGAGCATAAAGATCTACTGCAGAAGATGAAAGAGAATGAGCAAGAGTTAGAACATGAGAAAGGAAAGAATCAGCAGGATGGTCCTCTGAAGGAAAGGTAAAGGAAGGAGAGGAGATGGAGAGGATAGAGAGAATGTTGGCTTTGGTGGGGAAGGGGAGCTATGAGCAGTGTACAAAAAGGACAATTTGTGACCATATAGAAAAAAAGAAACACTACTTGGTATGTTACCCTGTATCTTAGCTAGAATTTATAGGGGAGGGGACAATATTTCAAGCAAGTGTGTAAAGCTAATTCGATTTGGGATGTACCTTTTGTGTGTTACTATATACTCTTAATATTTGAGTTAAATATGTTTTACTTTCTGTATATGGTAAGCTTGTAAGATTTTGAAGAGTGAATGGAGTTTAGTAAAGTAAGTTAGAAAATGGACGAGGCGTAGAGAAGATGTTAACGTGTGGTATAATATACAAAGAAATAAATCATTTTAAAGAGGGGGAAAAGAGAAGAATAATATGAGTGACTGGAAGGGAAAAACAATTGGGTGATTAAAGGGGACAAATGAAATGGAAGAGGAGGAATGTAAATTAAGAGACATAAATAAAACGTGTAAAGAAGGGTGAATTCTAAAGGAAAACAATACATAGGAAAGACCAACTTGTTACGTTCTGATTATTACTTCCTGTTTCTTAGGTGTGAGGAACTGGAGAAGACTGTATCAGGGCTCAGAGAGAAGATTCATCACCTAGATGACATGTTGAAGAGTCAGCAGCGCAAAGTCCGCCAAATGATTGAACAGGTGAGATCAAAACACTCTGGGACTCTAGGTTCTTCATTTAAAGTTACAAATCTGCATTGTTGCTGCCAATCATATAATCAGAGCAGTTTAATGGATTACTTAGGCAAGATACGACAGGAGAGATCTTGGAGGGTTTGATGTAGAGTGACAGGTTTGACTGGGAAAGGTCATATAAGACTGATGCAGGATTGCCTGATCTGGAGTTAAAAACTGATTTTCTTGGAGGTTCAAAAACATCTGACGTAGGAGGTATGAGAGGTTGTATAATGGAAAGTACAGAGAGGACTGATCTGATTGGGGAGATACAGTATGGTTTGTTTGTGTATACTAGGAGTCAGTCTGCTTCCATCTTTACAAGTAATTCATGTGAATAAGTGCTTGTGTACATTTCATGTAGTTTTGCACTGTTCAGTGTACAAACATGCAGGAGCGTCATCCATATATCACTAGCTAGTGTCACTGCACTTCCAACTTTATTTTAGAAAGATGAAAGATTGATCCTACTCTCTCCTGACCAATCTCATTTTCTTTCGTCTACAGCTTCAGAACTCTCGGACAGCAATGCAGGAAAAAGATTCTCTCATCCAGGACCTGCAGGAGAAAGTGTCATGGCTGCAGGCAGAGGTGAGAAGCATTTTGTAAAATAAACAGCTGTCCAGACCACATAAAGTAGAACCACATTCACAATTCTCTTCATTTTACACTAATGTCCTGTTTTTAACTTCTAAACCTAAAATAACTTCTAAATAGCTTATTGTAAAATATATAACTATGCAGGAAGTATTTATGTTTAAACCTACTAATGATGTTGTAGGACACCCCAGGATTGAAAAGCAATAATACTGCGTATAATACAGGTATATTCCGCTCATACAGCGGGTTAGGGACCGGAACCCGCTGTAAAGTGAAAACCACCTTAAAGTGAAACAAGACAGTTTTAGCTTTCTTTTCACTTGCCAGTGTGTTTAAAGTGAACGTCAGAACAAAAGGTAAAATCTAAAAGCGCCAATTAAGGCAACCCACAATAAAGAGAGAGCAGGTAATTATAAAAAATATATGAAGTTTTATTCAATAAAAAGGTTTTTGTAAAAGGTTTTTTCTATGAAAAGGCAATATATGTATATTAAATCAGAAAATCGTAATAATAAAAGATCCAAAATTGATAATATAAAAAGTTTTTATAAATTAACAATTCGTCTATAACCCAAAATGTATGTGATTGGCCAATCAATCGTTATAAATATTGTATGGTAAATTATAAGGTAAGTTTAAACCACATATGTTACAGCAAAAACATCAAGGTATTAGTTGCTGCTTTTAAGCAGTATTATTATTTGCTTAAATATCTATTGCATTTCCAAAATAATTGAGATCATGTAGTTAATACCACTTGCAAATGTACATATAAAATATCAGATATTCAAATAATATTGTCCAGTTGTGGGTTCAATAAAGAACAATGTTTCAGATTTGTAGTGATCCTAAAAGTGCATTTGATACAACAGGTACCTGTTCAATGAATCTTTTACTCCGGTGTTTGAGTCCTCATACCTCCGTGTGAAGACCAAATGCCTCCGTGTGAGAAACTGTAAAAAGCTTTCTTCCGCTGATCTTGGAGCTTAGCGTGTACCCAGCGTCTGTGCCACTGTAATCCCCAAACTTCGCGCCTTTTCCAATTGAGCCGGTGATTGGTTTGCAGATGGGGGAGTGTCACGCTTGGGCAGTAGGAAGCCGGCTCTACAGCTGATCCTTCTGTTCAGTTTAAGGGAGATCAAAGTCAACCATAGCGTTTTTGAAACGCTAGGTTTGACTGTTGAAACAAATAAAGGGCACTTTCATTCATTATCAGATACTTTATGTAGAAAGTGCCTTTATTCGTTTCAATCGATCACCGTTTTTAGCTGCTACAGCAGCCCACGGCAAAAAATATTTTGCTAAGAGGTGACATTTTCACCTCTTGGCTAATAACCGTGCGGTAAATCCAGCTCCCATGGGTGCCAAACTGGATTTATCGCACGGCTATTGACTAAAAGGTGAAAACGTCACCTCTTGGCAAAAAATCTTTTTGCCGTAGCAGCTAAGAACGGCAAACGGTTGAAAAAAATAAAGGAGCTTTCTGCATGAAGTATCTTATACTTCATGAATGAAAGTGCCCTTTATTTGTTTCTACAGTCAACCCTGGCGTTTCAAAAATGCTATAGTTGACTTTCACTTTAAAGACTTGAAAACATGTTTGAACTAACATATATATTAGGGTTGCAATAGTGCTACGTTTAGTTTAACACTACGAATACAGTTTTCAATTAGTATTCAATAAATACTGTACCTGTAAAATGGTGACAATTACTATAGTACAATTTGCCAGACTATAGCACTGAGACACAGATTGCACTGTAATGCTGTAAACAGAGTGAACTAAGCATAACAAAATGGTGCCAGTCACTTTTCTCTCAATCTCACAACAATTACAGCACTGTTTTAAAATCCTTGGAGGTTGAACTTCAGCTCCACAAAGCGCTATATTAGCGAAGCCCTGTAAAGTGAGTAATACCTGTATCACTCTTTAAGCATAAACTATAAGTTAAAAAATCTACTTTTCTTCTGTTAAGTGTGATCAGTCCACGGGTCATCATTACTTCTGGGATATTACTCCTCCCCAACAGGAAGTGCAAGAGGATTCACCCAGCAGAGCTGCATATAGCTCCTCCCCTCTACGTCACTCCCAGTCATTCTCTTGCACCCAACGACTAGATAGGATGTGTGAGAGGACTATGGTGATTATACTTAGTTTTATATCTTCAATCAAAAGTTTGTTATTTTAAAATAGCACCGGAGTGTGTTATTACCTCTCTGGCAGAGTTTGAAGAAGAATCTACCAGAGTTTTTGCTATGATTTTAGCCGGAGTAGTTAAGATCATATTGCTGTTTCTCGGCCATCTGAGGAGAGGTAAACTTCAGATCAGGGGACAGCGGGCAGATGAATCTGCATAGAGGTATGTAGCAGCTTTTATTTTCTGACAATGGAATTGATGAGAAAATCCTGCTATACCGATATAATGTCATGTATGTATACTTTACACTTCAGTATTCTGGGGAATGGTACTTCACTAGAATTACACTGTAAGAAATACATAAAGCTGTTTAATAACTAGAGATTATGTTTAACGTTTTTGCTGGAATGTAAAATCGTTTTCATTTACTGAGGTACTGAGTGAATAAATGTTTGGGCACTATTTTTCCACTTGGCAGTTGCTTAATCTGTTTTCTGACAGTTTCTGTTCTCCCTCACTGCTGTGTGTGAGGGGGAGGGGCCGTTTTTTGGCGCTTTTACTACGCATCAAATATTTCAGTCAGCAACTCATTGTATTCCCTGCATGATCCGGTTCATCTCTACAGAGCTCAGGGGTCTTCAAAACTTATTTTGAGGGAGGTAATTTCTCTCAGCAGAGCTGTGAGAATTGTAGTTTGACTGAGATAAAAAACGTTTATTCTGTAATTTGTTTCCTGCTTTCAGAATTTGTTATCTTTGCTAATGGGATTAAACCTTTGCTAAAGTTGTGTTGTTTACAAGGATTGAGGCTATAACTGTTTCAATTTATTAATTTTCAACTGTCATAGATCTTCTGTGCTTCTTAAAGGCACAGTACGTTTTAATATTATTCTAATTGAATTGTATTTCCAAGTTGCAAGTTTATTTGCTAGTGTGTTAAACATGTCTGATTCAGAGGATGATACCTGTGTCATTTGTTGCAATGCCAAAGTGGAGCCCAATAGAAATTTATGTACTAACTGTATTGATGCTACTTTAAATAAAAGTCAATCTGTACAAATTGAACAAATTTCACCAAACAACGAGGGGAGAGTTATGCCGACTAACTCGCCTCACGTGTCAGTACCTACATCTCCCGCTCAGAGGGAGGTGCGTGATATTGTAGCGCCGAGTACATCTGGGCGGCCATTACAAATCACATTACAGGATATGGCTACTGTTATGACTGAGGTTTTGGCTAAATTACCAGAGCTAAGAGGTAAGCGTGATCACTCTGGGGTGAGAACAGAGTGCGCTGATAATATTAGGGCCATGTCAGACACTGCGTCACAGGTGGCAGAACATGAGGACGGAGAGCTTCATTCTGTGGGTGACGGTTCTGATCCAAACAGACTGGATTCAGATATTTCAAATTTTAAATTTAAACTGGAAAACCTCCGTGTATTACTAGGGGAGGTGTTAGCGGCTCTGAATGATTGTAACACAGTTGCAATACCAGAGAAAATGTGTAGGTTGGATAAATATTTTGCGGTACCGACGAGTACTGAGGTTTTTCCTATACCTAAGAGACTTACTGAAATTGTTACTAAGGAGTGGGATAGACCCGGTGTGCCGTTCTCACCCCCTCCGATATTTAGAAAAATGTTTCCAATAGACGCCACCACAAGGGACTTATGGCAAACGGTCCCTAAGGTGGAGGGAGCAGTTTCTACCTTAGCTAAGCGTACCACTATCCCGGTGGAGGATAGCTGTGCTTTTTCAGATCCAATGGATAAAAAGTTAGAGGGTTACCTTAAGAAAATGTTTGTTCAACAAGGTTTTATATTGCAACCCCTTGCATGCATTGCGCCGATCACGGCTGCAGCGGCATTCTGGATTGAGTCTCTGAAAGAGAACATTGGTTCAGCTACTCTGGACGACATTACGGACAGGCTTAGAGTCCTTAAACTAGCTAATTCATTCATTTCGGAGGCCGTAGTACATCTTACTAAACTTACGGCGAAGAATTCAGGATTCGCCATTCAGGCACGCAGGGCGCTGTGGCTAAAATCCTGGTCAGCTGATGTTACTTCTAAGTCTAAATTGCTTAATATACCTTTCAAAGGGCAGACCTTATTCGGGCCCGGGTTGAAAGAGATTATCGCTGACATTACAGGAGGTAAAGGCCATGCCCTGCCTCAGGACAAAGCCAAAGTTAAGGCTAGACAGTCTAATTTTCGTTCCTTTCGTAATTTCAAAGCAGGAGCAGCATCAACTTCCTCTGCACCAAAACAGGAAGGAGCTGTTGCTCGCTACAGACAAGGCTGGAAACCTAACCAGTCCTGGAACAAGGGCAAGCAGGCCAGGAAACCTGCTGCTGCTCCTAAAACAGCATGAATTGAGGGCCCCCGATCCGGGATCGGATCTAGTGGGGGGCAGACTTTCTCTCTTCGCCCAGGCTTGGGCAAGAGATGTCCAGGATCCCTGGGCGCTAGAGATAATATCTCAGGGATACCTTCTGGACTTCAAATACTCTCCTCCAAGAGAGAGATTTCATCTGTCAAGATTGTCAACAATCCAGACAAAGAAAGAGGCGTTTCTACGCTGCGTACAAGAGCTCTTGTTAATGGGAGTAATCCATCCAGTTCGACGATCGGAACAGGGACAGGGGTTTTACTCAAATCTGTTTGTGGTTCCCAAAAAAGAGGGAACTTTCAGACCAATCCTGGACTTAAAGATCCTAAACAAATTCCTAAGAGTTCCATCGTTCAAGATGGAGACTATTCGGACAATTTTACCTATGATCCAAGAGGGTCAGTACATGACCACTGTAGATTTAAAAGATGCTTACCTTCACATACCGATTCACAAAGATCATTATCGGTACCTAAGGTTTGCCTTCCTAGACAGGCATTACCAGTTTGTGGCTCTTCCATTCGGATTGGCTACAGCTCCAAGAATCTTCACAAAGGTTCTGGGTGCTCTTCTGGCGGTACTAAGACCGCGGGGAATCTCGGTAGCTCCATACCTAGATGACATTCTGATACAAGCTTCAAGCTTTCAAACTGCCAAGTCTCATACAGAGTTAGTGCTGGCATTTCTAAGGTCACATGGATGGAAGGTGAACGAAAAGAAAAGTTCACTCGTTCCACTCACAAGAGTTCCCTTCCTGGGGACTCTTATAGATTCTGTAGAAATGAAGATTTACCTGACAGAGGACAGGCTAACAAGACTTCAAAGTGCTTGCCGCACCCTACATTCCATTCAACACCCGTCAGTGGCTCAATGCATGGAGGTAATCGGCTTAATGGTAGCGGCAATGGACATAGTACCCTTTGCACGCTTACACCTCAGACCACTGCAACTGTGCATGCTAAGTCAGTGGAATGGGGATTACTCAGACTTATCCCCTTCTCTGAATCTGGATCAAGAGACCAGAAATTCTCTTCTATGGTGGCTTTCTCGGCCACATCTGTCCAGGGGGATGCCGTTCAGCAGACCAGACTGGACAATTGTAACAACAGACGCCAGCCTTCTAGGTTGGGGTGCCGTCTGGAATTCTCTGAAGGCTCAGGGACAATGGAGTCAGGAGGAGAGTCTCCTGCCAATAAACATTCTGGAATTGAGAGCAGTTCTCAATGCCCTCCTGGCTTGGCCCCAGTTGACAACTCGGGGGTTCATCAGGTTTCAGTCGGACAACATCACGACTGTTGCTTACATCAACCATCAGGGAGGGACAAGAAGCTCCCTAGCTATGATGGAAGTATCAAAGATAATTCTCTGGGCAGAGTCTCACTCTTGCCACCTGTCAGCAATCCACATCCCGGGAGTGGAGAACTGGGAGGCGGATTTCTTAAGTCGTCAGACTTTTCATCCGGGGGAGTGGGAACTTCATCCGGAGGTCTTTGCCCAAATACTGCGACGTTGGGGCAAACCAGAGATAGATCTCATGGCGTCTCGACAGAACGCCAAGCTTCCTCGTTACGGGTCCAGATCCAGGGATCCAGGAGCAGTCCTGATAGATGCTCTGACAGCACCTTGGGACTTCAGGATGGCTTACGTGTTTCCACCCTTCCCGTTGCTTCCTCGATTGATTGCCAGAATCAAACAAGAGAGAGCATCAGTGATTCTAATAGCACCTGCGTGGCCACGCAGGACTTGGTATGCAGACCTGGTGGACATGTCATCCTGTCCACCTTGGTCTCTACCTCTGAAGCAGGACCTTCTGATACAGGGTCCCTTCAAACATCAAAATCTAACTTCTCTGAAGCTGACTGCTTGGAAATTGAAGGCTTGATTTTATCAAGACGTGGGTTTTCTGAGTCAGTTATTGATACCTTAATACAGGCTAGGAAACCTGTTACCAGAAAGATTTACCATAAGATATGGCGTAAATACCTATATTGGTGTGAATCCAAAGGTTACTCTTGGAGTAAGGTTAGGATTCCTAGGATATTGTCTTTTCTACAAGAAGGTTTAGAAAAGGGTTTATCTGCTAGTTCATTAAAGGGACAGATCTCAGCTCTGTCCATTCTGTTACACAAACGTCTGTCAGAAGTTCCTGACGTCCAGGCTTTTTGTCAGGCTTTGACCAGGATTAAGCCTGTGTTTAAAACTGTTGCTCCACCATGGAGTTTAAACCTTGTTCTTAATGTTTTACAGGGCGTTCCGTTTGAACCCCTTCATTCCATTGATATAAAGTTGTTATCTTGGAAAGTTCTATTTTTAATGGCTATTTCCTCGGCTCGAAGAGTCTCTGAATTATCAGCCTTACATTGTGATTCTCCTTATTTGATTTTTCATTCGGATAAGGTAGTCCTGCGTACTAAACCTGGGTTCTTACCTAAGGTAGTTACTAACAGGAATATCAATCAAGAGATTGTTGTTCCTTCTTCATGCCCAAATCCTTCTTCAAAGAAGGAACGTCTACTGCACAACCTGGATGTAGTCCGTGCTCTAAAATTTTACTTACAGGCAACTAAGGAATTTCGACAAACGTCTTCTCTGTTTGTCATTTACTCTGGGCAGAGGAGAGGTCAAAAAGCTTCCGCTACCTCTCTTTCTTTTTGGCTTCGTAGCATAATTCGTTTAGCTTATGAGACTGCTGGACAGCAGCCTCCTGAAAGAATTACAGCTCATTCTACTAGAGCTGTGGCCTCCACTTGGGCCTTCAAGAATGAGGCCTCTGTTGAACAGATTTGCAAGGCTGCAACTTGGTCTTCGCTTCATACTTTTTCCAAATTTTACAAATTTGACACTTTTGCTTCATCGGAGGCTATTTTTGGGAGAAAGGTTCTTCAGGCAGTGGTTCCTTCTGTATAAAGAGCCTGCCTATCCCTCCCGTCATCCGTGTACTTTTGCTTTGGTATTGGTATCCCAGAAGTAATGATGACCCGTGGACTGATCACACTTAACAGAAGAAAACATAATTTATGCTTACCTGATAAATTCCTTTCTTCTGTAGTGTGATCAGTCCACGGCCCGCCCTGTTTTTAAGGCAGGTAAATATTTTTTCATTTATACTCCAGTCACCACTTCACCCTTGGCTTTTCCTTTCTCGTTGGTCCTTGGTCGAATGACTGGGAGTGACGTAGAGGGGAGGAGCTATATGCAGCTCTGCTGGGTGAATCCTCTTGCACTTCCTGTTGGGGAGGAGTAATATCCCAGAAGTAATGATGACCGTGGACTGATCACACTACAGAAGAAAGGAATTTATCAGGTAAGCATAAATTATGTTTTTCTGAATTATGAAAGAGAAAAAGTTGGGTTACATGTACCTTTAACCCCTTAGTGACCAGACAGTTTTTCAATTTTTACAGGGCTTTTTTTACATTTCTGCAGTGTTTGTTTAGTTGTAATTTTCCTCTTATCATTTACTGTACCCACACATATTATATACCATTTTTCCCTTGTTTAGTAGACCACACAAAGTATTGATCTAGGCCCATTTTGGTATATTTCAGGCCACCATTTCACCCCCAAATGCGATCAAATAAAAACAACGTTAACTTTTTCACAAACTTTAGGTGTTTAACTGAAATTATTTACAAACCGCTTGTGCAATATTGGCACAAATGGTTGGTTGAAAATGCTTCTCTGGGATCCCCTTTGTTCAGAAATAGCAGACATATATGGCTTTGGCATTGCTTTTTGGTAATTAAAAGGCCGCTAATTGCAGCTGCGCACCACACTTTTATTATTCCCAGCAGCAAAGGGGTTAATTAGGTAGCATGTAAGGTTAATTTTAGCTTTAGTGTATAGATTACCCTCCCACCTGACACTTCCTACCCCCTGATCCCTGTCAAACAGCTCTCCCCCCCCAATCCCCCAATGGTCACCCCCATCTTAAGAACTGTTTGCAGTAATTTTATATTTATTTTTTTATAAAAAAAAATATACATTTTTTTTTTCTTCTGTAGTGTAGCTGCCCCCTCCCCCCCCCCCCTTCCAGATCGCTTTCCCACCCTCTATACGCATTTCACTATAGGAGCCCCCTCTCCCACCTTCCCCCTCACTGCCACTCTACATGACGTACCTGGCACGTTATTGGTCTTTAAGGGGTTAAGTGTGTTTGTGTTTATAGTATTATATTGCATTTTTACAGATGCATTCAAGTTTTATGTCACATAGAGAAAATAATCGGGGGTGTACACCAAGGATACACATAAGCAAAAAACTTTAGGTTGGTTGATTTAGAATGAGCTGCTGGGCTGTAATCATTCATAGTCTACATACTCTTATTTTGTTTTGTTTTTAGATTGGAGAACTTAAGATCATACACAAAAGTCATAATTTTTGTTTTATCTCCATTGATTTCCAGAATCTAGAACTCCAGGACAAACTGGAACATTTTCGGTCTTCCCAACCTGGACAAATGCCTTTTACTTCAAGAAACTACTCTAGGCCCAACATGCAGAATGTGTAAGTTACTGGGGATTTGGGGAAGCCGAAAAAAGCTAAATTGGAACCTTAATTCTGTTTTAGAATGTGATTCTATATTTCAGCAAGTGATTATATATATATTTTTTTCCAATAGGAAACGTGTGTATATTCCCGCTGGCTCTGGAAGACCATTACCACTTATTAAGCTGGTGGAGACATGAGTTGAGAGGCGTATTATTACTGTGGACTGAAGCTGGCACAGTGCCTATCTTCCCTTTTTATCCTGCCTCTTGCACTCTAGCAGACATCGCTGGCGGTGGGCTAGGTGCAAAGAGCTTGCTCTTATTGCTTAACTGTTTTCCCTTCTTAGAAAATACCTCTGTGATAGCATCCATCCTGTGATCCCTGAAGAAGTTACTGAGGATATTAATTACCCTGTATGATTGAAGGGAATATGTCATGGTGTCCAGGAACCTGGAGTTCTGCTCTACAAAAAAATAAGTCTGGAAAATAGAACATTCACAAAGGCTGGGTGCATTTAACAAACTGTGTTCCAGGATGCTTTGCACCAGAAGTTGTGACTTACAAGCCATCAGCTAACTTATTACTGTCACTATAAGCAATTAAAGGAGTAAGTGCCTTGAACATCTCTAACTTAACACCAACATCCCTGTTAGTGGATGGCAGCTCGTGTCTCTTATGGTACTAAGCTACTCTTAATCTGTTAAAATTGTGGTGTGCACAAGGGGGTTATGAACATGACAATCCTTGCACCGCTCTCTTCATCAGCTGCTGCCAGGAATGCCTATTGGTTTTTCTGCATAGCACTGTGCATACTGGCATGGGTCTTCTGGTATTTTATACACTTTACATACTTAGAAACACACAAATCACATCTGGTGTTTTCCCTGTGCCTTACTGAGAGCTTTGAAATGTTTCTAGAGGCTATAAACCTAAAGGTCTTAAAAACCTGCACAGAGCTTTCCAAGTCTCACAGGTCTCATGTCCCATATAAAGTACAATAACAAATCTGATCTGTGATGTATTTGCACTTAGGAGACCAGAACCTGAACAGCATAACCCTAAATTCCTTGCACAGTTACCAGAGCTAAAAGGCTGTGACACACTGTAAGTGATGCGAGGCGAAGCAGCTGCTTTGCGTCGCTTCTGAAGTTCAAATATTTCAACTCTTAGCGCTCAGCTACCCGACCTACTGTGACTGAGCGCGCAGAGATGAAAAGGCAGGACACACTGAGTCCGCATAGCCGCATCATCACGCTGCGCACTGCTCTCAGTGTATCACCGCCTTAACTTGTATGGAATGTTCTGTTAATTTAACACTTTGTACTGTAAATTGTTGGTGCTGAGAAACACTAGGCTATGGGACCTTTTGTTGAGGCCTTTCCGTCTGTAAGGGTGTTTTCCCCTCCACTACATCCTAACCTTAACGTTAGCCTGTTTGATTAATGGGCTTTTTCTGTATCTTGAATGTATTAGAACTGAGTTGTATATAGTAATCAATAAATTATATTATATTTACCTGGTTGTCTAAACTCCTTGTACTCTATGCACACAGCACCACACAACCTATCTTTTTTCATTTTTGTGGAGTGTTTTTTAATCTTTGTGGGTGGGTGGGGGGTTGAAGGGACATAAACACGTTTTTTTTTTTATGATTCAGCCAGATCATGCAGTTTTAATCAGCATTCTAATTTACTTCTAGTATCACATTTTCGTTGTTCTTTTGGTATCTTTTGTTAAAGCAGGGATATAAACTCAGGATCGTGCACATGCCTGGAGCAGTTTTGCAAGAATGTTATACATTAGCAAGAGCACTAGATGGCAGCACCATTTCCTGCCATGTAGTGATACCTACCTAAGTATCTTTTCAAGCAAGAATACCATAGAAACAAAGCAAATTTGATAACAAAAGTAAATTGCAAACTTTTTAAAAATAGTATGCTCTGTCTGAATCAGAAAATAATTGTTATGGGTTTTGTGTGTGTGTATGTATGTGTGTGTGTATGTATATATATATATATATATATATATATATATATATATATATATTTGTGTGAGTTTATCTATACTATGTATGTTTATGTACTTTAAACATTCCATTATATGTGGTGAGAGTGGATATTGGTGATTACAGGCTATAGTCAGATTATTTACAGTGCAAATTACGTGTGTGTGTTTTGAAACTGAGTTGTTTTAAGAAATGTAATAATGTAATTAAATTTGTTGACAAATAGTTTGATAAATGATCTGGGGTCACTGCATACATTTGTGTGTTTAAAATTAAACAAAGCAGAAGTATGTTTAAAGGACCAGTAAACACAATAGATTTGCATAATCAACAAATGCAAGATAACAAGACAATACAATAGCATATACTCTGAACTTCAAATAAGTAGTAGATTTTTTTTCTAACAAATTTCAAAGTTGCGTATATTTCCACTCCCCCTGTACCATGTGATAGCAATCAGCCAATCACAAATGCATATACGTAAAGTTAGTGAATTCTTGCACATGCTCAGTAGGAGCTGGTGACTCAAAACGTGTAAATATAAAAGACTGCAATTTTTTTTTAATGGAAGTAAATTGGAAAGTTGTTTAAAATTACATGCTGTACCTGAATCATGAATTTTATTTGACCTTAGTGTCCCTTTAAGGAGAGTTAGAGATATAATCTTACCCCAGATGTTTAGTGTCTTATTTTTTTTTTTTTTTTTTTTGAGAACTAGCTTTATTTCTCTTGTAAGGTGTATCCAGTCCACGGATCATCCATTACTTGTGGGATATTCTCATTCCCAACAGGAAGTTGCAAGAGGACACCCACAGCAGAGCTGTAATATAGCTCCTCCCCTAACTGTCATACCCAGTCATTCTCTTGCAACTCTCAACAAGCAAGGACGTTGTAGGAGAGAGTGGTTAAATATAGCTAGTTTATTTTCTTCAATCAAAAGTTTGTTATTTTTAAATAGTACCGGAGTTGTGCTATTTTATCTCAGGCAGTAAATAGAAGAAGAATCTGCCTGAGGTTTCTATGATCTTAGCAGGTTGTAACTAAGATCCATTGCTATTCTCACATATGTCTGAGGGGATTACACAGATGAGGTAACTTCAGCGAGAGAAAGGCGTGCAGTTTATTCTGCTATCAGGTATGTGCAGTTATAATTTTTTCTAGAGATGGAAAACGCTAGAAAATGCTGCTGATACCGGATTAATGTAAGTTAAGCCTGAATACAGTGATTTAATAACGACTGGTATCATGCTTACTCCCAGGGGTAATACCCTTATGATATTTACAATATAAAACGTTTGCTGGCATGTTTAATCGTTTTTATATATGCTTTGGTGATGAAACTTTATTGGGGCCTAGTTTTTTCCACATGGCTGGCTTAAATTTTGACTAGAAACAATTTCCACTGTTGTAGTATAAAAGTTACAGTTGGTGCAGTTAAAATTACAAACTGTGACATCCAGCTTCCCTCAAAGGCCCTCTGAATCCTATAGGACATCTCTAAAGGGCCCAAAGGCTTTCCAAAGTCGTTTATTGGGGAAGGTAGGGCCACAGCTTGCTGTGGCAGTTGGTTGTGACTGTTAAAAACTGTCTATTTCGTTTTTTTTTTATCCGTTTTTTGAACTAAGGGGTTAATCATCCATTTGCAAGTGGGTGCAATGCTCTGTTAGCCTATTATACACACTGTAAAAATTTCGTTTGAAAAAATGCAGTAAATCAAATTCTGACAAAATTTGTTTCTCTTAAAGGCACAGTACCGTTTTTTATATTTGCTTGTTAACTTGATTTAAAGTGTTTTCCAAGCTTGCTAGTCTCATTGCTATTCTGTATAAACATGTCTGACATAGAAGAAACTCCTTGTTTATTATGTTTAAAAGCCATGGTGGAACCCCCTCTTAGAATGTGTACCAAATGTACTGATTTCATTTTATGCAATAAAGATCATTTTCTGTCTTAAAAAATTTATCACCAGAGGAATCTGACGAGGGGGAAGTTATGCCGACTAACTTTCCCCACGTGTCAGACCCTTTGACTCCCGCTTAAGGGACTCACGCTCAAATGGCGCCAAGTACATCTAGGGCGCCCATAGCGTTTACTTTACAAGACATGGCGGCAGTCATGGATAAAACACTGTCAGCGGTATTAGCCAGACTACCTGAACTTAAAGGTAAGTGAGATAGCTCTGGGGTGAGACAAAATGCAAAGCATACTGACGCTTTAAGAACCATGTCTGATACTGCCTCACAATATGCAGAAGCTGAGGAAAGAGAGCTTCAGTCAGTGGGTGATGTTAATGACTCAGGAAAGATACCTGATTCTAATATTTCTACATTTAAATTTAAGCTTGAACACCTCCGCGTGTTGCTTAGGGAGGTTTTAGCTGCTCTGAATGACTGTGATACCATTGCAGTGCCAGAGAAATTGTGTAGACTGGATAAATACTTTGCAGTGCCGGTGTGTACTGATACCTAAAAGGTTTACAGAAATTCTTAATAAGGAATGGGATAGACCAGGTGTGCCGTTCTCTTCACCTCCTATTTTTAGAAAAATGTTTCCAATAGACGCCACCACATGGGACTTATGGCAGACAGTCCCTAAGGTGGAGGGAGCAGTTTCTACTCTAGTAAAGCGTACTACTATCCCGGTTGAGGACAGTTGTGCTTTTTTTTTTTTTTAGATCCAATGGATAAAAAATTAAAGGTTACCTTAAGAAAATATTTATTCAACAAGGTTTTATCCTACAGCCCCTTGCATGCATTGCCCCTGTCACTGCTGCTGCGGCGTACTGGTTTGAGTCTCTGGAAGAGGCTTTACAGGTAGCGACTCCATTGGATGACCTACTTGGCAAACTTAGAGCACTTAAGCTAGCCAATTCTTTTATTCTGATGCCATTGTTCATTTGACTAAACTAACGGCTAAGAATTCTGGTTTTGCTATACAGGCGCGCAGAGCGCTATGGCTTAGATCATGGTCAGCTGACGTGACTTCAAAATCTAAGCTACTTAACATTCCCTTCAAGGGGCAGACCCTATTCGGGCCTGGTTGAAGGAGATTATTGCTTGTATCACTGGAGGAAAAGGTCATGCCCTTCCTCAGGACAGGTCCAAATCTAGGGCCAAATAGTCTAATTTTCGTGCCTTTCAAAACTTCAAGGCAGGTGCGGCATCAACTTCCTCTAATAATAAACAAGAGGGAACTTTTGCTCAATCCAAGACTGTCTGGAGACCAAACCTAACATGGAAAAAAGGTAAGCAGGTAAAAAAGCCTGCTGCTGCCTCTAAGACAGCATGAAGGAACGGCCCCCTATCCGGTAACGGATCTAGTAGGGGGCAGACTTTCACTCTTCGCCCAGGCGTGGGCAAGAGATGTTCAGGATCCCTGGGCGTTGGAAATTATATCCCATGGATATCTCCTGGACTTCAAAGCTTCCCCCCCAAAAGGGAGATTTCACCTTTCACAATTATCTGCAAACCAGATAAAGAGAGAGGCATTCTTACACTGTGTACGAGACCTCCTAGTTATGGGAGTGATCCATCCAGTTCCAAAGGAGGAACAGGGACAGGGTTTTTACTCAAATCTGTCTGTGGTTCCCAAAAAAGAGGGAACCTTCAGACCAATTTTGGATCTAAAGATCTTAAACAAATTCCTCAAAGTTCCATCATTCAAGATGGAAACTATTCGTACCATCCTACCAATGATCCAGGAGGGTCAATATACGACTACAGTGGATCTAAAGGATGCTTATCTTCACATTCCGATACACAAAGATCATCATCGGTTTCTCAGGTTTGCCTTTCTAGACAGGCATTACCAGTTTGTAGCTCTTCCCTTTGGATTAGCTACAACCCCAAGAATCTTTACAAAGGTTCTAGGGTCGCTTCTGGCGGTCCTAAGGCCGCGGGGCATAGCAGTAGCCCCTTATTTAGACGACATCCTGATACATGCGTCAAACTTCCAAATTGCCAAGTCTCATACGGACGTAGTACTGGCATTTCTGAGGTCGCATGGGTGGAAAGTGAACGAGGATAAGAGTTCTCTATCCCCACTCACAAGAGTTTCCTTTCTAGGGACTCTGATAGATTCTGTAGAAATGAAAATTCACCTGACTGAGTCCAGGTTATCAAAGCTTCTAAATTCCTGCCGGGTTCTTCATTCCATTCCGCGCCCTTCGGTGGTTCAGTGTATGGAAGTAATCGGCTTAATGGTAGCGGCAATGGACATAGTGCCGTTTGCACGCTTATATCTCAGACCGCTGCAACTATGCATGCTCAGTCAGTGGAGCGGGGATAACACAGATTTGTCCCCTCAACTGAATCTGGACCAAGAGACCAGGGATTCTCTTCTCTGGTGGCTATCTCGGGTCCATCTGTCCAAAGGTATGACCTTTCGCAGGCCAGATTGGACAATTGTTACGACAGATGCCAGACTTCTAGGTTGGGGTGCAGTCTGGAACTCCCTGAAGGCTCAGGGATAGTGGACTCAGGAGGAGTCTCTCCTTCCATTAAATATTTTGGAACTAAGAGCGATATTCAAGGCTCTTCAGGCTTGGCCTCAGTTAGCAACTCTGAGGTACATCAGATTTCAGTTGGACAACATCACGACTGTAGCTTACATCAACCATCAAGGGGGAACGAGAAGTTCCCTAAAGATGTTAGAAGTTTAAAAAATAATTCGCAGGGCAGAGATTCACTCTTGCCACCTATCAGCTATCCATATCCCAGGTGTAGAGCACTGGGAGGCGGATTTTCTAAGTCGTCAGACTTTTCATCCGGGAGAGTGGGAACTCCATCCGGAGGCATTTGCACAACTGATTCATCGTTGGGGCAAACCAGAACTGGATCTCATGGCGTCTCGCCAGAACGCCAAGCTTCCGTGTTACGGATCCAGGTCCAGGGATCCCAAGGCGACACTGATAGATGCTCTAGCAGCGCCCTGGTCTTTCAACCTGGCTTATGTGTTTCCACCGTTTCCTCTGCTCCCTCGACTGATTGCCAAGATCAAGCAGGAGAGAGCATCGGTAATTCTGATAGCACCTGCGTGGCCACGCAGGTCCTGGTATGCAGATCTAGTGGACATGTCATCCTTTCCACCATGGTCTCTGCCTCTGAAACAGGACCTTCTACTTCAGGGTCCTTTCAACCATCCAAATCTAATTTCTCTGAGGCTGACTGCCTGGAGATTGAGCGCTTGATTTTATCAAAGCGTGGCTTCTCCGAGTCAGTTATTGATACCTTAAGACAGGCACGAAAGCCTGTCACCAGGAAAATTTACCATAAGGTATGGCGTAGATATCTTTATTGGTGTGAATCCAAGGGTTACTCATGGAGTAAGGTCAGGATTGCTAGGATATTATCTTTTCTCCAAGAAGGTTTGGAAAAAGGATTGTCAGCTAGTTAAGCGTCTGGCAGATGTTCCAGACGTTAAGGCATTTTGTCAGGCTTTAGTTAGAATCAAGCCTGTGTTTAAACCTGTTGCTCCACCATGGAGCTTAAACTTGGTTCTTAAGGTTCTTCAAGGAGTTCCGTTTGAACCTCTTCATTCCATAGATATCAAGCTTTTATCTTGGAAAGTTCTTTTTTTGGTAGCTATTTCCTCGGCTCGTAGAGTCTCTGAGCTATCTGCCTTACAATGTGATTCTCCTTATCTGATTTTTCATACGGATAAGGTAGTCCTGCGTACCAAACCTGGTTTCTTACCTAAAGTGGTATCTAACAAGAATATCAATCAAGAGATTGTAAGTAAAACTTTAAAGCACGGACCACGTCCAAATTGTGTAACACAAGGATGGAACAACAAGCTACTAAAGATTTTCGTCAAACATCTGCTTTGTTTTTTGTCTACTCTGGACAGAGGAGAGGTCAAAAGGCTTCGGCAACCTCTTTTTCTTTTTGACTAAGAAGCTTAATCCGCTTAGCCTATGAGACTGCTGGACAGCAACCTCCTGAAAGGATTACAGCTCATTCCACTAGAGCTGTGGCTTCCACTTGGTCCTTTAAAAATGAGGCTTCTTTTGATCAGATTTGCAAGGCGACAACTTGGTCTTCGCTTCATATTTTTTCAAAATTTTACAAATTTGATACTTTTGCTTCTTCGGAGGCTATATTTGGGGGAGAGGTTTTACGGGCAGTGGTTCCTGCCTTGTCCCTCCCTTCATCTGTGTACTTTAGCTTTGGTATTGGTATCCCACAAGTAATGGATGATCCGTGGACTGGATACACCTTACAAGAGAAAACACAATTTATGCTTGCCTGATAAATTTATTTCTCTTGTGGTGTATCCAGTCCACGGCCCGCCCTGTCATTTTAAGGCAGGTAATTTTTAAATTTAAACTACAGTAACCACTGCACCCTATGGTTCCTCCTTTCTCGGCTTGTTTTCGGTCGAATGACTGGCTATGACAGTTAGGGGAGGAGCTATATTACAGCTCTGCTGTGGGTGTCCTCTTGCAACTTCCTGTTGGGAATGAGAATATCCCACAAGTAATGGATGATCCGTGGACTGGATACACCACAAGAGAAATAAATTTATCAGGTAAGCATAAATTGTGTTTTTGTAAAATTTTTGCAAATGTTACAATATGAGGATACACAGCTCCGCCAGTAAAATATACAAGCCAGGTCCATTTTTAAAAGTTTAATAATGGTGAAAAAAAGAGAGTAAAAAGGAGAAACTAAATAGACACATGGACACATCCATCAAAACTATGATGTTTGTGTATGTAATGTAATGTTCTCACACACATAATGTGCTTGTAACTGTGTGTATTACAGTTTGTATCTTCTGTGCTTAACTATGTGTTTGGGGTATACAGTGGCAGAGTGTTCATATTGCTTGCACATCACATTACATGTATGAACATGGTCCCAGCGTTATGCCTATGGGTTTAGACTATTGGCTGACTGCCCTCACTGAGTTTTAGCTATGCAAAGCACACCCTGTCATTATTAGTGTTAACACACCCAGAATCTCTCAGGTCTTTGTTGTTGGGTGCTGCCTTTCTCCAAAGTTTGTTAATTTAACACTGTCTGTGCTGATACACAGATAGGAAATTACAGAGTTCAGTGGTATATTTTAGTGTGAGACGTGCCAGAACAAGCAGTCTTGCTGTGAGAAATAGGATTGTCTGATTTATTTAAAGGGCCATAATACCCAAATGTTTAAACACTTGAAAGTGATGCAGCATAGCTGTAAAAAGCTGATTAGAAAATATCACCTGAACATCTCTATGTAAAAAAGAAAGATATTTTACCTCAAAAGTTCCTCAGTAGCCACCTCCCATTGTAAAGGATTTCTAAGCAGCATATTAGTATGTATGTCCTGGGACATCTGAAGGGACTAGCATCGTGCACTCTCATATTATTTCACCAATCAGGTAAAGGAAGCTTACTATGAAATCTCATGAGAGTTAAGTCAAATCTCATGAGATCACAGTAAGAGTTCATGACCTCAGCACTGCTGATGCTGATTGGCTGCTGTTCATTTCTTCATTTTTTTTAATTTTTTTTACCTGCAGCTGAGTATAACTTTTTACACAGAACTTACTCTGCTGAGCTGAGGAGATTGTGTGGTAAAATATCTTCCTTTTTTACATAGAGATGCTCAGGTGATATTTTCCTGTCAGCTTTTTACAGTTATACTGCATCAGTTTCAAGTGATTTAGCATATGAGTATTATGTCCCTTTAATGGTGTAATTATGGAAAATTGTGGCAATGGTGGGTAATACATAACTTGTATCCATTGACACATTCAGAGGGATATCACTGTTACAAACTACATTACAATATTTTGGCAGCAGATAAGAATCAGAGGCCCCACATGTCTAATTAGTTTGTAGGAAGGCCTTATGCTTATCCCAGGCACTCTTGAAGTCCTCACATTGTTTGTCATTACCACCTCTAATGGAAGTTTATACCATGAATCAACCACTCTTTCTGTGACAAAGTGCTTCCTGCAAATTAACCTACTACCCTTCAACTTGATGTCATGTTTTGATGTTGCTTTTTATTATGGAAAACATACTTTCAGCCTAAGTTCTATTTACAGTGACTTTAAGAATGTTGCGATGAAAAATATATTAGTGTACAAGCAAAACTGCATTTTTTTTTTTAAAAGTGTGTATATATATATATATATATATATATTTTTTTTTATAATACAAGATTTATAATCCTACTTGGTATCTTCTGTCCCTCCGCTCCCCTTCATTTCCTCTTTTGACTGGGCTGTGACATAGGGGCCGAATGATGCAGTTGCAGTGACATGTTTTTGCGCGAGCCTTAAGGCTCGCCGGAAGCAGCAGTCTGAAGACCACTGCTCCATAACTGGTCCGCCTGTTCTGAGGCTGAGGACATCAGTCCACCTGGTCCTATACGATTGGGCTGATTGACAGTGCCTGCAGGGGGCGGCATTGCACAAGCAGTTCTGGTGAACTGATTGTGCAATGATAAATTCAGACAGCGTATGCTGTCGGCATTTATCAATGTGCGTAGGACATAATACGCTACATCATATCATGTCCGCTCGCACTTTCATAAATAGTCCCCATAGAGAGCAGTCCTACTAACTTTCCACATTGGCTTCCTAAAGGCTTTCAAAGAGCTGTACTTCAAGAGTGTCATATTACACACACACACACACACACACTGATTCGATGTTTATTGGAATTGTCATTTAAAAAAAAAAAAAAAATTGTTCATCCCAGTGGGTTGACATAACATTGTACTAGAAACATTACTATAGGTACAGATTTAAAGGTATACTGAACTCAAATGTTTCCTTTCATGATTCAGATAGAGTATGCAATTTTAAGCAACTTTCTAATTTACTCCTATTATCCATTTTTCTTCATTCTCTTGCTATCTTTATTTGAAAAAGCAGGAATATACGCTTACGAGCTGGCTTTTTTTGTTTGTTCAGCACCCTGGATAGCACTTGCTGATTGGTGGGTATATTTAGCCACCAATTAGCAAGTTGTACCCAGGTGCTGTATCAAAGATGGTCTGGCTCGTAAGCTTACATTTCTGCTTTTTCAAATAAAGATACCAAGAGAACGAAGAAAATTTGATAACCGTAGTAAATTAGAAAGTTGCTTAAAATTGCATGCTCTATCTGAATCATTAAAGAAAAATAATTGGGTTCAGTGTTCCTTTAACTCTTTTCACAAATAGATTTTATTAATGGCAAAGACTACAGATATGGCATTTGATTAGCTAAAGTTTACCATTACTTTAAGTCCCTTTTAATACACTTTAAAGTTTCTATCGTATCAACTCTCTCGTCTAAGCTATACATATTCAGGTCATGGATACATTGTATAAAGTGTCATTGCGTTAATTAACCTTTTGGATTTTTCTTTCCTGAATGCCTTATTTTGCACTTTGTGACAATATGCGGTTTAAAGGGATGGTGTACTGTAAAACAAATTCTCTTCAATGTGTTTTAAATGATCCATTTTACCTGCTGTAGTGTATTCAATTGTTTACAAATAGATAGTTTAACCCAATTTTGTCATTTGAAATGTGTACTTTTTGCCTTCTGAAACCACCACTTGTACTGAAAGTTCCAATACTGCTTTAACGGGTACAGAAAAGCTATGTAAAGACTCTTGGTGAGGGGAGTTGGAAACATACTAAAATTTTCACTTGTCTCAGAATGAAATTAGATAAGGAAGCCTTTTATATAGAGTGTTAAAATAATAAGCTCAGTTTTCCTTGCAGGCTCAGCCCATTTAAATGTGTTGTGTTTTCAAAGAGCATAAATAGCTGTTTCATACACAAGAATAAACATAAAGAAGCAATGTCCCATTTTATACTATGCACTTGGTATAAGTCATTGGAAACACGTTAAAGGGGCAGTACACTTACAAACTAATGTTATATAATTTTGCACATAGCGCAGAATTATATAACAGCTTACCGGCAGATGTATACATTAAAGTATTGCAGTCACAGTGTGCCTAGTTGCGTCATTAAAATGAATGTAGCTCGCTCCCACTACTAGACCAGAGCGGGAGCGAACTACATTCATTTTAATGGCGCGACCGGGCACACTGTGACTAGACTGTTTAAAAACCAGACCCGCTCAATAGAGCAAGGAGCGGCGTTCTGGTAAAATGAACTTTTACATAAAAAAAATTCTGCAATACTTTAATGTATACATCTGCCGGTAAGCTAATGTTATATAATTCTGCACTATGTGCAGAATTATATAACATTAGTTTGTAAGTTTACTGCCCCTTTAAGGGACAACCAATTTAACAATATATTGTATCTTTAAGCAATACATTAAAGTACCTCCCCTTTATGCAGTGGTCCTTAGGCAGGGTATTGGCGTATTATTATTATTATTATTCTTTATTTATAAAGCACCAACAGATTCCGCAGCGCTGTTCATAGGTAACAAAGATAAAAGGACAGTACAATATGAGACACCAGACAAAATTTAACAAACAAATACAGGAGGAATTGGGAGCCCTGTTCCCGTGGGAACTTACAATCTAAATGGGTAGGAGGGTGAGAAACACGAGGTGGGGACTGCAAAGGTGGGAATGATGTTAGTGTGAAGTTAGATGAGGGCAACTATTAGGCAAGTGGAATTCATTAGTTACTGATTTGGTTATAGGCTTCCCTGAACAAGAAGGTCTTTAGGGAGCCTTTAAAGGAGGAGAGGTTGGGGGAAAGTCTGACAGCATGAAGAAGTGTGTTCCAGAGGGTTGGTGCCGCACGAGAGAAGTCCTGTAGCTTAGCATGAGAGGAGGTGATGGTAAAAGAGGCAAGGAGTAGATCGTTGTTGGATCTTAGGGGACGGGCTGGAGTATATTTGTTGATGAGTGAGGACAGGTATGGGGGGGCTGCATTGGTAAGGGCTTTATAGGTCAAAGTGAGAATTTTGAATTTAATTCTGCTGTGAATGGGGAGCCAGTGAAGGGACTCACAGAGGGGTGCGGCAGATACAGAGCGTCGGGAGAGGTGGATTAGCCTAGCAGAGGCATTTAGGATGGATTGAAGGGGGGAGAGGCGGGAGAGAAGAAGGCCAGTTAGTAGGTTGTTACAGTAGTCCAGCCGGGAAATTACTAGGGAATGGATTAGCTGTTTAGTAGTTTCAGCACTCCGAAAAGGACGAATTTTGGAGATATTGCGTAGGTGGTTGCGACAGGATGAAGAGAGCGATTGGATGTGGGGTATGAAGGACAGATTGGAGTCGAGTGTAACTCCTACGGCAGCGGACTTGGGGTGATGGGGAGATAGTGGTGTCACCGACAGTGATGGTAAAGTTAGAAACTGGAGTAGAATTAGTTGGGGGGATTAGAAGAAGCTCAGTCTTGGACATGTTGATTTTTATGTCACAGTTATTGTGTAGGACTGAGAGTGACAATGCCCCAAATTGTTGTTAAATTGTATAATATTGGCCCTATTAAATGCTTATGGTACAGTATTTTATTATGGTATCATCATTAGGTTGTCATTAACATGCAAAAGTAAATCAGGGTGTCACTTGAATTTTAAACGCCTGTTACATGACATACTGCATGCTCTGTAGACAGGAGCTGCACTGCAAATGTAACCACATGACTCGCATATAATAATACTTTCAGATACTTCTTCAGCCACATTTATTTTATGATACTTGATCTCAGATGAATGGATAATGCAATCGTTTTATGCTTCAATGACACCTCAGTTCAGGTCCCTACAGTCTCTTTAAACCTGTTATAAACTCAAGATATACCTCATTTGAGATACACTGTTACTGTATTATCCCTGTATGCCAGGTTGACGCCCACATATTACCTTAGTTCAGATGCACTGCCCATGTAGCGCCAGTTATATCTCCAAACATTACATCAGTTCATATTCATATTGCCTACACCTTCCTTTATGCTAAACATTCATATCATATCAAAGTGAATGCATGGGTCCTGTTGGCCCTTACCTGCTACTGAGAGAACGTACGTTTCCACCTGTTTGGGCATCATCAGTGAGGTGCAGTTGTAGCCTTGGGCATGTAAGCAAGTAGTCTCTCTAAGAGTGGAAACCAGATGTGGGCTCCTTGCTCACGTGCTCAAGGGACAGTGTATTTTCTCGACAGTGGTCCTCAAGTACCCTTAACAGGACAGATTTTCATTATAGCTGAACTAGAGCACAGCTAGTATAGACCTGTGATGGGTGAGAGCAGGTTAGTAACCATGGTTTCTTATTAGCTTATTATTTCCCCTGTGCTCTAGTTCAGCTATAATAAAAAATCTGGTCTTTGGGTACTTGAGGACCATGGTTGAGAGACACTGCTCTAAAGTGCTGGTTTTCAAACCTGTCCTCAGGCCTCCCTAACAGGCCAGATTTTTGTAGATAACCTGAACTGCAGTATATGTGAAATAAATCTGCTGATTAGTAAACATGCGGCTAGATTAGGAGTTGTTCATTAAGCTGAAAAAGCGGCGTTAACAGGTCCTAACATTGCTTTTTCACTACCGCTGCTATTACGAGTCTTGCGGGTTTAGGGGCCCCACACACTTTTTTGGCCTTACCGCAAAATGACTTACGTAAACTTTGTAAACCCTTTTTTCTATGGGACTTCCCTAACGCATTCTAAAGTCAGTAGTTAAGAGTTTTATGGTACAACGCCGTAGCATAAAACTCATAACTAAAGTGCTAAAAAGTACACTAACACCCATAAACTACCTATTAACCCCTAAACCGAGGCCCTCCGGCATCGCAAATACTAAAATAAAAATTTTAACCCCTAATCTGCTGCTCCGTACATCGCCACCACTATAATCAACATATTAACCCCTAAACCGCCACACTCCCGCCTCGCAAACACTAGTTTAATAATATTAACCCATAATCTTCCGCCCCTAACATTGCCGCAACCTACATTATATTTATTAACCCCTAATCTTCCGCCTCTAACATCGCCGCAACCTATATTATATTTATTAACCCCTAATCTGCCACCCCTAACATCACAACACCTACCTACATTTATTAACCCCTAATCTGCTGCCGCCGCCACTATATTAAATGTATTAACCCCTAAATCTAAGTCTAACCCTAACACCCCCTAACTTAAATATAACTTAAATAAATCTAAATAAAATTACTATAATTAAAGGGACACTGAACCCAAATTTTTTCTTTTGTAATTCAGAAAGAGCATGCAATTTTAAGCAACTTTCTAATTTACTCCTATTATCATTTTTTCTTCGTTCTCTTGCTATCATTATTTGAAAAAGAAGGCATCTAAGCTTTTTTTTGGTTTCAGTACTCTGGACAGCACTTTTTTATTGGTGCATGAATTTATCCACCAATCAGCAAGGACAACCCAAGTTGATCACCAAAAATGGGCTGGCATCTAAACTTACATTCTTGCATTTCAAATAAAGATACCAAGAGAATGAAGAAAATTTGATAATAGGAGTAAATTAGAAAGTTGCTTAAAATTTCATGCTCAATCTGAATCATGAAAGAAAATTTTTGGGTACAGTGTCCCTTTAACTAAATTATTCCTATTTAAAACTTAATAGTTACCTATAAAATAAACCCTAAGATAGCTACAATATAACTAATAGTTGCATTGTAGCTAGCTTAGGCTTTTTTTATTTTATTTTACAGGCAAGTTTGTATTTATTTTAACTAAGTAGAATAGTTATTAAATAGTTATTAACTATTTAATAACTACCTAGCTAAAATAAAGACAAATGTAACTGTAAAATTAAAAAAAGCCTAAGCTAGCTACACTAACACCTAACACTACAATAAAATAAATTAAATTAGCTAAATCACAAAAAAACACACAAAATTACAGAAAATAAAAAAACAAATTGCAGATCTTTAAACTAATTACACCTAATCTAATAGCCCTATCAAAATAAAAAAAAAAACCTAGCCTAAACTAAACTATAAATAGGCCTTTTGCGGGGCATTGCCCCAAAGAAATCATCTCTTTTACCTGTAAAAAAAAATACAAACAACCCCCCAACAGTAAAACCCACCACAAAGTACCTAACCTAAAAAAATAAACCCACCCAATACACCCTTAAAAAAATCCTAACACTAACCCCCGAAGATTCACTTACCGGGAGAAGTCTTCATCCAAGCGGCAAGATGTCCTCAACGAAGCCGGCAGAAGTCTTCATCCAGACGGCATCTTCTATCTTCATCCTTCCGATGCGGAGCGGCTCCATCTTCAAGACATCTGGCGCGGAGCATCCTCTTCAAACGACGTCTTCTTCCGAATGAATATCGCTTTAAGTGACGTCATCCAAGATGGCGTCCCTTAGATTCCGATTGGCTGATAAAATTCTATCAGCCAATCGGAATTAACGGGACAGTAAACCTTAAAAATAATGTCACAGGAGCAAGCTGCACTTAGTCTTATGGCGCGGTCGGGCCGGGCTGTGACTATACAGCTGGTCGGATGCTCTGCGTCGGATGTCTTGAAGATGGAGCTGCTCCGCGTCAGAAGGATGAAGACTTCTGCCCGTCTGGAGGATCACTTCTGTCCGTCTGGAGGAACACTTCTGCTGGCTTCATTGAGGACATCTTGCCGCTTGGGTGAAGACTTCTCCCGGTAAGTGAATCTTCGGGGGTTAGTGTGAGGATTTTTTCAAGGGTGTATTGGGTGGGTTTATTTTTTAGGTTAGGTACTTTGGGACTGCAAAAGAGCTAAATGCCCTTTTAAGGGCAATGCCCATCCAAATGCCCTTTTCAGGGCAATGGGGAGCTTAGGTTTTTTTAGTTAGCTTTTTATTTGGGGGATTGTTTGTGTGGGTGGTGGGTTTTACTGTTGGGGGGGTTGTTTGTATTTTTTTTTACAGGTAAAAGAGCTGCTTTCTTTGGGGCAATGCCCTGCAAAGGGCCCTTTTAAGGGCTATTTATAGTTTAGTTTAGGCTAAGGTTTTTTTTTATTTTGGGGGGGCTTTTTTATTTTGATAGGGCTATTAGATTAGGTGTAATTAGTTTAAAGATCTGTAATTTGTTTTTTATTTTCTGTAATTTAGTGTTTTGTTTTGTGATTTAGCTAATTTAATTTATTTAATTGTATTTAATTTAGTTAATTTATTTAATTGTAGTGTAGTGTTAGGTGTTAGTGTAACTTAGGTTAGGTTTTATTTTACAAGTAAATTTGTCTTTATTTTAGCTAGGCAGTTATTAAATAGCTACAATGTAACTTATTATATTGTAGATAGCTTAGGGTTTATTTTATAGGTAAGTATTTAGTTTTAAATAGGAATAAGTTAGTTAATTATATTTTTTTTTAGTAATTTTATTTAGATTTATTTAAATTATATTTAAGTTAGGGGGCGTTAGGTTTAGGGGTTAATAAATTTAGAATAGTGGCATCGACGTTGGGGACGGCAGATTAGGGGTTAATAAATATAATGTAGGTGGTGGCGATGTTAGGGGCGGCAAATTAGGGGTTAATAAATATAATGTAGGTGGCGGCGGTGTCTGGAGCGGCAGATTAGGGGTTAATAAATATAATGTAGGTGTCGGTGATGTCGGGGGCGGCAGATTAGGGGCAGATTAGGGGTTAATAAGTGTAAGATTAGGGGTGTTTAGACTCGGGGTTCATGTTAGGGTGTTAGGTGTAAACATAAAATGTGTTTCCCCATAGGAATCAATGGGGTTGCTTTTTTGCAGGTATTAGACTTTTTTTTCTCAGCTGGCTCTCCCCATTGATGTCTATGGGGAAATCGTGCACGAGCACGTACGACCAGCTCACCGCTGACTTAAGCAGCGCTGGTATTGGAGTGCGGTAAGGAGCACAATTTTGCTCAACGCTCACTTCTTGCCTTTTAACGCCGGGTTTGTTAAAACCTGTAATACCAGCGCTGCAGGTAAGTGAGTGGTGAGACAAAACTGCTCGTTAGCACCGCATAGCTCCTAACGCAAAACTCGTAATCTGGCCGATGGTTATTAACCTGCTCGCACCCATGGCAATCCTGAAAATCTGGCCTGTTAGGGAGGCCCAAGGACAGGTATGAAAACCAGTGCTTTAGAATAATGCAACTGCTCTTCCATGACAAGGTGCAAAGAGGCTTGGTATTGAGGCTGGATTGTCATTTTGGTAGGATCAGAGTTGTATGCTACATAATACATGCTTCTGTGAAGAGCATAGCGAGCAAAAATAGTCTACACCCTAAGTGGCACTGGTCTGACAGACAAGCAAAGATTGTTCAGCACCTGGGTAACACTTGCTGATTGGTGGCTAAATGTAGCCACCAATCAGCAAGCGCTACCCAAGGTAGGCATCTGGAGCACTACTACAAGAAAGGAAATAGTGCTGCCAATGGCTAGAAAGAAGTAAAATTGCATGCTCTATCTGAATCATGAAACATTTTGGGTATGATATCCCTTTAGTAAGCAAAGATAACTGTATTGAATTGCATCATTCTATTCTGAAATGGAATTGGAATACAGGTACAAAATCCCAAATGTCGCATTCCAAAATGCAGACTTTTTAATTGATATAAAAAAAATCTAATTATTAAAAATGACCACTTACCCCACCAGTAAGTCACAAACTTCTCTGTCTGCGTCTTTGGTTTGGTTTTTGAATTCTAAAAAGCAAATAATAATCTATATTTAAATTACCTTTCTGATTACAGTACTGTACTATCTTTCTTGTGCTACTGTATATACAAAAGTATTACACATGATATAAACCAGCTTTAGGTTGCATATATAAGATGTATTATAATATATAAATATTGTGTATATGACATAAGGTGGTGTTTGTAATTGGTTCCATCCACTCTCCAAGCTGTCCCACTTTACAGATGCAAATATTCTAAAAGCCAAACCTTTCCGTTCCCAATCAGTGTCGATAAAGGGTTTTGTACCTGTACTGTATTATGACTTTAAAGGGACATGAAAAGCAACATTTTTCTTTCATGATTCAGATAGAACACACCATTTTAAACAACTTTCGATTTTAGTTAGTATTATCAAATTTGCTTCATTCTCTTGGTTCTCTTGGTATCATTTGTTGAAGAAACGGCAATGCACTACTGGGAACTAGCTGAACACACTGGGTGAGCCAATGACAAAAGGCCTATATATATGCAGGTCCCAGTAGTGCAGTCCTGCTCTTGAGCCTACCTAGGTATGCTTTTCAACAAAGTATACAGAGGACAAAGAAAATTAGATCAAATAAGAAATTTGTAAAGTTACAAATCACATGCTCTGTCTGAATTGTGAAAGTATAATGTTGTCCTTATTGTCCCTTTAAGAATGCTAAGTAAAGTCAGATTGTATGTATCTAATACGGGGATTGTTTGTTTTATTTAACCCCTTCCTGCTAGTACTTTATTTGTTACATCGAATTAAAGTTCCGATGTAGACAAATAAATAAAAAATGCTTATGACGCTAGGCACGCCCTCCAGTGCGTGATCCCAGTTAGGAAGCCATTATGGCTTCAGGACAGCAGAACGGCTAGGACGTTCCATGTCGTCCTAACGGCGCTAAAGCCCAGCACAGTTAGGACGGCATGGAACGTCCTAACTGCGGGAAGGAGTTAAAGAGGGTAGTTGTTTCCGTCAAGCTGTGATTGCATCGTTAGTCAAAACTGTTCAGCTGCAAACATTAAAGGGAACATAAACGGGTTGATATTTTAATATAAAATGTTTAGTTATGCATAGTGAAACAACTTAGCAGTATTCTTTATTTATTTTGCCATTTTTCATGTATCGTAGATCTGAACATTTTCTAATTCTCAGAGCTGGAAAGGCACACTACAGACTTTTCGAAGCTAGCCCTGCTACATATCTTACCCTATTTGGCTTTAATAGATTCACATTAACAATTCACATTATATTAAATTAATGACCATGGCTAGCCTGGTCTGCAGACTCAAACCCAAATTAGCTCCTCCAAATAAAGCATGTGGTGGGTGTAGTTTGGCAATTGAAAGACAACTGAAGCAAACAAGGTGTTTGTTTTGAAAATGTTTACATTTGGCTGATATTATTCTATTGCAAGACAACAAATGTACTGTTATTACAAGGTTTTTTATTCGGTAAGGCATTGTTTTAAGAGTTTTACAAATAAAGAGAAGAGCTTTCTGCCATTTTTTTATGTTTGTTATTCTCTCTTCTTATAAACCCCTTTTACAAAATGCCCAAGTCATTTATTTTCCTTTTACCTGGCTCATATTAATAGTTTGAGAATGTTATTTATATGCATTTAGTTAAAGAAGTAATATATTAATGTTAGTGTGTCACTTCAGTGACATCCTATTTTTCCAGTTAGAAAATGTTCTTTGCTCTTCTCGCCACCTGATGGCTACAATCAGCAATGACAAATTACATCCACACAGGAGTAATAGAAATCCTTAACATTATCCTGAAACTGACCCATATTGGGATGTTTTACAGTCAAGCCAGATGTGTTGCAACTTTGCATTTAATAAAATAAACGTGTTATAAAGAAACTTTGGCAGCCATAGAGTAATGTACTGCAAAGTAATGTGCAGCAGACCCTAAAGGCACTCAAAGAATGTTCGGTGACATTAGATCAGGATGTCCTTTGGAATTTGAAACTACCATTTTCTTGCTTTTGTCTTGACAGTCAAAGCTTCATTCAGACTTTACACAGATGAAAATTGAGATAGGTGTATTAAAGGGACAGCAAACCTTGTGCTTTTTATATAAACTGTTTAGTTATGTGTAGTAGAACAACTTAGTGATAAACTTTAATTATTTATCATACCCTCGTTCATGTTGTTTAGTTCTGACAATTGTTGCTTTTCTACTTCTCAGAACTGAAAAAGCATTCTGCAGACGTCTCAATGCTTACCCTGTTACATATATTTCCCTAATTGCAAAACAATGCACAGTTTACTAACATATGTGGCTAGTATTGTTATCTGCAGACTCAAGCTGGATTGGCTCCTTCGTATAAGGCAAGTGGTGGGTGGAGTTTGGCTATTGAAAAACAACTGCAGCAAATAAGATGTTAATTTCCATCTAAAGGGGAGGAGAGTCCACGGCTTCATTCATTACTGTTGGGAATTAAGATCCTGGCCACCAGGAGGAGGCAAAGACACCCCAGCCAAAGGCTTAAATACCTCCCCCACTTCCCTCATCCCCCAGTCATTCTTTGCCTTTCGTCACAGGAGGACGGCAGAGAAGTGTCGAAGATCGTAGTAGTCTCTTATGGAGGGTAGTACTTTTCACATTGGGACTTGAGTGTTAATTAGTCCTCTCAGCCTCTCAGTGAGAGCCTGGGTGAAAGTTAGAGTCCGAAAATGGAGGGAGAGTCTTTCTGCGAAACCATCCCGACTCATATTAACAGCTCCACAAGCAATCAGTGTTGACGAGTTTTGCTGCCTGCTTTTTACACTCAAGTCCATGTCAGCAGTGAAGCTACTAACCTGTCACACTTGAAGGGCTGTGTTCTTGTTCCACGGCGTAGATTCTGGTAAGATCGTTTCATTTTTTATTACATAATGATAACACTGAAGACAGGGTCACAGTGTGACGCCTCTTATCTTTAAAGAATCAAGGGTTAATATTCCTGGAAAGGGGATTATTAAACAAGGGGGTTTATAAAGTGATATTGTTTATTGTGTCATTGCTGCGTTATGTGCTAGATGAGGTTCTGGCAATGTGTGGAACTTTTAGGGGACTTACAGGAGTATTGCGCGGTCCCTTTTCTCCTTAGACAGGGGTGGTCCTGCCAGGCATTCCATGTGACCGGTTGTGGGTTCTGGGGGCGCTGCTTGCAGTGGCCAGAGGCATTGCTGTGGCGCCCTATCTGGACAACATCCTAGTCCAGACGCCGTCGCTCAGTCTCACAAAGGATCATTCGAGGGCTCTTCTTTTGCTCCAATCTCACGGTTGGAAAATCAACTCCGGAAAGAGTTCCCTGGTTCCCAGCAACAGGGTGGAGTTCCTGGGCATGATAATAGACTCTATGTCCATGAAAATATTTCTCACAGACCATCGACACAGGAAGAATGCGTCCTCTTGTCTGGCCCTTCAGTACTCCTCAAGCCCCTCGGTGGCTCAGTGTATGGAGGTGATCGGACTGATGGTTTCCAGCATAGACGTCATTCCATTCGCCAGGTTCCATCTCAGACCTCTTCAATTGTGTATGTTGAGACAGTGGAACGGCGATCATTCAGATCTATCTCAGCAGATATCTATGGGTGCTCGGACTCGGATCTCCCTCTCTTGGTGGATCCGTCCAGAGCAACTGTCCATGGGGACATCCTTCTTGAGACCATCCTGGGAGATTGTGACCTTGGACGCGAGTCTGGCAGGATGGGGAGCTGTTTGGGGTGCCAAGATGGCACAAGGAAAATGAACCAGGGAGGAGTCTCTCCTTCTGATAAAAATTCTGGAACTCCGAGCAATCTACAATGCTCTGAAGGCATGGCCTCCTCTGGGGTCGTTCAGCTTCATTAGATTCCAGATCGACAACATTACTTCGGTGGCTTACATCAACCATCAGGGGGGTACGAGGAGCTCTGTAGCCATAAGGGAGGTGTCTCGGATCTTGGAGTGGGCAGAGTCCCACAGCTGCTCACTCTCAGCGATTCACATTCCAGGTGTGGACAACTGGGATGCAGATTTTCTCATCAGGCAATCCCTCCATCTGGGGGAATGGTCTCTCCACCCCGAAGTGTTTGCGGAGATTTGTCTCAGGTGGGGATCGCCAGAGAGATTTCATGACATCCAGACTCAATTGCAAGCTACCCCGATACGGGTCGAGATCCAGGGATCCCCTGGCAGAGCTGGTGGATGCCTGGGTGGTGCCTTGGGGTTCAGCCTAGCTTACATTTTTCCACCGTTACCACTTCTACCTCATGTAGTGGCATGGATCAAACAAGAGCGAGCTTCGGCCATTCTGATTGCTCCATCGTGGCCGCGGAGGATGTGGTTTGCGGATCTGATGGGGGATGTCATCCACTGTGGAGGTTACCCTGTCGCAGGGATTTGCTGGAACAGGGTCCTTTTCAACATCAAAATCTCGATTCTCTGAGGCTGACTGCGTGGATATTGAATGCCTAGTCTTGCCCAAGAGAGGCTTTTCTGAAAGTGTGATTGATATGCTGTCAGGGTGCCAGGAATCAGACTGAGATGAGAAGTGCATAAATAATCACACCTTTATTAATAGCAAAAAATAATAAAATTTCCACAAGTCAGATAACAAGCCAGGAGTCAAAACCAGAGCTGGTAGTCAGACGAGCCGAGTCAGGAACCAAAGCGAAGTAGTCAGACGAGCTGGAATCAGTAACAAAGAGAACAGCAAAGTCAGGAACAAGCCAGGGATTAGGAACCAGGAGGGACATCAGACAGCCAGGTAATACACAGGAACTCTCACAAACAGGTCTGAGACAACTCAAGGGCAAAGCATACTGAACAGAGGCCCTTTAAATAATAAGTGATGACATCACAATTCTGAGACTGCAACCTGTCTCACATGGATGATGTACACCAGTCTGGCCATAAAAGGGTGTGCAGGAAATGAGCAGCATCACACACTATGCACCAGAGTCAGCAAGAGAGGTGAGTAAAATAGCTGCCAGCAGCACATGGCAAACAAAACAGGGAAAAAACCCTGACAGTACCCTCCCCTCAACAACCCCTCCCCCGTGGGAGGACAAAAGGCTTATTGGGGAAACGGGCATGGAAGGAGGGCGGGAGTATGAACATCAGAGGAGGGAACCAATGAACGCTCCTCTGGACCGTAACCCCTCCAGTGAACCAAATACTGTACGCGGCCCCTGGACATACGAGAGTCAATAATGCTGCTGACCTCATACTCCTCATGGTTGTCAACAAAGATAGGACGGGGACGAGGCAACACAGTGGTAAACCGATTACAAACCAATGGTTTCAAGAGGGAGACATGAAAAACATTGGAGATGCGCATTGCAGGAGGAAGGTCAAGAGCGTAGGCCACAGGATTGACCCGTCGGAGTATTCGAAAAGGACCAACATAACGGGGAGCCAGTTTATTGGAAGGCACATGAAGGTTCAAGTTGCGGGAGGACAGACAAATCCTGTCACCAACCTGGTAGGAAGGCGCGGGCAGACGCCTACGATCAGCCTGGAACTTTTGGCGTTGCATAGAATGATGAAGGCAATCCTGAATCTGCCCCCACGTGGAACAGAGTTACCTGAGATGCTCCTCCAAAGCCGGAATACCCTGAGACATGAATGAATTGGGCAACAAGGATGGTTGAAACCCATAATTCGCCATGAACGGGGATAACTTGGAGGAAGCATTAATAGCACTATTACGAGCAAACTATGCCCAAGGTAACAGTTCAGATCAATTATTGTGGTGATCTGAGACATAGCAACGAAGGAACTGTTCCAGAGCTTGATTAGACCGTTCCGCAGCCCCATTGGATTGAGGGTGATAATCCGAGTAGAAGGAAAGCTGGATCCCCATTTGAGCACAAAATGAACGCCAAAATCTGGAGACAAAAGGCTACCCTTGGTCCAACACTATCTCCTTGGGTAACCCATGTAAACGGAAGACCTCCCGGCAAAAATTGAAGCAAGCTCCTGAGCGGTATGCAGCTTCTTCAAGGGAATGCAATGTGAAATTTTAGAAAAACGGTCAACCACCATAAGGATAACAGTATTGCCATTGGAAACGGGGAGCTCGACAATGAAGTCCATGGAAAGATGTGTCCAAGGACACTCACCATTAGCAATAGGTAGAAGAAGACCCACAGGAAGACGTCGAGGAGTCTTATTCTGTGCACAAACTGAGCAGGAGGCAACATACGCAGCAACATCAGAACGAAGACCTGGACACCAGAATTGTCGAGTGACAGACCAAATCATTTGGTTCTTGCCTGGGTGACCTGCGGCTTTAGGATAGTGGTAAGTTTGCGAAAGTTTTAGTTTGAAGATTCTCAGGAACAAAACACTTACCACTAGGTTTCTCAGGAGGTGCATTGGTTTGTGCAGCCAGGATCTCCTCCCCAAGGGAGAAGTCAAATTAGTAAGTATGGTAGCCAAAATATGGGCAGGAGGTATAACTGGAGTAGGTACAGACTCCTCTTTGGACAAAGGTGAAAATTGTAGAGAGAGGGCATCAGCCCTAACATTCTTACTACCAGGCAGGTAGGAGACCACATAATTAAACCAAGACAAAAATAGCGCCCATCTGGCCTGTCGGGGCGAGAAACGTTTTGCTACAGATAGATAAGTTAAATTCTTGTGGTCAGTAAGAATGAGCACTGGTACACTAGTACCCTCGAGGAGACTTCCTTGAGTGCCAGAATTATGGCCAGTAATTCGTCGCCAATTTCATAATTACACTCCGCTGGAGACAATTTCTTAGAGAAGAAACCGCATGGATGCAAGGAACCGTCAGGCGTAGGACGTTGAGACAAGAGTTTCAAGTTTCAGACACATAGACCAAGAACGAAATGCAGGGTTAGGATGAG
This sequence comes from Bombina bombina, assembly GCF_027579735.1. Taxonomy (NCBI): domain Eukaryota; kingdom Metazoa; phylum Chordata; class Amphibia; order Anura; family Bombinatoridae; genus Bombina; species Bombina bombina. The sequence continues at coordinate 1,366,078,134 of NC_069499.1, forward strand.
CCAGAACTGGAGCGGCAGTCAAAAGCCTTAATGGCAGTAGGTGACCAATGGAGGGGATCATTCTCTTTACGGGTCATGTCTGTGATAGGTTTGACCAAGGAAGAATTTTTTTTAATAAACTTTCTATAGTAATTGGCGAACCCCAAAAAACATTGAATAGACCGAAGACCAACTGGGCAAGGCCACTGCAGAACTACAGACAACTTGTTAGGATCCATGGAGAACCCTGCAACGGAGATAACATAACCTAGGAAGGTTACTTGAGTCTGATGGAACTCACATTTCTCGAGTTAAAAAACAGGCCGTTCTCACGTAGTCTCTGAAGAACCCGTGTAACATCAGAACGATGAGCCTCAAGTGTGGGTGAGTGTATGAGGATGTTGTCTAAATACACCACAACACACTGTTGCAACATATCTCGTAGGACATCATTAATACATTTCTGGAAAACAGCAGGAGCATTACATATTCCAAAGGGCATTACAAGATACTCATAATGCCCGCTCCTGGAGTTAAATGCTGTTTTCCATTTGTGGCCCTCCTTGATCCTAACGAGATTGTACGTTCCTCTCAAATCAAGTTTTGAAAAGACCGTAGCTCCCTTGAGGCGGTCAAAGAATTCCGTAATGAGCGGAATAGGGTAAGCATTCTTAATGGTAAGACGATTAAGACCCCTATAATCGATGCATGGTCTTAACTCACCACCCTTTTTCTTCACAAAGAAGAAGCCAGCCCCTGCAGAAGAGCAGGATTTGCGGATTATCCCCCATGACAGCATCGGCAACATACTCCTCCATAGCACAATTATCTGCAACAGACAGAGGGTAAACCCGGCCCCGAGGAGGAATGGCTCTGGGTTGCAGGTCTATGGCACAATCATAAGACCGGTGAGGAGGCAACGTACAGGCACGCACCTTGTCAAAAATGTCTAGGAACTCTCGGTACTCCTCTGGCAATTGAGATACCGAAGAAGTGCACAAGACTTTAACTTGTTTCCGTAGACAAGTGGAAATACATTGCGGAGACCATGACAAAATTTCGGACCTGCGCCAGTCGAGACTGGGATTGTGCTTTTGTAGCCAGGGATAACCCAGAACAACTGGGAAATGTGGAGAATTTATCACCTGGAACTGGAGGGTTTCAAAATGGAGAGCCCCAACAGCCATTGATAATGGCGCGGTCTCGTGAGTAACGAGTGCAGGCTGAAGGGGCCTGCCATCAATGGCCTCAATAGCAAGCAGAACGGACCGAGGCAAAACAGGAATGGAGTGCTTTGATGCAAAAGCACTGTCAATGAAATAGCCCGCAGCACTGGAGTCCACACAGGAAAGGACAACCGTGACCAAAGCTTTCTCCTTTAGCAGTTCCAGGGACAAGGATAAACCACCCAAGGTCTGCCCTCAACAGGACCTTAGCAGTGAGCATTTTTCCGGCTGTGTAGGACAAGACTTCAAAAGGTGGCCCTGTAACCCACAATAGAGGCAGAGCCCCTCCCTCCTCCTAAAGGCCCTCTCCACCGTGGAGAGATGCGTGAATCCCAACTGCATCAGCTCAGCAGTACCTGGTGACTCTGGACCAGGAGGCATTGGAGGAGAGCGAGGCATGGGTGGGAACGAACACGTAGGAAACAACAGAACAGGAGGCTTTCCCAAGCGCTCCTTGAAAGAGGGCCTCTCTCTGAGTCTGATGTCAATTAGGATAAAAAAAGACACCAAAGCCTCGAGTTCCTCTGGTAAATCTCTGGCAGCAAGTTCGTCTTTAGTCGCATCAAAGAGCCCATGATAGAAGGCGGCAACAAGGGCTTCATTATTCCAACCTACCTCTGCAGCAAGCGTACGGAACTCAATGGCATACTGAGCAACAGATCTCATACCTTGCTGAATGGACATTAGCATTTAGCAGCAGAGGAGGAGCGAGCCGGAACATCAAATACCCTTCGAAAGGAGGCTACAAATTCAGGATAATTTGAAATCACAGGTTTATTAGTCTCCCACAAGGGATTAGCCCAGGCAAGAGCTGTGTCAGAGAGTAACAAGATGAGATATCCCACCTTAGCTCTGTCAGAGGGAAACGCCTGAGGTAACATCTCAAAGTAAATGCCCACCTGGTTCAAAAACCCTCTGTACTGAATAGGATCACCTCCATATCGCTGAGGTAGAGTTGCAGAACCGAACATGCTCCTGGTAGGACTAGGTGCAGCAGCGGAAACAGGAGCAGTCATAACTTGCAGAATACTTTGGTCCAAATGTGCAGTACGAGTCAGCAGGGTTTGTAGGGCTAGTGCAAATTGATCCAAGCGGTGATCCTGTTCATCCATCCTGGAAATGATGGTAGGTAAAGGTGGATTATTAGCACCATCAGGATTCATGGCCCTTGCGTAATGTCAGGGTGCCAGGAATCAGACTGAGATGAGAAGTGCAAAAATAATCACACCTTTATTAATAGCAAAAAATAATAAAAAGTCCACAAGTCAAATAAGCCAGGATTCAAAACCAGAGCTGGTAGACGAGCCGAGTCAGGAGCCAAAGCGAGTAGTCAGACGAGATGGAATCAGGAACAAGGAGAACACCAGAGTCGGGAACAAGCCAGGGATCAGGAACCAGGAGGGACGTCAGACAGCCAGGTAATACACAGGAACTCTCACAAACAGGTCTGAGACAACGCAAGGGCAAAGCATACTAAACAGAGGCCCTTTAAATAATTAGTGATGACATCACAATTCTGAGACTGCAACCTGTCTCACATGGATGATGTACACCAGTCTGGCCATCAAAGGGCATGCAGGAAATGAGCAGCATCACACACTATGCACCAGAGTCAGCAAGAGAAGTGAGTAAAATGGCTGCCAGTAGCACATGGCAAACAAAGCAGGGAAAAAACCCTGACATTTGCTAATTCAGGCTAGGAAGCCAGTCACTTGTCACATCTACCACAAGGTGTGGAGGACTTACTTGTCCTGGTGTGAGAAGCATGGATATCCTTGGTATAAGGCAATGGTATCAAGGATTCTGTCCTTTCTCCAAGAGGGTTTGGAGAAGGGTCTTGCCGCCAGTTGCTTAAAGGGACAGATTTCGGCATTATCAGTCTTGTTGCATAGGAGACTCGCTGAGCTCCCTGACATACAATCTTTTGTTCAGGCTCTGTCTAGAATCAGGCCTGTCTTTAGACAGTCTGCTCCTCCATGGAGCTTAAACTTGGTCCTTAAGGTTTTGCAGAAGGTTACGTTTGAGCCTATGCACTCCATTGACATTAAGATTCTGTCCTGGAAGGTTCTTTTTCTGTTGGTCATTGCATCGGCATACAGAGTATCTGAACAGGCTTCCTTGCAATGTTAGCATTCTTATCTGGTTTTGCATGCGGATAAGGCTGTGCTTCGCACTGGTTTGGGGTTTCTTCCCAAGGTGGTGTCTAACCGTAACATCATTCAGGAAATAGTTGTTCCTTCTTTATGTCCTAACCCTTCTTCTGCTAAGGAGAGGTTACTTCATAACCTAGATGTGCCTTAAAGTTCTATCTTCAGGCTACAAATGATTTCAGACAGTCTACATCTCTTTTTGTGGTGTATTCAGGGAAGTGCAAGGGGCAGAGAGCCTCTTCTACTTCTTGTCCTTTTGGTTGAGGAGCTTGATTCGCTTGGCCTATGAGACAGCAGGACATAAGCCTCCTCAAAAGATCACGGCTCATTCAACTAGAGCTTTGGCTTCGTCTTGGGCCTTCAAGAATGAGGCCTCTATGGAGCAAATTTGTAAGGCAGCTACCTGGTCCTCCTTACACACTTTTACAAAGTTTTACGAATTAGACGTTTTTGCTTCTGCGGAAGCTGTTTTGGGAGAAAGGTTTTGCAGGCTGTGCCCTCAGATTAGGGTCCGCCTTTTACCCTTCCAGTTTCATTCAGTGTCCTCTAGAGCTTGGGTATATGTTCCCAACAGTAATGAATGAAGCCGTGGACTCTCCTCCCCTTTAGACGGAAAACATAAATTATGCTTACCTGATAATTCCATTTCCATTGAGGAGAGGAGAGTCCATAGCTCCCGCCTGTATCTCCGATGGGCGGACCTAAATTTAATTCATCTTCTGGCACCATTTATACCCTGATGTTTTTCCTACTGTTCCTTGTTCCCTCGGCAGAATGACTTGGGGATGAGGGAAGTGGGGGAGGTATTTAAGCCTTTGGCTGGGGTGTCTTTGCCTCCTCCTAGTGGCCAGGTTCTTAATTCCCAACAGTAATGAATGAAGCCGTGGACTCTCCTCCCCTGGATGGAAATGAAATTATCAGGTAAGTATAATTTATAGTTTGTTTTAAAAAATATAGATATAGGGAGCGTTGTTGAACCTAAATTTGACAATAATGATGGAGTATGACAAACTAAATATAAAGCTAAGTATTTAGAATAAAATAATATTTATTAATAGCTCACAAAACTTGAGCTTGAAATGGTCTTCTAACTATGCATATTAAGCTAAAAAGGTAGCTAAAAGTTGGCCAACTTCATAATAATCCAAACTAAATATTACAACCTAAACATACAACTAAAAAATATGACAACTGTGTATAAAAAATAATCAGTCAGTGAGAGAATGTGATTGGGAATGGGGAGACTACTTCAGAGTATTCACTTTATTGAAGTTGTCCTCAAATAATCCATCCACTTATGTGTAAAGTAATGATAAGTGATTATTTTTATTATTATTAATTCATTCATTTGAATCTCCCTTATTTCTTATATATAAAAAATAGGAGAGTTAGAATCCACTGTAAAAGCTGTCATGAGTCAATACCAGTTCAGAGCCCTCTCAGTTAAAGCGGTAATTAAGGCAGTGTCTGTAGCGGGTGAAACTTTTAGTTTCTGACATCCTTTCAAGACAGTGTCTGCAGTCGCTATTACTGGTTATATATACACTCTGCCTTCTTGTTGTCTACTGGACTGTTATTTGTACCGGCTTACTTTGTCTTACATCCAAGGGTATCAACTGGATATAGTATTCCTCTGTTATTTGTACTGGCTTACTTTGTCTTACATCCAAGGGTATCAATTGGATATAGTATTCCTCTGTTATTTGTACCGGCTTACTTTGTCTTGCATCTAAGGGTATCAACTGGATATAGTATTCCTCTGTTATTTGTACTGGCTTACTTTGTCTTACATCCAAGGATATCAACTGGATATAGTATTCCTCTGTTATTTGTACTGGCTTACTTTGTCTTACATCCAAGGTTATCAACTGGATATAGTATTCCTCTGTTATTTGTACCGGCTTACTTCTCTTACATCCAAGGGTATCCACTGGATATAGTATTCCTCTGTTATTTGTACCGGCTTACTTTGTCTTACATCCAAGGGTATCCACTGGATATAGTATATCTCTGTTATTTGCTTACTTTAGATTTGCCAGGTTGGCACTCAGTCAGCTACATACTGTACCTCAATATTGTCACATTTAGATTTAAGCTTCAACAGCGCTCTCTATATCTATATTCTTGCTACCATTTTTGTCTTTTTGAATATACTTAAAAGGGCTATAAAACCCAATTTTTTTTCATGATTCAGACAGAACATGCAATTTTATGCACCTTTCTAATTTACTTCTATTATCCATTTTTCTTCTTTCTCTTGGTATCTTTATTTCAAAAGCAGAAATGTAGGCTTAGGAGGCGGCCCGTTTTTGGTTCAGCACCTGGGTAGCGCTTGCTGATTGGTGGCTAATTGTAGCCATCAATCAGCTCTAACAACAATTATATTTAGGTTTGCCACCCAGCCGGTATTTTTGAGGTTCAAGTTAAAGTCGAAAATAAAAATTAAATATAAAAATAAAGATGCTATCATGGTCAAACGTCTTCTAAGTTTATAATTATAATCAAATGATGATTTCAAATCAGTCATAGCAGCTTTTGTTCCTATTTTATGCTGTTTTATGCAAATGTATGTTAATGAGCATGGGCAATATTTTTCCCCCCAGAAAAGGTGACAACCCTAATTATATTCAGTTGGAAAGAAAACAAATTTTAGGGAGCCTCAACCTTCCAGAAAAACAAAGTCTGCAAGGGTACCAATTCAACTAGGAAGAGACTCTTTCTTGAAACGGAAACCTTAACAAAGAAATATCTAAAACCAGCTTAGGAGCATGCATGTGTCTTTAGCATTCAATGGCAGTAGTGTTTGCAATTAGGTATAACATTGCTATAAATATTGTTGCTAACAGTGATGCCTGATGGCTAAAGTGCACTCTAATGAATACACATAGGATTACTCTTCAACAAATGATACAAAGAAAACTAAGCAAAATGTATTATAGAAGTATGGTACATTTGAAGTTGTTTAACATTCCATGCTAGATCCATTTTCACTTTACTGTCTCTTTAAATTTCCTTCTTAATATAATTTTGAACCTTATTGGTGTAAAAGTAAAATGCTTCATATCAGACCAGTTCCTAACTGGCTCACTCCCTATATTTCACCTAGAGCAGCATGGGAGCTATCACCTGCAAAGGCGTTACACAAATAGTATGAAAAGGAAACGCTTTAACAACCCCCAAAAATGCTGCACACGTCACCCAGGAAATCATTAGACACAGGACAACTTAAAATCTCCTTTAAAACACTTGTCTTTGCAACCAAATAGTCAGATATTTTGATTTAATACAAGAATTTAAGGGTACCCAATAATTTTATAAACCAAACACATACAACATTTAATGTAAAAATGTGAATGTTGAGTGATTTAAACCTATGAAATGCAACATAGAAGTGAGGTACTCTATTTCCTAAGCTACGTTGACTATTTATTACTGTAGCCTGCACAATCCATCATCATGCTTCTGAAGCAGAGTTGTGGGACAGGCGGTACAGCTTCTGATTGGCTGTAACTCCCAAGGGGGTAGTTAAACAAGCACCTTAAAGTGCATTTATTAATCAACCAGCAGTGGCATTAGCAAAAACACACTATGGCCTCTAGTTATCAAGCCGTCAACCTCAAGTACGCTGGAGTTTTTAAGCCCTACACACCGGCAAAAGTAGAATATAGTGACGTAAGTTTCGATCCGCCGGACTCAGTCCGACACAGATCGATTCTTACGTCACTCCAGATGTTCCGAACGCAAGTTCGGCACAATCTGACTACTTTTGGGAGTTATCAAAAAACTAGCAGGTACGCTCGGCACTTTTCCGGCCCAGCGTACCTGGTTTTCAGTCCACTGCCCTGGAGGTGGCGGATCCCATAGGAATCAATGGGAGTCTGACCATAGCGAAAGTTCATGTTCGCTGCTGCCCGACATCCCGATGATTCCTATGGGAAGTGTGTACACCTAACATCCTAACATGTACCCCGAGTCTAAACACCCCTAATCTGCCCCCCTACACCGCCGCAACTATATTAAACATGCTAACCCCTAAACTGCCACTCCCCGACCCCGCCGCAACTATAATAAATATTTTAACCCCTAAACCGCCGCTCCTGGACCCCGCCGCCACCTACATAATACCTATTAACCCCTATCCTGCCCCCCCTATACCGCCGCCACCTATAATAAATTTATTAACCCCTATCCTGCGGATCCCGGACCCCGCCGCAACTAAATAAATTGTTTAACCCCTAAACCGCTGCTCCCGGACCCCGCCGTCACCTATATTAAACTTATTAACCCCTAATCTGCCCCCCTACACCGCCGCAACCTATAATAAATTTATTAACCCCTAAACCTAAGTCTAACACTAACCCTAACACCCCCCTATCTTAAATATTAATTAAATAAATCTAAATAAATATTACTCTTATTAAATTAATTATTCCTATTTAAAACTAAATACTTACCTATAAAATAAACCCTAATATAGCTACAATATTACTAATAATTATATTGTAGCTATTTTAGGATTTATTTTTATTTTACAGGCAAATTTAAATTTATTTTAACTAGGTACAATAGCTATTAAATAGTTATTAACTATTAAATAGCTACCTAGATAAAATAAAGTCAAATTTACCTGTAAAATAAAAACTAACCTAAGTTTCAATTACACCTAACACTACATTATAATTAAATAAATTATTCCTATTTAAAACTAAATACTTACCTGTAAAATAAACCATAAGATAGCTACAATGTAATTAATAATTACATTGTAGCTATCTTAGAATTTATATTTATTTTACAGGTAACTTTGTGTTTATTTTAACTAAGTACAATAGTTATTAAATAGTTATTAACTATTTAATAACGACCTAGCTAAAAGAAATACAAAATTACCTGTAAAATAAATCCTAACCTAAGTTACAATTAAACCTAATACTACACTATCATTAAAATAATTAAATTAATTAACTACAAATACCTACAATTAAATACAATTAAATAAACTAACTAAAGTAAAAAAAAATAAAAAAATATTACAAGATTTTTAAGCTAATTACACCTAATCTAAGCCCCCTAATAAAATAACAAAGCCCCCCAAAATAAAAAAATGCCCTACCCTATTCTAAATTACAAAAGTTAACAGCTCTATTACCAGCCCTTAAAAGGGCCTTTTGCGGGGCATGCCCCAAAGTAATCAGCTCTTTTGCATGTTAAAAAAAATACAACCCCCCCAACATTAAAACCCACCACCCACATACCCCTACTCTAACCCACCCAAACCCCCCTTAAAAAAACTTAAAATAACTTAAAATGCAATCAGCCAATCAGATGCAATCACCCAAACCCCCCTTAAAAAAACTTAAAATAACTTAAAATGCAATCAGCCAATCAGATTAAAGTTCAATCCGATTGGCTGATCCAATCGGACTGATCGGAACAGCCAATAGAATGCGAGTTCAATCTGATTGGCTGATTGGATCAGCCAATCGGATTGAACTTTAATCTGATTGGCTGATTGCATCAGCCAATCAGATTTTTCCTACCTTAATTCCGATTGGCTGATAGAATCCTATCAGCCAATCGGAATTCGAGGGACGCCATCTTGGATGACGTCACTTAAAGGAATATCCATTCATCGGGTAGGCGTAGTTGGAAGAGGATGGCTCCGCGTTGGCTCGTTTGAAGAAGGCTCCGCTCCGGATGGATGAAGATTGAAGACGCTGCATGGATGAAGACTTCTATCGGATGGAAGACCTCTTCAGCGCCCCTTGGATGATGACTTTGGCCGCTGCGGATGTCCTCTTCTGTTCCATCGGTGGTCGGCTGGCTGAAGACGACTCAAGGTAGGGAGATCTTCAGGGGGGTAGTGTTAGTTTTTTTAAGGGGGGTTTGGGTGGGTTAGAGTAGGGGTATGTGGGTGGTGGGTTTTAATGTTGGGGAGGGGGGTTGTATTTTTTTTAACATGCAAAAGAGCTGATTACTTTGGGGCATGCCCCGCAAAAGGCCCTTTTAAGGGCTGGTAATAGAGCTGTTAACTTTTGTAATTTAGAATAGGGTAGGGCATTTTTTTATTTTGGGGGGCTTTGATATTTTATTAGGGGGCTTAGATTAGGTGTAATTAGCTTAAAAATCTTGTAATAATTTTTTATTTTTTGTAACTTAGTTTTTTTTTATTTTTTGTACTTATTTAATTGTAGGTATTTGTAGTTAATTAATTTAATTAATTTAATGATAGTGTAGTGTTAGGTTTAATTGTAACTTAGGTTAGGATTTATTTTACAGGTAATTTTGTATTTCTTTTAGCTAGGTCGTTATTAAATAGTTAATAACTATTTAATAGCTATTGTACCTAGTTAAAATAAATACAAAGTTACCTGTAAAATAAATATAAATCCTAAAATAGCTACAATGTAATTATTAATTACATTGTAGCTATCTTAGAGTTTATTTTACAGGTAAGTATTTAGTTTTAAATAGGAATAATTTATTTAATGATAGTGTAGTGTTAGGTGTAATTGAAACTTAGGTTATTTTTTATTTTACAGGTAAATTTGTCTTTATTTTATCTAGTTAGCTATTAAATAGTTAAAAACTATTTAATAGCTATTGTACCTAGTTAAAATAAATTAAAATTTGCCTGTAAAATAAAAATAAGTTATTAGTAATATTGTAGCTATATTAGGGTTTATTTTATAGGTAAGTATTTAGTTTTAAATAGGAATAATTAATTTAATAAGAGTTATATTTATTTAGATTTATTTAATTAATATTTAAGATAGGGGGATGTTAGGGTTACTGTTAGGTGTTAAGTTTAGGGGTTAATAATTATATTATAGGTTGCGGCGGTGTAGGGGGGGCAGGATAGGGGTTAATAAATGTATTATAGGTGGCAACGGTGTAGGGGGGGCAGATTAGGGGTTAATAACTTTATTTAGTTGCGGGGGGCTCCGGGGGCGCCGGTATAGGGGGTAGAACAGTGTAGTTTATTGTGGGTGCTTAGTGACAGCTTATCAATAAAGCTGGGAAAAAGCCGAAGAGCAGCTAGATCGGATGAGTGATAACTATCACAGTCCGCTGCTCATCGCCCTGTACTTGGTGCGCTGCTTTTTGACAGCTTTTTTGATAACTTTGGCGAGCGTATTCAGGTCCGCGGCGGCGATGTGAGGCGAGCTTAGGCGGGCGTATTGGGGCCGGCGAAGGCAGGTAAGTAGACGGCTTGATAACTAGAGGCCAATATATTCACACAGTATAAAACATTAGGTTTATTGTCCCTTTTAATCAGCTGCATTTTTCTGACATGGTACAATGTTATAACTTCTTTACTGTGAAGGATGGCATGTTATTGTGCTCCACATTACTCATAGATTGTGATTGTACAGTGTTAGAAATAAGAATTATTCTATACCATTGCCTGAAGCACTGGTACCTGATCTCTGCCTGTATAACAACTATTTTTTGCCTGCAGCCCTGTGCCTTTTGCCTGAAGCATTGGGGTCTCAGCCTTATTATCTAAGTCTTTTACCTGATTCTATGCTTGAGTATCTTTTGAGAGTTTCTAATCTTTGCATGCTTGATCTCTTTTTATTACTCTGTGCTGAACTTCTGACTGACCCACCTACCTATGGTCACCTGCATTACCTGACTCTCTTGTCATCTACCCACAGACTCGGTTATCTAACGTATCCATTCGTTATTACTGTAGTGTTGTCTGGCCAAAGAGGAAAAGGACCACCCAAGCTGTTATCAGTGTCAGGACCAAAAGCCAGCTTCTGTCATGGTATGGGGTTGTGTCAGTGCCCATGGCATGGGTAACTTGCACATCTGTGAGGGCACCATTAATGCAGAAAGATATGTATACATTTTGGAGCAACATATGCTGCCATCCAGATGTCTTTTCCAGGAACGTCCCTGCATTTTCCAGCAGGACAACGCCCAACTACATTCTGCCCAGATTACAAGCGCATGGTTGCGTAAGCAGAGAGAGCGAGTGCTAGCATGGCCTGCCTGCAGACCTGACCTGTCTCCGATTGAGAATGTTTGGCGCATTATGAAGCACAAAATAAGGCCCTGTGCAGTTGCTCAGCTGAAGACATGCATAATGGATAAATGGGGGAGTTTCCGCTTGCTAAACTTAACCAACTGGTGTCTTCAGTGCCTAAACGCTTAATAAGTGTTATTAAAAGAAAAGGTAATGTTACATAGTGGTAAACAGTCGACTCTCCCAAGTTTTTTGGAGTGTGTTGCAGTCATCAGATTTGAAATGAGTGTATATTTTCAAAAATACATTAAATTCACAAAGTAAAACATCAAATAATGTGTTAATAATGTGTTTTCAATATAGTACAGGGTGAATTGAATTTCCAAATGACTCTTTTCTTTCCATAAGGCAGAGAGAGTCCACGACTTCATTCCTTACTGTTGGGAAATACCACACCTGGCCACCAGGAGGAGGCAAAGACACCCCAGCCAAAGGCTTTAATATCCCTCCCACTTCCCCTATCCCCCAGTCATTCTTTGCCTTTCAACACTAGAGGAGGATGGCAGAGAAGTGTCAGATGATTCGGATAGTCCTTATCGGGTATGTTCCCTTGAAGAGAGGACTGGAGTTTTAAGTAATCATATAAACCTCTCAGTGAGAGTATTGAGGAAAGTTAGAGTCTGGAGGTGCAGGGAAAGTTTTTCTGCGAAGCCATCTAGACTGTCTATCTAACAAGATGTATACAAAAAGATATCGCACTCAGCTTCCACGGTTTAAGACAAAATCCAATTTTTTTTAAAAAAAACATGAAGCAGTCTGCACACAGAATAAAACAATCAGGGCGTTTCCTGCGCATGCACACTTGGTCACTGCATACCTGGTGACCTGTCCACTTACCTATTTATGGCAAACATTTAAAGAGATATATGTACACATAAAAACATAGTTTAAATGCCTGATTGTTAGTACTACGGAGCAATCATTATTGTTATTATATTCACATATTGTTTGGAAATATATTTCATTTTACAGAAAATACAACAATTTGTATTAAGTATGACAATAAACATTAAGAAACATAACGCTTTGTATACCAGAGTATAATCCTTATAGAAAATTGCTAAACAAAGACTCCAATTTTTATCTATTGCATATTTACACAAAAAATTGTTATCTAATTCACTTAAATCAATGGAAATAACAATTTCTTTCATGTAATTAGCAAGAGTCCATGAGCTAGTGACGTATGGGATATACATTCCTACCAGGAGGGGCAAAGTTTCCCAAACCTTAAAATGCCTATAAATACACCCCTCACCACACCCACAATTCAGTTTTTACAAACTTTGCCTCCGATGGAGGTGGTGAAGTAAGTTTGTGCTAGATTCTACGTTGATATGCGCTCCGCAGCAAGTTGGAGCCCGGTTTTCCTCTCAGCGTGCAGTGAATGTCAGAGGGATGTGAGGAGAGTATTGCCTATTTGAATGCAGTGATCTCCTTCTACGGGGTCTATTTTATAGGTTCTCTGTTGTCGGTCGTAGAGATTCATCTCTTACCTCCCTTTTCAGATCGACGATATACTCTTATATATACCATTACCTCTGCTGATTCTCGTTTCAGTACTGGTTTGGCTTTCTACAAACATGTAGATGAGTGTCCTGGGGTAAGTAAGTCTTATTTTCTGTGACACTCTAAGCTATGGTTGGGCACTTTATTTTTAAAGTTCTAAATATATGTATTCAAACATTTATTTGCCTTGACTCAGAATGTTCAACATTCCTTATTTTTCAGACAGTCAGTTTCATATTTGGGATAAATGCATTTGTTTCAATCATTTTTTCTTACCTTAAAAATTTTTGACTTTTTCCCTGTGGGCTGTTAGGCTCGCGGGGGCAGAAAATGCTTCATTTTATTGCGTCATTCTTGGCGCGGACTTTTTTGGCGCAAATTTTTTTTTCTGTTTCCGGCGTCATACGTGTCGCCGGAAGTTGCGTCATTTTTTGACGTTTTTTTGCGTCAAAAATGTCGGCGTTCCGGATGTGGCGTCATTTTTGGCGCCAAAAGCATTTAGGCGCCAAATAATGTGGGCGTCTTTTTTGGCGCTAAAAAATATGGGCGTCATTTTTGTCTCCACATTATTTAAGTCTCATTATTTATTGCTTCTGGTTGCTAGAAGCTTGTTCACTGGCATTTTTTTCCCATTCCTGAAACTGTCATTTAAGAAATTTGATCAATTTTGCTTTATATGTTGTTTTTTTACTTTTACATATTGCAAGATGTTCCACGTTGCAACTGAGTCAGAAGATACTTCAGGAAAATCACTGCACAGTGCTGGAGCTACCAAGCTAAGTGTATCTGCTATAAACTTTTGGTATCTGTTTCTCCAGCTGTTATTTGTATTGCATGTCATGTCAAACTTATTAATGTCAGCCAATAGAATGCGAGCTCAATCTGATTGGCTGATTGGATCGGCCAATCGGATTGAACTAGATTCTGATTGGCTGATTCCATCAGCCAATCAGAAAATTCCTACCTTAATTCCGATTGGCTGATAGAATCCTATCAGCCAATCGGAATTCGAGGGACGCCCCTTAAAGGAACAGTCATTCGTCGTTCAGTCGTCGGTCCGGATGGATGTTCCGCGCTGGAGGTCTTCAGGATCCTGCCGCTTCGCTCCGGATGGAAGAAGATCGAAGATGCCGCTTGGAGAAGATGTTTGCCGGTCCGGATGTCCTCTTCTTGCCGGATAGGAGGAAGACTTTGGAGCCTCTTCTGGACCGGATTATGGATCGCCAACCCCCGCTTGGGTTGGATGAAGATCTTGGAGCCAGGACGGATCGGTGATACCTGGATGGTGAAGACAAGGTAGGAAGATCTTCAGGGGCTTAGTGTTAGGTTTATTTAAGGGGGGTTTGGGTTAGATTAGGGGTATGTGGGTGGTGGGTTGTAATGTTGGGGGGGGGTAATTGTATGTTTTTTTTTACAGGCAAAAGAGCTGAACTTCTTGGGGCATGCCCCGCAAAGGGCCCTGTTCAGGGCTGGTAAGGTAAAAGAGCTTGTAACTTTTTTAATTTAGAATAGGGTAGGGAATTTTTTATTTTGGGGGGCTTTGTTATTTTATTAGGGGGCTTAGAGTAGGTGTAATTAGTTTAAAATTGTTGTAATATTTTTCTTATGTTTGTAAATATTTTTTTATTTTCTGTAACTTAGTTCTTTTTTATTTTTTGTACTTTAGCTAGTTTATTTAATTGTATTTATTTGTAGGAATTGTGTTTAATTAATTTATTGATAGTGTAGTGTTAGGTTAATTGTAGGTAATTGTAGGTAGTTTATTTAATTATTTTATTGATAGGGTAGTGTTATGTTTAATTATATCTTAGGTTAGGATTTATTTTACAGGTAAATTTGTTATTATTTTAACTAGGTAACTATTAAATAGTTCTTAACTATTTAATAGCTATTGTACCTGGTTAAAATAATTACAAAGTTACCTGTAAAATAAATATTAATCCTAAAATAGCTATAATATAATTATAATTTATATTGTAGCTATATTAGGATTTATTTTACAGGTAAGTATTTAGCTTTAAATAGGAATAATTTATTTAATAAGAGTTAATTTATTTCGTTAGATAAAAATTATATTTAACTTAGGGGGGTGTTAGTGTTAGGGTTAGACTTAGCTTTAGGGGTTAATACATTTATTAGAATAGCGGTGAGCTCCGGTCGGCAGATTAGGGGTTAATAATTGAAGTTAGGTGTCGGCGATGTTAGGGAGGGCAGATTAGGGGTTAATACTATTTATGATAGGGTTAGTGAGGCGGATTAGGGGTTAATAACTTTATTATAGTAGCGCTCAGGTCCGCTCGGCAGATTAGGGGTTAATAAGTGTAGGTAGCTGGCGGCGACGTTGTGGGGGGCAGGTTAGGGGTTAATAAATATAATATAGGGGTCGGCGATGTTAGGGCAGCAGATTAGGGGTACATAGGGATAACGTAGGTGGCGGCGGTTTACGGAGCGGCAGATTAGGGGTTTAAAAAAATATGCAGGGGTCAGCGATAGCGGGGGCGGCAGATTAGGGGTTAATAAGTGTAAGGCTAGGGGTGTTTAGACTCGGGGTACATGTTAGAGTGTTAGGTGCAGACGTAGGAAGTGTTTCCCCATAGGAAACAATGGGGCTGCGTTAGGAGCTGAACGCTGCTTTTTTGCAGGTGTTAGGTTTTTTTTCAGCTCAAACAGCCCCATTGTTTCCTATGGGGGAATCGTGCACGAGCACGTTTTTGAGGCCGGCCGCGTCCGTAAGCAACTCTGGTATCGAGAGTTGCATTTGCGGTAAAAATGCTCTACGCTCCTTTTTTGGAGCCTAACGCAGCATTTGTTTGAACTCTCGATACCAGAGTTAATTTTATGGTGCGGCCAGAAAAAAGCCCGCGGAGCGTTAACAGCCCTTTTACCGCCGAACTCCAAATCTAGGCCTATATGTCTACAATAGATTTACAGGATGTGTATCTGCATATTCCGATTCATCCAGATCATTTTTAGTGTCTGAGATTCTCTTTTTAGACAAGCATTACCAGTTTTGTGGCTCTACCGTTTGGCCTAGCCTCAGTTCCAAGAATTTTTTTCAAAGGTTCTCGGTGCCCTTCTTTCTGTAATCAGAGAATAGGGTTTTGGTATTTCCTTATTTGGACGATATCTTGGTACTTGCTCAGTCTTCTCATTTTCGAAGAATCTCATACGAATCGACTTGTGTTGTTTCTTCAAGTTCATGGTTGGAGGATCAATTTACCAATCAGTTCATTGATTCCTCAGACAAGGGTAACCTTTTTAGGTTTCTAGATAGATTCAGTGTCTATGACTCTGTCCTTGTCAGACAAGAGAAGTTTAACATTGATATCAGCTTGTCAAAACCTTCAGTCACAATCATTCCCTTTGGTAGCCTTATGCATGGAAATGTTGGGTCTTAGGACTGCCGCATCAGATGCGATCTCCTTTGCTCGTTTTCACATGCGACCTCTTCAGCTCTGTATGCTGAACCAATGGTGCAGGGATTACTCAAAGATATCTCAATTAATATCTTTAAACCGATTTTACGACACTCTCTGACATGGTGGACAGATCACCATCGTTTAGTTCAGGGGGCTTCTTTGTTCTTCCGATCTGGACTATAATCTCAACAGATGCAAGTCTTACAGGTTGGGGAGCTGTGTGGGGGTATCTGACGGCACAAGGGGTTTGGGAATCTCAGGAGGTGAGATTTCCGATCAATATTTTGGAACTCCGTGCAATTTTCAGAGCTCTTCAATCTTGGCCTCTTCTGAAGAGAGAGTTGTTCATTTGTTTTCAGATAGACAATGTCACAACTGTGGCATACATCAATCATCAAGGAGGGACTCACAGTCCTCTGGCTATGAAAGAAGTATCTCGAATTTTGGTTTGGGCGGAATCCAGCTCCTGTCTAATCTCTGCGGTTCATATCCCAGGTATGGACAATTGGAAAGCGGATTATCTCAGTCGCCAAACGTTGCATCCGGGCGAATGGTCTCTTCACCCATAGGTATTTCTTCAGATTGTTCAAATGTGGGAACTTCCAGAAATAGATCTGATGGCTTCTCATCTAAACAAGAAACTTCCCAGGTATCTGTCCAGATCCCGGGATCTTCAGGCGGAGGCAGTGGATGCATTATCACTTCCTTGGAAGTATCATCCTGCCTATATCTTTCCGCCTCTAGTTCTTCTTCCAAGAGTAATCTCCAAGATTCTGAAGGAATGCTCGTTTGTTCTGCTGGTAGCTCCGGCATGGCCTCACAGGTTTTGGTATGCGGATCTTGTCCGGTTGGCCTCTTGCCAACCGTGGACTCTTCCGTTAAGCCCAGACCTTCTGTCTCAAGGTCCTTTTTTTCCATCAGGATCTGAAATCATTCAATTTAAAGGTATGGAGATTGAACGCTTGATTCTTGGTCAAAGAGGTTTCTCTGACTCTGTGATTAATACTATGTTACAGGCTCGTAAATATGTATCCAGAGAGATATATTATAGAGTCTGGAAGACTTATATTTCTTGGTGTCTTTCTCATCATTTTTCTTGGCATTCTTTTAGAATACCGAGAATATTACAGTTTCTTCAGGATGGTTTAGATAAGGGTTTGTCCGCAAGTTCCTTGAAAGGTCAAATCTCTGCTCTTTCTGTTCTTTTTCACAGAAAGATTGCTATTCTTCCTGATATTCATTGTTTTGTACAAGCTTTGGTTCGTATAAAGCCTGTCATTAAGTCAATTTCTCCTCCTTGGAGTTTGAATTTGGTTCTGGGGGCTCTTCAAGCTCCTCCATTTGAAGCTATGCATTCATTGGATATTAAATTACTTTCTTGGAAAGTTTTGTTCCTTTTGGCCATCTCTTCTGCCAGAAGAGTTTCTGAATTATCTGCTCTTTCTTGTGAGTCTCCTTTTCTGATTTTTCATCAGGATAAGGCGGTGTTGCGAACTTCTTTTGAATTTTTACCTAAGTTGTGAATTCCAACAACATTAGTAGAGACATTGTGGTTCCTTCATTATGTCCTAATCCTAAGAATTCTAAGGCGAAATCGTTGCATTCTTTGGATGTTATTAGAGCTTTGAAATATTATGTTGAAGCTACTAAGTCTTTCCGAAAGACTTCTAGTTTATTTGTTATCTTTTCCGGTTTTAGAAAGGCCAGAAAACTTCTGCCTTTTCTTTGGCATCTTGGTTGAAATATTTAATTCATCTTGCCTATGTTGAGTCGGGTAAGACTCCGCCTCATAGGATTACAGCTCATTCTACTAGGTCAGTTTCTACTTCCTGGGCGTTTAGGAATGAAGCTTCGGTTGATCAGATTTGCAAAGCGGCAACTTGGTCCTCTTTGCATACTTTTACCAAATTCTACCATTTTGATGTATTTTCTTCTTCTGAAGCAGTTTTTGGTAGAAAAGTACTTCAGGCAGCGGTTTCAGTTTGAATCTTCTGCTTATGTTTTTCATTAAACTTTATTTTGGGTGTGGATTATTTTCAGCAGGAATTGGCTGTCTTTATTTTATCCCTCCCTCTCTAGTGACTCTTGTGTGGAAAGATCCACATCTTGGGTAGTCATTATCCCATACGTCACTAGCTCATGGACTCTTGCTAATTACATGAAAGAAAACATAATTTATGTAAGAACTTACCTGATAAATTCATTTCTTTCATATTAGCAAGAGTCCATGAGGCCCGCCCTTTTTTGTGGTGGTTATGATTTTTTTGTATAAAGCACAATTATTCCAATTCCTTATTTTATATGCTTTCGCACTTTTTTCTTATCACCCCACTTCTTGGCTATTCGTTAAACTGAATTGTGGGTGTGGTGAGGGGTGTATTTATAGGCATTTTAAGGTTTGGGAAACTTTGCCCCTCCTGGTAGGAATGTATATCCCATACGTCACTAGCTCATGGACTCTTGCTAATATGAAAGAAATGAATTTATCAGGTAAGTTCTTACATAAATTATGTTTTTCTTATCCAGAATATTGAATGTTATAGTTTTAGCCTAGTTATAAGACAGAATAAACTCACACATATAGATCCAGATCACGTCTCATATTAAATCCTAGAGGAATACTGGTTTGTAGCATAAAAATCCAGAAGACCTCTCTTTCATTCATTTTTAACTCCCTGTTACCTCCCTTTTTCCATTTTGAAATGCGATCTATCCCTTGTATTGTAAGTGCTGTGACGTCTGAATTATGCATTTGTTTGAAATGTCTCGCTATGGGGGCATCAGATTCTTCATCCTCAATGGACCTGAGGTGTTCTTAAAATCTTTCTTTTACCTGTCTTTTGGTTTTACCGGTATATTGTTTGTTTTTTTTTACCAATTTGATAGGTCAGTAAATACACTACATGAGTAGTGTTGCAATATAAGGGACACTGAACTCAAATTGTTTCTTTCGTGATTCAGATAGAGCATGACATTTTAAGCAACTTTCTAATTTACTCCTATTATAAAATTTTCTTCATTCTCTTGGTATCTTTATTTGAAATGCAAGAATGTAAGTTTAGATGCCGGCCCATTTTTGGTGAACAACCTGGGTTGTTCTTGCTGATTGGTGGATAATTTCATCTACCAAAAAAAGTGCTGTCCAGAGTTCTGAACAAAAAAAAAAAAAAAAAGCTTAGATGCCTTCTTTTTCAAATAAAGATAGCAAGAGAATGAAGAAAAATTGATAATAGGAGTAAATTAGAAAGTTACTTAAAATTGCATTCTCTATCTGAATCACAAAAGAAAAAAATTGGGTTCAGTGTCCCTTCAATAAAGAAATTGATGTCATATCCTTGTTGCGTTATGCTAGATTTAAATTTATCTCCTTCAGTTACAAAATTGCATGCTCATTTATAGAATCCCTTTTTCCTTTGTAACCTAAGGTTTTTCCCTTTCTTGGTATAAAATCATAACCTTCCTGTAGTATATCTTTTATGATAGGATCTGTATATAATATTGGAAGAGATTCCTTGATTAGATTGCATATTTTGTTAAACTCTAAACTGTATGCAGTTATAAATTTCGGTTTTTGGTTGTGTGTTTCTTTGGGAATTCCCTTGTAGTTGAGTAAGTCCTCTCAAGCTATATGATCTACAATATTTTTGGCTTTATTTAGAATTCCCTCTGTGTAGCCTCTATCGTTCAGCCTCTTAGCAGTCTGGCAAGCTTGCTCTTGATAGTCTGTATCTTTAGTGCAATTTCTATTTATGCGCATAAATTCTCCTTTGGGAATACCCTTCACTACGTGTCATGGATGGCATGAATTGTATTGTAAAATAGTAATCCCAGCCGTAGCTTTTCTATACATGGTTGTTTCTAGTTTTTGTTCAATCAGATTACTTTTAATGGTGAGATCCAGAAAATTATCTGACCTTTCATCCTGTTCATGTGTAAATTTCATACCCCATTTGTTCTGATTAAGGTATTTACAAAAATTATTCACCTCCCCCTCATTGCCATCACAGATGAAAAAAAATATCATCTATATAGTGATGATAATGTATGATCTTATTTCTGAAAGGATTACCATCTCCATAGTCATGGGACATCTCCCACCAACCCATGAAAAGGTTGGCATAAGAGGGGGGCAAATTTTGCCCCCATAGCCTACCCACATCTCTATCTAACAACTCAGGAGCAATCAGGGTTAATGAGTTACACTGCTTGCTTTTCCACACTCAGGTCCCTGTCAGAGCATCGCTACAAGGCTGTCACACTTGAGAGGCTGTATCTGTTCCACAGCACGGATCCTGGAGGGTAAGTCTGTGTTATTTTAATATAGCAGGGACACCTTATATAGGGTCACAGTGTGACTCCTCTTTACCTCCGTAGGATCAAGGGTTAATATCTCTTCAGTGGGAGTTTATTGGGGACAGATTGGGGACAGTTTGGGGAGTTTATATACTGCTTTAACATTTGTGAAGAACGGTTTCAGTGCTCATTTAGCTGGAACAGGCAGGTTTCACTTTCACTTTGTGAGTTGCGCAGCTCCTAATTGCTTTGCGCACTTTTTCATAGCAGGGGAGGTCCTGACTTGCGCACCATGTGACTAGGGTTGTCAGGTGTCCAGTATTGACCGGACAGTCCGGTATTTCAGGCTACTGCTTCCTGTGAGTGCCAGTGAGCACCCAGGGCTGAGCATGTTGCAGGGTCATGAGATGGTGTACCCAGTCCAGTCTGAGAGTGCAGTTGCCTTCCGTGTTTTGTATATGTCTAGGGTAATTACATAAGCCTGTGCACCCTTCACTTGTTCCCAGTTTGTTGGATTGAGAGCTTGCATTGTGTGGCTGTTTTAGGGTCCCAGGTATTGGAAAGGACCTTGACGTGGTACCTAGGCTTGTCCCATTTTGCCAAATGCTGTAACTAACCTTTCCATTTTTGCTTTTAATCTTAGCTGAGAGCTTGTAAGTGAGTGCTGGACTTTCTCTGTGTGTTGTATTGATTTGTTTTGTAATTTTTAATATGGTTCTTGCACCCAGACCTGTCTGGGGTTATCTGCCTGTGACTCTGGGCACAGCACAGCTTCCTGTGAGTGCCAGTGAGCACCCAGGGCTGAGCATGTTGCAGGGTCATGGGATGTGTACCCAGTCCAGTGTGAGAGTGCAGTCCCCTTCTGTGTTTTGTATATGTCTAGGGTGATTACATAAGCCTGTGCACCCTTCACTTGCTCCCAGTTTGTTAGATTGAGAGCTTGCATTGTGTGGCTGTTTTAGGGTCCCAGGTTTTAGAAGGGAGCTTGACGTGGTACCTGGGCTTGTCCCATTTGGCCAGATACGGTAACTAACCCTTCCATTTTTTGCTTTTAATCTTAGCTGAGAGCTTGTAAGTGAGTGCTGGACTTTCTCAGCGGTCTAACGTGTTTCTGCTTCTGCCTTACGCATAGACCGTGCTACACCTGGCTGTACGGCCTGTAATATACACTTAATGTCAGTGACATATACAAAACACCAGCCTCTTAAATTAACCCTAAAAGGTAGTTCATAATCAGCTAGATTACGAGTTTTGAGCGCTATAGAGAATTTAACGAACGCAACAAAACTTACTTATTTAATTTTCTATAGCGCTGCTATTACAGGTTCTCAAACATACGCCTTTTGCGTGCAATATGGTTGCGTTGAGCTCCATACAGCACACAATCAGAGCGCTGCTGAGACATGCTCGTGCATGATTTCCCCATAGACATCAATGGCGAGAGCCGGCAAAAAAAAAACTAACACCTGCGATCGCGGAAACAAAATTTCCGTAACGCAGCCCCATTGATGTCTATGGGGAAATAACAATACTATTTAAACCTAACACCCTAACATAAACCCTACGTCTAAACACCCCTAATCTGCTGCCCCCAACATTGCTGACATCTGCCTACAGTTATTAACCCCTAATCTGCAGCTCCCGATATCGCCACCACTATACTACATTTATTAACCCCTAAACCGCCAGCCCCCACATCGCAACAAGCTAAATTAAACTATATTAACCCCTAACCCTAACGTAACCCTAACCCTAACACCCCCTAACTTTAACATAATACAAATATAGCTAAATTAAATTTACACTTATTAACTAAATAAACCTATTAACCCCTAAACCGCCAGCCCCCCACATTGCAACAAGCTAAATTTAACTATAATAACCCCTAAACTACCAAAGGCCCTAAACTACCAAGGGCCTTTTAAGGGCCTTTTGGGGGGCCCTTAAAGGGGCCTTTTGTAGGGCATTGCCCTGAGATAACCAGCTCTTTTACTTTAAAAAGAATACAAACATCCCCTAACACTATACAAACCCCCACCCCCAAACTACCAAGGGCCCTTAAAAGGGCCTTTTGGGGGGGCCCTTAAAAGGGCCTTTTGTAGGGCATTGCCCTGAGATAACCAGCTCTTTTACTTTAAAAAAAAACCTCCCCCTCAAAATATACATTACACAAATTAACAAACAAATTATCAAAAATAAAAAAGAATTACACCTAATCTAATAGCCCTATCAAAATTTTTTTTTTTTTTTTTTTTTTACAGGTAAAAGAGCTGATATCCTTGGGGCAATGCCCCACAAAAGGTCCTTTTAAGGGCCATTGGTAGTTTATTGTAGGCTAGGGGTTTTTTTTTTTATTTTGGGTGGGCTTTTTTATTTTGATAGGGCTATTAGATTAGGTATAATTCTTTTTTATTTTTGATAATTTGTTATTTTTCATAATTTAATGTTTTTATTGGTAGTTTAGTTTTATTTAATTGGTAGTTAGTTTAATTTTAATAATTATAATAGTTTAATTGTTAGTTTAATTTTTTTTTTTAATTTGACAGGTAAGTTCTAATTTAATTTAAGATAGGGAAATTGTAATTTTAATATAAAGTTAGGTGGTCATTAGGTTTAGGGGGTTACTAGTTTAAATTAGTTTATTTTGTTGTGGGGGGCTATCAGTTTAGGGGTTAATAGTTAATTTTAGTATATTTAGTTGTGGGGGGCTTGAGGTTTAGGGGTTAATAGGTTTATTATAGCGGTGGTGTGGGCGGACAGCAGATTAGGAGTTAATAATATTTCAATAGTGTTTTTTGATGCGGGAGGGCAGCGATTTAGGGGTTTATAACTTTAGTATAGTGGTGATGTCGGGGAGCGGCTAAATAGGGGTTAATATTTTTTTTAGTGGCGGCGATATCGGGAGCGGCAGATTAGGGGTTAATACATTTATTATAGTGTTTGCGATGCAGGAGGGCCTCGGTTTAGGGGTTAATAGGTAGTTTATGGGTGTTGAGTGTACTTTGTAGGCTTGTAGCAGTTTAGTTATAAGTTTTATGTTACAGCTTTGTAACGTAACACTCATAACTACTGACTTTAGATGGCGTTACGGATCTTGTGGTTTTAGGCTGTAATGCTCACATTTTAGCCTCACCACAAAACTTGTAATTGCAGCGCTATGAGAATCCCATGAAAATACGTCATTTTTACGTGTGCGGGACTGACGTTGCGGTACAGGCTTAAAGGTGTGCGGTACACCTATACCGACAAGACTTGTAATGGCTGCGGTGCAGTTTATAAAGCTGAAAATACCATATTTTCAGTGTTACAAACCGCAACGCAAAACTTGTAATCTAGCTGAGTGTTAGAGCCTATTTGACAGAGTATGTAAATACAAAGAACAGAGTCAGTTTAACATAGATACCTAAATTTCATTGCACAACATTATAGTTATAATACATGGGAATTTATAACTGGTCATAAAGAAGAAAGAGAAGAAATTTATAAACTTTCATCTAACACTAGATATTCCTACACATATAGTGCATTAGCTCCATAGAATAATATTTAAAGGGAAAATAACCATGTTACTAAGTGCCCTCAATGCACATTATTGTTGACGTAATGAGGAGAGAACCTAATACTTTATGAAAGCTATAACATTGTAAGCATTTAATTACATCTATACAAAATTGATAATAATACCGTGTAATCATTATTTTGTTACCTCAACGAAAAAACCCTGTAGGGGACAATGAATGACCCAAAAGCAAAAGCAAAATCAGAAATACACAATATTGCATACAGCAATCATTGGCAAAAATTAATTAAGTCTGTTTGTACATTTAAACCCATAGGCACTCTGGACTTTAACTTAAAGATCCAGAATGCCTCACGTTTGGATTTTTGCTGACAAGTTTAAGAATACAATTTAGCGGTTTGCAGGGTGACTACCTTTGTAGGAGGAGGTGGAGCTTGCCAGTGGGATTTACCGAAGAGCTCTGCGAGGACGCTGTAATGGAATCGGATGTGGGAATTTCCTAGGATAAGGCACCTCTGAAGTGGTACTATCTTACAATCTGAATAGTATCCTAACAGCTAGTGGACACAGCTCTATTATTGTTGATTAACACTGGGCATAGGATTTTTTGACACAGCAGTTGTGCTCGTTCCGTGTGTGTATGTATTGCGACTAATACCTGGGGACACTGTGCGCTGTATGGGTTTGCTACTTTGTTTGTCTTGTAATGGTGCCTTTCTATATTTAAAACGTTTATTTTTGTATTGTTTTTTTCTTTCTACTGTGGGATTACATACCTACTATGGAGGATTCTGATAATACGTTAGAAGGTTCCACTCCTTCTGTAGTAATTAATAATACCTGCTTATATTGTGAGGAGGCCATGGTTTGCCTGCCTGCTCAATTTTGTTCCGATAGCCTGGGTACTGTTTTGAAGTCTAAGAAGGGAGCTAAGTCTGCTATTAACTCTAGCGCTATTAGTCCCTATGAGCCATCAACCTTTCCTCAAAACAGCCAATAGGATGAGAGCTACTGAAATCCTATTGGCTGATTTGAACAGCCAATAGGATTTTAGAAGCTCTCATCCTATTGGCTGTTTTGAATAGCCAATAGGATTTTAGAAGATCTCATCCTATTGGCTGATTTTGATTTGAAGAATCAAATCAGCCAATAGGAATGCAAGGTACGCCATTTTGAAACGGCTACCTTGCATTGAAGCTTCAGTGTATGGCGGGGACTGTATGAAGAGGACGCTCCGCGTTGGATGTCTTTGCCGCTCCGCTCCGAGCCACCGGGATGAAGATAGAAGACATCCTCGTGATGGATGAAGATGTCACCGCCTGGATGTCTGGACTTCAGAAACCGTGAGTAGATATTCTGGGGTTAGTGTTAGGTATTTTTTGGGGTGTTTTTTTTTCAGATTAGGGTTTGGGCTTTTGAAAAAGAGCTAAATACCCTTTTAAAGGCAATGCCTATACAAATGCCCCTTTAGTTTTTTTTTTAGAGTTAGTTTTTTTTAGTTTGGGGGGTTGGTTGGGTGATGGGCTTTACTGTTGGGGGGACTTTGTATTTTTTTTTTTACAGGTAAAAGAGCTGTTTAACTTAGGGCAATGCCCTACAAAAGGCCCTTTTAAGGGCTATTGGTAGTTTATTGTAGGCTAGGGGGTGTTTTTTTGGGGGGGGCTTTTTATTTTTATAGGGCTATTAGATTAGGTGTAATTGCTTTTATTTTTGATAATTTCGTTTATTATTCTTTGTAAGCTTAGTGTTTATTATTTTTTGTAATTTTAGATTTTTTTTTTATATATTTAAATTTTTTATTGAGGTGTTCAAAACATACATAAAGTGATAAGACTTTAACATTCTGAAAGCATGTTGCTTTTAGTACAGTATAAGAGGTTATAACTCTATTAAATATAAATTGACAGCAGAAATATCACATTGGTGTACATGTAAGAAAAATACAGAGATCTGTCACGAAGATGTAGTAAAACCAACTGAGGAATGTGCTGTGCGGATAAGTTTTTCAATAAAGATACAAGGAAGAGTATTCTAGAATAATGTTAAGTCTATGAGACAAGGACCTCTTTTTATACATTATAAATTGGGTAATGGTAACTACCGCTCAGGTATTTTATAAGCCAAATGAAAGATGACTCTTATGGAGATTAAAGGTAACTGGTAAAGGGCACTTTAAAGCTAAATAATAGATATCCAATTCCATAGAGGATTTTAAGTATATGTATGGTGAGCATAGTTAGTGAGTAGTGAATTGGGTAAAGGAGTACAGCTGGGTTGCCACCTTTTGCCCAGAAAATTCCTGGACACTTTTTAAGTGGGCGTGGAGGGTGTGTGTCTCAGGGCGTGGTTTGGGGGCATGGCTTCTCACAGCATCAAATTTATTATGAAATCAATTTTTATATATTATATATACAGTATATTATATATATTATATTATATATATTATATATATTTTTTATATATATATATATATATATATATATATATAAATAGTTTTCGATCGCCTAACCCAATTCCTGTCCTCCAACTCATTGCTCGACCCCCTGCAATCTGGCTTCCGTCCCCAACACTCAACTGAGACTGCCCTCACCAAGGTTACTAACGATCTCCTTTCTGCTAAAAACAAAGGCTACTACTCTATACTCATCTTACTTGACCTCTCTGCTGCCTTTGACACTGTTGACCATCCCCTTCTCCTATGGACTCTCAGCTCTCTTGGGGTCTGTGACACTGCCCTCTCCTGGATCCACTCCTATCTCTCTAACAGATCCTTCTCCGTCTCTTTTGCTGGTGACTCCTCCTCTCTTTTGCCTCTGTCTGTTGGAGTACCTCAAGGCTCTGTCCTGGGTCCTCTACTCTTCTCTATTTACACTTCTTCACTGGGTAAATCAGACTGAGGCGAGAAGTGCAAAAGTAATCACACTTATCAACAGCTATGGCTTCAGCTATCATCTCTATGCTGATGATATCCAGATCTACCTTTCCACCCCTGCACTCTCTCCTTCTGTCAATTCTCACAACAGCGACTGCTTATCTGGCATTTCCTCCTGTATGGCCTCTCACCACCTAAGAATAAACATGTCCAAGACCGAACTACTTCTAATTCCCCCCTCTAACTCTACTCCAGTTTCTAATTTTTCTATCACTGTTGGCGGCACCACTATCTCCCCATCACCCCAAGTCCACTGCCTCGGAGTCATGCTTGACTCAAATCTGTCCTTCATTCCCCACATCCAATTGCTCTCTTCATCCTGTCGCAACCACCTACGCAATATCTCCAAAATTTGTCTGTTTCTAAGTGCTGAAACTACTAAACAGCTAATCCACTCCCTGGTTATTTCCCGACTTGACTACTGTAACAACTTACTAACTGGCCTCCCTCTCTCCCGCCTCTCTCCCCTCCAATCCATCCTAAATGCATCTGCCAGGCTAATAGACCTCTCTCGATGCTCTTTTCCTGCTGCACCTCTCTGTGAGTCCCTTCACTGGCTCCCCATTCACAACAGAGTTAAATTCAAAATTCTCACCCTGACCTACAAAGCCCTCACCAATGCTGCCCCACCCTACCTGTCCTCACTTATCAACAAATATACTCCTGCCCATCCCCTAAGATCCAACAATGACCTGCTTCTTGTGTCCTCTACCATCACCTCCTCTCATGCTAGACTACAGGACTTCTCTCGTGCGGCACCAACCCTCTGGAACGCACTTCCTCGTGCTGTCAGACTTGCCCCTAACCTCTCCTCCTTTAAACGTTCCCTGAAGATCTTTCTGTTCAGGGAAGCTTATCACCCGACTTATTAACAAACTAACTTCACTTAACTGACAGTTGCCCTCTATCTCCTCACTAATATCATTCTCACCTTTGCAGTCCCCACCTCCTGTTTTCCATCCTCATACCCATCTAGATTGTAAGTTCCCACGGGAATAGGACCCTCAATTCCCCCTGTATTTTGTCTGTAAAATTTTGTCTTTTATCTTATTGTTTCTCCATTGTACTGTTATCCTTGTACCCATGGGCAGCGCTGCAGAATCTGTTGGCGCTTTATAAATAAAGAATAATAATAATAATAATATATATATATATATATATAATATATATTATATTTATATAATATATATTATATATATATATATTATATATATATAATATATATATTATATATATATATATATATAATATATATATTATATATATAATATAATATATATATTATATATATATATATATATATATATATTATATATAAATATATATATATATATATTATATATAAATATATAATATATATTATATAAATATAATATATATATTATATATATATATATATATATATATATATATATATATATATATTATTATTCTTTATTTATAAAGCGCCAACAGATTCTGCAGCGCTGCCCATGGGTACAAGGATAACAGTACAATGTAGAAACAATAATAATAATAATAGCTGTAATTCTTTCAGGAGGCTGCTGGCCAGCCGTCTCATAAGCTAACCGGATTATGCTTCTCAGCCAAAAAGAAAGAGAAGTTGCCGAAGCCTTTTGGCCTCTCCTCCTCCCAGAGTAGACAACAAACAATGCAGATGTTTGATGAAAATCCTTAGTAGCTTGTAAATAAAACTTTAAAGCACAAACCACGTCAAGATTGTGTAACAGACGTTCCTTCTTTGAAGAAGGATTAGGACACAGTGACGGAACAACAATTTCCTGATTGATATTCTTATTAGATACTACCTTAGGAAGAAACCCAGGTTTGGTACGCAAAACTACCTTATCTGCATGAAAGATCAGATAAGGGGAATTACACTGTAAGGCAGATAGCTCAGAAACTCTTTGAGCCGAAGAGATAGCTACTAAGAACAGAACTTTCCAAGATAAAAGCTTGATATCTATAGAATGCAAAGGTTCAAATGGAACCCCTTGAAGAACTTTAAGAACTAAATTTAAACTCCATGGCGGAGCAACAGGTTTAAACACAGGCTTGATTCTAACTAAAGCTTGACAAAACGCCTGAACGTCTGGAACATCTGCCAGACGCTTGTGCAAAAGAATAGACAGAGCAGAGATCAGGCCCTTTAAGGAACTAGCTGATAATCCCTTTTCCAATCCTTCTTGGAGAAAATATAAAATCCTAGGAATCCTGACCTTACTCCATGAGTAACCCTTGGATTCACACCAATGAAGATATTTACACCATATCTTATGATAAATTTTCCTGGTGACAGGCTTTCGAGCCTGAATCAAGGTATCAATGACCGACTCGGAGAAACCATGTTTTGATAAAATCAAGCGTTCAATCTCCAAGCAGTCAGACGCAGAGAAATTAGATTTGGATGTTTGAATGGACCTTGGAGTAGAAGGTCCTGCCTCAGCGGCAGAGTCCATGGTGGAAAGGATGACATGTCCACCAGATCTGCATACCAAGTTGCTATCAAAATCACCGAAGCTCTCTCCTGCTTGATCTTGGCAATCAGATGAGGGAGGACCCGTAACAAGGAAGCTTGGCGTTCTGACGAGACGCCATCAGATCCAGTTCTGGTTTGCCCCATAGTTGAATCAGCTGGGCAAATACCTCCGGATGGAGTTCCCACTCCCCCGGATGAAAGGACTGCTGACTTAGAAAGTCCACCTCCCAGTTCTCTACTCCTGGGATATGGATAGCTGAGAGATGGCAAGAGTGAACCTCTGCCCATAGAATTATCTTGGAAACCTCCATCATTGCCAGGGAACTCCTTGTTTCCCCCTGATGGTTGATATAGGCTACAGTCGTGATATTGTCCGACTGAAATCTGATGAATCTGACCGCAGCTAGCTGAGGCCAAGCTTGAAGAGCATTGAATATCGCTCTGAGTTCCAGAATGTTTATCGGAAGGAGGGCTTCCTCCTGAATCCACGAACCCTGAGCCTTCAGGGAGTTCCAGACTGCGCCCCAGCCCAGAAGGCTGGCATCTGTCGTCACTATAGTCCACTCTGGCCTGCGGAAACTCATTCCCCTGGACAGATGGACCCGAGATAACCACCAGAGAAGAGAATCCCTGGTCTCTTGATCCAGAGTTAACAGAGGAGACAAATCTGTGTAGTCCCCATTCCACTGATTGAGCATGCAAAGTTGCAGTGGTCTGAGATGTAGGCGGGCAAACGGAACTATGTCCATTGCCGCTACCATTAGGCCGACCGCTATGCCCCGCGGCCTTAGAACCGCCAGAAGGGACCCTAGAACCTTCGTAAAGACTCTTGGCGCCGTGGCTAACCCGAAGGGAAGAGCCACAAACTGGTAATGCCTGTCTAGGAGGGCGAACCTGAGGAACTGATGATGCTTTCTGTGAATCGGAATGTGGAGATAAGCATCCTTTAAGTCCACGGTAGTCATATATTGGCCCCCCCTGGATCATAGGGAGGATGGTTCGGATTGTCTCCATCTTGAAGGATGGGACCCTGAGAAATTTGTTTAGGATCTTGAGACCCAAGATTAGTCTGAAAGTTCCCTCTTTTTTGGGAACTATAAACAGGTTTGAATAGAAACCCTGCCCCTGTTCCTCTTTTGGAACTGGGTGGATCACTCCCATAACCAGTAGGTCTTGAACGCAACGTAAGAATGCCTCTCTCTTTATCTGATTTGCAGATAGTTGTGAGAGATGAAATCTCCCCTTTGGAGATGAACCTTTGAATTCCAGAAGATATCCCTGGGAAACAATCTCTAGTGCCCAGGGATCCTGGATGTCTCTTGCCCAAGCCTTGGCGAAGAGAGAAAGTCTGCCCCCGACTAGATCCGGTCCTGGATCGGGGGCTACTCCTTCATACTGTCTTAGAGGCAGCAGCAGGCTTTTTGGCCTGCTTCCCTTTGTTCCAAGTCTGATTAGGTCTCCAGACTGGTTTGGCCTGGGCGAAATTTCCCTCTTGTTTTGCATTAGAGAAAGCCGAAGCTGCGCCACCCTTGAAGTTTCGAAAGGAACGAAAATTATTCTGTTTGGTCCTTAATTTATTGGACCTATCCTGAGGAAGGGCGTGACCTTTTCCTCCGGTAATGTCAGAGATGATCTCCTTCAGGCCAGGCCCGTATAGGGTCTGTCCTTTGAAGGGGATGTTAAGAAGCTTAGACTTTGAAGTAACGTCTGCTGACCAGGACTTAAGCCATAGCGCCCTACGCGCCAGAATGGCAAAACCTGAATTCTTAGCCGTTAGCTTGGTTAAATGAAAAACGGTGTCAGAAATAAAAGAATTAGCTAACTTAAGAACTTTAATCCTGTCTAAGATATCATCTAACGGGGTCTCCACCTGTAGAGCCTCCTCAAGAGACTCGAACCAAAAAGCCGCTGCAGCAGTAACTGGGGCAATGCATGCAAGAGGCTGGAGAATAAAACCTTGATGAATAAAAATTTTCTTAAGGAGACCCTCCAATTTTTTATCCATAGGATCTAGGAAAGCACAACTGTCCTCGACAGGGATAGTTGTACGCTTAGCTAGGGTAGAAACAGCTCCCTCCACCTTAGGGACCGTCTGCCACGAGTCCCGTATGGCGACATCTATGGGAAACATCTTTTTAAAAGCAGGAGGGGGAGAGAACGGCACACCTGGTCTATCCCATTCCTTAGTAATAATTTCCGAAAACCTCTTAGGGACTGGAAAAACATCAGTGTAAACAGGCACTGCAAAGTATTTGTCCATTTTACACAATTTCTCTGGAATTACAATGGGGTCACAGTCATCCAAAGTCGCTAAAACCTCCCTGAGCAATAAGCGGAGGTGTTCAAGCTTAAATTTAAACGCTGTCATTTCAGAATCGGACTGAAGTAAGGCCTTCCCTGAATCTGAAATGTCACCCTCAGATAGAAACTCCCTTGCACCGGCTTCGGAGCCTAGTGAGGGAATATCGGACACAGCTATTAAAGCGTCAGAAAGCTCTGTATTTGTTCTAGCCCCAGAGCTGTCTCGTTTTCCTTGTAACCCTGGCAGTTTGGACAATACCTCTGTGAGGGTAGAATTCATAACTGCCGCCATGTCCTGTAAGGTAAAAGAATTAGACGCGCTAGATGTACTTGGCGTCACTTAGGTGGGAGTTATAGGTTCTGACACATGGGGAGAGCTAGATGGCATAACCTCCCTTTTTTCAGTCTGAGAATTCTCTGGTGATAAATCTTTGAAAGCTATAATATGGTCTTTATAGTTTATAGATACTTCAGTACATTTGGTACACATTCTAAGAGGGGGTTCCACAATGGCCTCTAAACATATTGAACAAGGAGTTTCCTCTATGTTAGACATGTTTAACAGACTAGTAATGACACC
The DNA here is from genome assembly GCF_027579735.1 of Bombina bombina. Lineage (NCBI taxonomy): Eukaryota > Metazoa > Chordata > Amphibia > Anura > Bombinatoridae > Bombina > Bombina bombina. Next base: position 1,366,110,557 of record NC_069499.1, read on the forward strand.
AGCAAGCTTGGAAAACACTTTAATAAATGTGAAACAGCAATTAAACAAAAACGGTACTGTGCCTTTAAGAGAAAAAAACTGGCACTTAAACTGCAAAACAGTGTTAAAATGTAGTAAAGACTTCGAAATTTTTTACAGTGTGAGTAAGGGACTAAAGCAACATTGCACCCACTTGCAAATGGATGATTAACCCCTTGGCCCCCAAACCGGATTTAAAAAACGTCAACCACCGGTAAAAGACAGATAAGCACCTTGCCACAGCTCTGCTGTGGCTCCTACCTGCCCTTAAATATGATTAGGGAAGAAATAAGCCCTCTATAGTGGTCCTCAGATGCAAGAGGACTCCTCTAGGTAAGCTGGATGTCTCAGTCTGAAAGTAACTGTGCAACAGAAGCGCGAAAATAGGCCCCTCCCACCACATACTCGATGTCAGAGGGGCCTTAAGAAAATACTCCTAGGAGTATTTGACTATGCCATGTGGAAAACTAGGCCCCAACTAAAGACTTATCACCCTCAGAGAAAAAAAACGTCCCATTTATGAAACATGTAAACGTTTTGTCACTAATTAATATGAGTATGAACATGAGTATTACCCCATTTTGTAAGCGTGATCCCAGTCGTTGCAAAATCACTGCATCAAGCTTACCTCAATATACACAAGGTTCTGTCGGCATTTTCTAGACTTATCCTTTCTCTAGAAATAAAAGTACTGAACATACCTCAAAGCAGGTAATCTGCAAACCGTTTCCCCAACTGAAGTTATCCCATACTCTTCAGTTATGTGTGAGAACAGCAATGGACCTTAGTTACAAACCGATAAGATCATCAACCTCCAGGCAGAACTCTTCTTCTAATTTCTGCCTGAGAGTAAAACAGCACAACGCCGGTACCGTTTAAAAATAAAAAACTCTTGATTGAAGGCAAAACTACACTAAGTCACCACATATTTCTTTATACTTCCTATCTTGTCGAGAGTTGCAAAGAGAATGACTGGAGGTGGGGGTTAGGGGAGGAGCTATATAGACAGCTCTGCTGTGGGTGTCCTCTTTGCAACTTCCTGTTGGGAAGGAGAATATCCCACAAGTAATGGATGAACACGTGGACTGGATACACCTTACAAGAGAAATATATATATATATATATATATATATATATACCAAGTTGAAACCCCAATACCAAGTAAAATAGTGCTGTATAGCCATATTAACAACATAACTGTTACTAACATTTGGGCGGCAACTTTACAAAATTATTGGAGCAGTGTTTGGAGATGAGACCACGCATTACCTTGCTTCTGGGCATCGTGAACAGTGTGTGACCGGACGGGGTAACTGGTGGTGGTGGGGCAGACGCGCGCTATGTCCTGCCTCTCTCTCTGCTGCAGGATGTGACCCTCTTCCTTTTAAATAACAGGAGAGGCCGCTTCCAGCTAACAACCCATACTCCGGTGGCAGACTCCTGGGGATGACGTCACTGACGCTTCCGTATTCAACTTGCGCACACTATAGCTTGCGGTGATCGGGTGCAATGCCCATAAAGCAACGGATTACTTGCCAACAATATCCAAGAAAGAAAGGTTCTGGCAGCACATAGTAGTGATAAAATATTTCACTTTATTAAGCAATCTTTCAAGCACACATGTACATCATGGACTGAACGTCTGACGCGTTTCACGCCCCCTAGTGGCGCTTCATCAGAGACAACAGGTGTTCTAACCACAGCCTTCTTATACACAGGCCGTGGACAGGTACATATTTTAACCCTTCAATGTCACAATCAAACACAGTAAACATTAAAAAGGATACTTAGTAATAAAATATGCTACAGTTCACAATGTCACAAATCCCTCATATTACCCTTATCAAGGAAAGAAAAATTGTTTAGATATATATATTTTCATAGACAATTCACTCAAAATACTTGTTAAATAAGCCTATGACTATGCCTATTAGTGTAGATAGCCTACCATAGAAAGATAAATTGAATCATATTGTTAGAAACAATTAAATCATATTCTGATTGAAAAACCTACAAAAAAAGGAATATATATATATATATAAGAGAATATGCGAGTATGCTCATATTTTTACACCCTCAAATATATATATTTATCCAAACGAATCTTTGATAGATTTAGATACACACGCACATATATATATGCATGTACATGTGTAAATGTACATTCACAGATCAAGATATTACTGATTATTGGATTTAGTTTACTTTATTTTAATGTGATTTTATTATTTTATTTTATTTATTTCATCAGATTTTACATTGATGACTAGCTTGTTATTAACTATATATAAAGCAAACAATGATACTGATTAGTATCTTATACAAAATAGCTAATATCCCATTCCAAATTAAGGCCATTGGGAGTTCTAGTTTTCAACTGATAGATCCAGTATAATTCTTTCTTGTCCAAAATCTTATACTCATTACCCCCTCTCAAAGGGACCTTTGCAACATCTATAATTTTCACTCTGAATTTACCTTCATGGGTGAAATGTATAAGATTGAAGTAGCAAACAAGGGAAAGAAAGTTTATAGGAGAGTAACCACGGTTCAATATGTCAATCAACTTGAAAGCAGTGTGTTAATCAGCTAGCTCCCAATTCAAAATACATTCAACGTTTGAATAAATATTGACAAGAATATATATCCAGGTCCTGTGTGGTTTCCCTATCCCAAACTTGGACCGGTGAGGCTTATGTTCCACCGCTAATGCACATGTATTGAGGTAAAACTATGAATACCCTAGATACCTAATAAAGCACTATTAACTAAGAGTTCACAGCTCATACCTGTGTGCTGCTGGAACAAGAAAGACAGTCCGTTGCGGCAATATGTCCGTCCTCCTTCCTATGTTCGGAAGCGTCTTATTCAGCTTGTATCCAGCTCCTGCGGTATCCCGAGTGAACTCCGGTGGCTGCGGTGGGTAACTCCTCCTTCCGTTGGCGTCCCAGGTGATGTGTGTATAATGCGGTCAGGGCTGTAGTGCAATACCTAGCTGCTGTGCTACACTGAAGGCCGGAAAATGTAGATAAATAGTGTGAAAAGGAGCACCTTTTCACACTATTTATCTATAAGATTGAAGTGCCTGGCTACTGTTGAATCCTTGCAATAATTTTTCACATCATTGACATGTTCCCTGACCCTCACATTGACCTCTCTGGTCGTTTTTCCAACATATTGGATCTTGCAAAAACTGCATTCCAATAAATAGACCGCGAACGTAGTCTTACAATTCGCATAGAAATTTATGGGATATACATTATTATCAACTGTAGATTTGAAAATATTTGTTACATCTATCATAGGGCAGGTTAAACATGTTTTAGCTCCACATTTAAAACACCCTACCTTTCTCAACCAGTTATCTCCTCTATTGGTTCTCACACTTGGAACCAAACTGGGAGCTAGCTGAGCTGCCAATGTCATCGGTTTCTTTGGTACGAATCTGCAACCAGGCATATAATTCTGGAGCGTTTGATCCCCACCAAGTATTGGCATGTGTTTCTTTAAGATTTTAACTACATCAGAGAATTGGTTAGTATACTCTGTTGTGAATACAATAGTATCATCATTGAATTGCAAGGGATTGGTTTTATCATTTTTTTTTCTTATTTTTACTTTACTGATTTCTAACTTAGTCTTCTCCAATTTCTTTTGACCCTCTTCCCCCCTCCCACTGTGTCACACATCATAATACTCCGTCTCTCCTGCAGACTTTTTTTAGTAACCCCGGGATAAGCGCTCCTCTGGCCATCTTATATTTTGTAAAGTCTGTGCTCACTGCGCCAGGGGAGCGCTTAGCCTGAGGCATTTGAGGCTAGTTCCGGGACACAGAGCCTCAGACCGGGACTATCCCGGTGAAACCGGGGCGGGTGGCAACCCTAAGTGCAGCAGACGAGAACCGCTCAGAAGGGGGGCGGGGAAGTGTTTTAGAGGTATTAAATACAGCTTAAAATCGAATGTTGATGGAGAAGGTGGATAAATGTTAGCGGAGGATATATATCACCTGAAGAGGAGAGTAGAATATAGGGGGATGAAGGAGGCAGTTAGATTATAATTTGGGAAGGGAAGTAGCTACGGGTGTATGTGGTTTTTCAGCTAGACAATGGTCATGTATATGAAGAACTCTAAAGGGCCAGACTGGGATATAAGTGAGTCCAGATAAAATATGTGTAATGTCAAAGAAGAGACTTTGAAGTTGGCAGGCATGAGATAGGTTGCTGTTAGAGAGGACTGTGGAATATGGTGTGACATGAGGATTCATCAGTAAATTACCAATACTACCTGGATGTGCTTGCAATAGTTATAAAGAACCATAAGACATATAGTAGGGAATGAGTAGGTCCCAGAATATAGTGGTATTAATGCAACTAATGAGCTTGTAATATTTTTACACACATACAAACCACATAAAAGGTATCAACAGAATTCTTACAAATAATCACACTCATTTAAGGTCTAGCAGTGGCTTTAAACACAGCTAGATCATGGAAAGGAATATATAAACCACATTTCCGCATGATCTAGGGTGGATTAGGGGGACTTAGCTAGGGCTAAGGGGAGAAAAAGAATATACGTTGCTAAAGCAGTGAGTAACACATATGCTAAGGGAAGCTAATAATAATCAATACAAATAACAGCTATGAATTAACAGTCTATGTGAGAATCTCTATAGAGGCAGTCTAGAATATAAATGCCTGCTGGGTATATTTCGTACATCCACAAAATGTAACTGAATATCTGTTAGTACAGGAAACACTATTACTCTATCTGAGCGCCTTAATTTTGTTAAAGGGAATGGTAGTCATAGGAAGGCAATAAATAGCTCTGCACATGGGGAGCTTTCGCTAGAGCAATATGTGAGCTGTATTTTCCTTTAGACTTAAGTAAATTAAATGAGGCCCATTTATCAAGCTCCGAATGGAGCTTGAAGGGCCGTGTTTCTGGCGAGTCTTCAGACTTGCCAGAAACAGCAGTTATGAAGCAGCGGTCACAAAGACCGCTGCTCCATAACCCTGTCCACCTGCTCTGATGAGGTGGACAGGAATCGCTGGAATTCAACCCGATCGAGTACGATCGGGTTGATTGACACCCCCCTGCTGGCCACGAGTCTGCAGGAAGCGGCGTTGCCCCAGCAGCTCTTGTGAGCTGCTGGTGCAATGCTGAATACGGAGAGCGTATTGCTCTCCGCATTCAGCGAGGTCTTGCGGACCTGATCCACACTGTTGGATCAGGTCCTCAAGGCCTATGATAAATAGGCCTCAATAGGTCAACCTGAGAGTTAAGCCACCAATAAAACAAACATTGCAGAAATAGCGTATAGGATCAGTGCTGAGGTCAGAGACTTAAGTTCAGCACATGAAACAATCTGATGTACTACATACCATACAACGTTAGTAAATGCTAATAGACCTTGAAATACAAATTGCTTAAAAACGTCTAAAAAAAAAAAAAAAATTTGAACATGTTATTGAGCATATGCTGAAAGTTAGCACTATATATAGTATGGATAAAGTTCGCTGGATCGTGTAGGGATCCTCTCTAGTCAACTCCTGACCTACAGACAGTCTGCATGCCACAATATTTATCCGAGGTGTCGCATGTGACAAGATCGCAGTCTCAAGGCCATAACACATATAAGTCACTCAGTTCAGAGGAAAACGGCATTTTAATCACCCAGTCTCTGCTCTCCACATTTCTCTCAAGCCATAGAACGGTAAGCTCCGTGACTCGTCCATGGAAGTCGGTCGCACCTCCCCTGTATGGGCAAATGGGTAGGAGAACAAGATGTAGCGTGCCACTAAAGTGTGGGTTGAGAGGTATTGGGTACTGCAGGTTACCGGAACAGAGGTGCCTCGTCATAACGTTGGCGTTCATCTGACTCTTCGGCGGTATGCTGTCTGCGTCTGGTGGTAAGCTGTCAGTGCAGAGCCGATTTGTAAGGTTGTCTGCAACAGAGAGACAGAGAGAGCTGTTTTATAGGAGATGCACTCTCTTCCGGCTCTGTAATGTCGGCTCCTGAGCTTGTAAAATGGCTATTTTCATCTCGTAGAGACGTATCTCTGATAATGTTTTTAAGGTTGATAAACCTCCTTGTAGCTTTGTGCTCCAGCTCCTTCGACAGAATGAGTATGTTTGAATGAGACTCCTCCATCATGGGTAGTTATAAAAGTAGCTTAACCCGGCTAGCTGAAAAACCGGGGGGGTGATAGTAGAATGACTCTGGCCTATTAGTTGGGCCAGATCGGATTGGATCTTGCGAGGGTATGTGGAGATAATGATATCAGTCGACAAATCTTCTCCTTCGTTAATATTCGAGGTTAAATTGCAGGATAGACAATTATCTTAGGGATAATCCGTAGATTGTTGCAATTAGCGTAGGAGCCACTGAGTTTAGCATCCGATCATGGTCGTGACTTGGGCACGCCCCGTAATTTTGGATTTTTACATTTTTCGTGTAGTGTTAGGTTTTTTTAAAATTTGTAATTTAGATTTTTTAATTGGTAGTATTTTATATTTTATTAGAATAGCAAGGTTAGGTTAATTTTTATTTCACAGGTAAGTTCTTATTTATTTAAATATAGTTATATTGTAATTTTAATTTTAAGTTGGGGGGTGTTAGGTTTAGGGGTTAATAGTTTAATTTAGTGTTTTGCAATGTGGGGAGCCGGCGGTTTAGGGGTTAATAGGTTTATTTAGTGGCAGAGATGTGGGAGGCCGGAGGTTTAGGGGTTAATAGGTTCATTTAACTTTATTATAGTGTTGGCGATGTCGGGGAGTGGCGGAATAGGGGTTAATAACTTTATTATAGTGGCGGTGATGTCGAGGAGCGACGGAATAGGGGTTAATAATTTTTATTACTGTCGGCGCTGTCGGGAGCGGCAGATTAGGGGTTAATAAATGTATTTAATAGTCACGATGTGGGTGGGTGTCAGATTAGGGGTAATAGGTTTAATCTAGTGTTTGCGATGCGGGAGGGTGGCGATTTACAGGTTAATAGGTAGTTTATGGGTGTTAGTGTACTTTGTAACACTTTAGTTGTGAGTTTTGTGAAACATTTTTGTGGCGCAAAACTCATAACTACTGGTCTCAGATGGCGGTATGGATTGTGTCGGTATAGGCTGTAACGCAAGCTTTTTAGCCTCACTGCACAACCTGTAATACTGGCGCTATGAAAATTCCACGCAAAAATTAAATTTTTTTGAGTGCGGAGTGGATGTTGCATTGCAGGCTAAAATGCTTGCGGTATAGCTATACCTACACGACTCTCAATAGCTGCGTTACTGCCATTACGCTCAAATTGCCATTTTTTCAGCGTTAAAAGCTGTAACGCAAAACTCGTAATCTTTTACTTGTCCCAAAAATAGCAGCAATTAAAGACATTTTCCTTGAGAGTTACCAACTGCAGTTGTGGTTCATATTAAAATCCCGTAAAAGCTGACAAGAGTCTGCCTTTTCAAATGCTGGGTCACATGCCCAGTAAGTTGCAGGTGATCACCATTAGGCTTGTGCATTCATTGTGTTACAAATTAAAATTTGTAATGAAAACATGGATATTTGTTTTCACTGAATTAATATCGAAACTAATGCAATAACTAATTTAAAGGGACAGTCAAGTCCAAAAAAACTTTCATTTTGCTTTGTTCTCTTGGTATTCTTAGTTGAAAGCTAAACCTAGGAGGTTCATATGCTAATTTCTTAGACCTTTAAGGCCGCCTCTAATCTGAATGCATTTTGACAGTTTTTCACCATTAGAGGTCGTTAGTTCATGTGTTTCATATTGATAACATTGAGCTCATGCACTTGAAATTACCTAGGAGTGATCACTGATTGGCTAAAATGCAAGTCTGTCTAAAGAACTGAAATAAGGGGGCAGTCTGCAGAGACTTAGATACAAGGTAATTACAGAGGTAAAAAGTGTATTATTATAACTGTGTTGGTTATCCAAAACTGGGGAATGGGTAATAAAGGAATTATCTATCTTTGTAAACAACATAAATTCTGGTGTTGAATGCCCCTTTAACCCTTTCTTGACGGGGTTAAAGTGTCTACATCGGAACAACTGTTCCGATGTAGACAAATTGAAATCATGTGATCGTGCATACGATCGCGAGATTTCAATTATTGGATCGGGTCTGGGGGGCATCCCTATAACCCTAGGAACGCCCTCCAGACCGCGATCAAATCTGAGAAGCACAGTAGACTTCAGGACAGCCGTTATCTATGATGTGCTATTCCGTCATAACGGCTTTAAAGCCCAGTGTAATTATGACGGAATAGAACGGCATAACGGCGTTAAAAGGTTAATGAAAATGAACAAATACTGACAAAATTTGTGAGTATTCATTAGTTTGCTTTAAATTATCTGTAAAGGGTTAATTACTTATCTCTAGTGTGCTTGAGAGCCGCGCTAATCCCAACCATTCATCATCGAGCCCCAGGCCGCGCTATTAGGAGTCTACGGGTGGCGGATCCCAGGGCCTCCGTTAAAGATAACGTTCTTAGATACTTTTTCACTCATATCAAAGAAACATTTAAATTAGTTTAACAAAACTAATACTGAATAGTGCAGAAGATGAATATTAGGAGAAACTAATTTTGGGAAGGTCGTTCTTTCATAGGAGGGTTCACGTGACCAGTTGGTTTTCCGCTGACCACTGTATTAACAGCTATCACCTGTCAGAACCATGACCATATGGAACAACATCAGGGAAATGGGGGGGATCCCATATGTTGTCCCCCAAAATACATACATAAACGCCATGATCGTCCTAGTAAGACTGGTAATCTGGCAGTAACCGCTAGCCTCATTTTTTTGTACTGCTGATGTTAGGGCTCATAGATTGATGATTGTATGAACTTATAAAAAAGAATAAGAATCAAAATAAATGGGAGAATGTAAAAATGTTTTTTTGTGGGACACTGAGTGTCTGGTACACAGCAGGGGAAAAGATCTCTGTAATCTTGTGCGTTAAAAGCTGGTTAAACTGTCTCTCCCGACCTTCCCATGCCACCTCCTTGCTGGGCAGTTGTTAGGAAACGGCACAACTTCAATCCAGGTGGAGAATATTGCATGAAGGGCATAATATCCTATACCTTGCCCCCGGGAGTCACGAAGGTGAATAGCCTGTGATCCATCTCCATCTTAGACAGTAAGCCTACAAGCTGCTCCTCTTGCCTTACCAATGAAAGCAACATGGCCCACGTTACAAACAAACCGCTTCTCTGTAAAGCCTACATATGGCTCCCTCATAAGGCACTATAACTCATATTTACCGCAACTGAATTAGCCTCCATGCGCATATAATAAACGCCAGTGCAACAATCATAACCAGTGCAGTTGAAGGTCCCCTCCACTTTGGACTTTGCATAATACATCTGGTAGTACAGATTTGTTTAACACACTTAAAGGGACATGAAACCCAAAAATTGTATTTCATGATTGAGATAGAGAATACAATTTTAAAAAACTTTTCAATTTACTTCTATTATTTAATTTGCTTCCTTCTCTTGTTATCCTTTGCTGAAAGGTTTATCTTAGGAAGCTCAGGAGCAGCAGAGAACCTAGGTTCTAGCTGTTGATTGGTGGCTGCATTTATAGATCGATTGTCATTGGCTCACCCATGTGTTCAGTTAGCAACCATTAGTGCATTGCTGCTCCTTCAACAAATACCAGATAAATTGGATAATAGAAGTAAATTAGAAAGTTGTTTAAAATTGTATTCTCTATCTGAATCATGAAAGAAAAAATGTGGGTTTCATGTCCCTTTAAGCCACTGCAACTATACAGCATCTTACTACCATGTTTTATAGTGGTTTGGAGAAATGTATTGGAGTCAAACTTGTGAATGACTCAAATAAAAGTATCACCCTCTGCAACATTTATTAAATTATTTTGCTGTTGTCATATAAAGTTACCATCACATCTTATCTTTATTTGTGAACATTGACAAATATTTGCCTGTCTAGTCTGCCCCCACCCCCTGCAAATATGCCCATGCTGAATACTATGAAGATACTGCTTTTGTAACTGCAACTAATTATTTTTTTCCTGCCATATCTTGCAAATTGTGGGACAAGGTCCATTATTCAGATTGATTTTTAGTGTATATACCATGTGTAATTTCACTGAAATTGGTCTAAATGCCATAACACCACAACTGCTTATATTTAGTAGTAATTACTAAAGTCTTCCTTGTGAGTTTGCTGCTGGAAAAATTTAGCATCAGACTTGCAGCGCCATCTTGTGGCTAGATAATAAAACTACATAGGCTGTACAGTTGTCAAAGTTGCCTGCTCTAGATTGTCTGACAGAAAGATTTCATTCCAAATATTATTATCGATGAGACATTTTCATTGTTTTTTTTTTATTATTTTTTTTATTTTATTTTATTGAGATTCTTGAGTTAGATACAACATAGAAAAAAATCCAATACAATCCAGCTGTAATAACCAATCTACCTTATTCAATATGGTGTTGACATCCGTATCTGAATTCGGTAGGCAGAAATTTAAGTCCATATATATTTGCATATTTAAAACTGTTGAGTATTAAAGTCTTTGAGAATCTCATTTTCTTCTTTATAAGCTTATAAACAATGGTTAATGCGATGGTTCAAAAATTGGACCAATTGTTATAGGCAACAGAAATATAGAAATGATAACCATAAAAAAATAACATAGATACAGAACCACAATAAGATTGGTCTAATACACAAAATAGTCTATAAGTTTTTGACACCCTCATCTTAAACATTTGGGAGCCCCTTAAGGAGAGAAATGATAAAAGTGATAGTTAAAGGGACATGAAACCCAATTTTTTCTTTCATGATTTAGAAAGAGCATATCATTTTAAACAACTTTCTAATTTACTTCTATTATCTATTTTGCTTCATTCTCTTGATATCTCTTGCTGAAAAGCATATCTAGATATGCTCGGTAGCTGCTGATTGGCTGCTGCACATAAAGGCCTTGTGTGATTGGCTCACACATGTACATTGCTATTTCTTCAACAAAGAATATCTAAAGAATTGAGCAAATTAGATAATAGAAGTAAATTGGAAAGTTGTTTAAAATTGCATGCCCTATCTGAATCATGAAAGTTTAATTTTGACTAGACTGTCCCTTTAAGATCTAAAACCACTGTCTTTATCTCTTATAATAGGGTACCCCTGTTTGACCGCACCGCTCAGTAGTAGTCTAAAAGAGATAGAAAAAGAGGTGTCAAGGTTCTAATGTAACAATGTATCGTGTGTTAATTAAACAATATAGGGGGGGGGCATTATTAGACAGATATAATCGTAATAATATGAGCTAAGAGCCTTATGTGATAGAGAGCAATTTAGTTTATACTGATATAGTACAAAGGTGACAAAATAATACACACATAGCTATTTGCATACCAATAGGTAGAGGTTAGGGTGAGAGTATAAGACCTGTGAGTGGGTTTAAAACGGAAGAATTTGTGCTTCCAAAATAAAGGTAGAGTCAATGGCGTCCCTTGAAAATTGACAAGGGAAAGAAGCAAGCAGGGTGAAAAACTTTATTAGAGAATAATGTAATAAGTATAACCTACTCATGTGTCAAATAAGATAACTAGCCTATACCCTTCCTCCTTAAATGTATGATAGGACGCCCCGGCCGCAGGCAACCTCAACACTCAGCCAGTGAGGAGTAGGCATACATATAGATTCGATGTACACATGAGCAGGAGTGGACAAAAATGAATGTATGCTAACTAGCAACATTTCAACCCTAAGTGCACGTGACTTTAGAAAGTAATCTATTTTTGAGTAAAGCAATGTGTAGGATAAGGTGTACTGGTATAACAAATACATGTGGTACAGATGCTAGAAATAATTAGTGCTCAGAAACTATAATATAATTACTGACTCATGGAACACAGTAGGGATCTAACTGGTCTATACGGTCTAGGTCTATACGGCCTGCCTGATTACCCTCACCAAATATAACAACAAGACATGCGGTCTGGGACCCATGGTAATTAGGTTGTGTTTATATTAGTACTATTCTTAGCACTTTAATCCCTTTTACTCCCCCTATCGAGTGAGGTCTATATGGCCTGCCTGATTACCCTGACAAAGTATCACAACAAGACATGCGGTCTGGGACCCATGGTAACTAGGTTGTGTTAAGTTGTACTGTTCTTAGCAGTTTAATACCTGTTACTCCCCATATCGGGGGAGGTCTATATGGCCTGCCTGATTACCCCAACAAAGTATCACAACAAGACATGCGGTCTGGGACCCATGGTAACTAGGTTGTGTTAAGTAGTACTGTTCTTAGCAGTTTAATACCTGTTACTCCCCATATCGGGGGAGGTCTATATGGCCTGCATGATTACCCTGACAAAGTATAATAATAAAACATGCAGTCTGGGACCCATCATAATTAGGTTGTGTTTAGTAGTACTATTCTTAGCACTTTAATCCCTTTTACTCCCCTACACTAGCAAAATGATGTAAACATTTTTTTTTAAATTTACAATAATGTTAAGCAGATATCAGTGGTGGCACAGAGCAATTAACCACAGTATATGCTGTGAGTCTGACACACAGGCCTGATAGAAAATGAAATTAGATTACACTAGCAAAATGATGTAAAAGTTTTTTTTAAAAAAATTTACACTAATGATTGTTAAGCAGATATCGGTGGTGGCACAGAGCAATTAACCACAGTATATGCTGTGAGTCTGACACACAGGCCTGATAGAAAATGAAATTAGATTACACTAGCAAAATGATTTAAAAGTTTTTTTAAAAAAAATTACACTAATGTTACACCAGATATCAGTGGTGGCACAGAGCAATTAACCACAGTATATGCTGTGTGAGCCTGACACACAGGCCTGATAGAAAATGAAATTAGATTACACTAGCAAAATTATTTAAAAGTTTTTTTAAAAAAAATTACACTAATGTTAAGCAGATATCAGTGGTGGCACTAATCACAGTATATGCTGTGAGCCTCACACACAGGCTGACAGCCAGGCAAATGCAAATAAAATTACAAAAAAAACAAAAAAAACAAAAAAAAAATGACTGTAGTTCTAGCCCTAAAAAGGGCTTTTTGGGGTGCTGTCCTTACAGCAGAGATTAGATGAGTCCTTCAGGACTGTAGTGGACACTAAATACACTAGCCTAGCTATCTATTTCCCTATAATATCAGCAGCAGCAGCACTAAACCTCCTCTCACTAACAATGCAAGATCGTAATGAATCTAAAATGGCTGCTGCCCAGGAGCTGGGAGGGTCTGTGAGGGAGTGTCTGCTGCTGATTGGCTCAAATGTGTCTGCAGGCTGTGAGATACAGGGTCAAAGTTTCCTCAATGATGACGAATAGGGGGCGTATCAAACATCGCATATGTTCGCCTGCCGCGGTGAACGCGAACAAGCTATGTTCGCCGGGAACTGTTCTCCGGGGAACTGTTCTCGACATCACTACGTAACATACGAACCGCCAAGCTGAATCCGACGCAGATCGATGCTTACATCATTACAGATGTTCCGAATACACATTCGGCTCTACAGGGAGTGCAGAATTATTAGGCAAATGAGTATTTTGACCACATCATCCTCTTTATGCTTGTTGTCTTACTCCAAGCTGTATAGGCTCGAAAGCCTACTACCAATTAAGCATATTAGGTGATGTGCATCTCTGTAATGAGAAGGGGTGTGGTCTAATGACATCAACACCCTATATCAGGTGTGCATAATTATTAGGCAACTTCCTTTCCTTTGGCAAAATGGGTCAAAAGAAGGACTTGACAGGCTCAGAAAAGTCAAAAATAGTGAGATGTCTTGCAGAGGGATGCAGCACTCTTAAAATTGCAAAGCTTCTGAAGCGTGATCATCGAACAATCAAGCGTTTCATTCAAAATAGTCAACAGGGTCGCAAGAAGCGTGTGGAAAAACCAAGGCGCAAAATAACTGCCCATGAACTGAGAAAAGTCAAGCGTGCAGCTGCCAAGATGCCACTTGCCACCAGTTTGGCCATATTTCAGAGCTGCAACATCACTGGAGTGCCCAAAAGCACAAGGTGTGCAATACTCAGAGACATGGCCAAGGTAAGAAAGGCTGAAAGACGACCACCACTGAACAAGACACACAAGCTGAAACGTCAAGACTGGGCCAAAAAATATCTCAAGACTGATTTTTCTAAGGTTTTATGGACTGATGAAATGAGAGTGAGTCTTGATGGGCCCGTGGCTGGATTGGTAAAGGGCAGAGAGCTCCAGTCCGACTCAGACGCCAGCAAGGTGGAGGTGGAGTACTGGTTTGGGCTGGTATCATCAAAGATGAGCTTGTGGGGCATTTTCGGGGATGGAGTCAAGCTCAACTCCCAGTCCTACTGCCAGTTTCTGGAAGACACCTTCTTCAAGCAGTGGTACAGGAAGAAGTCTGCATCCTTCAAGAAAAACATGATTTTCATGCAGGACAATGCTCCATCACACGCGTCCAAGTACTCCACAGCGTGGCTGGCAAGAAAGGGTATAAAAGAAGAAAATCTAATGACATGGCCTCCTTGTTCACCTGATCTGAACCCCATTGAGAACCTGTGGTCCATCATCAAATGTGAGATTTACAAGGAGGGAAAACAGTACACCTCTCTGAACAGTGTCTGGGAGGCTGTGGTTGCTGCTGCACGCAATGTTGATGGTGAACAGATCAAAACACTGACAGAATCCATGGATGGCAGGCTTTTGAGTGTCCTTGCAAAGAAAGGTGGCTATATTGGTCACTGATTTGTTTTTGTTTTGTTTTTGAATGTCAGAAATGTATATTTGTGAATGTTGAGATGTTATATTGGTTTCACTGGTAAAAATAAATAATTGAAATGGGTATATATTTGTTTTTTGTTAAGTTGCCTAATAATTATGCACAGTAATAGTCACCTGCACACACAGATATCCCCCTAAAATAGCTATAACTAAAAACAAACTAAAAACTACTTCCAAAACTATTCAGCTTTGATATTAATGAGTTTTTTGGGTTCATTGAGAACATGGTTGTTGTTCAATAATAAAATTAATCCTCAAAAATACAACTTGCCTAATAATTCTGCACTCCCTGTATCTGACACTTTTTCCCATTTATTACATTTCTAACAGGTACGCTCGCGGCTATTCCGGCCCAGCGTACCTGGTTTTCAATCCGCCACTCTGGAGGCCACAGATGCCATAGAAATCAATGGGAGTCTGAAAGCAGCGAAAGCTTATGTTCGATGCTGCCAGATATCCCAATGATTTATATGGTAGAAAACAAGTTAAGTTTACACCTAACACCCTAACATAAGCCCCAAGTCTAAACACCCCTAATCTGCCGCCCCCGACATCGCTGCAAACTAAATAAAATGTATTAACCCCTATTCTGCCGCTCACCGACATCGCCTCAACCTAAATAAAGTTATTAACCCCTATCCCGCTGCTCCCGTACCCCACCGCCTTTAAATAAACGTATTAACCCCTAAACCTTTGGCCTCCCACATCACTACCACTAACTAAACCTATTAACCTCTAAACCGCCATTACCCCACATCGCCATCAACTAAATTAAGCTATTAACCCCTAAACAACCCGCTAACTTTAAATTAAAATTACAACATCCCTATCTTAAAATAAATTTAAATACCTGTAGAATTAAAATAAACTATTTTAAAACTATTAATTAACCTACCCTAACTATTATACTACAATTAAATTAAACTAGCAATTAAATAAACTAAATTACATATTAAAAAAACCTAACCCTACTAAAATTATTTAAATATATTATTAATAAACCTTATTACAAATAACTAAATTACCAAAAAAAATAAACGCTAAGTTACAAAAAATAAGCCTACAATAAACTACCAATGGCCCTTAAAAGGGCCTTTTGTGGGGCATTGCCCCAAAGAAATCAGCTCTTTTACCTGTAAAAAAAAAATACATACACCCCCCAACAGTAAAACCCACCACCCAACCAACCAACCCCACCAATAAAAAAAAACCTATCTAAAATAACCTAAGCTCCCCATTGCCCTGAAAAGGGCATTTGTATGGGCATTGCCCTTAAAACGGCATTTTGCTCTTTTACCTGCCCAGACTCTAATATAAAAATAAAACCCACCCAAAAATAAATAAACCTAACACTAACCCCCAACGATCCACTTACAGTTATTGAATTCCCGCTTGAAGGATCCATCCAGCCGGCAAAAAGTCTTCATCCGGGCTGCCTCTTCCATCTTCATCCAGCCGGCGAAGTCTTCATCCAGGCGGCAAGAAGTCTTCATCCAGACAGCATCTTCTATCTTCATCCATCAGGGGCAGAGCAGGTCCATCCTGAAGACATCCGGCGCAGAGCTCCTCTTCATACGGTTGCCACTGTAAACTGGAACTTCAATGCATGTGACGTCATCCAAGATGTTGTCCTTTGCATTCCTATTGACTGAAAGATTTCAATCAGCCAATAGGATTAGAGCTGCTAAAATCCTATTGGCTGTTCCAATCAGCCAATAGGATTTGAGCAGCTCTCATCCTATTGGCTGTTCCAATCAGCCAATAGGATGAGAGCTCAATCCTATTTATTTAGTGGTGGCGGGGTCTGGGAGCAGCGGGATAGGGGTTAATAACTTTATTTAGGTTGCGGCGGTGGCGGAGAGCGGAGGGATAGGGGTTAATATCTTTATTTAGGTTGCGGCGATGTCGGGGAGCGGCGGGATAGGGGTTTATAACTTTAGGTTGCGGTGATGTCGGGGAGCGGCGGGATAGTGGTTAAACATTTTAGCATAGTGGCGGCATTTAGTGACAGGGTATAAATAAAGTTGGTAAAAAGCCGAATAGATGCGTGATCGATGACTGCTAGTTAACAACAGTACAATGCTCATCGCCCTGTACTTGGTGCGCGTATTTTTGCCTGCTTTTTTTATAAATATGAAGAGCGTATTGAGATCCGCGGCCACGATGTTAGGCGAGCGTATTGGTGCCGGAGAATGCAACAAAGTTGAGGCTTTGATAAATATCCCCAATAGTTTTGATAAGGTCAAATAAACCACTTTATCTGCAAAATTAAGAGAATCACACTTAAAAATACTTCACCAAGCATACATAACACCTAGGCTTAGATCTAAATGGGTACCAGGGGCATTAGATACCTATACTAAATGCTCATGTATTTCACCAGATTGGATTCACTTAATTCGGGATTGCCCCAAGCTGAAGTAGTTTTGGAGTAAAATAGTCTATTGGTTAACAAAAGTAATTACACACAGGGTAGCTCAACAGGCAATCTTCCTTATGCAAATAGAACCAATTTCTAAATATGATATCTTTATTAACAAGACTGTTGCTTGCAAGACAATTGCGTTTACGCTATTAGGCAGACAATAGAACTCTTCCTTTTAAACAGTTACTCAAAAATATACATTTACAGATGCTAATTGAGCAAGTGGATGTTTCAGGAGATATTAAAAAGAGAACCAAACAGTTCATTCAAAAATGGGAAGCGCATCTGCTGTACTTACCAGTATATGTAAGGAATAGAGTCTTATACCCATTTAGGAACAGTTTATTCGCCTTAGAGTAGAATTTACAAGGTAGATGGTCCCACACAGAACCAGTATCACTAACATTATAATCTCTCAAATGTATTGCTATCCTTCTTTTTATCACCACTTGTCTCTGTGGGAAGAGGTGGAATGGTATTGGTCTGTGGGCACTCCAGTAAGCATGGCTTTAATCTTCTGCAGAAAATGCTTACTCTTGAACCAAGCACACTTTTTATAGAGATTAGTTAGTTTATTTTTCAGTTTAATTAGTTGTGTTATTTAGTGTTTTATTTTATTTATTTTATTAAATGTCTATTTAAAAATTGGTCTTGAGTGCCATTCATGTGATAGACTCTTAAAGACTTAATTTTAAAAATGAGTTGGCATCTTTTGTTATAACTTTATCCTCATACTGGCTGATTTTAAGAATTTGTTTTATTTTTTTTTTTTTACTAGTGAAATCAGTGTATGCACTTGAGTACTCTTAAATAAAGTTATATAAAAATATATTTTGTTTAATTATATTATATATAGGATGATTTGTTGAGAGACAACAACAAAGTTACATAAATAAATAATGTATTTAAGTTTGTGAAAGACAAAGTATGCAGTTCTTTGGGATGCGCAGATCATTATATATAACATAATCAGTTAGAAAAAATATTTTTCAAATTATTCAAATCAAAGTCTCTCCATTTTCTAGATAACCATAGATAACAAGAACAACTAAAACATTAAACAATAGGGTAAATAATTATTAAACCATAACTAATCCTTCCTGGAAGCATCAATATAAATTTCACTGTAACTTATATCACATTGAGATTGAATGATGCAACTGATACAGTACCTCCAAGTGGGGGAGTTAAAAAAGGGGGGGAAGTTATTTGTCTTGAATATTTAGCACCACCACCCCTACCCAACGTCCATGCCACCAAAGAGTTTATCACTATGCTTCTTTCTCCTCCCTTCATAAAGCCTTTCCACTAGCAATTAGTCCCCCACAATTTGGAACTCTGATTCTTCCATTTTCAGAGAAGCTGTGTTATTAAGGGCCTTGAATGTCAGAGTCAGGAGTTTGTGTTTTATTCTGTAGGCTAGAGGAAGCCAGCGAAGGGGATGGTAGAGAGGTGCAGCAGATTAGGAGCGACAAGTAAGGAAGATCAGCTGGCAGGGCCATTGATGGGAATTCATGAGAGTGGATCAAAATATTAGTTGTCTCCTATGTAAGGAAGTGGCAACATGTTGAGATGTTTTTAAGGTAAAAATAGCAGGAATTGGCCAAAAACTGTATGTGATGAGTGAATGAAAGAAATAATTCAAGCGTAGCACGAACAGATTCTACAGCGCTATAAACATAGATATGATATGCAAAGGTTGCATTTATGGGAGACAAATGGGTAGAGGGCCCTGCCAATAGTTGTTCTTTTGTAAATCAGTTCTAATGAAGTTGATCTACAAAACAGCCGGGCTCGTAGGCTTACATGCTAATGGGTTTCAGGGGATGAAAAAAAGGAGAAGTGGAACTGAGGTAAGAAAATGTTAGTGTATGTTGTATGCATCCCTGAAAAGTAAACTCTTTAAGGGGTGCTTCAAACTTTGAAAACTAGGGGAGAGTCTTGTAGAGCGAGGCATCTGGCATGAGGGGTTGGGTTAAAGGGACAGTCCAAGTCCAAAATAAAACTTTCATGATTCAAATAGGACGTGATTTTAAACAACTTTCCAATTTACTTTAATCACTAATTTTGCTTTGTTTTCTTGGTATTCTTAGTTGAAAGCTAAACCTAGGTAGGCTCATATGCTAATTTATTAGACCTTAAAGGCGGCCTTTTATCTGAATGCATTTTGATAGTTTTTCACCATTAGAGAGTGTTAGTTCATGTGTGTCATATAGATAACATTGTGCCCACGCACGTGAAGTTACCTAGGAGTCAGCACTGATTGGCTAAAATGCAAGTCTGTTAAAAGAACTGAAATAAGGGGCAGTTTGCAGAGGCTTAGATACAAGGTAATCACAGAGGTAAAAAGTGTATTATTATAACTGTGTTGATTATTCAAAACTGGGTAAATGGGTAATAAAGCGATTATCTATTTTTTTAAACAATAAAAATTCTGGTGTTCACTGTCCCTTTAATGATGTTATTATTGACAGTTATAAAAAGTTGGGAGGGATGGGTTTAGATTTTGAAAGGAGGGGGGGAAATAAGGAGCTTAGTTTTGGAGAGATTTATCTTAAAGGAACATTAAACTTGACATTTTAACAACGCATAAAATGTTTCATTAAAGGGACAGTATACACTCATTTTCATATAACTGCATGTAATAGATACTACTATAAAGAATAAGATGCACAGATACTGATATAAAAATCCAGTATAAAATGGTTTAAAAACTTACTTTCTCAGTTTAGCTATGTTGAAAAGCCAGCTGGAAAGCCCACTGCAAGTGGGAAATAAGACCCTCCCCCCTCCCCCTTCTTTTGCATATGAAAAGACCCTTTACACAAACAGGAGCAAGCTGGAGTAGGTAGCTGACGGTATTCACATAAAACTTTAGTGCTTGGTTAGGAGTCTGAAAATCAGAGTAATGTTATTTAAAAATAAGCAAACTATACATTTAAAAAAAAAAAAAACTTTATAGGCTATATAATAGATCATCTACAAAACATTCATGCAAAGAAAAAATGAGTGTATAATGTCCCTTTAAGTGAAATATTTTTTAATATGCATCCATTATTTATTTTGCAGTCTTTTGTTGTAAAATACATCAAGAAGGGAACTTCCGGGCAGCGGCCATCTTCCTGGTTGCACTGAGCTTCAGCTCCTTAAGCTTTCTCCAAAACTACTCATTTAAGTGAAGCTGAACTGAGTATACCCTATTCAAAACAGTGGAGAAGCTTGGCTGTTGGTGCCCTGATCCGAGAAATAGGGTTTTGGATCGAGGCGCGGCATATTTGCCCTCAGTACCGGACTATAACATTGGAGGCCTTCCCCTACACTTGAAGCCTCTATACCGTCCCCACAACTTGCTGTGCCCTGATTGCGCAGTTCTTTCTCTGATGCAGTGCATTCACACAGAGATTCCTTCTACAACACACATTAAGTAACAATCCAACATGGCAGTGCATCTATATATGCTTGAAGAGGCTATATGCAAATTATTGGAAGAGCATTTTGCAAAGCTGCATCGGTTTGCTGAAAACTGCTTTCATGCCTGCCCAGACTATGTATCAAAGGATACCCACGCTAATACTAATGGTCTGCAACAAGAAGACCTGGAAGCTTTAAAGAAAACCCTGAATACTATTGAACGTATGGACCAGGCACCGGAGATCATGGCTCTGGGTGACAGCAGTTTAGTTGAAAGTGGAGACCGGGGGGTGAGTGCGGCAGACCTGGCTCTCAAAAATGACACCACTAGTGACACAACTGCACACAAGGAGAAGCCTCCCCTCAAAGCTGACTTGGAAGCTGAGAAATCTTCAGAATCTGCCAACCGCAATCACAGAGATAAACCTACCCCAAACTCCTCTGAACAGCTGAGGCAACATGATGCCCTGACCGCAGTTGGTGGTCCTGCTCAGCATGTGCACGGACATGGGACATTGCTGCTAAAACCTTCATATGTGCCGAGCTCAGATGCGAACATACCTGCACTAAAGGATCCAGGTCGCAAAACTTCAGCAGCCAGTGCGGGGCTGGTAAGCGGCGTGGCAATGCCCATTATCGCAAACGGCCACAAGAAAGAAGCCGCTCTCATACTCCTAACAAGAAAAGGTTTGCTGGTCTGCAGATTCTCCCACCAACTGGCTGACCCTCTCTCCGGTCAGGTCTCATTGAAAGGTCGTGCCGGAGTGGGCTGAACGCTTTATTTATGTAAGGGTGGGAAAATAACATATATTCTTTAAAACGAACAGTATACTCACTAATTTAAATTAGTGCCCCCCATAAGGACTCTCTCTGACTTTATTACTCCTCTGTGTTGAGGGCACTCCCCTGATGTTCACTACGCTCATGTCACATTTACAAGCTTTACCGTTCTTGTAGTGATACTGTTTATGTATATTTACATGCTCCTAGTGAGAGCTATGCCCCCCAGCACCTTGGCTCATACCCTTGACTCTTCCAGTTTTTATTTCAATCTTGAGACATTTGGTAGCGTCTTCCTAATTTTCTTAATTACAGATATGTATGCTCCCATAACATGCTCCCACCATTGTCCACATTGTTATTATTATCATGCTGACCATTATGGGAAACTTGATCCTATCTAATAACAATTGCAAGTTTATCAATGTGTATAGTCACTTGTGGTCTCATTTCACGACCTTTACCAGCACTTGCCCATTTTCATGCCATATAACAAACAAGCTTTCTTATGTACCCCTGGGACCTATTTTTGTAAAAGTGGGCTGTTGATTTTTTTTGAGATGTGATTTCCCCCATATACTAGCCATAGCCACTCTTTAGACATACTTGAAGCTCTATTAGATAAATGACACAATGCCCCTGCCACAGAGATCTTATATTTTAGCCGTTTATGAATATATTTCTGCCTTTTCACTTGTAATTTGCTGTACTATAATTTTAATATTCAGCTGATGCATTGTCTTCTCCCTGAATACTATGCTTCTGTGCCCCTTCTGATCCTTATCCATGCTGAGGTTGGTTATTTTTACTTATCATTAATGTACATACATATATACCTGTTAATTTGCTGTGATATATACATTTATAGTTTTATGTTCTATCAAGTCCAAGAGAGGCTCTGGATTAACTTCCCTCCAGTTAATACTGTCATTTTATCACGGTCCAAGAGTGATCTACTGTATTCAGAGAAGGATTTAAAAGTTATAAAGTTATAAAGGGAAAAAAGAAAAAAAAAAAGAGGTTATAGCTATTTATATGTATCTGAGACTGTACATCATTTGTCAATGTGAACCTTATCATAATGTCTGTAACTATTAAGTGTAGGCATTTTTCTCCTGTTAAGTGTAGTCAGTCCACGGGTCATCCATTACTTATGGGATATTAACTCCTCCCTAACAGGAAGTGCAAGAGGATCACCCAAGCAGAGCTGCTATATAGCTCCTCCCCTCTACGTCACACCCAGTCATTCTCTTGCACCTAACTAATAGATAGGATGTGTGAGAGGAGTGTGGTTATTAAATTTAGTTTTTTTATTACTTCAATCAAAAGTTTGTTGTTTTAAACAGCACCGGAGTGTGTTGTTTCTTCTCAGGCAGTATTAGAAGAAGAATCTACCTGAGTTTGTGTATGATCTTAGCGGACGTAACTAAGATACATTTGCTGTTCTCGGCCATTCTGAGGAGAGAGGTAACTTCAGAACAGGGGACAGCGGGCAGGGTTCACCTGCAAAGAGGTATGTTGCAGTATATTATTTTCTAAGGAATGGAATTGACTGAGAAAATACTGCTAATACCAATATAATATAAGTACAGCCTTAAATGCAGTAGTAGCAACTGGTATCAGGCTGTTATGTATGTATGTTGGCACTAAAGTATTTCTGGGGAATGGCACTTCACTAAGAAAATACGGTATACATATAACTTATAGCCTTTCTGCAGTGATAGCGACTAGCAACAGGCTTTTATTCTTATTTCATATATTTAAAACGTTTACTGGCAGGTTAATCGTTTTTCTCTCTGAGGTACTTGGTGAAAATTTATGGGCATTATTTTCCACTTGGCTGTCATTTATTTTGAATAAAATCAGTTACTGAGCTTCCCCACTGCTGTATTATGAGTGGGAGGGGCCTATTTTGGAACGAGGGGGAAGTTATGCCGACTAACTTGCCTCACGTGTCAGTACCTGCATCTCCCGCTCAGGAGGTGCGTGATATTGTAACGCCAAGTACATCAGGGCAGCCATTACAAATCACTTTACAAGACATGGCTAATGTTATGACTGAAGTTTTATCTAAATTGCCAGAACTTAGGGGTAAACGAGACCACTCTGGGGTGAGAACAGAGTGCGCTGATAATGCTAGGGCCATGTCTTATACTGCGTCACAATTTGCAGAACATGAAGACGGAGAGCTTCATTCTGTGGGTGACGGATCTGATCCAAATAAACTGGATTCAGACATTTCAAATTTTAAATTTAAGCTGGAAAACCTCCGTGTATTGCTAGGGGAGGTGTTAGCGGCTCTGAAAGATTGTAACACGGTTGCAATCCCAGAGAAAATATGTAGGTTGGATAAATATTTTGCGGTACCGACGTGTACTGACGTTTTTCCTATACCTAAGAGACTTACTGAAATTGTTACTAAGGAGTGGGATAGACCCGGTGTGCCTTTCTCACCCCCTCCTATTTTCAGAAAAATGTTTCCAATAGACGCCACCACACGGGACTTATGGCAAACGGTCCCTAAGGTGGAGGGAGCAGTTTCTACTTTAGCTAAGCGTACCACTCTCCCGGTGGAGGATAGCTGTGCCTTTTCAGATCCAATGGATAAAAAGTTAGAGGGTTACCTTAAGAAAATGTTTGTTCAACAAGGTTTTATATTGCAACCCCTTGCATGCATTGCGCCTGTCACGGCTGCGGCGGCATTTTGGTTTGAGTCTCTGGAAGAGACCCTTGACACAGCTCCATTGGATGAGATTACACACAAGCTTAAAGCCCTTAAGCTAGCTAATTCATTTATTTCTGATGCCGTAGTACACTTAACTAAACTTACGGCTAAGAATTCCGGATTCGCCATTCAGGCGCGCAGAGCGCTGTGGCTAAAATCCTGGTCAGCTGATGTGACTTCTAAATCTAAATTGCTTAACATACCTTTCAAGGGGCAGACATTATTCGGGCCCGGTTTGAAAGAAATTATCGCTGACATTACGGGAGGTAAGGGCCATGCCCTGCCTCAAGACAGAGCCAAACCAAGGGCTAGACAGTCTAATTTTCGTGCCTTTCGTAACTTCAAGGCAGGAGCAGCATCAACTTCCTCTGCTCCAAAACAGGAAGGAACTGTTGCTCGCTACAGACAAGGCTGGAAACCTAACCAGACCTGGAACAAGGGCAAGCAGGCCAGAAAACCTGCTGCTGCCCCTAAGACAGCATGAAGTGAGGGCCCCCGATCCGGAAACGGATCTAGTGGGGGGCAGACTCTCTCTCTTCGCCCAGGCTTGGGCAAGAGATGTCCAGGATCCCTGGGCGTTGGAGATCATATCTCAGGGATATCTTCTGGACTTCAAAGCTTCTCCTCCACAAGGGAGATTTCATCTTTCAAGGTTGTGAACAAACCAGATAAAGAAAGAGGCGTTTCTACGCTGAGTACAAGATCTTTTACTCATGGGAGTGATCCATCCGGTTCCGCGGTCGGAACACGGACAAGGGTTTTACTCAAATCTGTTTGTGGTTCCCAAGAAAGAAGGAACCTTCAGACCAATATTGGATTTAAAGATCCTAAACAAATTCCTAAGAGTTCCATCGTTCAAAATGGAAACTATTCGGACAATCTTACCCATGATCCAAAGGGGTCAGTACATGACCACAGTGGATTTAAAGGATGCCTACCTTCACATACCGATTCACAAGGATCATTACCGGTATCTAAGGTTTGCCTTCCTAGACAGGCATTACCAGTTTGTAGCTCTTTTCTTCGGGTTAGCTACGGCTCCAAGAATCTTTACAAAGGTTCTGGGGTCTCTTCTGGCGGTACTAAGACCGCGAGGAATATCGGTAGCTCCGTACCTAGACGACATTCTGATACAAGTGTCAAGTTTCCAAACTGCCAAGTCTCATACAGAGTTAGTACTGGCATTTCTAAGGTCACATGGGTGGAAAGTGAACGAAGAAAAGAGTTCTCTATTACCACTCACAAGAGTTCCCTTCTTAGGGACTCTCATAGATTCTGTAGAAATGAAGATTTATCTGACAGAGGTCAGGTTAACAAAACTTCTAGACGCTTGCCGGATCCTTCATTCCATTCCACACCCGTCAGTGGCTCAATGCATGGAGGTAATCGGCTTAATGGTAGCGGCAATGGACATAGTACCCTTTGCACGCCTGCATCTCAGACCACTGCAATTGTGCATGCTAAGTCAGTGGAATGGGGATTACTCAGATTTGTCCCCTATGCTGAATCTGGATCGAGAGACCAGAAATTCTCTTCTATGGTGGCTCTCTCGGCCACATCTATCCAAGGGGATGCCCTTCAGCAGGCCAGATTGGACGATTGTAACAACAGACGCCAGCCTGATAGGTTGGGGCGCTGTCTGGAATTCCCTGAAGACTCAGGGATCTTGGACTTAGGAGGAGAGTCTCCTTCCCATAAATATTCTGGAATTAAGAGCAGTTTTCAATGCCCTTCTGGCTTGGCCTCAGTTAGCAACTCTGAGGTTCATCAGGTTTCAGTCGGACAACATCACGACTGTGGCTTACATCAACCATCAGGGAGGGACAAGGAGTTCCTTAGCAATGATGGAAGTCTCAAAGATAATTCACTGGGCAGAGTCTCACTCTTGCCACCTATCAGCGATCCACATCCCAGGCGTGGAGAACTGGGAAGCGGATTATCTAAGTCGCCAAACTTTTCATCCGGGGGAGTGGGAACTTCATCCGGAGGTCTTTGCCCAAATACTTCGGCGTTGGGGCAAACCAGATCTGGATCTCATGGCGTCTCGCCAGAACGCCAAACTTCCTTATTACGGATCCAGGTCCAGAGACCCGGGAGCGGTTCTGATAGATGCTCTGACAGCACCTTGGGTCATCAACATGGCTTATGTGTTTCCACCCTTCCCGATGCTTCCTCGATTGATTGCCAGGATCAAACAGGAGAGAGCATCGGTGATTCTAATAGTGCCTGCGTGGCCACGCAGGACCTGGTATGCAGATCTAGTGGACATGTCGTCCTGTCCACCATGGTCTCTGCCTCTGAGACAGGACCTTCTGGTGCAGGGTCCTTTCAAACATCCAAATCTAATTTCTCTGAGGCTGACTGCATGGAGATTGAACGCTTGATCCTATCAAAGCGTGGATTCTCGGAGTCAGTGATTGATACCTTGATACAGGCTAGGAAGCCTGTTACCAGGAAAATTTACCATAAAATATGGCGCAAATACTTGCATTGGTGCGAATCCAAGAGTTACTCATGGAGTAAGGTTAGGATTCCTAGGATATTGTCTTTTCTACAAGAGGGTTTAGAAAAGGGCTTATCCGCTAGTTCGTTAAAGGGACAGATCTCAGCTTTGTCCATCCTTTTACACAAACGTCTGTCAGAAGTTCCAGACGTTCAGGCTTTTTGTCAGGCTTTGGCCAGGATTAAGCCTGTGTTTAAAACTGTTGCTCCACCATGGAGCTTAAACTTAGTTCTTAACGTTTTACAGGGTGTTCCGTTTGAACCCCTTCATTCCATTGATATCAAGCTGTTATCTTGGAAAGTTCTGTTTTTAATGGCTATTTCCTCGGCTCGAAGAGTCTCTGAGTTATCTGCTTTACATTGTGATTCTCCTTATCTGATTTTCCATTCAGACAAGGTAGTTCTGCGTACTAAACCTGGGTTCTTACCTAAGGTAGTCACCAACAGGAATATCAATCAAGAGATTGTTGTTCCTTCATTGTGCCCTAATCCTTCCTCAAAGAAGGAACGACTTCTGCACAATCTGGACGTTGTCCGTGCCCTGAAGTTTTATTTACAGGCAACTAAAGATTTTCGACAAACTTCTTCCCTGTTTGTCGTCTATTCTGGACAGAGGAGAGGTCAAAAGGCTTCGGCTACCTCTCTCTCCTTCTGGCTTCGTAGTATAATACGTTTAGCCTATGAGACTGCTGGACAGCAGCCTCCTGAAAGAATTACAGCTCATTCTACCAGAGCTGTGGCTTCCACTTGGGCCTTTAAAAATGAGGCCTCTGTTGAACAGATTTGCAAGGCTGCGACTTGGTCTTCACTTCACACTTTTTCCAAATTTTACAAATTTGACACTTTTGCTTCTTTGGAGGCTGTTTTTGGGAGAAAGGTTCTTCAGGCAGTGGTTCCTTCCGCGTAAAGATCCTGCCTGTCCCTCCCGTCATCCGTGTACTTTTAGCTTTGGTATTGGTATCCCATAAGTAATGGATGACCCGTGGACTGACTACACTTAACAGGAGAAAACATAATTTATGCTTACCTGATAAATTCCTTTCTCCTGTAGTGTAGTCAGTCCACGGCCCGCCCTGTTTTTTATGGCAGGTCTAAATTTTAAATTATACTCCAGTCACCACTGCACCCTATAGTTTCTCCTTTCTCGTTTGGTTTTCGGTCGAATGACTGGGTGTGACGTAGAGGGGAGGAGCTATATAGCAGCTCTGCTTGGGTGATCCTCTTGCACTTCCTGTTAGGGAGGAGTTAATATCCCATAAGTAATGGATGACCCGTGGACTGACTACACTACAGGAGAAAGGAATTTATCAGGTAAGCATAAATTATGTTTTTTTTCTTGCATATTCTGTATATGTTTCTATTTACCTCAATAAAAAAAAATAAAAAAATACATCAAGAAAATGTGTTTGTTTGACTTTCTCCCAGGGAGGCTTGGGTTAATAATTTTAGGCAATTTATGCAAGCTTTTGTTTACTTTTCCCTCACTCCCTAAGCTTCTATGGTGTCACATGCTTTTAAAAGGTGGATTATCTGTTTTGTATCAACAACAATTATTAAAGGCAAATCATTCTTTGCAATAGTAACCAAGTTAAACCTCCTTAAAGCTACCCCAGTCTGTACATGTACAAACAGACACCTAGATTCCGAGTTTTGCGTTATGGTGAAAAAGCAGCGTTAACAGGTCCTAACGCTGCTTTTTCACTACCGCTGGTATTACGAGTCTTGCAGGTTTAGGGGCACCGCACACTTTTTTGGCCTTACCGCAAACCGACTTACGTAAACTTCGTAAACCCTTTTTTCTATGAGACTTCCATAGCGCTGGTATTACGAGTTTGTCCTGGGAGCCCAAAAAGTGAGCGGTACACCCTCTACCTCCAAGATTCCTAACGCATTTTAAAGTCAGTAGTTATGAGTTTTACACTACAAAGCTGTAGCATAAAACTCATAACTAAAGTGCTAAAAAGTACACTAACAGCCATAAACTACCTAAACCGAGGCCCTCCTGCATCGCAAACACGAAAATACAATTTTTAACCCCTAATCTGCCGCTCTGGACATCGCCGCCACTAGAATAAACATATTAACCCCTAAACCACCGCACTCCCGCCTCACAAACACTAGTTAAATATTATTAACCCCTAATCTGCCGCCCCTAACATCGCCGCCATCTACATTATACTTATTAACCCCTAATCTTCCGCTCCGGACATCGCTGCAACCTACATGATATTTATTAACCCCTAATCTGCTGCCCCAACATCGCCGCCACCTACCTACATTTATTAACCCCTAATCTGCCGTCCCCAATGTTGCCGCCACTATTCTAAATTTATTAACCCTTTAAACCTAAGTCTAACCCTAACCCCCCCTAACTTAAATATAATTTAAATAAATCTAAATAAAATTACTATCATTAACTAAATTATTCCTATTTAAAACTAAATACTTACCTATAAAATAAACCATAAGCTAGCTACAATATAACTAATAGTTACATTGTAGCTAACTTAGGTTTTATTTTTATTTTACAGGTAAGTTTGTATTTATTTTAACTAGGTAGAATAGTTATTAAATAGTTATTAACTATTTAATAACTACCTAGCTAAAATAAATACAAATTGACCTGTAAAATAAAACCTAACCTATGTTACAATAACACCTAACACTACACTACAATTAAATCAATTCCCTACATTAAATACAATTAAATAAATTAAATTAAATTAGCTAAATCACACAAAACCCCCCCACTAAATTACAGAAAATAAAAAACAAATTAAAAGATCTTTAAACTAATTACACCTAATCTAATAGCCCTATCAAAATAAAAAAGCCCCCCCCCAAAATAAAATAAACCCTAGCCTAAACTAAACTACCAATAGCCCTTAAAAGGGCCTTTTGCGGGGCATTGCCCCAAAGAAATCAGCTCTTTTACCTGTAACAAAAAAATACACACAACCCCCCAACAGTAAAACCCACCATCCACACAACCAACCCCCCAAATAAAATCCTAACAAAAAAAAACTAAGCTCCCCATTCAAAAAAACTAAGCTCCCCATTCAATGTCCTGAAAAGGTCATTTGGATGGGCATTTCCCTTAAAGGGGCATTTAGCTCTATTGCTGCCCAAAGCCCTAAACTAAAAAATAAACCCACCCAATATTCACTTACCGGGAGAAGTCTTCATCCAACCGGCAATATGTCCTCAACGAAGCCGGCAGAAGTCGTCCTCCAGACGGGCAGAGGTGGTCCTCCAGACTGGCAGAAGTCTTTATCCAGACGGCATCTTCTATCTTCATCCTTCCGACGTGGAGCGGCTCCATCTTCAAGACATCCGGCACGGAGCATCCTCTTCAAACGACGGCTTCTTCGCAATGAATGTACCTTTAAGTGACGTCATACAAGATGGTGTCCCTTAGATTCCGATTGGCTGATAGAATTCTATTAAGGTAGAAAAAATCCTATTGGCTGATGCAATCAGCCAATAGGATTGAACTTCAATCATATTGGCTGATCCAATCAGCCTATAGGATTGAGCTCGCATTCTATTGGCTGATTGGAACAGCCAATAGAATGCCAGCTCATTCCTATTGGCTGATTGCATCAGCCAATAGGATTTTTTCTACCTTAATTCCGATTGGCTGATAGAATTCTATCAGCCAATCAGAATCTAAGGGACGCCATCTTGGATGACGTCACTTAAAGAGATATTCATTCTGAAGAAGACGTCGATTGAAGAGGATGCTCCGCGCCGGATGGATGAAGATAGAAGATGCCGTCTGGGTGAAGACTTCTGCCCATCTGGAGGACCACTTCTGCCCGTCTGGAGGACCACTTCTGTCGGCTTTGTTGAGGACATCTTGCCGCTTGGATGAAGACTTCGCCCGGTAAATGAATCTTCGGGGGTTAGTGTTTTTTTAAAGGGTGTATTGGGTGGGTTTATTTTTTAGGTTAGGGCTTTGGGCAGCAATAGAGCTAAATGCCCTTTTAAGGGCAATGCCCATCCAAATGCCCTTTTCAGGGCAATGGGGAGTTTAGTTTTTTTATTTAGGCTTTTATTTGGGGGCTTGTGTGGGTGGTGGGTTTTACTGTTGGGGGATTGTGTGTAGAGGCCGCCCGGATGAAGACTTCTTGCCGGCGGGATGGATCCTTCAAGCGGGAATTCAATAACTGTAAGTGGATCGTTGGGGGTTAGTTTTAGGTTTATTTAAGGGTTTTTATTTTTAGATTAGGGTCTGGGCAGGTAAAAGAGCAAAATGCCATTTTAAGGGCAATGCCCATACAAATGCCCTTTTCAGGGCAATGGGGAGCTTAGGTTATTTTAGATTTTAGATTTTTTTATGGGGGGGGTTGGTTGGTTGGGTGGTGGGTTTTACTATTGGGGGGTGTTTGTATTTTTTTTTACAGGTAAAAGAGCTGATTTATTTGGGGCAATGCCCCGCAAAAGGCCCTTTTAAGGGCTATTGGTAGTTTAGTTTAGGCTAGGTTTTTTTTTATTTTGTGGGGCTTTTAGATTAGGTGTAATTAGTTTAAAGATCTTGTAATTTGTTTTTTATTTTCTGTAATTTAGTGGGTTTTTTTTTGTGATTTAGATAATTGAATTAAATGTATTTAATTGTATTTAATGTAGGGAATTTATTTAATTGTAGTGTAGTGTTAGGTGTTAGTGTAACTTAGGTTAGGTTTTATTTTACAGGTAAATGTGTATTTATTTTAGCCAGGTAGTTATTAAATAGTTAATAACTATTTAGTAACTATTCTACCTAGTTAAAATAAATACAAACTTGCCTGTAAAATAAAAATAAACCCTAAGCTAGCTACAATGTAACTATTAGTTATATTGTAGCTAGCTTAGGGTTTATTGTATAGGTAATTATTCAGCATACTGACCAGAGGCCCTTTAAATAATAAGTGATGACATCACAATTCTGAGATTGCATCCTGTCTCACACAGATGATGCACACTACTCTGGCCATAAAAGGAAGTGCAGGAAATGAGCAGCATCCCCCACAATGCACCATAGTCAGCAAGAGAGGTGAGTAAAATGGCTGCAAGCAGCACATGACAAACAAAACAGGGAAAAACCCCTAACAGTACCCTCCCCTCAACGACCCCTCTCCCACGGGAGGAGAAAAGGCTTATTGGGGAAACGGGCATGGAAGGCACGGAGGAGGGCGGGAGCATGAACATCAGAGGAGGGAACCCAAGAACGCTCCTCCGGACTGTAGCCCCTCCAGTGAACCAAATACTGTACACGGCCCCTGGACATATGAGAGTCAGTAATGCTGCTGACCTCATACTCCTCATGGTTGTCAACAAAGATAAGGCAGGGACGAGGCAACACAGTGGTAAACCGATTACAAACCAATGGTTTCAAGAGGGAGACATGAAAAACATTGGAGATGCGCATTGCAGGAGGAAGGTCAAGAGCGTAGGCCACAGGATTGACCCGTCGGAGTATTCGAAAAGGACCAACATAACGGGGAGCCAATTTATTGGAAGGCACACGAAGGTTCAAGTTGCAGGAGGACAGCCAAACTCTCTCACCCGCCTGGTAGGAAGGCACGGGCAGACGCCTACGATCAGCCTGGAACTTTTGGCGCTGCATAGAACGATGAAGGCAATCCTGAATCTGCACCCACGTGGAACGGAGTTGCCGGAGATCCTCCTCCAAAGCCGGAATACCCTGAGACATGAATGAATTGGGCAACAAGGATGGTTGAAACCCATAATTCGCCATGAACGGGGATAACTTGGAGGAAGCATTAATAGCACTATTACAAGCAAACTCTGCCCAAGGTAACCGTTCAGACCAATTATTGTGGTGATCTGAGACATAGCAACGGAGGAACTGTTCCAGAGCTTGATTAGACCATTCCGCAGCCCCATTGGATTGAGGGTGATATGCCGAGGAGAAGGAAAGCTGGATCCCCATTTGAGCACAAAAGGAACGCCAAAGTCTGGAGACAAACTGGCTACCCCGGTCCGACACTATCTCCTTGGATAACCCATGTAAATGGAAGATCTCCCAGGCAAAAATTAAAGCAAGCTCCTGAGCGGTAGGCAACTTCATCAAGGGAATGCAATGTGACATTTTAGAAAAATGGTCAACCACCATAAGGATAACAGTATTGCCATTGGAAACAGGGAGCTCGACAATGAAGTCCATGGAAAGATGTGTCCAAGGACGCTCACCATTATCAATTAGGTTGAAGAAGACCCACAGGAAGATGTAGAGGAGTCTTATTCTGTGCACAAACTGAGCAGGAGGCAACATACGCAGCAACATCAGAACGAAGACCTGGCCACCAGAATTGTCGAGTGACAGACCAAATCATTTGGTTCTTGCCTGGGTGACCTGCGGCTTTAGGATAGTGGTAAGTGTGCAAAAGTTTAGTTAGAAGATTCTCAGGAACAAAACACTTACCACTAGGTTTCTCAGGAGGTGCATTGGTTTGTGCAGCCAGGATCTCCTCCCCCAAGGGAGAAGTAAAATTAGTACGTATGGTAGCTAAAATATGGTGAGGAGGTATAAGAAGGAGTAGGTACAGACTCCTCCTTGGACAGAGGCGAAAATTGTCGAGAGAGGGCATCAGCCCTAACATTCTTACTACCAGGCAGGTAGGAGACCACATAATTAAACCGAGACAAAAATAGCACCCATCTGGCCTGTCGGGGCGACAAACGTTTTGCTTCAGATAGATAAGTTAAATTCTTGTGGTCAGTAAGAATGAGCACTGGCACGCTAGTACCCTCGAGAAGATGCCTCCATTCCTTGAGTGCCAAAATGATGGCCAGTAATTCCCTGACGCCAATTTCATAATTGCACTCCGTTGGAGACAATTTCTTAGAGAAGAAACCACATGGATGCAAGGAACCGTCAGGCGTAGGACGTTGAGACAAGAGGGCACCTACTCCAGTCTCAGACGCCTCGACCTCAAGAACGAAAGGCAGGACAGGGTTAGGATGAGCCAGAACTGGAGCGGCAGCAAAGGCAGTCTTAAGACTATCAAAGGCCTTAATGGCAGTAGGTGACCAGTGGAGTGGATCATTCTCTTTACGGGTCATGTCTGTGATAGGTTTGACCAAGGAAGAAAAGTTTTTAATAAACTTTCTATAGTAATTGGCGAACCCCAAAAAACGTTGAATAGACCAAAGACCAACTGGGCGAGGCCACTGGAGAACTGCAGATAACTTGTCAGGATCCATGGAGAACCCTACTCATAATGCCCACTCCTGGTGTTAAACGCAGTTTTCCATTCGTGGCCCTCCTTGATCCTAACGAGATTGTACGCTCCTCTCAAATCAAGTTTAGTAAAGACCGTAGCTCCCTTGAGGCAGTCAAAGAGTTCCTTAATGAGCGGAATAGGGTAAGCATTCTTAATGGTAAGAAGATTAAGACCCCCTATAATCGATGCATGGTCTTAACTCGCCACCCTTTTTCTTCACATAGAAGAAGCCAGCCCCTGCAGGAGAGTAGGATTTGTGGATGATCCCCCGCGACAGAGCATCTGGAACATACTCCTCCATAGCACAATTCTCTGCAACAGACAGAGGGTAAACTTGTCCCCGAGGAGGAATGGCTCCGGGTTGCAGGTCTATGGCACAATCATAAGACCGGTAAGGAGGCAACGTACTGGCACGCACCTTGTCAAAAACGTCTAGGAACTCTCGGTACTCCTCTGGCAATTGAGATACCGAAGAAGTGCACAAGACTTTAACTGGTTTCCGAAGACAAGTGGAAATACATTGTGGGGACCACAACAAAATTTCGGACCTGCGCCAGTCGAGACTGGGATTGTGCTTTTGGAGCCAGGGATAACCCAGAACAACCGGAAAATGCAGAGAGTTTATCACCTGAAACTGGAGGTGTTCAAAATGGAGAGCCCCAACAGCCATGGACAACGGAGCAGTTTCGTGAGTAACGAGTGCGGGCTGAAGGGGCCTGCCATCAATGGCCTCAATAGCAAGCGGAACGGACCGAGGCAAAACAGGAATGGAGTGCTTTGATACAAAAGTACTGTCAATGAAATAGCCCGCAGCAGCGGAGTCAACAAGAGCCTGGGTGACTATGGAGGAGTCCACCCAGGAAAGGATAACCATGACCAAAGGTTTCTCCTTAAGCGTTTCCGGGGACGAGGATAAACCACCCAAGGCCTTCCCCCGACAAGACCTTAGGTGTGAGCGTTTCCCGGCCGTGTAGGACAAGACTTCAAAAGGTCATGTAACCCACAATAGAGGCAGAGCCCCTCCCTCCTCCTAAAGGCCCTCTCCACCGTGGAGAGATGCATGAATCCCAACTGCATCGGCTCAGCAGTACCTGGTGACTCGGGACCAGGAGGCATGGGAGGAGAGGGAGGCATGGGTGGGAACGAACACGTAGGAGACAACGGAATAGGAGGCTTCCGCAAGCGCTCCTTGAAAGAGGGCCTCTCACTGAGTCTGATGTCAATTAGGATCAAAAAAGACACCAATGCCTCGAGATCTTCTGGTAAATCTCTGGCAGCAACTTTGTCTTTAATCACATCAGAGAGCCCATGAAAGAAGGTGGCAACAAGGCCTTCATTGTTCCAACCAACCTCTGCGGTAAGCGTGCGGAACTCAATAGCTCTCAACTCAATAGCATTCAACAGCATACCTTGCTGAATGAACATGAGTCATTTAGCAGCAGAGGAGGAGCAAGCCGGAACATCAAATACCCTGCGAAAGGAGGCCACAAATTCAGGGCAATTTGAAATCACAGGTTTATTAGTCTCCCACAAGGGATTAGCCCAGGCAAGAGCTGTGTCAGAGAGTAACGAGATGAGAAATCCCACCTTAGCTCTGTCAGAGGGAAACGCCTGAGGTAACATCTCAAAGTAAATGCCCACCTGGTTCAAAAACCCTCTGCACTGAATAGGATTGCCTCCATATCGCTGAGGTAGAGGTGCAGAACCGGACATGCTCCTGGTAGGACTAGGTGCAGCAGCGGAAACAGGAGCAGCCATAACTTGTGGGACACTTTAGTCCAAATGTGCAGTGCGAATCAGCAGGGTTTGCAGGGCTAGTGCAAATTGATCCAAGTCGTGATCCTGTTCATCCATCCTGGAAATGATGGCAGGTAAAGATGGATTATTAGCACCATCAGGATTCATGGCCTTTGCGTAATGTCAGGGTGCCAGGAATCAGACTGAGACAAGAAGTGCAAAAATAATCACACCTTTATTGATAACAAAAAAATAACAAAAAGTCCACAAGTCAAATAACAAGCCAGGAGTCAAAACCAGAGCTGGTAGTCAGACGAGCCGAGTCAGGAGCCAAAGCAAATAGTCAGATGAGCCGGAATCAGGAACAAGGAAAACAGCAGAGTCAGGAACAAGCCAGGGATCAGGAACCAGGAAGGACGTCAGACAGTCAGGTAATACACAGGAACTCTGACAAACAGGTCTGAGACAACACAAAGGCAAAGCATACTGAACAGAGGCCCTTTAAATAATAAGTGATTACATCACAATTCTGAGACTGCATCCTGTCTCACGCAGATGCACACCAGTCTGGCCATAAAAGGAAGTGCAGGAAACGAGCAGCATTCCCCACAATGCACCATAGTCAGCAAGAGAGGTGAGTAAAATGGCTGCTAGCAGCACATGGCAAACAAAACAGGGAAAAAACCCTGACAGGTTTAGGGGTTAATACATTTAGAATAGTGGCGGCGACGTTGGGGGCGGCAGATTAGGGGTTAATAAATGTAGATAGGTTGCGGCAATATTGGGGGAGGGAGATTAGGGGTTAATAAATATAATGTAGGTGTCGGCGATGTTGTGGGCAGCAGATTTAGGGGTTATTAAGTATAATGCAGGTGGCGGCAATGTCCGGAGCGGCAGATTAGGGTTTAATATGGTGGGGCCAGGGGTCCAAACAAACACTTTTTTTTTAACAATAAGCATCAGTGTATTTATGATCATTTGACAATTCTCTAGAAATTCTATATTTAAAACCATTCAGAAATGTTTCCTCCTCAATTCACAAATGGTTGGTGCCCTTTTAGCAATTACATTCCAGTTTACTGCCCCTTTATGCAAGGACTTTCCAGATGCCAGGAGGCATTTTATCTAAGATTTTTACATCTGCATAAAATGTTATACTCTCAGGCTAAGATTGCTCAGTGTTTAAAATGAGGCAGGATAACTTGACACTGTTCAGTTTACACTACAGCTGACTTCATTTTGAAATACATACAAACAAGCCTAAATCCTGCATTTATCCATGCATTTAATGGTGTGAGACTGAGTACCACAGCTTATGGTTCCACCAACACCATAAAGAGTATCGCATTTTCAAAATCCAAAAGCACGGCTGACAGATGGGAACATTTGTACACCAGATTTGAAGTGGTGCTCTTGGTTGGGGGAAATGGGGAAAAAACAAACAAACATATGTCAACCTTTTACTAGTAAATTTCTTCATCTACCCATTCTGACAGATCATTAATGTACCATTTTGAATACACAGTATTTTTTTTTGCTCATTTCAAATATGATTCTTTAAAAAGTGATTGTTACGGATACTGGGCTGCAAGGCTTAAACCTCCACCCCCCTACTACCTCACCCCCTCCTGCTGCTAAGTGGATTTGGGCTTTTTGAAAGCCACCGCGATCTCCCAGACCTTGGATTTTCTTTCTTTATGGGTTACACCTCATCAGCCAACCGGGCCTCTGGAACTAC
This sequence comes from Bombina bombina, assembly GCF_027579735.1. Lineage (NCBI taxonomy): Eukaryota > Metazoa > Chordata > Amphibia > Anura > Bombinatoridae > Bombina > Bombina bombina. The sequence goes on from NC_069499.1 coordinate 1,366,147,921, forward strand.
CGGTCGGCCACATCATCCCGCATCCCTGGTGTCCATTACCCCAGGTCGCTCCAGCGGCCCCTTGTCCCAGAGCTCCGCTCTTTTGGGGATTGGTACCCCTTGGGGAGGGCAAAAGGTGGGGTGATTGCTGGAGGGGACCTCCCCTGGGAACCGGGGGTTCCGGACCCCTCTCTACAACCCCCACTCCCTAGTGGCCTTCCCGGTGTACGTTTAATCACCTATAACTCCAGCCCCCAGTCATGGATCATGTTGCTTTTTGGACTCTAGCAGCTGGGGACCGAGGGCTTCCCAACAACACTCTGGAAGTACCGCCACTCCCCCGGGATCACCCCAAAACCACCATCCTTATACCTTATATCCTTATTCTAATTAGTGTATGACCGGAAGATAAGGGGACCCCTACACCTAGTGAGAGCCCATTGGGAGGGGCCCACAGAAGAGGAAGGACCATCCGTTGTGGAGTACGTCCTCCAACTCAGGGACTGACTGAAGGACCTCACCGACAGGGTGTGAGAGAACCTTCAGGTCGCTCAAGGAAAACAGAAACAGTGGTACGACCAAAATGCTCGTACTCGGACCTTGACAGTAGGGCAGAAGGTCCTAGCTCTGAAGCCTGTCAAAAAAGACAAGCTACAGGTCTCCTGGCAGGGACCGTACTGGGTGGTGAAACAGCTGAATGACACCACCTACCTGGTAGCCAAATGTTTAGATGACCGAGTCCGTCGGACCTTTCATGTGAACATGTTAAAGGCATACCTAGAAAGGACCCAGGATGTGGCCCCTATCTGTGCTCCAGCTGTGGAGGACTCTGAGAGTCTTCCCATGCCGGAGCTCCCTGAGCAAAATGAGACCCCCCAAGGAGTAGCCGACATACCCCTAGACGAGAGGTTAGAGACTGGACAGAGAGAGCAAGTCCAGCGACTCCTTGAAGACAGACAAGATATGTTCTTTACTGTCCCTGGGTACACCACAGCGGCCATACACCGAGTGGAGACCGCGGGACAGACCCACCTACGACAGGCAGCCTACAGAGTCCCAGAGGCAGTCAGGGACATAATGCACCACGAGCTCAGGGGAATGTTGGACCTAGGTGTTGTTGAACCGTCCAACAGTCCCTGGGCCTTCTTCAGTGGTGATGGTACCCAAGAAGGATGGGACTACCCGGTTCTGCATTGACTACCGTAAGCTCAATGACAGAACCACAACTGACACCTACCCTATACCCCGAGTCGATGACCTATTAGACAGAATCGCCTGCGGCCACTTCCTGACCACCCTCGACCTCTGCAAGGGATACTGGCAGATCCCTTTAGACCCTGAATCCATCCCCATGTCTGCCTTCTTCACCCCTTTTGGCCTCTACCAGTTCAAGATCATGTCGTTTGGGATGAAGAATGCTCCAGCTACCTTCCAAAGGATGGTGGATCACCTTCTGGACGGCCTCCAGGACTATGCCTGCGCATACCTGGATGACATCACCATCTTTAGCGACACCTGGGAGGACCATTTGATTCCACCTAGGCGTTGTTTTAGATCGCATCAGGGACGATGGTCTGACCCTGAAGCCAGACAAATGCACCATAGGACGTTCGGATGTCCAGTACCTGGGCCACCAAGTAGGCTGTGGAAAGCAGCAGGCGCAGATGGACAAAATTGAGGCAGTGGCGAACTGGCTCACTCCCAAAACAAAAACTTAAGTCCTAGCTTTTCTAGGAACCGCCAGGTATTACCGTAAATTTGTCCCCAATTACAGTGCCCAGGCCAAGCCCCTGACTGACCTAACAGCTAAGCGACTCCCCCAACAGGTCCTGTGGTCCCCAGAATGTGAGACTGCCTTCCAGAGCCTCAAGTCTGCCTTGATCTCTGCCCCTGTCCTAGCCGCTCCTGACCCCACCAAAAGTTTTTGTGTCCACACAGATGCCCTCATGTTCGGGTTGGGAGCAGTCCTAAGCCAGGTAGACAAGGAGGGGCAGGACCGTAGCTTACATCAGTCAAAAGCGGTTGCCCAGGAAAGTAGGCACAGCGGCAGTGGAGGAGTGCCTGGCCCTAGTGTGGGCCCTTAAGAAACTGCATCCCTACCTCTATGGGAGGCCTTTCACCGTCCTCATGGATAATAACACCTTGTCTGGGGACAATGGACGATTGCTGCGGTGGAGTTTAGCCCCGCAGCCCTTCAACTTTGACATTCAGTACAGGCTGGGAAAGAGCAATGGAAACACTGATGGACTTTCCCGGCCAACTGAAATGGAATAGCTCCTCGGACAGCCCCAGGCTGACCCGTGTGTGGATCTAGCTGGGTCTGCCAAACTTGAAGGGGGGAGCTGTCATGGATACCGGGCTGCAGGGGTTAAACCTCCACCCCCTACTACCTCACCCCTTCCTGTTGCTAAGCGGATTTGGGCTTTTTGAAAGCCACCGCGATCTCCCAGACCTTGGATTTACTTTATTTATGGGTTACACCTCATCAGGAAAGAGCTGGTCCCTGACTGCCTAGTCCCTATCCAGCTGACCGGGTCCCTGGAACTACCGGTCGGCCACATCGTCCCGCATCCCCGGTGTCCCTTACCCCAGGTTGCTCCAGCGGCCCCTTGTCCCAATGCTCCGCTCTTTTGGGGATTGGTACCCCTTGGGAGGGGCAAGATGTGGGGTGATTGCCGGAGGGGAGCTCCCTTGGGAACCAGGGTTTCCGGACCCCTCTCTACAACCCCCACTCCCCAGTGGCCTTCCCGGTGTATGTTTAATCACCTATAGCTCCCGTCCCCAGCCATGGATCATGTCGCTTTTTGGACTGTAGCAGCTGGGGACCGGGGGCTTCCCAACGACACCCTGGAAGTGCCACCGGACCCCCGGAATCACCCCGGAACCACCATCTTATCTTGATGAGATTGTGTATATAAACTGTGTGTTTTCCCAATAAAATGTACTTCTTGTTTCACCTGAATGCTAGTCTGTCTAGTTATTTGGGTTGGAACTGCTATAATCACTCTTCTCCACTACATAGCGGCAGGTTCCAGGTCCTTTGGTGGAGCTACTCAGTCAGGGTAGCCGGGTTCCGTCACAATGATCTCTTAATTTCTGCTATTTTTTTTTTATCATGCATGTCACACACTTTTGATTTAGGGGATGGCAATGTGCAGAAATTTTACCTCCTGTGAGTGTTTCTGTGGGTGTCTGTGTTTGTCTTTGTGCTTTTGTTGATGTCTCTATGAGTGTGTATGTATTTTTTTATGTGGGTCTCTCTGTGAGGTTGTCTGTCTTTGTACATTTTCTGTGTATGTCTGTGCAATTTCTGCGGATGTCTCTGTGAGGGTGTGTGTGTATGTCTTTGTGCATTTTCTGTGGGTGTCTCTGTGAGGGTGTGTGTGTGTATGTATGTCTGTGTATTTTCTGTGGATGCCTCTGTGAGGGTGGGTGTGTCTTTGTGTGTTTTCTGTGGATGTCTCTGTGGGGGTATGTGCATATGTCTTTGTACATTTTCTGTGGGTGTCTCTGTGAGGGTGTGTGTGTGTATGTCTGTGTGTTTTCTGTAGATGTCTCTGTGAGGGTTTGTGCATATGTCTGTGTGTTTTCTGTGGGTGTCTCTGTTATGGTGTGTGCATATGTATGTGTGTTTTCTTTTGGTGTCTCAGTGAGGGGGGTGTATGTATGTCTTTGTGTGTTTTCTGTGGGTGTCTCTCTGTGTGTGTATGTCTTTGTGTGTTTTCTGTGGGTGTCTGTGAGTGTGTATGTCTTTGTGTGTTTTCTGAGGCTGTCTCTGTGGGTGTTTCCTTGGGTGTATGTGCAAGTTTGTGTCTGAGCTTGTGGGTGTCCATTGTCTTTTCCTTTTTATGACATTTTGACCTTACTACTGATTATTCACATCTTTCTACAGACTTTGAGACTAACGAGACATTTCTGGAAGTCACCAATCCACCACTTAAACTTTAAAATTTTGTTTAGGCAGTTTAGGGCCCTTCCTTTCAGCCACTGCATGCTGTTGTCATCATACAGTTGCCATCTTCCTTGACAAGGAAGTGGGTGTCTGTGTCTTAGTGTGTTTGTGTGTTTCTTTGCGTGTCTGCTAGAATGTCTATATGTGAATCCTTATGTGTGAGTGTGTGTTTCAGTGTATGAGTGTGTCTGTGTGTTTGTGTATTACTACCTTTACAACATTTCCAAGTTTGACTACACTTAAGGCCCTGGGTGGGACAAGTGCATTTTTAAGGGATGAGGGAAATATACCAGTGCTGAGGGAGAGATGGAAGATATGTGTGAGGATTGGAGTATGAGTAGGAGAATGGAGGTTAGTAGTTGTGAGGAGATGGGATCGAAGGGATAAGTAGTGATGTGGAAAACTGCATTTTCAGTAACAGGAGCAAAAGATTTGTTGCTATGTGGGTTTAGGATGCTTGCAAACGGTTGAGAGGTTAGAAATTGGTAGCGCATTGAAAGATTTTTTCATTTCTGATGGAACCTATTTTGTTGTTGAAGCAGCTGGCAAAATCTTGAGCTGAAAGAGAAGTGGTAATAGGAAGTGGGGTGGAGGGAGAAGTGTACTGAAAGAGGAGATCGTGTGTTTTGGGTTTAAAGGTAGAGTAGAGAAGTAATCCTGCTTAGAGAGGTTAAGGGCAGAATATAGCAGTTAGAAATTAACTTGCAGTGACAAAGGTCAGCTGAACAGCAAGACTTTCTCCAATGTTGCTCAGCAGTGCAGGACAATCTGCGTAGGAAGTGTGTCAGATAACAACTGCAAAACAATGTATGTTACGCTAACTTTATGACAGTGACTAGCCTTGTTGTCTGTGGACTAAAACCCAGATTGGCTCCTCCAAATAAGGCAAATGGTGGGTGGAGTTTGGCTAGTGAAAAATAATTGCAGTAAAAAGAATATTAATTTGCTTTAAAAAACTTTAAGGGGCTGATTTATGAAAGTGCGAGCGGACATGATATGATGTAGCGATCATGTCAGCCGCACATCGATAAATGCCGACAGCATACGCTGTCGGCATTTATCATAGCACAAGCAGTTCTCGTTAACTGCTTGTGCAATGCCGCCCCCTGCAGATTCACGGCGAATCAGCCGCTAGCAGGGGGTCTCAATCAGCTCAATTGTATAGGATCGGGCGGATTGATGTCCGCAGCCTCAGAGCAGGCGGACACGTTATGGAGCAACGGTCTTTAGACTGCTGCTTCATAACTGCTATTTCGGGCAAGCCTGAAGGCTCGCGCGGAAACAGGAGCATTAAGCTCCATTCGGAGCTTGATAATTCGGCCCCTAAGACTTGACTGATTTGTTTTTCTATAGAAACACAACAGAAAAATCTTGTAATTTCAAGGTGTTAACTATTCCTTTTTAACAGCGCATAGTTTTTCAAACTCAGTAAGAGGTCTCAATAAATTAATTATTCAGCTGTAGGAATTTATAAAAATGCTGCAACTGGAGATGTGAAAACCAGGGGAAAAAAATAGACAGAGACCTTTATTTTTCAAGGTGTTAAGGAAAAGTAATTTACCCTTTTTTCACCACATCATGTGCAGTTACAAATACATTCCTAGCATTGAGATGTATTAAGAAAGTATTCAGCAGTTAGTTCATTTTTAGATGTTCCAGTTAGGGGCATTAGTGGGGAAACTGGGTTAGAGATATTAATAGAGTTTATCTATTTATCTAATATGTTTATTTCTACTTATTTTTTTAATAAATGGAGAGAACAAAAAAGATATGTTCTAATAATTTTCAATACCTTTTTTTTTTCTTTTTTAAAGGGAAAGGAACCCAAAAAAATTATTTTGTGATCTGGATAGAACATACAATTTTAATCAACTTTACTTCTATTATTAAAATTGTTTCATTCTCTTGTTATACTTTGCTGAAGGACCATTGGCAGCTAGCTGCACATCTAGTTAGCCAATCACAAAAGACAAATGTGTGCAGGAACCAATCAGCAGCTAGATCCCACTTGTGTAGGATATGTGCATATTCTTTTTCAACAAGGGATACCAAGAGAACAAAGCACATTTGAAAATAGAAGTGAATTTAAAGGGATACTAAACCCAATTTTTTTCTTTAATGATTCACATAGAGCCTGCCATTTTAAGCAACTTTCTAATTTACTCCTATTAACAATTTTCTTCGTTCTCTTGCTATCTTTATTTAAAAAGCAGGAATGTAAAGCTTAAGAGCCGGCCCATTTTTGGTTAAGAACTGGGTTATGCTTGCTTATTGGTTTGCTAAATGTAGCCTCCATTAAGCAAGCACTATCCATAGTGCTGAACCTAAAATGGACTGGCTCCTAAGCTCTAAATTCCTGCTCTTTAAATAAAGATAGCAAGAGTTCAAAGAAAGATTGATAGTAGGAGTAAATTAGAAAAAAAATTAGGTTTAGTATCCCTTTAAGTGTCTTAAAATTACTTGCTCTATCTAAAGCACGCAAGTTTAATTTTGACTTTCCTATACCTTTAACTTCTTTTTACTAAGGAAGCATTTTACAATACAATTGGATAGCAAACGTATGCAACAAATTATACACAGTTTTGTACAGAACAAGAGCTGTAAAACAATGTCCACGTGAAAAACTGTTGACATTAAGCAATTTGCAAGGGATTTTACAGTGTCAGCAAATAAAACAAGGAATATATGAAATACCTGCTCTCATCTAGGAGAAGAATGAGTAGGCAGTGAGGAATCACATTAAGGTAAAATGTACAGAAAACCCTCAGTTCCCCATAAACCAAAAGAGCTAATAAAAATATAGCAACTACTCACATGTTTTATTTTTAAAACAACAAAAAATAAATAAATAAACAAAAACATTGGAATTGCACCAAGCTAGGGAATTGGTCAGTATTAATCTGAGGGAGTACTAAAAACCTAAACAAAGATTATATTGTATATGTCTACTTATCATTTTAAAGAATGAATATAGGCAGGATATACTAGGAGAGCATTGTGACTCAAAATATTTAGCTTTTATATAACAAACAGTACTATCTTTTATTTTATTTTTTAATTTTTTATTAGAATTTTGAGAAAAAAAATTATCACATTATCATATCATAGGTATACAGACTACATCAAAATACACAAAAACTAACTTTTTAAAGAAAAAACATAGAAAGATCCTTAGGAAATAAGGAAGAGGTTCTTAGAGATCTCATAGACCTCTGTATGGTTTCATCTATAGATCTCCTATGTGAATTGAAATATATGGGGTGAGCGAGTGTAAGGGAAACCTAAAAACAAGAAAAAAAGAAGGGCATTATGCCCTCTTGGGAACACATATTCTTAAGTAAATGAGGGGTAGCGGGAGAATGGGGTAGGGTAGGAATCAGTGGGGGAGGGAAGATGGGGGAAAATGAACGGGTAGGTAGGACTCAGGTGGGGACCTATTACAGTCTTTTAAATAGGTTTATTACCTAATCTTATCTTGGGCTCTACTACATATATACAGGCCCATTTATCAAGCTCCGTACGGAGCTTGAAGGGCCGTGTTTCTGGCGAGTCTTCAGACTCGCCAGAAACACAACTTATGAAGCAGCGGTCTAAAGACCGCTGCTCCATAACCCTGTCCGCCTGCTCTGAACAGGCGGACAGGAATCGCCAGACATCAACCCGATCGAATACGATCGGGTTGATTGACAGCTCCCTGCTGGCGGCCGATTGGCCGCGAGTCAGCAGGGGGCGGCGTTGCACCAGCAGCTCTTGTGAGCTGCTGGTGCAATGTTAAATGCGGAGAGCGTATTGCTCTCCGCATTTAGCGAGGTCTTGCGGACCTGATCCGCAGTGTCGGATCAGGTCCGCAAGCCCTTTGATAAATGGGCCTGCACGTGTTGAATCAACAATGCTTCGCTGGTGTGGAAAGAATATATCATGTTATTATAAAACATAAAATGAAAAAAAGAGGTGGGGGGCGTGTCCAAGCAAAGATCCCATGAGGACGCATCTCCAGGCCATATAGATAACGTTTTTTCTCCTGTGGAGTTGTGCAGGACACAGCACTCATTGGCTAAAATGCAAGGCAATAGATAATAACTAAATAGACATGTGATAAGCGGGCTGTCAGTAATATAACAATGTTGGTTGTGCAAAACTGGGGAATGGCTAAAAAAAGTAATTATCCAGACATCCCAACCTGCAAAAACTAATTTTTAGGGAGGTGGCTTCACCCACTACTGTGCCGCCACCCCCCACCCCCTCCCAGTTATATATTGGACACCTTGAAACCCTACAAAAGTTAGAGACTTATCATTAAAGTAGCTTCTCACCAAAGTCAAATAAAAAAAAAGTAGCTTTATTGCACAACCACATACAACAAACCTATTTTCCAGTGATCGTACGCTTGTTGAATGCTTAAATATTTTAGAATACGAAGTTTAATTATGTGCAGTAAATAAGGTAGTATTTGTGTTTTGTTTTTGTTTTTTTTAAATCAGTGGGGGCTTTTTGGTTACTGGTGCATGCTTTGAGGGTTCTATAACGTCCCAACAACTAAAGGCATTCCTTAAAGAAACACTTTTCCTAATGGGCCACATTGGATCATGGTACTTGGAGTTTCAGGGAGATTGCATTCCATTTGCTGGCATCAGGGAGCCGCTATTACAATCAGGGAGACTCCCTGAACTTCAGGGAGAGTTGGCATGTTTGAATTATCTATCTTTTTAAACAATAACATTTTTGGAGTAGACTGTCCCTTTAATTGCCAAGGGCTCCAATTAGGTCAGCCCGTGTCCCAGGTCATCCTCTAAATGTCCCAGACTCCTCCTACATGTAGGGCTTTGGTTTCTGTGAAAAAAAAACAACAAAAACAAAGCACAAAGCTAACATAACACCTCCCTCCTAGAGCTATAGTTGCTACCTGGCCGGAATTTTATCTTCTCAGCAGGTAAAATGCAGCCCAGGGGAGGAGGAGGTGATGTCTGTGTGTCATTGTAAGCAGGCTGAGCCAGCAGGCAGACATTACAAGTAAAACCAGGAAGCCTGCAAGGATGCCATGACAACGATGATGTCATGGATTGGGAGTGCTCTGGCTCTGGGTGAGGCTCTGAGTGACTGCTGCATCCTCCATTTAGCACTGTAGAAAATTGAGTGCAAGGTATGCTGGAAGAACAGCGGCACAGTTTGTAAGATCTCACCCATTCTGCACAAACTGTACTGACAGGGCAGCAGTGAGTTACAGTGTAGCTGCAGAAGCATGGGAGGCAGAGAGGTATTTTTTCTTAAAGGGATACTGAACCCAAATTTTTTCTTTCATGCTTTTGATATAGCTGCAATTTTTAGCAACGTTCTAATTTTCTTCTATTATCAATTTTTTTTTCATTCTCTTGCTATCTTTATTTGAAAAAGAAGGAATCTAAGTTAAGGAGCCAGCAAATTTATGGTTTAGAACCATGGACAGCACTTGTTTATTGGTGCTGTCCAATCAGCAAGGACAACCCAGGTTGTTCACCTAAAATGGGCCAGCATCTAAACTTACATTCTTGCTTTTCAAATAAACATACCAAGAGAATGAAGAACATTTGATAATAGAAGTAAACTAGAAAGTTGCTTAAAATTGCATGCTCTATCTGAATCACAAAAGAAAAAAATGTGGGTTCAGTGTCCCTTTAAGTTACACAGTGGCTATCATTCTGGTGCATTTCCTAAATTAAAACTAAAAATTACTATTATTTAAATAAGAGAATTACATTATCTGGGTTTATATCAAAGTAAACACTATATGCAAATACATCATTGTCTTTTTTCTAATCAAAACATATTCGTATTCATTTACCTCAAGTTCCACATCTATCTATCTATCTATCTATCTCATTTATCTATCTACTAGGCGATAAGCCTGCCCAGAGGGCAGTCTATGTTTAAAAACTACAGAAAAAAATAAAGGTATCCAAAATAAAAAATTTAAACCTAAACTAATACCCCTATTAAAATAAAAAATCCCCCCAAAATAAAAACACCCCCAATCTAATACTGAACTACCAATAGCCCTTAAAAGGGCCTTTTGTAGGGCATTGCCCTAAGTTAAACAGCTATTTTACCTCTAAAAAATACTAAATCCCCCCTAACAGTAAAACCCCGCCACCCAGCAAACCCCCAAAATAAAAAAAACTAACACTAAAAAAAACCTAAACTACCCATTGCCCCTAAAGGGGCATTTGTATGGGCATTGCCCTTAAAAGGGCATTCAGCTCTTTTACTGCCCTTAAAAGGGCAATCAGCTCTTTTTCAAGCCCAAAAAATTCCTAATCTAAAAAAAATAACACTCCAAAAATTAAAATAAAAAAACCTAAACCTAAGCCCCAAATAGGTACTCACTGTTCCTGAAGTCCGGCGGAGAAGGTCTTCTTCCAGATGGATCCATCATCTTCTATCTTCATCCGGAGTGAAGGTGGCGCGGAGCGGAGGTGCGGAGCTGTGTTCCCGATGCCTGGATCCTCAGTGGCGGTCCTCAATGGCGGAGGTCCTCGGCGGCATGAAGGCTCCACTTCATCCGACGTTCGTCGTAGACTGAGGATTGAATGCAAGGTACCGCAATAAATTTGGGGTACCTTGCATTCCTATTGGCTGAAATTTTGAAATCAGCCAATAGGATTAGAGCTACTGAAATCCTATTGGCTGTTCAAATCAGCCAATAAGATTTCATTAGCTCTCATCCTATTGGCTGATTTTAAAATATTAGCCAATAGGAATGCAAGATACCCCAATAAATATGGGGTACCTTGCATTCAATCTTCAGTGTGCGGTGGACGATCACATGAAGAGGAGCCTCCACGCCGCCAAGGATCGCCACATCTGGGAAGACCGCTCTGCGCTGCCTTTGCTGTGGATGAAGATAGAAGATGATGGACCCGCCTGGAAGAAGATCTTCTCCGCCGAACTTCAGGAACCATGAGTACCTATTTGGGGCTTAGTGTTAGGGGTTTTTTTTTTTTTTTTAAGATTAGGGATTGGGGCGCTGTAAAAGAGCTGAATGCCCTTTAGAGGCAATGGGTAGTTTAGGTTTTTTTAGTGTAAGGTTTTTTTATTTTGGGGGGATTGGTGGGTGGGGGTTTTTACTGTTAGGGGGGACTTTGTTTATTTTTAATGTCAAAGAGCTGATTTCTTTAGGGCTATGCCCTACAAAAAGCCAATTTAAGGGCTATTGGTAGGTTATTCTTAGATTGGGCGGTGTTTTTATTTTGGGGGGCTTTTTTATTTTCATAGGAATTAGGTTTAATTTTTTTATTTTGGATAAAGTGGTTTATTATTTTGTGTAATGTTAGACTTTTTTTATTTTGTGTAATTTTAGATTAGTTTATACTTAGTTTTCTTTATTTTTAAAGTAATGTTAGGTTTTTTATTTCAATTGTAATTTAGGATTATTTAAATTTATGTAATGGGGTTAATTTACGGGATGTTAGGTTAGGGGGCTTAGTGATGAGTTATTTGCGTTGTGGGGATTGGCGGTTTAGGGGCTAATAGATTTATTATGTTAATTGCGATGTGGATTAATGGTGGTTTAGGGGTTAATAGATGTATTAGGTTAATTAGCGATGTGAGTTAATGGCGGTTTAGGGGTTAATAGATGTATTACGTAGTTTGCGATGTTGGGGTTGGCGGATTTAGGGGTTAATAATTTTATTAGGTAGTTGGTTGTTTTTTTTCCTTAATACTTATTGCGGGCGGTTATTTTTTTTTTTTAAATACTTATTGCGGGTGGTTATGTTTTTTTTTTAATGCTTATTGCGGACGGTTATATATATTTTTTTTAATACTTATTGCGGGCGGTTAGGTTTTTTTTTTAATGCTTATTGCTGGCGGTTAGTTTTTTTTAATGCTTATTGCAGGCGGTTAATTTTTTTTTTTTTAATACTTATTGCGGGCGATTAGGTTTTTGTAATGCTCCGTGCATCCAGGTGAATTATTTTGGCTGCGCGCGCAGCCAACATTCTTTTGAGGATGTGTGCGCAACAGGCGACACCAACAGACACGTTACAAACACGATTATAGTATAGATTATATATCTCTCTCATCTATCAAATACCTTTATCATCTATCTGTCTGTCTATCTCTGTCTATCTCTCTCATCTATCTATCTCTATATTTACCTCTATTAAATCTCTCTCTGTCTATCTCTCTCTCTTTATCTGTCTCTCTCTCTCTTCCCTACCTACCTTTCTATCTCTCTTTCTCTACCTATCTATATATCATCTATCTCATATCTATCTGTCTGTTTCCTCTCTCTCTATCAGTCTATCTTTATGTCTGTCTATCTATATTTATACGAAAACAACAAAGGAACGAGGACTAGCTGGATCGTTTACAACCAAGTGGGTTTATTCAGGCATAGGTAATAAAACACTCAGTGGTGAACAAGGTAAGGTGTTATTGATCTGACGCGTTTCACGCATGTGCAATGCGCTTCATCAGAGATCATCAGGTGTGTTCCACAGGTAAGTTAATAAGCATTAGAACAACCAATCAGGAACATTTAAAAACATTTAAGCAAAGTGCTGATGTGAATAATATGTGTGACAAGTGGGAAAAGTGTTTGTTTTTTTTCCAATACAAATGTACTGTGTTAAAAATACTGATTGCAATATATATATCATATTGGAGTGCAATTTGTAATAGATTACTGCATTGTCATAGTGATGGTGCTTAAGAAAAAGTAATAAAAAGGGAAAATGGCATAGTTGTCTCTAGTAAGGCAGCTAAACTTTGATAAAATAAATATGAAAAAAAAACAAAAAAAAAACATATTAGGGTAAAACGTTGATGAAAGAAAGAATAATGATTATAAATATCAGACATACTATTCATGAATGAAAAAGTGGTCTAAAATCATCAAAAGCGGCTGCCATTGAACATGGGGGTTCGTGTATGCAAAACACTGAAAATAAACATATATATGTAAAAGACATATATATATAAAAGACTAAGGGAGCATGTAGATACTCAAATATGTTGACTTAAAAAATGCTTGAAAGTTAAAAATTCAACAAAATTTGGAATAATAAATTGAGGATATATAAAATACAACTTGAGCTCAAACTTAAATTAGGACTGTCTAAGTAATCATATGATAATCATTATACAGAATTTACAAATACTTCATAATATTGTATATATAGTGAACAATCCTATAATGTTATGCTCAATTTTGTAATTATTATATATAAAGAACATCTAACTTCTAACTACTCTATACTCACTGCTCTGAAGAAGATAAAGATGTAATCTAGTGGGGAGTGTAAATATATAGATTTTATACTCCCTACACAACTAAATATTTCAGTATCTATAGTGTAGCAATAAATACATTATTCTAGGCTAATGCTGTTTACCATACGTGTGATCAACTAAGAGAAAGATTTTACTAAGAGTAGTGGCTTGTATACATGAAACTGTGGTTAGATTACCTTTTGTAAGATGGTGTTTACTATTTGTAAATCAAAAAGACATATGGACTCAGTGAGAAAAATTGTTGTTATGTGGGTCAGAACAGCTATGACTAGTCTAGAAATAAGTCTAAATCTTGTCTCTTGTTAATGCCCTTTGGATATTTTGTTTGAAGAGTACAAATCCAAAAGGCCTCTTGTCTAAGTAACTTGCCCATTCTGTCACCACCCCTGATATCTCTTCATATATGATCAATGAAATGTTTGGTGTGTAGACCATGAGTTCTGAAATGTTTGGCCACAGGTGTTTTAGGTTTATCTTCCTCTAGGGATAAAAGGTGTTCCCTGATTCGATCTTTTAAAAGGCGAGAGGTGAGCCCGTTTTACCCTAATATGTATTTTCTTTCATGTAATTAGCAAGAGTCCATGAGCTAGTGACGTATGGGATATACATTCCTACCAGGAGGGGCAAAGTTTCCCAAACCTCAAAATGCCTATAAATACACCCCTCACCACACCCACAATTCAGTTTTACAAACTTTGCCTCCGATGGAGGTGGTGAAGTAAGTTTGTGCTAGATTCTACGTTGATATGCGCTCCGCAGCAAGTTGGAGCCCGGTTTTCCTCTCAGCGTGCAGTAAATGTCAGAGGGATGTGAGGAGAGTATTGCCTATTTGAATGCAGTGATCTCCTTCTACGGGGTCTATTTCATAGGTTCTCTGTTATCGGTCGTAGAGATTCATCTCTTACCTCCCTTTTCAGATCGACGATATACTCTTATATATACCATTACCTCTGCTGATTCTCGTTTCAGTACTGGTTTGGCTTTCTACAAACATGTAGATGAGTGTCCTGGGTTAAGTAAATCTTATTTTCTGTGACACTCTAAGCTATGGTTGGGCACTTTGTTTATAAAGTTCTAAATATATGTATTCAAACATTTATTTGCCTTGACTCAGAATGTTCAACTTTCCTTATTTTTCAGACAGTCAGTTTCATATTTGGGATAATGCATTTGAATTAATCATTTTTTCTTACCTTCAAAAATTTGACTCTTTTTTTCCTGTGGGCTGTTAGGCTCGCGGGGGCTGAAAATGCTTCATTTTATTGCGTCATTCTTGGCGCGGACTTTTTTGGCGCAAAAATTCTTTTCCGTTTCTGGCGTCATACGTGTCGCCGGAAGTTGCGTCATTTTTGGCGCCAAAAGCATTTAGGCGCCAAATAATGTGGGCGTCTTATTTGGCGCTAAAAAATAAGGGCGTCGCTTTTGTCTCCACATTATTTAAGTCTTATTTTTTCATTGCTTCTGGTTGCTAGAAGCTTGTTCTTTGGCATTTTTTTCCCATTCCTGAAACTGTCATTTAAGGAATTTGATCAATTTTGCTTTATATGTTGTTTTTTCTCTTACATATTGCAAGATGTCTCACGTTGCATCTGAGTCAGAAGATACTACAGGAAAATCGCTGTCTAGTGCTGGAGCTATCAAGCTAAGTGTATCTGCTATAATTTTTGGTATCTGTTTCTCCAGCTGTTGTTTGTATTGCATGTCATGACAAACTTATTAATGCAGATAAAATTTCCTTTAGTACTGTTACATTACCTGTTGCTGTTCCGTCAACATCTAATTTTCAGAGTGTTCCTGATAAACATAAGAGATTTTATTTTTTAAATCCATTAAGAAGGCTATGTCTGTTATTTCTCCTTCTAGTTTACATAAAAGTCTTTTAAAACTTCGCTTTTTTCAGATGAATTTTTAAATGAACATCATCATTCTGATACTGATAATGGTTCTTCTGGTTCAGAGGTTTATGCTGATAAATCTTTGTATTTGTTCAAGATGGAATTTATTCGTTCTTTATTTAAAGAAGTATTAATTGCATTAGAAATAGAGGATTCTGGTACTCTTGATACTAAATCTAAACGTTTAATTAAGGTTTTTAAATCTCCTGTAGTTATTCCAGAAGTGTTTAATCTCCCTGATGCTATTTCTGAAGTAATTTCCAGGGAATGGAATAATTTGGGTAATTCTTTTACTCCTTCTAAACGTTTAAGCAATTATATCCTGTGCCATCTGACAGATTAGAATTTTTTTTGGGACAAAATCCCTAAGGTTATGGGGCTGTCTCTACTCCTGCTAAATGTGCTACTATTCCTACGGTAGATAGTAATTCATTTTAAGGATCCTTTAGATAGGAAAATTGAATCCTTTCTAAGAAAAGCTTACTTATGTTCAGGTAATCTTCTTAGACCTGCTATATTTTTAGCGGATGTTGCTGCAGCTTCAACTTTTTTGTTAGAAGCTTTAGCGCAACAAGTAACAGATCATAATTTTATAGCATTATTATTATTCTATAACATGCTAATAATTTTATTGGTGATACCATCTTTTGATATCATTAGAGTTGATGTCAGGTATATGTCTCTAGCTATTTTAGCTAGAAAAGCTTTATGGATTAAACTTGGAATGCTGATATGTCTTCTAAGTCTACTTTGCTTTCCTTTTCTTTCCAGGGTAATAAATTATTATTTCAACTGTTTCTGGAAGGAAGGGAACTTTTTTACCAAAGGATAAAAAATCTAAGGTAAATTTAGGTCTAATAATCATTTTTCGTTCCTTTCCTCACAATAAGGAACAAAAGCCTGATCCTTCATCCTCAGGAGCGGTATCAGTTTGGAAACTATTTTCAGTTTGGAATATATCCAAGCCTTATAGAAAACCTATAGCCAGCTCCTAAGTACCCATGAAGGTGCGTACCTTATTCCAGCTCAGCTGGTATGGGGCAGATTACGTTTTCTTCAAAGAAATTTTGATCAATTCCGTTCTCAATTTCTGGTTTTAGAACATTGTTTCAGAAAGGTACAGCATTGGCTTCAGTTAAGGCCTCCTGCTAAGAGATTTTTTTCTTTCCCGTGTCCCAGTTAACACAGCAAAGGCTCAGCATTTCTGAAATGTGTTTCAGATCTAGAGTTGGCTGGAGTAATTATGCCAGTTCCAGTTCTGGAACAGGGGCTGGGGTTTTATTTTATCTCTTCATTGTACCAAAGAAGGTCAATTCCTTCAGACCAGTTCCGGATCTATCAATATTGAATCGTTATGTAAGGATACCAACATTCAGTTTCTGTAGGACTGTTCTGCCTTTTGTTTAGCAAGGGCATTATATGTCTACAATAGATTTACAGGATGTGTATCTGCATATTCCGATTCATCCAGATCACTTTTAGTGTCTGAGATTCTCTTTTTAGACAAGCATTACCAGTTTTGTGGCTCTACCGTTTGGCCTAGCCTCAGTTCCAAGAATTTTTTTCAAAGATTCTCGGTGCCCTTCTTTCTGTAATCAGAGAACAGGGTTTTGGTATTTCCTTATTGGACGATATCTGGGTACTTGCTCAGTCTTCTCATTTTCGAAGAATCTCATATGAATCGACTTGTGTTGTTTCTTCAAGTTCATGGT
Source organism: Bombina bombina (assembly GCF_027579735.1). Taxonomy (NCBI): domain Eukaryota; kingdom Metazoa; phylum Chordata; class Amphibia; order Anura; family Bombinatoridae; genus Bombina; species Bombina bombina. The sequence goes on from NC_069499.1 coordinate 1,366,164,729, forward strand.
TGGAGGATCAATTTACCAATCAGTTCATTGATTCCTCAGACAAGGGTAACCTTTTTAGGTTTCTAGAATAGATTCAGTGTCTATGACTCTGTCCTTGTCAGACAAGAGAAGTTTAACATTGATTTCAGCTTGTCAAAACCTTCAGTCACAATCATTCCCTTTGGTAGCCTTATGCATGGAAATTTTAGGTCTTAGGACTGCCGCATCAGATGCGATCTCCTTTGCTCGTTTTCACATGCGACCTCTTCAGCTCTGTATGCTGAACCAATGGTGCAGGGATTACTCAAAGATTTCTCACTTAATATCTTTAAACCGATTATACGACACTCTCTGACATGGTGGACAGATCACCATCGTTTAGTTCAGGGGGCTTCTTTGTTCTTCCGACTTGGACTATAATCTCAACAGATGCAAGTCTTACAGGTTGGGGAGCTGTGTGGGGGTATCTGACGGCACAAGGGGTTTGGGAATCTCAGGAGGTGAGATTTCCGATCAATATTTTGGAACTCTGTGCAATTTCAGAGCTCTTCAGTCTTGGCCTCTTCTGAAGAGAGAGTTGTTCATTTGTTTTCAGATAGACAATGTCACAACTGTGGCATACATCAATCATCAAGGAGGGACTCACAGTCCTCTGGCTATGAAAGAAGTATCTCAAATTTTGGTTTGGGCGGAATCCAGCTCCTGTCTAATCTCTGCGGTTCATATCCCAGGTATGGACAATTGGAAATCGGATTATCTCAGTCGCCAAACGTTGCACCTGGGCGAATGGTCTTCACCCAGAGGTATTTCCTCAGATTGTTCAAATGTGGGAACTCCCAGAAATAGATCTGATGGCTTCTCATCTAAACAAGAAACTTCCCTGGTATCTGTCCGGATCCAGGGATCCTCGGGCGGCGGCAGTGGATGCATTATCTCTTCCTTAAAAGTGTCATCCTGCCTATATCTTTCCGCCTCTAGTTCTTCTTCCAAGGGTATTCTCCAATATTCTAAGGAATGCTCGTTTGTCCTGCTGGTAGCTCCAGCATGGCCTCACAGGTTTTGGTATGCGGATCTTGTCCGGATGACCTCTTGCCAGCTGTGGACTCTTCCGTTAAGACCAGTCTTCTGTCTCAAGGTTCTTTTTTCCATCAGGATCTCAAAACCTTAATTTTAAGGTGTGGAGTTTGAACGCTTGATTCTTGGTCAAAGAGGTTTCTCTGACTCTGTGATTGATACTATGTGACAGGCTCGTAAATCTGTATCTAGAGAGATATATTATAGAGTCTGGAAGACTTATATTTCTTCAGGATGGTTTAGATAAAGGTTTGTCCGCAAGTTTCTTGAAAGACAAATCTCTACACTTTCTGTTCTTTTTCACAGAAGGATTGCTAATCTTCCTGATATTCATTGTTTTGTACAAGCTTTGGTTCGTATAAAACCTGTCATTAAATCAATTTCTCCTCCTTGGAGTTTGAATTTGGTTCTGGGGGCTCTTCAAGCTCCTCCTTTTGAACCCATGCATTCTTTGGTCATTATATTACTTTCTTGGAAAGTTTTGTTTCTTTTGGCCATCTCTTCTGCCAGAAGAGTCTCTGAATTATCTACTCTTTTTTGTGAGTCTCCTTTTCTGATTTTGCATCAGGATAAGGCGGTGCTGCGAACTTCTTTTGAATTTTTTACCTAAGGTTGTGAATTCTAACAACATTAGTAGAGAAATTGTGGTTCCTTCATTATGTCCTAATCCTATGAATTCTAAGGAGAAATCATTGCATTCTTTGGATGCTGTTAGAGCTTTGTAATATTATGTTGAAGCTATTAAGTCTTTCCGAAAGACTTCTAGTCTATTTGTCATCTTTTCCGGTTCTAGAAAAGATCAGAAAGCTTCTGCCATTTCTTTGGCATCTTGGTTGAAATCTTTATTTCATCATGCCTATGTTGAGTCGGGTAACACTCCGCCTCAAAGGATTACAGCTCATTCTACTAGGTTAGTTTATTCTTCCTGGGCGTTTAAGAATGAAGCTTCGGTTGATCAGATTTGCAAAACAGCAACTTGGTCCTCTTTGCATACTTTTACTAAATTCTACTATTTTGATGTGTTTTCTTCTTCTGAAGCAGTTTTTGGTAGAAACGTACTTCAGGCAGTGGTTTCAGTTTGAATCTTCTGCTTATGTTTTTTCATTAAAAATTTTTATTCTGGGTGTGGATTATTTTCAGCGGGAATTGGCTGTCTTTATTTGATCCCTCCCTCTCTAGTGACTCTTGTGTGGAAAGATCCACATCTTGGGTAATCATTATCCCATACGTCACTAGCTCATGGACTCTTGCTAATTACATGAAAGAAAACATAATTTATGTAAGAACTTACCTGATAAATTCATTTCTTTCATATTAGCAAGAGTCCACGAGGCCCGCCCTTTTTTGTGGTGGTTTTGATTTTTTTGTATAAAGCACAATTATTCCAATTCCTTATTTTATATGCTTTCACACTTTTTTCTTATCACCCCACTTCTTAGCTATTCGTTAAACTGAATTGTGGGTGTGGTGAGGGGTGTATTTATAGGCATTTTGAGGTTTGGGAAACTTTGCCCCTCCTGGTAGGAATGTATATCCCATACGTCACTAGCTCATGGACTCTTGCTAATATGAAAGAAATGAATTTATCAGGTAAGTTCTTACATAAATTATGTTTTTTATTTTTATTTTTCATATTTATTTTATCAAAGTTTAGCGGCCTTACTAGAGACAACTATGCCATTTTCCCTTTTTATTACTTTTTCTTAAGCACCATCACTATGACAATGCAGTAATCTATTACAAATTGCACTCCAATATGATATATATATTGCAATCAGTATTTTTAACACAGTACATTTTTATTGGAAAAAAAAACCACTTTTCCCACTTGTCACACATATTATTCACATCAGCACTTTGTTTAAATGTTTTTAAATGTTCCTGATTGGTTGTTCTAATGCTTATTAACTTACCTGTGGAACACACCTGATAATCTCTGATGAAGCGCATTGCACATGCACGAAACGCGTCAGATCAATAACACCTTACCTTGTTCACCACTGAGTGTTTTATTACCTATGCCTGAATAAACCCACTTGGTTGTAAACGATCCAGCTAGTCCTCGTTCCTTTGTTGTTTTCGTATCTATGGCTAGCGAGCCTTGAGGACTGGATCTGACACTCTACGGTACTGTATACCTGGCTATCAAGTGGATACTTTCTATACTATTGTACAACCCCCAGTCTACTTTTTCATCAATCCTTTTTACTATCGAGCAGCCCTACCTGACGTTGAACGGCAAGAGACAGAAGCGGCATTACCCGCGATTACCAATCAGGTATTTCCTCTGCTCCTACGTCATCTACACAGGAGGAGTTAGACGCGGCATCACCCGCGCATCCCGAAAAGGCTATCCAGCTAAGAAAGTCAGACTCTTGGAAGTCTCACTACTTTGGAGAAAAAGCTGGAGTGTTGAGCAGCGCGGATCCCCGCGAGCACAAGAACGGCCATCGGTGAGTCATACATTACATTGCCAATACCTATCAGGTATAATACCGTTCAAATGTACTTCAGTGCCTTACCAGTGCTCACACTCTAATACTTGCATGACTGGGGGTTTTGTGGACTTACAATACATAGCAACCTTTTTTACAAGTTACATATGAAGCTGCATATGTTCGGATACTATATATCTTAAGGACTTCCTTATAAATCCACATAGCCAAGTACCTAAAACAACCTAGGACTGTGCACATTTTTTGTTGTTTCCTTCTCTATCTATATTTATATCTCTACCTATATAGATATGTGTGTGTGTGTATATATATATATATATATATATATTGAATAGAATAGTACTGAAATAAATTCAGCGCCTTAAAGACAGTCCCCCTTAAAACAATATTGATATTAGAATATGTAAAAATATTTAAAATATGTATATGGACAATTGTACCTAAAAGTATAATATGATAATTATTACATTTATAAAAATGAGGAGACAACGGATTGGTAATAAGGAGAGTCCCAAGTGGAAAAAACGAGTGAAAAAATAACAACAGTAAGCAAATAAGTCCCAGAGGTGAAATTTTGTAGTATGTATCCTGAGACAGCTTATATATTGTACTTACTGGACGCAACCTCAATCTTATGAGGTAAGTAGGAAGCGAGGTCTAATCAATTCCCAGTGAATGAAGTCAGGTCTGCGAGGTCCAATGGTGTGGAGGAATTCAAATTCGCAATCACAGCAAACTCTTGCTGGCAGCTTGTGATGTGTGGCTTGTCACCGATTTTTGCACAATACAATACAAATGCACAGGCAATCCTCACTGGGGAATGTGATCCATCATTTGAAAGAAAGAAAATGACAGAACATAGCGTAATCTCGTTTTTATTAGTAAAAATATATATATATATATGCAGGTAGCCAAATACAGAATTACATTTATAGACCTCAATGTGAATGAGGTAACTTAAAAAAATGTAGAACAACAAAAAGGGATCGTAAGGATAAAGTGGTTAATCAGAATCCCCTTCCGTCCACTGTGTTTGGAAAGCTACTAATCCAATTGTAACAGTAGTGTTGCACTGGCCGGTTGCAACCAAAAAATGTTCTTGGGGTTTTTTGAGAGTCTGACAGAATAGTAAGTGCTCAATACTTGAGCTCCTATAACCTTACGCGTTTCGAAGGATGTGCTTGATAAGCGCCTTCTTCATTAGAGGTATTCAGAATACCTTCAGAACTGCCTTAAAGGGACACTGAACCCAAATTTTTTCTTTTGTGATTCAGATAGATCATGCATTTTTAAGCAACTTTGTAATTGACTCCTATTATCAAGTTTTCGTCGTTCTCTTGGGTTTCAATGTCCCTTTAATTCTTTGCGGCATAGATTCAACAAGGTGTTGTTGGAAACATTTCTCAGACATTTTGGTACATATTGACATGATGGCCTCTCGCAGTTGCTGCAGATTTGTCGGCTGCACATCCATGATGCGAATCTCCCATTCCACCACATCCCAAAGATGCTCTATTGGATTGAAATCTGGTTACTGCAGAGGTCATTGGAGTACAGTGAACTCATTTTCATGTTCAAGAAACCAGTATGAGATGATTTGAGCTTTGTGACATGGTGTATTATCCTGCTGGAAGTAGCCATCAGAAGATGGGTACACTGTAGTCATAAAGGGATGGACATGGTCAGCAACAATACTCAGGTAGGTTGTGGCATTTAAACAATGCTCAATTGGTACTAATGGGCCCAAAGTGTGCCAAGAAAATATCCCCCACACCAGTACACCACCAGCCTGAACCATTGATACAAGGCAGGATGGATCCATGCTTTCATGTTGTTTACGCCAAATTCTGACCCTACGTTTTTTCAATCTTCTATTGTTCAATTTTGGTGAGCCTGTGTGAATTGTAGCCTCAGTTTCCTGTTCTTAGCTGACAGGAGTAGCATACGGTGTGGTCTTTTGCTGCTGTAGCCCATCTGCTTCAAGGTTCGACGTGTTGTGCGTTCAGAGATGGTATTCTGTTTACCTTGGTTGTATCAAGTGGTTATTTGAGTTACTGTTGCCTTTCTATCATCTCGAACCAGTCTGCTCATTCTCCTCTGACATCAACAAGACATTGTCGTCCACACAAAAGCCGCTCACTGGATATTTTCTCTTTTTCTGACTATTCTTTGTAAACCCTAGAGATGGTTGTGCGTGAAAATCCCAGTAGATCAGCAGTTTTTGAAATACCCAAAACAGCCAGTCTAGCACCTACAACCATGCCACATTCAAAGTCACTTAAATCACCTTTCTTCCCCATTCTGATGCTCGGTTTAAACTTCAGCAAGTTGTCTTTACCACGTCAAACTGCCTAAATGCATTGAGTTGCTACCATGTGATTGGCTGATTAGCAATTTGTGTTACCAAGCAATTCAACAGGTGTACCTATAAAGTGGCTGGTGAGTATATATATGTCTATATATATTTATGTGTTTATATTTGTCTGTAAATACATATATACACATATAAATACATACATATATATGTACACACATATAAACATCTTTAACATTGTCAAGGTATATGTGAGGTTAATAAATATATATTTTAATCATATATTTCAAGATTAATAAATCTGTATCTTTGATCAGATATTTCACTGATCAGTAGAAAATAACTCATTGCATTCAGAAGAACTGACTTCAAACAGGTTTAATTCTCCTCCACTTTTTCAATTACACAGGAAACTCTTAAAGGGACAGTTTACTCAAAAATGTTCTCCCCTTTAATTTGTTCCCAATGATCCACTTTACCTGCAGGAGTGTATTAAATTGTTTACAAGTAGATCCTTTACCCTTATATTGGCATTTGAAATAGTTGATTTAGCATGTGGTATCCCCACCTATTCTGAAAGTTTGTGGCCGCAGGTCCCAGCTATAGATAAGCTTTGTAAACACAACCAGCAGAAGAAATTATACTCCCAGTAGGATATAGCAGAGATAAGGTAATAAAATGTTGATTTTCCATTGTTCTCTCCAAGTACTGGTGATTGTTTTATGGACAGATATAAGATTAAGAAACATGTTTATGTACACAATGTGATAAAGTAGTGAGATCTGATTATACCTACAAGCTCAACCCATTTTATTAGGTTGTGGCTTCAAAACACAAAATCGGAGCTTTAATATTCACAAATAAACCTTAAAAAGCTAATTTTCATACATTTTTTTACTCTGCAATTGGTAAAAAAAGCAATTGTAAACACATTAAGGGAAAACTATTTTACAGTATACTGTCCCTTTAAGGATTACTTTAAAAGAGTCATTCCTAGCTAAAGTGTGAACATGAAGCCCATACCAAATTTGCTATAATCAACTTACAGTTTGAGACAAGATGAGTCATAAAAGGCAAATTAAGAGGATAGATTGTCAGATAGGTGACACCACACAAAATGCATGGAGACGAGATGTCTGAAATACCCCCTTGGAACTGGTCAAAATCATAGGGAAACAGCTTTTATGCACATAGGTGTTAGTTATCCCTAAACATCAAATACACGTCTGCACTGCTAGCTAAACGGAAAATATGTTGTATTAAGACTTTTACAACTATTCGTGGATTGACCCCATGTGGGGCAGTGAAGGCCTTGGGAAACAAAAGACAAATGCTATGGTGTGAATCTAAAGTTACTGAAAGGGCAGTGAAGGCCTTAGCCAACAAACAAATGCTAAGGTGTGACTCTGAAACTCACTAAAACAGACAGCAAATGATCAATTTTTTTTCTGTTTGAATGCATGCCTCAGAATGTATTAAATATAAAAATTGGGAAATTGTCTAATTCTCTATTATTACATGGGTATTTGCTAAGCTTGGGAGGTAACTGTTTTAGTCAGTCAAAAATGTTTAATAACCTCTATATTGTTTATATTTTTCAGGCATATAATCTCAGATCTGCATGAAGAAGGTTTATACATCCTGGGCTTATTAGAAACATAAAATATGACATATTCTTGTTGGAATACAATACAATACTGAATTCAAAATAGGCTATTATTTACATATAAATGCCAGGATACTGATAAAATTGTAATGCATTTTAAGCTAATAATTAGCAGTATTAAATTGCCTTAATATAATAAAATGTTAATAATATAACATATTTGGTATCAGAATAATCAGAAAAAAATAACCTAATATTAACCATCTGTAATTGGGGTTATATATGATTAATGCAGGGAGTGTAATCTGATTAAATAACCATTTTATGAAAATAATTAACTTGCTTAAAAATGTTTTAGAAATGTAAAGGTAAATGAATTTGTATGTATTGTCATGCTGCATTGTTTTGTCTGGATAACTGCTGCCACCTAAAGGCCAATACTGGTAGGACAGTTAAGGGAATTTAACTGTCCATAAGATACGTTGCCATGGTAAACATGTTTCAACTCTAAGGGCGGACCAGGGACAAGCACCAGGGCCAATTCGAAGCAAGGTTTCAGTTTTGGGGCGTTTCCAATCTCACCAGTGAGGAGAACCCATATAAAGTTATTTCAAACATAGAGAAGGGGAGAGATTTTCTGCTGAGCTAAACTTAAAAACTGGTTCCTGCTGGGCGTGAAAAAGACCATTTTACTTTGGCAAAGCTGATCTACCACTTTCTCATTGACTGCAAAATTATACTTTTTGGTATTCTGAGGTGAAACAATTCCTATTAAGGAATATTGGATATCAACTGCTCTTTACCCTGGTAACGTATTCAAGGTTATTGGCAAGACTATTAGTTAAATTCTAAGTCACTGCAGTTTAAAGTACAGTTAAAAGATTTAAAGAAGCAGTGTGTTTTTCAAGTTAATATTTTATAAGCCTAGGAATTGTTTAAATTTGTATCTGGTAGACTAAGTGATTTATCTATGAAAGCTCTGGTGTTTTAAGTCAATATTGTATTAGGATAAATTGCAGTTAAATAGCAGAATATATATATTATCCTATTATTTAAGAGCCCAGTTTAGAATTGTATTGCTTGGATGTTAAAGGCTATTTATAAATAAGGTTGCTTTTAAAGGTAAACTTGTATGAACTTTGCATAGCATATTTAAATAGTTTTCAAGCGCATATAATAATATTTCATATTCCTTTTATTGCAAATATATTTCAAAAATGTTCATGGATATTAACTAAATAAAAGAATTCAGATATTTATATTAATTGTATTGTTTCTAGTAGATGCATGTTGATTAAGGGTTTCTATTTTTAAGGAAAATTATTGTTTGTATTGTGTCATAACCCTGCCATAAGCTGATATATTATTTGGATAGCACTACTAAGATTTTCATAAATATACTGACAACATTGAGATACATAAATATACATGTCTAAATATGTTTATGTATGTATGTGTGTGTGTGTATATATATATATATATATATATACACATACAAATAAATATTTAGACATGTATATTTATGTAGCTCAATGTTAAAGCCCTTTGCTGCCTTTTTTCTCTTTCTAACACCTGAGACCTCATATCTTTGAGCAATTTAGCAATTTTATCTTTTTTGTGCAATTTTTTTTCCAATGTCTTATTAGATGGTTATTATGAGTGTAACTGTACTTTATAATGTATTTTTGATGTGTTTTGTGATACTTTTTTGTTTTGCGAAACAGTTAACCTGAACTTTGAGTTTGCGCTAGCCCGACGTGCGTTGACTTCAATTGTGCTCAAGTGATCGTGTTTACTTTCAACTTGTAATATGAGCAGTAAACCTGACGCGCGCAGATACCTGAGATAAACCCTTTTTCACTAATTGTTAGCGCTCCACTCGTTATCTAGCCCTAAGAGTTTTTAACCCTGACACCCAACTTTACACTTTTTTTGTCAATATTTAAACAGCTAATGACACTAAAAAATACATCTACATGTTATTCTCCGAATAATCTTTTCTTTGAGTGCATCATTATATCTAGCATTTCTTTAGTGTTTAATGTCCCTTTAAGGCTATTAATCAAAATATATTTTTGTGCCAGTACTAATGAGACATAATTTCTGTTGCTAGAATATTTATTTTTTGCTATTAAAGATTCATACGTGTTTTATTTTAGTAGAAGTTCTATATTAAAGGGACAGTGTACTACAGAATTGTTATTGTTTAAAAAGATAGATAATCGCTTTATTACCCATTCCCCAGTTTTACATAACCAAAACAGTTATATTAATATACTTTTTACCTCTGTGATTACCTTGTAGCAAAGCCTTTGCTGAATGCCCCCTTAATTCAGTTATTTTGTTAGCCTTGCATTTTTGCTAATCAGTGCCCTCTCATAAGTAACTCTAAAGGTGTGAGCACAGTTATCTATATGGCACACATGAACTAACGCCCTCTAGCTGTGGAAAACTGTCAAATGCATTGAGATAAGGGATGGCCTTCCTTCAAGGGCTTAGAACTTAGCATATGAGCCTACATAGGTTTAGCTTTCAATTAAGAATACCAAAAGAACAAAGCAAATTTGATGATAAAAAGTTGTCTAGAAGTGCATGTCCTATCTGAGTAATGAAAGTTTACTTTTGACTAGACTGTCCCTTTAATAAGGTTTCAAAGGTGGTCTGCTATGTTTCAGATCTCCTATAATTACCTTCATTATGTTCTAGGTTGATAAGTGGAGGTCCAAGAGTGGCCTCAGATTTTATTTGAGCATGTTCTTCATCAAAGTTTTATGTTATAGGAGGAGTAAGTTACATAATGAATTCTATTAAAAATCTGAGGCTGATACTTATCATTTTTTTTGTGACTAGTCCAACTAGAGCGATATCATTTTAGCTGTGATTTTGATTTTTCTGCAGTTCTGGACTATATTGCATCTTTAATATATATATATATATATATATATATATATACACACCTTTGTATGTACTTCCATACCATACATATTATTTGCTTTGCCTGTTAAACTTTGTGTTATCTCAATAAAAAATAAATAAATGCTACTGACCGTGCACAAGTCACCAGGGAGATTACAGAGAGGAGAAAGGTTTTAATGGAGGAACAAGTTACTCCTCATTTGACAGAAGGAAAGCCCTACTTGGAAATAGCGGATCACTTGTTCCCCTAGAATACAGGTGATCCTCTTGATGGCTGGGCTGTCAAATGCCTCTGTAAAATGTTGGTGATTAACATTGTAATGAAGAGGGTGGGATTCTTTCAAAGTCGTTTTCTTCCCCTATAGACCAAACAAATGGTTTATAAGAATCTATTTCTTTCATGTAATTGGCAAGAGTCCATGAGCTAGTGACGTATGGGATATACAATCCTACCAGGAGGGGCAAAGTTTCCCAAACCTCAAAATGCCTATAAATACACCCCTCACCACAACCACAATTCAGTTTTACAAACTTTGCCTCCTATGGAGGTGGTGAAGTAAGTTTGTGCTAGATTTCTACGTTGATATGCGCTTCGCAGCATGCTGAAGCCCGGTTCCTCTCAGAATGCAGTGAATGACAGAGGGATGTGAAGGGAGTATTGCCTATTGAATACAATGGTCATCCTAACGGGGATCTATTTCATAGGTTCTCTGTTTTCGGTCGTAGAGATTCATCTCCTACCTCCCTTTTCAGATCGACGATATACTCTTATTACCATTACCTCTGCTGATTCTCGTTTCAGTACTGGTTTGGCTATCTGCTATATGTAGATGAGTGTCTTTTGGTAAGTATGTCTTATTTTATTTATGACACTCTCAACTATGGTTTGGCACTTTATATGTAAAGTTCTAAATATATGTTTTATACTTATATTTGCCATGATTCAGGTTAATCAGCATATTTCATAAAAAAAATTCTTACCTGAAATTTTTTTTCAATTGACTTTTCTTTCTAAATTGCGGACTGTTAGGCTCGCGGGAGCAAAAAATGCTATAATTTATTGCGTCATTCTTGGCGCAAGACTTTTTTGGCACGAGAATTACGTTTGTTGATGTAATGTCGTCATTTTTGTTACAGAGGTTTTTGCCGCCAAAAAAATTGTCAATTGTGGGCGTCATACTTGGCGCCAGTTTTTTTTACATTATTTAAGTCTTTGTTTCTTTTTGCTTCTGGTTTCCAGAGGCTTATTCTGTTTGCATTTTTTCCCATTCCTGAAACTGTCATTTAAGGAATTTGATAATTTTGCTTTATATGTTGTTTTTTCTATTACATATTGCAAGATGTCTCAGTCTGACCCTGTATCAGAATCTACTTCTGGAATGCTGCTGCCTGATGTCGGTTCTACCAAAGCTAAGTGCATTTGTTGTAAACTTGTGGTAACTGTTCCTCCGGCTGCAGTTTGTGTTAGTTGTCATGATAAAATTTCAAAAGCAGACAATATTTCCATTAGTAGTAGTCCATTACCTGTCGTTGTTCCTTCAACATCTAATGTTCAGGATATTCCTGTTAATGTGAGAGAATTTGTTTCTAATTCTATTCAGAAGGCCCTGTATGTTATACCTCCTTCTAATAAACGTAAAAGGTCTTTTAAAACTTCTCATAAATTAGATGAATTTTTAAATGACCGCCAGCATTCTGATTTATCTATCTCTGATGAGGATCTATCTGGTTCAGAAGATTCTGCCTCAGATATTGACACTGACAAATCTTCATATTTATTTAAAATTGAGTTTATTCGTTCTTTATTAAAAGAGGTGTTGATTGCATTAGATATGGAGGAGACTAGTCCTCTTGATGTTAAAACCAGTAAACGTTTAAATTCGGTTTTTAAACCTCATGTAGTTATTCCAGAGGTTTTTCCAGTTCCTGATGCTATTTCAGATGTAATTTCTAAGGAATGGAATAGTTTGGGTACTTCATTTACTCCTTCTTTAAGGTTTAAGAGACTGTACCCTTTGCCGTCTGATAGATTGGAGTTTTGGGAAAAAATCCCCAAAGTTGATTGGGCTATCTCTACTCTTCCTAAACGTACTACTATTCCTACGGCAGACAGTACTTCTTTTAAAGATCCTTTAGATAGGAAGCTTGAATCTTATCTAAGGAAGGCTTATTTATGTTCAGGTCATCTTCTTAGGCCTGCTATTTCTTTGGCTGATGTTGCTGCAGCTTCAACTTTTTGGTTGGAGGCTTTAGCGCAACAAGTACCAGATCATAATGTGTATAGCATTGTTAAGCTACTTCAACATGCTAATAATTTCATTTGTGATGCCATTTTTTATATCATTAGAATTGATGTCAGGTATATGTCTTTAGCTATTTTAGCTAGAAGAGCTTTATGGCTTAAATCTTGGAATGCGGATATGACTTCTAAGTCAACGTTGCTATCTCTTTCTTTCCAAGGTAATACATTGTTTGGTTCTCAGTTGGATTCTATAATTTCAACTGTCACTGGGGGGAAGGGAGCTTTTTTGCCTCAGGATAAAAAATCTAAGGGCATATTTAGGGCTGCTAACCGTTTTCATTCCTTTTGTCAGCATAAGGAACAGAAGCCTGACCCTTCCCCTAAAGGAACGGTTTCCAATTGGAAGCCTTCTCCAGTCTGGAATAAATCCAAGCCTTTTAGAAAATCAAAACCAGCCCCAAAGTCTGCATGAAGGTGCGGCCCTCATTCCAGCGCAGCTGATAGGGGGCAGACTACGATTTTTCAAAGATGTTTGGATCAATTCAATTCAAAATTGGATTCAGAACATTGTTTCTCATGGGTACAGAATAGGTTTCAAGGTAAGACCGCCTGTGAGAAGGTTTTTTCTCTCACGCATTCCAGTGAACCCAGTAAAGGCTCAGGCTTTCCTGAAGTGTGTTTCAGACCTGGAGTCATCTGGGGTAATTGTGCCAGTTCCATATCTGGAACAGGGGTCTGGGGTTTTATTCAAATCTGTTCATTGTACCAAAGAAAAAGAATTCTTTCAGACCAGATCTGGATCTAAAAATTTTGAATCGTTATGTAAGAATACCAACATTCAAAATGGTGACTATAAGGACTATTCTGCCTTTTGTTCTGCAAGGGCATTATATGTCCACAATAGACTTACAGGATGCTTATCTTCATATTCCAATTCATCCAGATCACTATCAGTTCCTGAGATTCTCTTTTCTAGACAAGCATTACCAATTTGTTGCTCTTCCTTTTGGCCTAGCAACAGCTCCAAGTATCTTCTCAAAGGTTCTCGGTGCCCTTCTCTCTGTAATCAGAGAGCAGGGGTATTGCAGTGTTTCCTTATTTGGACGATATCTTGGTACTTGCTCAGTCTTTACATTCTGCAGAATCTCACACGAATCAACTTGTGTTGTTTCTTCAAAAACATGATTGGAGGATCAATTTACCAAAAAGTTCTTTGATTCCTCAGACAAGGGTAACCTTTTTAGGATTCCAAATAGATTCAGTATCCATGACTTTGTCTCTAACAGACAAAAGACGTCTGAAATTGGTTTCAGCTTGTCGGAACCTTCAGTCTCAGTCATTACCTTCAGTAGCTATGTGCATGGAGGTTTTAGGTCTCATGACTGCAGCATCGGACGCGATCCCCTTTGCTCGTTTTCACATGAGACCTCTTCAGCTTTGTATGCTGAACCTATGGTGCAGGGATTATACAAAGATATCACAATTGAAATCCTTAAATCCCAATACTCGACTATCTCTGACGTGGTGGTTAGATCACCACTGTTTGGTTCAGGGGGCCTCTTTTCTTCGTCCAACCTGGACTGTGATTTCAACAGATGCGAGTCTTTCAGGTTGGGGAGCTGTCTGGGGATCTCTGACAGCGCAGGGAGTTTGGAAATCTCAAGAGGCGAGATTACCAATCAATATTTTGGAACTCCGTGCAATTTTCAGAGCTCTTCAGTTCTGGCCTCTTCTGAAGAGAGAACCGTTTATTTGTTTTCAGACAGACAATGTCACAACCATGGCGTATGTCAATCATCAAGGTGGGACTCACAGTTCTCAAGCTATGAAATAAGTATCTCGGATACTTGCATGGGCGGAATCCAGCTCCTGTCTAATCTCTGCGGTCCATATCCCAGGTATAGACAATTGGGAAGCGGATTATCTCAGTCGCCAGACTTTACATCCAGGAGAATGGTCTCTTCACCCAGAGGTATTTCTTCATAGTGTTCAGATATGGGGGCTTCCAGAAATAGATCTGATGGCTTCTCATCTAAACAGGAAACTTCCCAGGTACCTGTCCAGGTCCAGGGATCCTCAGGCGGAAGCAGTGGATGCGTTGTCACTTCCTTGGAATTATCATCCTGCTTATATCTTTCCGCCTCTAGTTCTTCTTCCAAGAGTGATTTCCAAAATCATAATGGAGCGTTCGTTTGTACTGCTGGTGGCTCCAGCATGGCCACACAGGTTTTGGTGTGCGGATTTGGTTCGGATGTCCAATTGCCAACCTTGGCCACTTCCGTTAAAGCCAGACCTTTTATCTCAAGGCCCATTTTTCCATCAGGATCTCAAATCATTAAATTTGAAGGTATGGAGATTGAACGCTTAGTGCTTAGTCATAGAGGTTTCTCTGACTCAGTGATCAATACTATGTTGCAGGCTCGTAAATCTGTATCTAGAAAGATTTATTACCGAGTTTGGAAGACTTACATTTCATGGTGTTCTTCTCATAAGTTCTCTTGGCATTCTTTAAGAATTCCTAGAATTTTACAGTTTCTTCAGGTTGGTTTGGATAAGGGTTTGTCTGCAAGTTCCTTTAAAGGACAAATCTCTGCTCTTTCTGTTCTGTTTCACAGAAAAATTGCTAATCTTCCTGACATTCGTTGTTTTGTACAGGCTTTGGTTCGTATAAAGCCTGTCATTAAGTCAATCTCTCCTCCTTGGAGTCTAAATTTGGTTTTGAGAGCTTTACAGGCTCCTCCGTTTGAGCCTATGCATTCTCTGGACATTAAATTATTTTCTTGGAAAGTATTGTTTCTTTTGGCTATCTCTTCTGCTAGAAGAGTTTCTGAATTATCTACTCTTTCTTGTTAGTCTCCTTTTCTGATTTTTCATCAGGATAAGGCAGTTTTGCGGACTTCATTTAAATTTTTACCTAAGGTTGTGAATTCCAACAACATTAGTAGAGAAATTGTTGTCCCTTCATTGTGTCCTAATCCTAAGAATTCTTTGGAAAGATCTTTGCATTCTTTGGATGTGGTAAGAGCTTTGAAATATTATGTTGAAGCTACTAAAGATTTCAGAAAGACTTCTAGTCTATTTGTTATCTTTTCTGGTTTTAGGAAAGGTCAGAAAGCTTCTGCCATTTCTTTGGCTTCTTGGTTAAAGCTTTTGATTCATCATGCTTATTTGGAGTCGGGTAAATCCCCGCCTCAGAGGATTACGGCTCATTCTACCAGGTCAGTTTCTACTTCCTGGGCTTTTAAGAATGAAGCTTCTGTTGATCAGATTTGCAAAGCAGCAACTTGGTCTTCTTTGCATACTTTTACTAAATTCTACCATTTTGATGTTTTCTCTTCTTCAGAAGCAGTTTTTGGTAGAAAAGTTTTTCAGGCAGCTGTTTCAGTTTGATTCTTCTGCTTATAATTTCAGTTTTTTTTCATTATAAGATTAAAACTTTTTGATTTGGGTTGTGGATTCTTTTTTCAGCAGAATTGGCTGTCTTTATTTTTATCCCTCCCTCTCTAGTGACTCTTGCGTGGAGTTCCACATCTTGGGTATTTGCTATCCCATACGTCACTAGCTCATGGACTCTTGCCAATTACATGAAAGAAAACATAATTTATGTAAGAACTTACCTGATAAATTCATTTCTTTCATATTGGCAAGAGTCCATGAGGTCCACCCTTTTTGTGGTGGTTATGATTTTTTTTGTATAAAGCACAATTATTCCAATTCCTTGTTGATGCTTTCGCTCTTTTCATTTTCACCCCACTTCTTGGCTATTCGTTAAACTGAATTGTGGTTGTGGTGGGGGTGTATTTATAGGCATTTTGAGGTTTGGGAAACTTTGCCCCTCCTGGTAGGAATGTATATCCCATACGTCACTAGCTCATGGACTCTTGCCAATAGGAAAGAAATGAATTTATCTGGTAAGTTCTTACATAAATTATGTTTTTAGAAACTGGCTGTTGGCCTCTTTCCAATGAGCAGCCCTGTGTCCTGTCATAGACTGCAATTGCCATAAAAACAGCAACCAATTACCAAAAAAATCTAAAAGTATGGAGGACAGGAGCTGCAAAAGATAGATCTCATAAATACAACACAAACTAAAAATAAGTCTTACATGAAAACAGGGACCCCTCTTGCATGCCCTGCTAGGCAGCACATAATTGCTATAGAAACAACAATTAAATGAGTACTATGCGAGTTTTATGGTATTCTAAGCTCTAAATTACTCTAGAACTCCTATATAAGCATCAGAATGGGGCAAATGAAAGAGGTGATCATCATGGCAACATTAAAGGGACACTGAACTCAAATTTTTTATTTCGTGATTCAGATAGAGTATGACATTTTAAGCAACTTTCTAATTACCCTATTATCAAATTTTCTTCATTCTCTTGGTATCTTTAATTGAAATGCAAGAATGTAAATTTAGATGCCGGCCCATTTCTGATGAACAACCTGGGTTGTTCTTGCTGATTGGTGGATAAATTCATCCACCAATAAAAAAGTGCTGTCCAGAGGTCTGAACCAAAAAAAAAAAATAAGTTTAGATGCCTTCTTTTTCAAATAAAGATAGCAAGAGAACGAAGAAAATTTGATAATAGGAGTAAATTAGAAAGTTGCTTAAAATTGCATGCTCTGGCTCTGCCTCTGGTTCCGGTGGAGGAGTAAGCATGTGCTGCTGAGCTCCCTGCTCCAGTCCTACAGCTGCTGGCGGTTATCTTCGCGCCATACCCTAATCTTTGGGGTAGCTACTAGGATAGCTTGAGGCATCGCTTCTGGAACCACAACAGCGAAAAACTTCATCTCGCTGTCACAGCAAAACAAGTCAAGTAAGAGGCGAAGAAGAGAAGCGAAACCCACAAACTAAAGAACTGTTCCTAAAATTGACACTTGTAATTAACTTACAAGAGACTCTGAACAAGGATACAATTTATACCAGCTTATCCATTGGTCAGGGAAGATGAGTGGAGAATAAGCTGAGAGAACCCCTTGGAATTTCTAAAGATTCTCCTGATCCCCCCCCCCCCCCGGCAGAGACAGGCTTATACCTACAAGTCCCACTGAATACGGCTCCAAGAGAAGATCTTACTGGTGCTGGACGAATCTTACCTCCCACTGTTTACCGCGACTCACGTCATTTTGCCCGGGTCTATACCCGCTCAACACACGCTGTCCTCTCCCTCTTCCTGCCGCTGTGGAGTGAGCAGAAGCGAAGACAGATCCTGCTGGGATAAAAGACTAAAGGTATTTACAGTAATGCAGATAACTCTGCCCGCTGCTGCCGACTCCTTGAGACGTGTCTAGATCGGTCCTCCTTGAGTGGTCTAAGACTGTGTTCCACCTCTTGAAAGAAGCCTTTGCTCTGGAAGGACTCGCTGAAGTTTGGCCCCGGCATCAGCTGACCCACCCCTCTCCCACCGGTGTTGCGTGAGAGGGGCTGGAGTTGGAGCCATCCTAGCGGAGTGGTGCGAATCGAGGAAGATCCCCTGTGCAGGAAAGATCCCACCTGTCACCCCTCTCCCTCCTCTCCCACCGGTGCTGCGTGAGGGAGGGAGAGACTGTTAGGGGGCCGAGACGGAGGCCTTGAACTGTGAGGATCAATCAGTGAGAAGCGGGTTCTGGTCCGGAGAGCCGTTATTTTCTGTGCACCTACAAGAAGTCCTATCTTCCCTGCTGGATTAAACAGCAGTAAGCAGTTGGCGAGGAGAGGTGAGTTCACGCTGTGTGCAGCCATGTGGGTGAACAGGGGAATCAGAGGGAGCAATACCCTGGGGAAAAAAAAGAGGATAACACAGCCGAGGGGAATACAAGGGAAGAGCAGAAATGTTTTCTAGCACATGGTAGCAGCAATAAAAGTATAAAGTAAAAGGGAAAAGAGAACTGAAAACATTTAAGTGAACTTTAAAGAATATAAAGAACTTGATGGCACAAGTATTCTCCTATATTGATTAAAGGAACCCTTCTTGCAACATTACGGATAAACAACTGTGACCTTAGTCACTAGAGGGCGCTGAAACTATTAGTAAATATGAAGGGAATAGACAACCTCCCAATGGGGGAGACAAGCTGCACCTCTTAATACCAAAAATTGGAATAAGAAGTAAAATATAAGTATGATAAACACACAAGAGGGCGCTATAACAACTGAGTGGTGGAATACAAAAGATTATCAGTGATAAAAGCAATAACAAACAATATATATGAGAAACTGTGAATAGATCATGGACTCTCACCATACAGACGATATAACTATTGATATTCAGTCCCAAACATGTGTACAATGTTCATATGTCCAATGTCCCAATGATGTGAGCAGAACCAGTTGCTGCCGATAATCCTGCACTCTCCTCCTGTAAATGCCCTCTTCTCTCCTAAATGACCGGAGGCAGATCTATAGGGGTGGAGGGGAAACAGAGGCGACAAATGTGTGTATCCAGTGTGATAATGGACCCCCCTGCACAAGTATGCTATACCCAGGGTACTCACACTTTGACTTAGCACACCAATGTGCTGGTAGGCGCAGACTGGCTATCAGAGCAAGCCAGCTAGCTCTCTCCGGTGCACTCTCTCGCTGTGGTAATCGTCAGAGTCTGATCCGCTGTGTCTCCTTAGTGCTGGTCTCCAACGCCAACAGGAACTGGTAACGGACTAACTCCCAAGGATTGGTAATGAGGATATAACAGCTAGCTAATATCACAGCCCAGTAAGGTGGAGAAAATGGCTGCATACCAGTACCGTCGCTGATGCACCACGACCCCTCACCCGGAAGTTTTTGTACGTCACCGTTTTCTTGAGTTAACTTATCATGATAAGTTAACTCAAGAAAACGGTGACGTACAAAAACTTCCGGGTGAGGGGTCGTGGTGCATCAGCGACGGTACTGGTATGCAGCCATTTTCTCCACCTTACTGGGCTGTGATATTAGCTAGCTGTTATATCCTCATTACCAATCCTTGGGAGTTAGTCCGTTACCAGTTCCTGTTGGCGTTGGAGACCAGCACTAAGGAGACACAGCGGATCAGACTCTGACGATTACCACAGCGAGAGAGTGCACCGGAGAGAGCTAGCTGGCTTGCTCTGATAGCCAGTCTGCGCCTACCAGCACATTGGTGTGCTAAGTCAAAGTGTGAGTACCCTGGGTATAGCATACTTGTGCAGGGGGGTCCATTATCACACTGGATACACACATTTGTCGCCTCTGTTTCCCCTCCACCCCTATAGATCTGCCTCCGGTCATTTAGGAGAGAAGAGGGCATTTACAGGAGGAGAGTGCAGGATTATCGGCAGCAACTGGTTCTGCTCACATCATTGGGACATTGGACATATGAACATTGTACACATGTTTGGGACTGAATATCAATAGTTATATCGTCTGTATGGTGAGAGTCCATGATCTATTCACAGTTTCTCATATATATTGTTTGTTATTGCTTTTATCACTGATAATCTTTTGTATTCCACCACTCAGTTGTTATAGCGCCCTCTTGTGTGTTTATCATACTTATATTTTACTTCTTGCAACATTGTATGACACAGGAGCTCGAAATTGTTCTGATATGTATCAAAGTTGACAAGACTCATTTTGCTGCCAAGAAAAATTCTGCTCATTAGACGTGTAGTTCTAAATGTCAGAACAGAATGTGTTTCTTTCTGAATGCTTAAATTTGTCTTAAGAAGCTTAGAATAACTACTTGATATTTTTCTGTGTGCTAAGTTACAAAAATGTCTGTTTGTTTTTTCCCTCTCATCTCCTATTGTCTCAAAAAGAACTATTTGTAAAGTTGTTCTCTTTTTCCTCTGTTTTGTCCCCCGCTCACCCTCCTATCCTTGCTTGCTCTTTTTTGATTATATTAAGAACAGGAGAACTAATACTCTTTAAAATATAAGTAAATACACCAAGTTAATCGTGGGAACCAGAAATAGTTGGCCCTCTTGTTAGATTGGGAAGGTAATTTCTACTCATTGTTTTAATAAACTGTGGGTTTCCTATATTTAAGGGAACATAACAGACATAGCATATTCTAATACCCAGGACTTGAATTGACTGCAACAACTCAGAACTAACTCCCATTAGGCTCTGTAAATATATCTTTTGAATCTAGGGTCCTCCCATTTGTACATAAAAGGCTTTAAGAGCATTTATCTCTGTACTGAGGAACCTATCTATCTATAGAATAGACACCTTTGGTCTATATAAACTGCCGCAGTGTTCTTGCCTTATAGGCATTAAGATTCTTTGAAAGTTGATGGTCTATTGCTTTTAAGGCCATAAACTGTCAAAGACATTCTTAGAAACTGCTACAACCCTTTTAGTAATACTATATTATTGTATTGTTAAATACTATAAACCTCTCTTATCTCCTAGATACTTCTTACTTACTATTGGGTTTGTTCCCCCAGGTTTAACTAATTGGTTCTTCTCCCCTTGGGCAGTAGCAGAGGGAGTAGGAAACATAATTCTGTGTGGAAGTGTCAACTGAACCAACTTGGGTTTTCCCGCCCTGGTATATGTCATCAGTCACCCCTGGAAATTAGTGTAACGGAATATAATTTTTCTTAATTGTGTTTCTTAGCTTACCTACCTATTTGAACTTGGTACTTCTTTATTAGTAAATAACAGGGCTTGAGAGTTCATATCTCGGTATTTTATATTCCACAAAATATAGAAGCTCTCAGCCCCTGGTCAGACCAATTCATCCTACTGCCTTTTTACAGGCATTAGGGTTCTTTGAAATTAATTTTGTCCTCCTGTCAAGGCCTAAAGGACATTTTCTATTATTCTTGCTATAATTACTGCTCTTTTTTGCACATTTTTGCACGTCCCTTCATACTCACTTTCGCACGTTATAAAGGGTGTTAATTCTCACTCTCATAATTCTTTTCACGAACGCATTTCCCCCTCCTTTTAGATATAAACACTTTATACAACGGACCCCTCACATACTTTAATAATCCACTTTCACGGTTGTCTCTTTATCACGCCACACTTCACGATCTGGATAATTCTTTCACAGGACCCATTAACGCACGTTACTATATATGGACAAATACTTACACGGGCACCCTAAAACTTCTCCTTTGGCCATGACGGGGAGACAAAAAGATAAAAGGAACAAAGCTGTTCTCGAAACCTCATCCGATACACACCCATCTACCATGCCCCCTTTAGCCACCTCAGAGGAGTTAGACATCCATTCTTTAGTATCTAAAATCTCAGAAGCATTATCTCCTAAATTTGACCTACTGCAAAAGGAAATTAGACAAGACATTGCCTCTTTATCCAACGAGGTGAAACAGTTCGCCAGCAGAATCTCTGAGGCTGAACAGAGAATCTCAGATCTGGAGGATCTGACTGTTAACTATAAAAATAATCTTGAATCGACAAATACTACTCTCTTAAGAATGCAAAGTAAAATTGATGATTTAGAGGACAGAACAAGAAGGAACAACCTTAGGATTATAGGGGTCCTTGAGGAAAGGCAATTCGAGGATCTAGATAAATTGATTACTGTTACATTGCTTAACTTACTGCAGATCCCAGAACCCTACCCACCTGTCATCATAGAAAGAGTTCATAGGGTAGGCCAAGCCGATAGACATAAAAATAGCACCTGGCCAAGACCTATTATTGTAAAATTTTTACATTTCCAACATAAGGCCATGTTACTTCAGGCCTTTCGTAAACAGCAACCCATCTTCATAAACGAGGCAAAAATCTTTCTGTTTCAAGACTATTCTATAGGTACAGCTACTAAAAGGAGAGAGTTAGCCCCACTTTGTACAAACTTTATAAAGAAAGGTGTCCAAACAACCCTGCTGTACCCGGCTAGGTTGAAACTTTCTATTGATGGACACGTATATTTTTTCAAAAAAGCTCAAGATGCAGCGAAATTTTATGCCGAATCCTTTCCTCAGGATAAAAACTGAAAGGACTTGATCATTTAAAACCAGTGGGACGAACACCCAGGGTGATCTCAATGAGTAAACTGATACCTTATGGATGTGGGAGGTCAAGCCTTCCCAAGTTGTTTGTGCTATAAGGGACCATAGGGTTAAAATCCCTCTTTCTTGTTTCCTTTTTTTTTTTCCTCTCTCTTTCTCTCTCCTACCCTCTATCTTTTCATTTTCTCCTCTTATTCACTTAAAAAATGGCTACGGGGGGTAACGTTAAAATAACTTCCTGGAACATTGGAGGTCTTACCTCCCCTATTAAATGGAAGGCAATACTAGCGCATCTAAGAAAGATTAATACTGATATAGCTTTCCTACAAGAAACACACTTAAAACCTGAGGAAGTTCTAAAACTAAAATCTTCCTGGGTTAGGGAAGTCTTTTTCTCATCTACCATGAAAAGAAAAAGCGGGGTAGCAATTCTACTGGGGAAGAAACTCTCCTATGAGGTTATTCAAGTAGCCATGGATCAGGAGGGAAGATACCTAATGGTAAAAATTAAAATTTCAAAAATGTTATTTACACTGTGTAATGTATATGCTCCTAATGTTTTTGATCTCCCCTTCTGGGAAACGCTGCAAAACAAGCTTTTATCATTTGCAGAAGGGTACTTGATACTCGGAGGTGATTTCAACATGGCTCCCTAATACCCGATTGATAGGCTCAGGCAGAACCCAGTTCCAACTAAAACTAAGAGAGATAACCTTGAATCTAAATTATTTACTAACCTGCTTCGTAATTTGAAACTTTGTGATATTTGGAGGGTACAAAACCCTGATCTGAGGGACTTCACGTGTCATTCGAAAGCTCACAAAACCCTGTCGAGAATTGATCTCTTCTTAGCAGATGAAAGAGTATGTAAAATGAAAGTAACTTCTAAGATTTTACCTATTACCATTTCAGACCATGCTCCAATAACACTCGATTTTCATTCAATCCTCCCGGGGAATAAGAATCGGGCTTTTTTTCCCCAAAATATCTAGCATCTGATTTAAAATTTAAAAACTGGCTTGTCTCTAGATTTCGTGATTACGAGCTTCTCAACCAACAACATATCCCTCAACCTGCTCTGTTCTGGGAAACTGCGAAAGCAGTCCTTCGTGGAGAGATACTAGCGTATACTATCTCTAGGTCTAAAAAAATTAAAAGAAGGGAAAACGAAGTTCTGCATGCCGTCACAAATGCGTATAACCGCTATATTTTATATAAAACACCCGAAAACTGGTCTAGGTATAACACAGCATTGACAGAAAGGGATTCTTTCCTACTTTATAAAAGTACCCAAAAAGATCTCAGGTTACAATACCATTATGGTAACAAAACAGGGAAGCTTTTGGCTAACCTGGTTAAGGCGGAAAGAGGATCCTCTATAATAAAATCTATTAAAGATGGTAGTAAAAACGTTAATACTACCGATGAAATCTGTAGGGTATTTGCAGCATACTATGAGCTCTTGTATACCTCCAAAACTTCTAATAACACTCAGAGAGAAAACTTTTGGAACAAAATAGCTTTTCCATCCCTCACCCCTGATCTGCTCCAAAAGTTGCAGTCGCCCCTTACTGAAGTAGAAATTTCCACAATGATCCAAAGAATGTCTTTAAATAAAACTCCGGGACCCGATGCACTCCCGAATGAGTTTTATAAAATATTGGCACCTGAGATAACAAGGTATTTAACTTCACTCTTTAATGACATATATATATATATCTCTGGCAATACTCCTACCAAGGATTTTGTCGCTTCATTTACAACTCTTATTTTAAAACAAGGGAAAGACCCAGACAAAAAGGAGTCATATAGACCCATTGCACTCTTAAATTCGGACTACAAACTTTTCACATCCATCTTAGCACATAGGCTTCAACCTTTGCTTAACATTATTATTCATAAAGATCAGGCCGTTTTTTTACTGAAGCGAAACTTATCATCTAAAATAAGAGAAGTATTTTTGTCAATTGAACATTGCGGAATGCTGGACTCGAGGGGTGTGGGGGGAGAGGACACTTCCGATATGGCGATCATCACCATCGACGCTGAAAAAGCGTTCAATTCGGTACACTATGACCATCTGTCTTTCTCTCTACAGCAATTTGGACTTGGAGGTAATTTCCTACGCTGTTTTAATAACTTATACAGTAATGCATCCACGAGAATTTTAGTTAATGGTGATATGACTTCTGATATAAGACTAGGGAGGGGAACTAGGCAGGGGTGTCCTCTCTCCCCCCTTCTCTTTGACTTGGCTATTGAACCGCTCGCCATACAAATTCGCCACCAAATTGAAGGGTTCAAAATAAAGGGAAAAGAATTACAAATTGCACTCTACGCAGATGATGTTCTGATTTACATGTCTAACACGGCTAGAAATATCCCAAAACTCCTCGATATTATAGACCAGTTTGGATCTTTTTCTGGTTACAAAGTGAATATCTCAAAATCAGAGTTATGTTGGCTTAAACATAAAAAGGAGTCTTGTGTCAATATTCCATTTTCTATAGTTCAAGACGCTTTTAAGTATTTAGGTATCTGGATTTCCCCCAACCCTAATTTCTGGTATGACTTAAATGTTCTCCCAGTACTTAATAGAGCCAAACAAGCTTTTAAAACCTGGCAGAATCTTCCCCTGTCCTTGTCAGGACGTATTGCACTCTACAAAATGACGCTCCTTCCAAAAATTCTTTATGTGCTTCAGAATACTCCACTTATCTTAAAATCAAAAGATATCCTATCCTTTAACACGGCACTCCGTTCATTTATCTGGCAGAATAAGAAACCAAGGATCTCTCTCGCAAAATTAAGGCTCCCTATAAAGTATGGGGGACTTGCCCTGCCAGATATCCGTTTATATAACATAGGGATACAAGCTAGAGTGGTGATAGACTGGCTAACCAAAGCTAACTACGTAACAAATTTTGATCTCGAAAACAGCATAGCTCACCCATACTCCTTAATAGCTCTTTTACATTGTAATAATAATTTAATCCCCCCTGAAATAAAAAAAATAAAGTCTATTTATAACCCAATTCAGATGTGGAAAAAGATATGTATTATGTTGAAAATCCAATTTAGAGTCTCACGATACCTACCATTTTTAAATAACCCACAATTTCAAGCTGGGATACAGTCTGCTCTCTTTCTTAAATGGGAGATCCAGGGCCTAGGGAACATCTCACAATTACTTGACCTCCAAAGAAAATGCATCAAGACCTTTGAATCTATCAGGGAGGAATTTCATCTCCCTAATAAAAATTTCTTCGCTTATCTTCAAGCCAGGCACTACACACTTAAATTAATAAATGACTTCGGTTGGGATTGGTCCTTGGGTCTTCTTGAAAATTGGCTCTTATTAGCCAAAAAGGGCCTAACATCTATATCATATATTTATCAAAGACTGATCTCTCTCCAAGGCCCAGAAATGGTAGAAAAACTTCAGACTAAATGGAGGGTAATGCTCCAGGAAGACTTAGTTGACTTCCCCGTAGTAACCCCATCTATCCAGGCAATCGCAAGTGTTACTCTCTCTGCCACTTGGCGGGAGGCGCACGTTAAGCTACTTCATATGACATATTTCTCCCCAGAGAAAGGGGCTAAATGTCGAAGCACCAGCTTCTACAAATGCCCAAAATGTTCACTCCCAGCAGCTAATCTTATCCATATGTTCTGGTATTGTCCAAGAATTAGAAATTGCTGGTCAAAAATTCAATACTGGCTTATTAATTCGCTGGGCATTATGTCCCTGGAATTATCCCCTTTAAATATAGTTTTTCCCATAGAGGACTTAGCCCTTCCGCGGGACGACATTAAAATAGTTACCCTGGTAATTTTAGCGGCTAGGTATTTAATCTTGAAGAAGTGGAAGTCGAGAGCAACTCCGAGTATCATAGAGATAAAAAATTGTCTGAAGAAACAGTGTATTATGGAACAATTAGACACTAACTTACATAATGATCAAGAGGTGAGGAGTTTCTTCTCCAAGTGGTCGAACTTCATCAAGGCTTTATCTCCTAGGGAGGTCGAACACTTGATTTTTCCATTTAGGGATACGGAACTGGTTCTCCTTGGAATTTGGTAAACCCTCAGTAACCAATAAACTGATACAGTGTGGGGGGGGGAGGAGAGAGAGAGGGGGAAATTTTCTTCTGGTCACTAAATCTTTTTTTTTTTTGTCTTCTTTTTTTTGTTTTCCTTTCTTTATGTCGGTTGTATATGTTTATGTCTATTAATCAAAATATAAAAACCCCAACTTTGTGTACCAAGGTAGTATTGATTTGATAGGAGAAGGTGAAAATCACCATCTCTAATTCTGCTTGTGTTTTTTTTTTTTTTTTTTTCTCTTGGTATGTTGTGCTACACCTGGCCCTGCGCGGCATAAAATGGTGGATTTCATTGGTCTATACACATTGTTGGTTATAAATAATACAAAATAAAAAAAAAAAATTGCATGCTCTATTTGAATCACGAAAGAAAAAAATTGGGTTTAGTGTCCCTTTAAATATGTGACAGATACAAAGTTAATGTGGATCAAACTTATAGGAGGAAGCTCCTGATATCTTTCCAAAATGTACACAGAGGGCTGTGAGACCACTTATTTGAAAGAAGCCATCTTCCTCTTTCAAACATGTGGTCCTAAGTCAAGCTTCCAGGCAATTATCATGACAGATTTTCAGGTTTCTAATTACTCTAAAGAAAGCCTTATAATAATCTAAAGATATAAATGTATTTAAGAGGCCATAACTGAAAGAGGAAAGCTCAATTTTTCAAATAATGTGTTGTATGCCCCTATAGCTGTTATTAGATAGTCATAGTAATACTGATCACAAGACAGCAACTGCTATCCTCATTTTGTTTTGTAGTTTGCATTGAGGCCTCAGATATCTTGGTTTCTCTGAATAAATACATATTTGGTGGTACCCTAATAAGTTAGAGAAGTGGGTAAATGTAAGAACAGTGGACATTTTTCAGAACTAAATAAGTTCAGAACTTCATTGGCTCCCAATTAACAGCAGAATTAAATTTAAAATTCTCAGCCTGACCTACAAAGCTCTTACCAACACCGCTAACCCCCTACCTATCCTCACTAATCAACAAATACTCCAGCCCACCCACTAAGATCTAACAATGACCTGCTCCTTGCATCTGTAATGATCACTTCTTCCCATGCTAGACTGGAGAACTTCTCGCTTGTGGCACCTACCCTCCGGAATGCACTTCCTTGCGCTTCCCTAGACATTCCCCTAATCTGCCTTCTTTTAAACGCTCCCGAAAGACATTTTTGTTCAGGGAAGCCTACCACCTAACAAATGCATTCCTCTTACCTAATAATTGCACTCAACTAACTCTGTATTAACATAATTCTCACCCTTGCAGTCCTCCTGTTTCTCACCCTTCTACTTTATTTTTTTGTATTCTTTTTTATTGGCAGAGATAAAGCAATCACATGACAATCAATAGGTACAGAATCACAGAATCTCAGTACGCAGACCATCACGTCCTCCTACTTTTCTAGATTGTAAATTCCCACGGAAATAGGGCCTTCAATTCCTCCGGTATGTTTTTTTCAAAATACAAGTTTTGTATCATTGTTTTATTTAAATAATAATTGTACCCATGGACAGCGTTGCAGAATATGATGGCGCTTTATAAATAAAGTATAATAATAATAATAATTTATTTTTTGTTGTATTAAAGCAGTTTTTCCAGGGTTAAGAGCATATATACACTGTTAAAATGTGTAGCTGAATAAATGGTAAATCATAATAATATAAATGGAATCATAATAATGGAAATGGAATCATAAAGTTTTGAATAAAGACGTTTCATAAAGAAATACAATTGCTCACACTGTTTACTATATATGCTGTTAACAAAATTACATAAATAACTGTGTTTTGCATTTTGGGTGTTAGGTTTTTCCCTAAGGATATATCTACTAACTTGACGTATTTTCTGAACATGCATGATCTGCTGGAAAAAAACAAACAAAGAAATGAATTGTGTGTGCAGCTTTCAGAAAAAAATTATGGAAAGTGATTTTTTATTCAAAATGTGCAACAATCTGACTTCAATACAGCAGTGTGAAATGGCTCAGTGATGAAGAGGTTAAATGAAGTCATGACATTTTTTTCTGCTACTTTTTAAAGTAGGGTCTGGTGTTAAAAAAGTTACATTGTTTGCCTCTGATTCAGACAGAGCATTTAAACAACTTTCCAGCTTAGGTATATTTAATTTGCTTTTTTTCTCTTGGTAACCTTTGTTGAAAAGCATGCCTAGATAGGCTCTTGATGATACTTGGTGCAAGCTGGTGATTGGTAGCTGGACATATATGTCTCTTGTCTTACCCTATGAGATCAGCTAGCTCACAGTAGTGTATTGCTGCTTATTCAACAAAGGATACTAACAGAGTGAATCAAATTTGATAATAGAAGTAAACTGGAAAGTTGTTTAAAACTGTATGCTCTATCTGAATTATTAACAACATTTTTTTTGTGTAAGTCCCGTTGATATATTCCCAATGATCCATTGTACCTGCTGTTGTTTACAAATAGCTCCATTACCTTTAATTTGGCCCTGATTTTCCTCCCCCCCCCCTTTACTTTACCATTACAATCTACCTACCCTGTTTGCATTCTTTTAAACATGTCATACACCGCTGACCTAAAAGAAGTTTTTGTTTGATGAATGCAAAGAAATCAGCCAAGTTTAAATGTTGCATTTAGGATGTTTGAATGGGGGTCTTACTCAAAAGACAAGATTTGCCAAGTGTGGAAGTGTTTCACAAGGAAATCATAGTTGCAAACATTTTTTTTTTTTTTAAATCCTGGAACACTATGCAGCAGAGCAAGCAAGCAGGTTACAGGAGCACTGACTACCTACTGTTCAACTACTCCACCCACTCAGTTCTGCGACCCATATCTTATTATACAGATTATAGCACCAAGCTCTTACGCCTACCCCATAATATTGACAATACCAGTCTCTGGAACACATTCTGGGCATATGGTTATTGTTACAACACAACATCAAAATTAAGCAGAGAAATAATATGTGAACCTATTCAATAATAACAATATTCCAGTAGGAGTTAATTGTATTTAAATAATACTATATATATATATATATATATATATATATATATATATACTGTGGGGGGTAGTTATCAAGCCGTCTACTTTTCTGCCTTCGCCGGCCCAATACGCCCGCCTAAGCTCGCCTACCTTCGCCGCCGCAGACCTTGAATACGTTCGCCTAAGTTATCAAATAAAGCTATCAAAAAGCCGCGGGGCGATGAGCAGCGGACTGTTCCGATCAGCCAATAGAATGCAAGCTCAATCTGATTGGCTGATTCTATCAGCCAATCAGATTTTTCCTACCTTAATTCCGATTGGCTGATAGAATCCTATCAGCCAATCGGAATTGAGGGGACGCCATCTTGGATGACGTCCCTTAAAGGAGCCTTCATTCGTCGTAGTCCGTCGGTGAAGAAGGATGTTCCGCGTCGGCGGGAGGAAGATTCAAGACCCGGCTTGGAAGATGACATCGCCCGGATCGAAGACTTCTTCAGCGCCGCCTGGATGATGACTTCATCGGATGGAAGATTTCTTCAGCGCCGCTTGGAGGATTAACTTCTTCCGCTCCGGATGTCCACTTCGGTTCCATCGCTGCTCGGCTGAGTGAAGACGACTCAAGGTAGGATGATCTTCAGGGGATTAGTGTTAGGTTTTTGTAAGGGGGGTTTGGGTTAGATTAGGGGTATGTGGGTGGTGGGTTTTAATGTTGGTGGGGGTTGTATTTTTCTTTTACAGGCAAAAGAGCTGAACTTTTTGGGGCATGCCCCCACAAATGGCCCTTTTAAGGGCTGGTAAGGTAAAAGAGCTTTGAACTTTATTTAATTTAGAATAGGGTAGGGCATTTTTTTATTTTGGGGGGGTTTGTTATTTTATTAGGGGGCTTAGATTAGGTGTAAGTAGCTTAAAATTGTTGTAATATTTTTAAAATGTTTGTAACTTATTTTTTTATTTTTTGTAACTTAGCTTTTTTTATTTTTTGTACTTTAGTTAGTTTATGAAATTGTATTTAATTGTAGTTATTTGTAGGTAGTTTATTTAATTAATTTAATGATAGTGTAGTATTAGGTTTAATTGTAACTTAGGTTAGGATTTATTTTACAGGTAATTTTGTATTTCTTTTAGCTAGGTAGTTATTAAATAGTTAATAACTATTTAATAACTATTCTAACTAGCTAAAATAAATACAAAGTTACCTGTAAAATAAAAATAAATCCTAAGATAGCTACAATATAATTATTATTTATATTGTAGCTATATTAGGGTTTATTTTAAAGGTAAGTATTTAGTTTTAAATAGGATTAATTTAGTTAATAATAAAAATATTATTTAGATTTATTTAATTAATATTTAAGTTGGGGGGCGTTAGGGTTAGGGTTAGACTTAGGTTTAGGGGTTAATAATTTTATTACAGTGGCGGCGGCGTAGTGGGGGGCAGGATAGGGGTTAATAAATGTATTATAGGTGGCAACGGTGTAGGGGGGGCAGATTAGGGGTTAATAAGTTTAATATAGGTTGCGGCGGGTTCAGGGAGCAGCGGTTTAGGGGTTAATACATTTATTATAGTTGCGGTGGGCTCCGGGAGCGGCGGTTTAGGGGTTAATATGTATAGAGCAGCTTGCGGTGGGCTCCGGGAGCGGCGGTTTAGGGGGTAATAACTTTATTTAGTTGCGGCGGTGTAGGGGGGGCAGATTAGTGGTGTTTAGACTCGGGGTACATGTTAGGGTGTTAGGTGTAGACATCTCCCATAGGAATCAATGGGATGTCTGGCAGCAGCGAACTTGTACTTTCGCTATGGTCAGACTCCCATTGATTCCTATGGGATCCGCCGCCTCCAGGGGTGGCTGTTTGAAGACCAGGTATGCTGGGCCGTAAAAGTGCCGAGCGTACTGCTAGTTTTTTGATAACTAGCAAAAGTAGTGAGATTGTGCCACACATCTGGAGTGACGTAAGAATCGATCTGTGTCTACTTTTGCCGGTCTCGAGCCTTTGATAACTAAGGCGAATCAGCCTCGCCACAAATACGCTGCGGAATTCCAGCGTATTTGAGGTTGACGGCTTGATAACTACACCCCTGTATATACACACACACAACAAATATTGGGCACAAGAGGTAACATTTTATATGGCTGTCTAGCCAGTAGAATAATAGTTAATAACACAGCAATACAACAAATATTTATGTATACCATTTTAATTAGAGGTAAATGTTCCTAGACAGAACGGTATTGCAAATACAGACATCTCCCAACCCTAGTAAGCACAATTCCGTCAACTTTGAATTTCCTCGTTTGCAGTCATTTTTCATATTCAGTGACATCACAGTAAGAGACATCATAGGACAAGATGTCACATCAAGAAAAGTAATATGTAAAAACAGACTTGTTGAAGAATAAAAAGCATTCCTTTACTTTAGAATGTGTACCAGTAAACAGAACAGTCTGCATCACTAGTTAAAATGTATTAAAGTGTCTAATTTAAAGGGACCGTCTACACTAAAATTGTTATTGTTTAAAAAGATAGATAATGCCTTTATACTACCCATTCCCCAGCTTTATACAACCAACATTGTTATATTAATTGTCAGAGTATATGAATATTATGATGGAAATTATATATGGATATATATATACATAAAAGGAAGAAATCAGGAGCGCTATAGCTAAAGGTGATGATGCAGGAAAATGACATAAACTTATTCAAAATTAAAAATCAGATAGATATTTCAAAATAAGCATAAATTTATTCCACAGTGAATAATATTTTTAAAATTTTTTAAAACAGACGTCTCCGTAGATAAAAAGCAAAAGTACAAAATAGGTTGCCACCATATAGTACAGACTAAACTTAAAAATTTAAAAAGCAAAGTTCGTAGTTTCAGTATAAACAGTCCAGTTTCACACTTAGTCTTCAATAGGAAGTTGGTTTGCTAGCAAACGGGGGCTTACCCAGAGCTGTGTACACTCGATCTCCTCCGTGACTTGTTTACGGCCGTAATGACGTCACTTGTGAAGGCGCTGTCCCAAACACACTTTCTGATTGGTGTAGATACGGGACCGGTAAGTAGCGATATTTTTTAGCTTTCTCAGCTGTAGTGTAGCGATCTTCCAGAGGATATTACCTGCACTTAGTTCCAAACAGCACGCAGGATATAGAACTGAAGATTATGAATGAAAGTTATGTCCGGTGTTAACCAGTTACCAGTCCAAAGAAGTAGTTGCAAATTGTAAAAAGTGGCTAACTGTGATAGAGATATTGCACACTTCTCATGAGAACTGAAATAGCTCCAGCTATATGTAAATACTTGTCTTTAACAGTTGCAGCACATCAACGTGTTTCTCCCTCTGCAGGGCTTTCTCAAGATGAATAATCTGCAACAGGTGTATCTTTATTTAAAGGTGTGACTTGCTTCTCATTGGCTCTATTCCACCTGGGAACTTATGACTGAGGCGGTCTTAGATTTTAAGATGGTATTGGCAACACTCTATATAGCCTAGGCAACCCATATACACAAAGATATATATATCTCACAGAATCCCTTAAAAATGTTTAAAATCATTTAAAATAAAAAATGTAGCTACTTAAATAACTACTTGAATAACTACTAAAATATAAGGGGATATTGAAAACAAGAAAGAAGAGATAAAAGAGAACAAAGGACTTTCAATATAACACAGAATTGTGTAGTAAGGTGCAATGTTTGTACTGTCATATAATGAACTTTAATCAAATAGAAATGGGGAAATATCCAATTCAGAGTTTAGACCGGCAGGGAACAAGGTATTATGTCTATAGATCAGTTCTGCCTCTTTTATTTTCAGAAATTTTTCTATGTTTCCCCCCCTCCAATTCTGTTTAACCTGTATTATTCCCCAATATCTCAGATCTTTAGTGTTCCCATTATGTACTGACTTAAAATGTTTATACAGGTTGGTATCTACCATTCCTTTCTCAATACAGAGTAAATGTTCCCTTATCCTATCTCTAATCATTCGCTTAGTTTCCCCGAAATATATTAAGTTACATGTACATTTAAGAATGTAAATTACTCCCTTTGTGGTGCATCTGATACAATCTTTAATAGTGATTTCCTCTTCTGACTTTGGAATGGTTACTACCTTCCTTTTATCACTATGCTTGCATGCCTTGCATGAATAACAAGGGAAAAAAACTGAAATTTTCCCCCCTTGTAGGTCTTTCTGTGTGAAGTTAGATTTTTGAATTGTTTCCCGTGAGCTAGGTGCAAGTAATGATTTGAAGCTCTTTGTTTTTTTTAAAATAATTCTCGGTTTCTGTGGGAGAGCATCTCCCAATATAGAGTCAGCTTTTAATATAGACCAATGTTTATTTAAAATTCTTCGTATAATGCTATGATCCACATTGTATTCCGTTATAAATGGAACATAAATTAAATCTGAGTTATTTTTAGGCATTTTTTGTTTATATGAGAGGAGGCTCTTTCTATCTGTGTTCCTCGCTCTTATCACAGCCTTATTAACGACCTCATCATCATAACCTCTGTCTCTAAATTTTTCAATTAAGGACCCTATTTGGTGTTCAAAGTCTGAGAGTCTGGAGCAATTTTTCTTTACTCTCAGACTTTGGCCCACTGGAATGTTGTCTTTCCATTGCTGGAGATGACAACTTTTCGAATGAATGAAATTGTTAGAGTTAACTTCTTTAAAATGTGTTTTGGTTTCTAGATTTTTATTTATAACCATTATTTCTAGATCTAGAAAAACTACCTTGTCTTTGCTATGATCAAAGGAGAATCTAAGTCCTTTATCGTTAGAATTCATATCAGAAAATAGTTTCAATAAATCGGATTCAGACCCCTTCCATATTATCAAGACGTCATCTATGTAGCGTCTATATAGCACGAGGTTCGCACCATAGTCACCCAACTGGAAAAAAGACTCTTCCCAATTACCAACAAATAAGTTGGCATAACTTGGTGCGAACCTCGTGCCCATAGCCGTACCTTCTATTTGTAGATAGAATTTGTTATTATACATAAAATAATTGTTCTTCAAAATAAATGACATACTCTTTAATAAGAATTCTCTTTGTTCAGATCTTAACTCCAAATCTTTATCCAAATATTGTTTAACTGCCATGACTCCTTTATCATGATCAATTACTGTGTATAGAGACGTAATGTCTCCAGTGACTAGAATAAAATCATCTTCCCAATTAAATTGTTCCAAGATATTAAGAACCTAAGTTGAGTCCCTCAAATATGAGTCCAAATTCCTTACATATTTTTCCACAAATGTGTCCACATATTGTGAGAGATTTGAAGATAACGCTCCTATGCCCGAGATAATGGGCCTCCCTGGTGGTTGGGTAAGATTTTTATGTATTTTCGGGAGGAAGTAGAACACCGGGACATTAGGGTGGTTAGGGTCCAGGTATTCCACCTCCCTCTCTTTAAGTATTCCTAATTCTTTGCCTTCTCTTATCAGTCTTTTGAGTAATGCAGCAAACTTATTCGTGGGGTTCAGATCCAGTTTTTTGTACGTTTTGTTGTCACTTAATAGTCTTAAAGCCTCTGTTTCATAATAGCTGGTATCCATCACCACAATCCCGCCGCCCTTATCGGCGGGCTTAATGGTTACCTTTTGATTCTTTTTTAGATTTTCTAAAATGAGGGTCTCTTTTTTGGTCATATTGGTTTTCAGAAACTTTGATGGTTTACTATTCTTTAAGTCTTTTAAAACCATTTGTTCAAAAGTTTCAAGGTGATTGCCTTTAGCAGAGACAGGGTTAAAAGTAGATTTTGGTTTTAGATTGGTGTGAATAAACTTATCTCCTACTAACATTATTAACAGAGATTCTCTCAAGGGGGCCTTTCATATAGAATCTTTTAAGGGTAAGGTTCCTAATGAATTTTTTGATGTGGATTTGTGTATTGAATTTATTTAATCTAACACTCGGGGCAAAAGAGAGGCCATAATTTAAAATCTTTGTTTCCTCATCTTTTAGTGTGATACTACTAATATTAAAGACTCCATTTTCCATTATCTCCCTCTTTTTGCCTCTTGTCTTGATCCCACTCCCTCTTGTTCCTCTAGAGGTCTTTTTTTGTTTTTTTGCTGTGGATATTGTCCCCATACACTCATCTTGTTGCTTTCCAAGAGGTCTTTTGAGGTGCCCTCCCTTGGAGGGCTGTTCACTAAAAAAGGAGTGTTAGTCTCCCTATGACTAGTTATCTCTGTTCCAGGGTCCAGAGGTGAGTATCTGTTTCTTATGGGTATCTCCCACTTATCTTTATTATCCCAAATGGGTCTGTTTGTACGATAAGGTAGTTCTCTGTCTGAATAGTTACTATAGTGGTCATTATATCTACCTCCAGTGTAATAGTTGTTTCGATTTTCATATGAGTAAGAATTTCTATAGTTATAGTGTTCATCATTATGCCCTCTATTGTGGTGTGAATAATTTGATCTCCAGGGTCTATTTAGATCTCTATTTGAATCCCTATTATCTCTGTCTCTGTAGTTATAAGTATTGGGTCTAGAAAAATTGCGGTTTCTCTTATCTTTCTTTTTATTGTAATTAACTGTTATCCAATTTTCATTCGAAATATGGGATTCTCTAATGTTAGTCTCATTGTTAGTATTTTGATCAGGTTTTTTAGTGTCTCTCTCTAATTTTTTCCATTTAGTTTTTAGAATTTCCTTATTTAAAGTGTTTAGTCTTCCAATTATATCTTTTTGTTTTTCTTTAAAAGATAGCGATTTTTTATCCTTCAATTTATCTTTAATTTCTATTATTTCTTTCTCTAAATCCACTAGAATATCCTTTCTAGATCTTTTTAAAATCTGCATTAAATCATTTGAGGCTTTAGATAAAACTTCTTCCCATTCTTTTTGGAAAATCTCTTTAAGAGGAAGAGCACAAGCCTTAGTTATTGTTAGGCCTTTAGGGATTAAGCCTTTCCCAATATATTTATTTAGGAAAATTATTTCAGTTTTTTGTTTTAGTTCTTTTGTTAGGAGTTTCTCCAGTTTAATTAAGGTGTCTTCTAAACTTTCATACTCTAAATCTGTATTGTTAACATCTTCTTTGTGATCGTGTAATTCCTTATATAGGTGATCTCTAAATGCAAAAATATCATCCATATTGGGAGAGGATGACATATGTGAG
This sequence comes from Bombina bombina, assembly GCF_027579735.1. Lineage (NCBI taxonomy): Eukaryota > Metazoa > Chordata > Amphibia > Anura > Bombinatoridae > Bombina > Bombina bombina. The sequence goes on from NC_069499.1 coordinate 1,366,201,474, forward strand.
TGAAAACAACTTTAAATAAAACAAATAGCAATGTGAATTAGTTTGTCGCAATATGTGATTTACTTATTTTATAAACAGTGTAGTTAAATGAAAAACTGCAGTAGTCTTATTGCTTTATATAAAAAATCTCAATCTCAATAGTGTAAGGTGCACTGTGCAAAAAGTTATATAAAAAACCACGAAGGGAGTAATTTACATTCTTAAATGTACATGTAGCTTAATATATTTCGGGGAAACTAAGCGAATGATTAGAGATAGGATAAGGGAACATTTACTCTGTATTGAGAAAGGAATGGTAGATACCAACCTGTATAAACATTTTAAGTCAGTACATAATGGGAACACTAAAGATCTGAGATATTGGGGAATAATACAGGTTAAAGAGAATTGGAGGGGGGGGGGGGACATAGAACAATTTCTGAAAATAAAAGAGGCAGAACTGATCTATAGACATAATACCTTGTTCCCTGCCGGTCTAAACTCTGAATTGGATATTTCCCCATTTCTATTTGATTAAAGTTCATTATATGACAGTACAAACATTGCACCTTACTACACAATTCTGTGTTATATTGAAAGTCCTTTGTTCTCTTTTATCTCTTCTTTCTTGTTTTCAATATCCCCTTATATTTTAGTAGTTATTCAAGTAGTTATTTAAGTAGCTACATTTTTTATTTTAAATGATTTTAAACATTTTTAAGGGATTCTGTGAGATATATATATCTTTGTGTATATGGGTTGCCTAGGCTATATAGAGTGTTGCCAATACCATCTTAAAATCTAAAACCGCCTCAGTCATAAGTTCCCAGGTGGAATAGAACCAATGAGAAGCAAGTCACACCTTTAAATAAAGATACACCTGTTGCAGATTATTCATCTTGAGAAAGCCCTGCAGAGGGAGAAACGCGTTGATGTGCTGCAACTGTTAAAGACAAGTATTTACATATAGCTGGAGCTATTTCAGTTCTCATGAGAAGTGTGCAATATCGCTATCACAGTTAGCCACTTTTTACAATTTGCAACTACTTCTTTGGACTGGTAACTGGTTAACACCGGACATTACTTTCATTCATAATCTTCAGTACTGTATCCTGCGTGTTGTTTGGCACTAAGTGCAGGTAATATCCTCTGGAAGATCGCTACACTACAGCTGAGAAAGCTAACAAATATCGCTACTTACCGGTCCCGTATCTACATCAATCAGAAAGTGTGTTTGGGACAGCGCCTTCACAAGTGACGTCATTACGGCCGTAAACAAGTCACGGAGGAGATCAAGTGTACACAGCTCTGGGTAAGCCCCCGTTTGCTAGCAAACCAACTTCCGACTAACGGCTAGATTTAGAGTTTTGTCGGTAACGACCCGCGTAGCTAACGCTGGCTTTTTTCTGGCCGCACCTTTAAAATAACTCTGGTATTGAGAGTCCACAGAATGGCTGCGTTAGGCTCCAAAAAAGGAGTGTAGAGCATATTTAACGCAACTTCAACTCTCGATACCAGAGTTGCTTACGGACGTGGCCAGCCTCAAAAACTTGCTCGTGCACGATTCCCCCATAGAAAACAATGGGGCTGTTTGAGCTAAAAAAAAACTAACACCTGCAAAAAAGCCGCGTTCAGCTCCTAACGCAGCCCCATTGTTGTCTATGGGGAAACACTTCCTATGTCTGCACCTAACACTCTAACATGTACCCCGAGTCTAAACACCCCTAACCTTACACTTATTAACCCCTATTCTGCCAACCCCGCTATCGCTGACCCCTGCATATTATTATTAACCCCTAATCTGCCGCTCTGTAAACCGTCGCTACTTACATTATCCCTATGTACCCCTAATCTGCTGCCCCTAACACCGCCGACCCCTATATTATATTTATTAACCCCTAATCTGCCCCCCACAACGACGCCTCCACCTGCCTACACTTATTAACCCCTAATCTGCCGAGCGGACCGCAACGCTATTATAATAAAGTTATTAACCCCTAATCCGCCTCACTAACCCTATAATAAATAGTATTAACCCCTAATCTGCCCTCCCTAACTTCGCCGACACCTAACTTCAAACATTAACCCCTAATCTGCCGACTGGAGCTCACCGCTATTCTAATAAATGTATTAACCCCTAAAGCTAAGTCTAACCCTAACACTAACACCCCCCTAAGTTAAATATAATTTAAATCTAACGAAATTAATTAACTCTTATTAAATAAATTATTCCTATTTAAAGCTAAATACTTACCTGTAAAATAAATCCTAATATAGCTACAATATAAATTATAATTATATTATAGCTATTTTAGGATTAATATTTATTTTACAGGTAACTTTGTATTTATTTTAACCAGGTACAATAGCTATTAAATAGTTAAGAACTATTTAATAGCTAAAATAGTTAAAATAATTACAAATTTACCTGTAAAATAAATCCTAACCTAAATTACAATTAAACCTAACACTACACTATCAATAAATTAATTAAATAAAATACCTATAATTATCTACAATTAAACCTAACACTACACTATCAATAAATAAATTAAACACAATTCCTACAAATAAATACAATGAAATAAACTAACTAAAGTACAAAAAATAAAAAAGAACTAAGTTACAAAAAATAAAAAAATATTTACAAACATTTGAAAAATATTACAACAATTTTAAACTAATTACACCTACTCTAAGCCCCCTAATAAAATAACAAAGCCCCCCAAAATAAAAAAATGCCCTACCCTATTCTAAATTACTAAAGTTCAAAGCTCTTTTACCTTACCAGCCCTGAACAGGGCCCTTTGCGGGGCATGCCCCAAGAATTTCAGCTCTTTTGCCTGTAAAAGAATAAATACAATACCCCCCCCCAACATTACAACCCACCACCCACATACCCCTAATCTAACCCAAACCCCCCTTAAATAAACCTAACACTAAGCCCCTGAAGATCTCCCTACCTTGAGTCGTCTTCACCCAGCCGAGCCAAATTCTTCATCCAAGCGGAGCAAGAAGAGGTCCTCCATCCGGTAGAAGTCTTCATCCAAGCGGGGCAGAAGAGGTCTTCCATCCGATTGAAGTCTTCATCCAAGAGGCATCTTCTATCGTCATCCATCCGGAGCGGCAGCATCCTGAAGACCTCCGACGCGGAACATCCATCCTGTCCGACGACTGAACGACGAATGACGGTTCCTTTAAATGACGTCATCCAAGATGGCGTCCCTCGAATTCCGATTGGCTGATAGGATTCTATCAGCCAATCGGAATTAAGGTAGGAATATTCTGATTGGCTGATGGAATCAGCCAATCAGAATCAAGTTCAATCCGATTGGCTGATCCAATCAGCCAATTAGATTGAGCTCGCATTCTATTGGCTGTTCCGATCAGCCAATAGAATGCAAGCTCAATCTGATTGGCTGATTGGATCAGCCAATCGGATTGAACTTGATTCTGATTGGCTGATTCCATCAGCCAATCAGAATATTCCTACCTTAATTCCGATTGGCTGATAGAATCCTATCAGCCAATCGGAATTTGAGGGACGCCATCTTGGATGACGTCATTTAAAGGAACCGTCATTCGGCTAGTAGGCGTCAGGAGAAGAGGATGTTCCGCGTCGGATGGAAGATGATGGCTCCCGAAGAAAGAAGATTGAAGATGCCGTTGATAGAAGACTTCATCCGGATCATGGACCTCTTCAGCTCCCGCTTGGATGAAGACTTCATCCGGATCATGGACCTCTTCAGCTCCCGCTTGGATGATGACTTCAGCCGGATCATGGACCTCTTCAGCCCCCCGCTTGGGCTTGGATCAGGACATCGGAGGAGCTCTTCTGGATCGATCGGTGAACCTGGTATGGTGAAGATAAGGTAGGAAGATCTTCAGGGGCTTAGTGTTAGGTTTATTTAAGGGGGGTTTGGGTTAGATTAGGGGTATGTGGGTGGTGGGTTGTAATGTTGGGGGGGTATTGTATGTTTTTTTTTACAGGCAAAAGAGCTGAACTTCTTGGGGCATGCCCCGCAAAGGGCCCTGTTCAGGGCTGGTAAGGTAAAAGAGCTTTGAACTTTAGTAATTTAGAATAGGGTAGGGCATTTTTTTTATTTTGGGGGGCTTTGTTATTTTATTAGGGGGCTTAGAGTAGGTGTAATTAGTTTAAAATTGTTGTAATATTTTTCTTATGTTTGTAAATATTTTTTTTTTTTTGTAACTTAGTTCTTTTTTATTTTTTGTACTTTAGTTAGTTTATTTCATTGTAGTTATTTGTAGGTATTGTATTTAATTAATTTATTGATAGTGTAGTGTTAGGTTAAATTGTAGGTAATTGTAGGTATTTTATTTAATTTATTGATATTGTAGTGTTAGGTTTAATTGTAACTTAGGTTAGGATTTATTTTACAGGTAAATTTGTAATTTTTTTAACTAGGTAGCTATTAAATAGTTCTTAACTATTTAATAGCTATTGTACCTGGTTAAAATAAATACAAAGTTACCTGTAAAATAAATATAAATCCTAAAATAGCTATAATATAATTATAATTTATATTGTAGCTATATTAGGATTTATTTTACAGGTAAGTATTTAGCTTTAAATAGGAATAATTTATTTGATAAGAGTTAATTTATTTCGTTAGATAAAAATTATATTTAACTTAGGGGGGTGTTAGTGTTAGGGTTAGACTTAGCTTTAGGGGTTAATACATTTATTAGAATAGCGGTGAGCTCCGGTCGGCAGATTAGGGGTTAATGTTTGAAGTTAGGTGTTGGCGATGTTAGGGAGGGCAGATTAGGGGTTAATACTATTTATTATAGGGTTAGTGAGGCGGATTAGGGGTTAATAACTTTATTATAATAGCGGTGCAGTCCGGTCGGCAGATTAGGGGTTAATAAGTGTAGGCAGGTGGAGGCGACGTTGAGGGCGGCAGATTAGGGGTTAATAAATATAATATAGGGGTCGGCGGTGTTAGGGGCAGCAGATTAGGGGTACATAGCTATAATGTAGGTGGCGGCGCTTTGCGGTCGGCAGATTAGGGGTTAATTATTGTAGGTAGCTGGCGGCGACGTTGTGGGGGGCAGGTTAGGGGTTAATAAATATAATACAGGGGTCGGCGGTGTTAGGGGCAGCAGATTAGGGGTACATAAGTATAACGTAGGTGGCGGTCGGCAGATTAGGGGTTAAAAAAATTTAATTGAGTGGCGGCGATGTGGGGGGGCCTCGGTTTAGGGGTACATAGGTAGTTTATGGGTATTAGTGTACTTTAGAGCACAGTAGTTAAGAGCTTTATGAACCGGCGTTAGCCCAGAAAGCTCTTAACTACTGACTTTTTTTCTGCGGCTGGAGTTTTGTCGTTAGATTTCTAACGCTCACTTCAGACACGACACTAAATACCGGAGTTAGAAAGATCCCATTGAAAAGATAGGATACGCAAATGACGTAAGGGGATCTGCGGTATGGAAAAGTCGCGGCTGAAAATTGAGCGTTAGACCCTTTTTTTAATGACTCCAAATACCGGCGGTAGCCTAAAACCAGCGTTAGGAGCCTCTAACGCTGGTTTTCACGGCTACCGCCAAACTCCAAATCTAGGCCTAAGTGTGAAACTGGAATGTTTATACTGAAACTACGAACTTTGCTTTTAAATTTTTAAGTTTAGTCTGTACTATATGGTGGCAACCTATTTTGTACTTTTGCTTTTTATCTACGGAGACGTCCGTTTTAAAAACTTTTAAAAATATTATTCACTGTGGAATAAATTTATGCTTATTTTGAAATATCTATCTGATTTTTAATTTTGAATAAGTTTATGTCATTTTCCTGCATCATCACCTTTAGCTATAGCGCTCCTGATTTCTTGCTTTTATGTTAATTCATTTTTTACCTAGCTAGGGACTCATAGGTATTTTTAGGAGTTTGGTGAATCATCCTGCGCTCAATAGTATAACTTTCTTGTTGTATATATACACCCTGTTCCAAATTATTATGCAAATTCTATTTCAGTGTCACAAAGATTAATATTTTTTTTTTTTCAGTTTAACTCATGGATGGCATTGTGTCTTAGGGCTCTTTTGATCACTGAAAGCAATCTCGGACACCTGTGATAATTAGATTGCTAGGTGAATCCAATTAAAGGAAAAACTACTAAAGGAGGGTGTTCCACATTATTAAGCAGAGCACCATTTTCAAGCAATATGGGGAAGAAAAAGGACCCCTCTGCTGCCGAAAAGAGTGAAATAGTTCAATGCCTTGGACGAGGTATGAAAACATTAGATATTTCATGAAAAACTTAAGCATGATCATCGCACTATTAAGAGATTTGTGGCTGATTCAGAGCACAGACGGGTTTGTGCAGATAAAGGCACATTGAGGAAGATTTCTGTCAGATCCATGCATCGGATCAAGAGAGCAGCTTCTAAAATACCATTACATAGCAGCAAACAGATATTTGAAGCTGCTGGTGCCTCTGGAGTCCCACGGACATCAAGGTGTAGAGTCCTCCAGAGTCTTGCAACTGTGCATAAACCTTCCATTCGGCCACCACTAACCAATGCTCACAAGCAGAAACGGCTGCATTTGGCAGAAAAATACATGAAAACTAATTTTCATACAGTCCTGTTCACTGATCAGTGCTGTGCAACCCTGGATGGTCCAGATGGATGGAGTAGTGGATGGTTGTTGGACAGCCACCCTGTTCCAACAAGGCTGCGACGTCAGCAAGGCGGTGGTGGAGTCATGTTTTGGGCCGGAAACATGGGAAGAGAGCTGGTCGGCCCCTTTAGGGTCCCTGAAGGTGTAAAGATGATCTCTGCAAAGTATGTGGAGTTCCTGACTGACCACTTCCTTCCCTGGTACAGAAGGAAGAACTATGCTTTCCGTAATAAAATCATCTTCATGCATGACAATGCACCATCTCATGCTGCAAAGAATACCTCTGCATCAATGGCTGCTATGGGGATAAAAGGAGAGAAAGTCATGGTGTGGCCTCCATCCTCCCCTGACCTCAATCCTATTGAGAACCTTTGGAGCATCCTCAAGCAAAAGATCTATGAGGGTGGGAGGCAGTTTACATCCAAACAGCAGCTCTGGGAGGCTATTCTGACATCTTGCAAACAAATTCAAGCAGAAACTGTCCAAAAATTCACAAGTTCAATGGATGCAAGACTTGTGAATCTGCTATCAAATAAGGGGTCCTATGTTAAAATGTATTGTGACCTGTTAAAATGTTTAAAAAGTTAAAATGTTGTTCAAAGTTTGATTGTAATAGCTTTTGATTTCAGTAAATATGCTGCAAACACAACAAATGACAATTTTCAGTTCTTGACAACCTATAAAGTGTTTTGAAACTTACTGTGCATAATAATTTGGAACAGTGCATTGTACGTTTTTTATTTCGAAAAAAAATACTGTTATCATTAGGAAGTTTGTTCAATAAAATTTGAATTGTACTCTTAATAGTTGATAACATGAGAATTATGCTGACTGTTGTTTACATCAATTATTTAGGTAAATGAGAAAGATATCATTGGCATAATAATTTGGAACAGGGTGTATATATGTATATATATATATATATATGAGAACACAGGATTAATTAGATGTGAGGTTGTGGACAACAGCTTCTAGTCCACTGTGGGTCCCAACCCCCTACCAGATGGTATTAGCTGGGTGAATGCACGTTTATCATGATTGAAAGTTAGCATAACTTTGAAGCACACCCTCCTGCTGTGTCAAACACACAAACGTTTTCCTAAAGGAATTGTAACTCAGTGACCATGTTCATTTTGACTATGTGCAAAGTCTTATGGCTCTAAGACATTTGGTGATGAGAAAGAAGATAAAATCTAAATAGCTGGATAAGCATAGTAATGAAATTACAGGAAACCCCTTGATTATTTAGAATAAATAGTCTGTATTTTGAGTGGAGGATGTGCTCAAGGGCCCTCTGGAATTTGTCACCTTAATCTTGGTGACTTCAAAGGAAGACAAGTGCTGCAGACACATGTGATGACAACAGTTTTATCTCACTGAATCTCTGACATTTGAAGACGTATTGCAGACATACGGCTGGGGGGAAGATGACACGAATAAAAATATTTTTTTTTTTTTTTTTTTACAAAGGGA